>NC_133159.1:16427142-17051428 GCF_040802235.1 Manis javanica
CTTGGGCTTGTGGATGGACGCTCTGCACCTTCACCAAGGCCTCGAGGTTATTGGATGCAGGCTGTGTACCAGGCACTTCTCTCAACGGCCATCTCGGGGGTGTCCACTATCACCCTTCCCAGGGTGTGCATGAGGAAACTGGGCCCAGGAGAGGCTGAGCCACCTGCCCAAAGGCCCACAGCTGGAAGATGGTGAAGCCTGCACTGGGCCCAGCACCCTGGCCCCAGGGCCCACCCACCAAGTGCCCTTCCTCGCCTGGAGGATGAACATGGGCTTTAGAGCTGGTTTCCAACCCCAGTTCCACCACGTACAGCACATTGTATAATCTTGGGCCAGCTGCTTATTCTCTCGGAGCCTCAGCTTCTTCAGCTGTGAGATGTGGGCTACAATCCCCACCGTGCAGGGCTGCTGGGGGCCCTCCATGAAGCAATGGGCATGAAGAACGTGGCCTGTGCCTGGCACGTGGAAGGGGTGGGCTGAGAGGCAGTGGCACTCGCGGTCCAGGTACCCAGCCTGCAGTAAGTGTGCCGTAACTGACAGTTCCCTCCAGTTTTGTTTCTAGCTACACAGCATCAGTTCCAAGTCAGTGAGGCCACCCGCCCCAGTCCCTAGAGCTTTCTCCACCTCCTGGGTGGTGCCTGAACTCCCACCCCTGGGGCAGCCTCTCTTTGGGTGGAAGCTTTGCTCCTGGGGAAAATGCCACTTCCCACAGGCGGGACACAGTGGTAGCTGTTAATAGTGAACAAAGGTTCCAGAACTGGGTGCCTGGGGGAAGGGGTGCCTTTGCGAAGAAAGGGAATAACTTTGCCAACCTTATAGTTTTCTGCCCATCAAATGTCAGCCTTGGATTCTATCTCATACCTTGCCTGGATACCTCCTTTTGCAGGGCCAAGTTTAGAATCCTGGGTACTTTCCCTTCTACCCAGTATAATATGAGTATCATTTTTAATTAATATTGGTCATATCACTTACTTTGTGTGGCACTCTACAGTTCATACATGCTTTTCACTTCAGTTGTCCTTGTGTGAGCATCATATCCCATTTCGCAGATGAGGAAACTGACGCCCAGAGAGAAGCAGCTGGCTCAGGAGAGTGCCAAAGCCTGCGCTGGGAGCCAGGTCTGGGGCTTTCTCTGGGGCTTGGGCTGGTGGGCCTCCCAAGGTACTGCCCCTGCCCCCCTGCCATACTCCTTCCCATCAGAGAGGCCCAGACACTGGGCCAGGCTGGGAATGTTCTGGGGGGAGGCCCGCCCACGTCAAGGCCGTGTGTAAGTGTTTTATTGTTTGCCCAAAGAGGTGTGAATGAAGTAATGGGCCTTCTCCGGCACTCCATCCGTCTAGGGCTGACAGCCCTGCTCCGAGCCCCGGGGCTGCTCTGTATAAACGCTGTCACCCTGCCATCCCGGAGCAGGCAGCTTCCTCAGGGAAACTGTAATCAGGGCCTCCCGCACCCGCAGCTGGCCCTGTCCGCAGCTCGTAAATCACGGCTGCCTTCCCGGAAAGCTGAGGGAGAGACAGACAGGGTGACAGGGAGACAGACGAGGCCAGGCGAGGAAGAGACGACGGGGACAGGCAGGAGAGAGAGGGAGGCAGCAGGGTAGGTGTGGCGGAAGGACAGGCTGGTAAGGACAGACGGGTGGACCAGGGAGAAAGTACAGAAGAAAAGAAAGGGAGAGAGAAGAGAAAGAGACAGAGGGAGGCAGAGGGAGAGGCCATGGTTTGAGAGAAGGGAGGCATAGACAGACACATTAGGAAAGGACACATAAACGGAAGAGACCAAAGGGGGACAGACACAGAGCTGGAGAGACAAGGCAGGGAGAACAGGCAGAAACTGAGACTAGAAGAAAAGGAAACAGGGCTGGGTGAATGGGGTGGGGTGGGGGGGAAGAAATAGAGTAACAAAGATGAAAGAAAGTGGAGAGATGAAGAACGAAGGAGGGAGAGAGACAAGAGGAGCACATCTGGGACAGGGGCCTCAGTGGGATCCAGGCCAGGGGTTCCAGTGCTGGGCAGCTGGTCCAGACCGTTAGCCAGAGGGGGCATCAGGAGAGCTGCCCCATCCAACCCCAACAGGCTGCGTCCCTACAGCTCTCTGGCTCTTCTCCCTCCACACTTAACCCTGTGGACTTTGCAGCTCTCCAGAGGGAGTGTTGAGGTGGGTGGGGGAGAAGGGGAGGGAGAAGCCTGCAGCCTTCTTGACTCCCAACCCATGGGCCTGCACCCTAGACCTACTCTCACCCTGGGATTATCACAGGGATCCTTAAAGGGCAGACAAGTGACTTACCCAGGAGCTCTGAGGATATCTGGGCCTTGCAGCCACCATGCTCTGCACCCTCATGCCCCTAGTGCACACATGCATGCAGGTCATATGCATGCTTATCCACACCAGGGAGGGCCTGTGCCCACCTGAAGGGGGGTTCCTTGGGTGGACAGTGAGGGAGATGATGGTGCTCAAAGCCCAGCTGGCCAGGCTACCTGAGCCCTGGTAGCCACAGGAAAGGCCTTCCAGAACTGGCAGAGTATGTTTCAGGTTGAATTCAGTCCAGCAAAGTATTCTTTTTCTGGCTCAAGACATGAAAATTGATTTAAAGACAAACAAAAACCCCAAAATCTCACCCACCAGATCCTATCCCAGGCACAAGGGGCCTAGCAGAAAACCAAACTGAGTTTCTGTCTTCTGGACTTGATGCCTGGCCAGGGAGACAGACAATCAGCAATAACCAGGTAGACACAGGGCACCAAAAAATGATGAGTGCTTGCAGAGAAGTCTAAACTGGGGAGGGAATGGGAGTTTTACTAGTTCATGAAAGGTAATCAGTGAGAAGGGATCTCTGAGCAGAGATTTGAAGAAAGTGAGGAGGGAGAGCATTCCAGGCAGACGAGTGGCATGTGCAAAGACCCTGAGGCGGGAACATGCCCAGCCTATCTGAAGGACAGGAGGAAGGCCAGTGTGGCTAGAGCAGAGTGAACAAGGGGAAGAGGGCTGGGAGGTGTCAGAGAAACAGGGGACCAGGTCATGCAGGAACTTGACAACCGCAGTAAGGACTTTGACTCTTAATGTGAATGACATAGAAAGTTGTTAGAGGGTTTGGAACTGCGGATGACCTGACCTGATATATCTTCAAAGGATCCTCTGGCTGCTGCTTTGAGAACAGACTGGACAGGGGCAAGGGCAGAAGCAGGAGACCTGTGAGAAGGTTCTGGGATTTCCCTGGGCGAGAGGTGAAGCTCGGTCAGCGGCGTGGCAGAAGAGGTGGGGAGGAGGGGTCAGATCTTGGATGTATTGTGGAGAGATGACAGGATTTGCTGATAGCCTGGATGTGTGAGAAAGAAAAGTCAAGGACAAATTCAAGGTTTGGGACCTGAGCAACTGGCAGGAGGGAGTTGCCATTTAGTGTGATGGCGAAGATGAGTGGGGAACAAGTTTGGGACTGGGGCCAGTTTTCAGGGGCTGGTGCTGGAGTAGTGCAGTGGGGGAGGTCTCTGCACACCCCGGCGGGAGCCAGGAGCAGGCAGCTGGAGCATGAGGTGCGGCTGAGGATGGAGGTTTGGAGGCCTTCTGCATGTCGGTGGGATTTAAAGTCATGGAGCTGGGTGAGGTCACCTGGGGAATGGGTGAAGAGACTCCAAAACTGAGGCTGGGGTGCAGGCCACATTTAGAGGTTTGAGAGAAAAGGGAAATGCGTTGCAGGAGATCAGGAAGCAAGAAACAGTGAGGTGACGGGCGAAACTAGAACTTGGCTGAACAAGCCAAGTCAGGGAAGTGTTTCCAAAGGGAGGGTTGATCCATAATCCTGCCGAGAGGCCAAGAACGATGAGGACTGAGGATGGCCACTGGATGGCAATGCAGAGGTGTTGGAGGTCTTGGCAAGAGCAATTTGGGGGCCACGTTGGGGGTGAAACCTGCCTGGAGTGTGGACTCATGGAAGAATGAGAGGAGAGTACCCGTGGGCCAGGAGTGTGGACAGGTCTTTTGCGGAGCTCTGATAAAACAGGATGCGGGGAATGGGACGGGATGTGGACTCCAGAGAACTTTTTAAAAATAAACTTTTTTATTCCGGAAAAATTTTAAATTTATAGGAAAGTTGCCAAGATCTTCTCTTTACACAGCTTTCCCTGATGCCCACAGCCTCCATGACCACAGTTTGCTTGTCAAAACTGACACTTATATTGGTTCAATGCTATTAACCAAACTAGGGATTTTACTTGGATTTCACCAGGCTTTCCTCAAATGCCCTTTTTTCTGTTCCAGGATCCAGGCCAACCTGGAATGCCACACTGCACTTGGTAGAGAGGGTCTTTTTGTAACATGGGGTCGTTGCTGTCTGTGTGTATGCTGGTGGGAATGATCTGGAAGAGGTGAGGGAAATGCTAATGCAGGTAGGGGAGGGGATGATGCTGCTGGTTTCTGACTGTCCCTGCGCTGGTCGGATGCACCCAAACAACACGGGCACCACCACTGCCTGCAAATGATGCTCCCTGTTTACAACCGCCTCTACATACATTTCATCTGGAACCTCTCCCTCAAGAGGGAAGCAACCCTAGAGGCATATAGGGTGACTAAGGACAGGGGCCCCGAAAGGAGCAGGGGCTTCCCCGAGGCCACATGGTGTCAGCAGTGGAGCTAGGACCCTAGTTCATGGGCCCCGACTTGGGGCTGGGCCTGTCGGTCTGTCTCTCCATCACAGCCAGTGTGTGCTGGGTGTTCCCGGTGGCAAGCCAGCGAGGGCAGAGCTGGGAGCAAAGAGAAACCAAGAGTGGCCCAGCCCTTAGATCAGCTCTGTCCACCCGGGGACCAGCTCTGAGACATGGACGGTGCCGGGTGGGTGTGGTGGAGCGAGGTTCTGCAGCAAATGAAGAAGCAGAAGGTTAGAGACAGAGAGCCAGGAGGGGTGGAGCAGGAGGCCCGGCCAAGACATGGCTGAGACAGCACTCCGGGCCTCGCTGTGTCGTGGTGAGTAGGGATTGGTGGTTAACCCCAGCCCTCCCTCTGCTCCCTACTTCCTCCGTGTGTTACCTATAATTTGCTGTATGTATAGGGTTAGCATTGCTGGGTTCCACCAGCCACATCGATGTCTCCAAAGTGAAAATGACTGAATGAATGAATCCTCTTCTGCTGTTTAAGGAGTGAAACCTAAAGCCAGTAAGTACCCTGATGTCTGGTGGCAGAGATCAAGTTTGCTCATAGCTAGACACGAGCACCCAAATCAAGCCTTCACAAACACACACACACACACACACACGCACGCACGCACGCACGCACATTGCAACTTGTTTCCCCATCCTTCTGGAATCTACGACTTCACCCTAGTACCAGGACTCAGTTCTTTATCTGAAGGGGGTGTCAGACTTCAGAACATTTCAGATTTTGGAAGGGTAATTTGGTGCACATACCATAGTGTTATAATAACCCCTGTGGGGTCTGAGCAGCACTCTGTATGCAAACACATTAATATTTTCACAGTGAAATGTATGAATATTCACAGTAAGTGAGAAAAATAAAGACCATAAATAGCCTCCTGACAGTTCAAGTTGTGTTTTACAGACTGACAAGTTAAGTAAAAACTTGGCATTTGGAGCTTCTTGGCTTTTAAGATTGTGGATAAGCGACAGAGGACCTTTCAGGAGGCCCCTCGCCGGGTGGGCTGCTCAATGTGCACGCAGACGCACCCACATATTTGTTCATTCCCGAGAACAGGAGCCCTGTTCTTGTGACAGCAGGCTGGACAGGGACTGTGAACACACACGCACGCACGCATACATGTGCATGCAATAGAGGCATGTCTTGCCCCTCTGAATCAGTGAGCCTCTCTTACGGCGAGAAGCAGCCTCAGATGCATCTCTTGAATCCTCTCGGCAACATCCCCACCAAGTGGTCACCCTGCTTCTGCTTCCACAGCTCCCCCGATACCCGAGCTTCTCTGTCACCCCATCTCCCTCCACCCTGAGTATTGCCATCCTATACTTTCTGGACTTTCACTCTCTTTCTCTTCCTTCTTGAGAGGCTCAGAATGGAGCAGCGCCAGAGCTCTTATTCATTAGCAAAATTCCTCAGTGCAAACTGCTAGCGTATCATGAACTCCAGCCACTTCCGGTTCTGATGGAAGGATCCAAGCCCCAGGTTCCTTTGCTGCATCCCAAATTCTAGCCAGTGAGTCCGCTTCACATGGAGAGTTCTCTGCTGCCTGCTCCCTTGGGAGAAGAAGGATCTCATCAGGCCTACAGATGTGCACACTCTCTCCATCACCTGGAGCCTTTTCTCTCTTTTCTATTTTTTCCCCATGAGATATTTTACATTTTTAAATGTTTTTATTTTGCCAAGCGTTCTGAAAAAAAGTTGATGATTTAAAAGAATTTTTATTTTGAGATCATTTGAGCTTACAGAAAAGTTGCAAGAATAGTACAAAGAGCACCTATAATCCTTTATCTGTAGTCATCACTTGGAATGTTTTGCCACTTTTGTGTTTTTGTGCTCTTATACACACACACATATTCATGTTTTTTTTCTGAACCATTTGAAGATAGCCTGTGCAATGCTGCTCTTTGCCTTTGTATTTCAGTGTGTATTTTCTAAGAGGAAAGATCTTCTCTTACAACCGCTAACACAGTTATGGAGTCCAGGAAATTTAACATTGATGCAAAGCTTTCATCTAAGCTACAGGGCTCCCTTGGGATTTAAGTCACTTTCCTCATGGTGTTTTGGATAGATTGACCGTGTTTGGGGGTAAATTTCAGGTGTTGAGCAACGTGAGCCCCACTCATGGCTCCCCAAGGTTATTCTAGACTTTAGAAACAAATGATGTTGAGGGTTCTCAAACCATGTGCCATGGAACCCTACGGGGTGCCACTGAGGGAGGAAAGAATCACCTTGGAGTGGGATTTGTCTGAAGAAAAATGCTCTACTTTAAAGAAAAAAGAGAAAAACCCCTGAGAAGCCAATCTCATCATTTTACCTTTGAGAGTGGAAGTTTAGAGGTGTTAAGCCAACTGCTCTGTGCCTCACGGGGAGTTAGCGGTCAGTCGAACAGGGGTCAAAAACCAAGTCTTTTATTCATTCATTGGACATTTCTCAAACACAGTGAGGGCAGGGGATGATGTGCTGCACCCTGGAGTCGCAGAGATGACAAATGCTCAGCGCACCTTCCAGGAGCCGCCTGGCCAAGCATGGTCAGGGCTCTTAGCCCCTGGGTGGTTCTGCTGAGGTGGGTTTGGAGTTTACACTCTAGTCCAGGGACCCCAGAGAAGGGAAAACAGCCTGTGAATCAGCAGGAGTTTTTCCAAGAACAATAGTGTTCTTTTAACAAACATTTGTTCTATCAGCAAAATTTTGAACATTCAACAAACACTGGTCCTTTCAACAAATATTTGTTCGCTCTCCAGTGTTGACTCAGTTCCTGCCCCAAGCCTACTGCTGGGCGGGGATTGCAGACATGGTGTTAGGGACAGAGCACCAGGTGGCATGAAGGCCGGGCCAGTCCTTGGCAAAGAATAAAGGGTGGTAGAATCTGTTCCTCAATGTCTCTCTGTCCAACCCCATAACACAGCAGTAGGAAGGGAGTAGCGTGAGCTCCTTTTCCCAAAGGGCTCCTGCCCGAACTCCTCTGTTATAGGCAAAACCCTTCACATTATCAAGTGGGCCCTCCCATCCCTGACTAACGCGAGCAACAGCTTTCTAGAGAGCAGCCCAGCAAGAGTTTCTAGAAACCTCTCAAATGTGTACAGCCTTAGAGCCAGCCATTCCACTTCTAGGAATTTAATCTAAGGAACCCATCATGAGCTGTGCTGAGGTTTAGCCTCAAGGATTGTTTGTAAGAGTGAAAAATAGAAATTGACCTGAAATGTCTGCTTGGGGAAGAAAACCACGGCTCATTCTGTGCCCTAGAAGCACAGTGTCCTGTGACAACAGCGGGGAGGACAAATGTGGACTGTCAGCCAAGAAGGTTCCCAATATATTAAGAAAAAAAATGCTTCAAAATAGGCTTCATCGGATGATCCTATTTTTTAAGAAATATATACACATATAGAAAAAATCCTCATAGGATATACTTTGGAGAAGTTGGAACTTAGTTATCTCTTTGTAATGGCAGAATTACAAATGATTTTAAAAACATGTTTTTCTTAATTATACTCTCTGATTTTCTAAGTTTTCTGCAATGAATACAGATTGTATAATATATACAGTATAATTAGAAAATAATACACAGAAGTGTAACCTTTCCATTAAATTCAGTGACACCCCAGTCATTAATCTTTCCCTTGGTATTTCTTATACAACACTCAGCTGCAAACCTTTATTACAGACACGACACCGTTTCTAGAAATTCGCCCAAGGAAAACATATGACCCTAAACCCCAAGTGGCAATCCTGATGATCACATCAGTCCTGCTGGGTCCTGGACTTTGTACCCTTGGGTCTCACAGGTACATGCACATGTGTGTACAGATGTGTACACAGATGTGTTTCTTGGGGGTGGGCATGCTGCCCCCCAGCCGATGGCAAAACAGGGGCTGCGCCCATCATCTCAAACCCAGAAAAGGGAATGAACTTCAGTTATTGGAGTCTGTTCTTAAAGTTGCTTTTATCATTTCTAGGAGAGTGGGTCCCCATTCTTTCCCCATCCCACCCAAATACACACAGATACACCCAAGGCACCCACATGCAAATTGACTCTTAACAGCAAGGCATTGTTTCTCCTGGCTGTGGAAAAAGAGACAAAAGGATTAAAAGATCTATGTGGTGACCTTGTGTATCTGCCATCCTCAGCAAGTACTAATACAAATGGTATTTTCCCAAGTGTACAGAATCTGTGTGCAACAGCCACATGCACATGTACTCTTGGTACTATGTACATGTACCCATGCATATATGGGAAACGAGGTACCATGAAAAGAGGCAGATGGCCAGCTCCCAAGCTCCGTTTGCTGTTCATCAACCCTGTGAATCTGCAAGTTGAGGCTTCTCCAAGCCACTGTTCCTTCTGGGAAGTGGGAAGGATAGGCAGGGACATGACTTATAAATCGAAAATGCTATCCACATTGGTGGGCTTGTTATTATTATATATACACATGCTCATATTTTAAAAAATAACAGTTAATCATAGTATTCCTAGGATGTGCCTCTCCTCTACCTCTGCCTAATGCTCTAGGATGCTATTACAACAGCATCCTCTCTCTGCTCACCTCTCTCCTCTCTGCCTGCAGTATGTTAATTAAAAAAAGGCTTAGCAGTTTCAAGTCTAGCTTGGGAAAGGATCCTAGAAGTTACCTAGTCAAAAAGGCATGAAGGGTTTCTATCCCAGACAGGGGCCCCAGCCTCAGTAGAGCAGAGTGCATACCGGCAGAACCCAACTGTGGCCCTGTGGCTTCAGGCAGCTCATGGGGGGCGCCAACCTTGATTGCTGAGCCAGGGCAGAGACTCAAGCAAAGGGAATCAGCAGACCCAGGAACTCCCACTCACTCACCCCAGCAAGGGGAGGGGCCAGGCCCAGGGGCCCTGCTGGCAGAGTCGGCCAGCCTGGGATTTATGGGCCCCTCTTGGACACGTTAAAGATCACATTAAGTGCAATAAATGTAGATCACGCTCCTAAATAAGCTGAGATTTATCCCCGGATCCTCTCTGCAGGGGCCAACCCCATAAATCCTGCCTGAGCCTGTCCCCTGGCCAAGGGATGGGGGAGGGGAGGCGAGAGTGGGGAGGAGGAGGAATTGGGGAGCGATTCCAGGTACTGAAAGACAGGATCTGAGAGGGGCTCCATGCACAGGCCAGGAGAAGGGATGGGGGCAAAGAGGGGGCCCAAGCTGCCTGCCCCTCCCCCACACCCCCTGCCCCTACCCACCGCACCCTGTCCTGGCCCTTGCCTTCATATGATCTGGTGATAGACATTAAAACAATCATGATTCTAATGTCGGAAAAGAATCTGTAACTTCTAAATGGGACGTTCAACCACGGTTAAAATTGCCTTTGTCCCTGGTGTGGGAGGGCTCTCCATTAAGAAAAATGTATTGTAGGAAAATGCAAATTTACAGACCAATAAATTAGGGGATGATTAGTCACGTTGCAATCTTTCTTCAAAGGCTTCTTTAAAGGCTGAGCTCGTTCATTTAAGTGTCTGTTTATAGCTCAGTAACTCCCAGACTGAGAGGCTGGGAGGCCCCACTGAGGGCAAGGAAACTGGGGAGATGCTGAGAAAAAGGGAGAGGCCCCCTCCTTAACCAGCCTGGGGATAAACATCCCTGAAAGGTCATCAGAGTCATCTGGACTCTGTTGATTCAACAAATGTTTGCCCCGCACCTACTATATGCCAGGTACAGTCCCAACTTTGGGGAGGCAACAGGACAGGACCCCTTGGACCCTCTCGGAGTTCACAAGTGGGGGTGGGGCAGGGAGATTAACAGTAATCAGATTCACACTGGTTCCAAATGGACTAGATGTGACTTACAGGCAATTGTTTCTGAGCACATCTATTGCCAAATGTCAGGGACAGTCCACATGCACAATGGTGGAAGGAAGGGTCAATCAATAAAGGATGGAATTTATAAAAAGGAAAAACAAATATAAATGCCATGGTTTCTCTGGCTTTCCCAAGAACAAATAAAAAGTTTGGCCTTCATTGAACTAATTGCCCCGGAGTCCTTTGCTCTGTGACCTGGATCAAATCCCTCAGCCACTCAGCACCTCAAGCACCATCGACCACAGGCAGACAGGAAGAGATGAGCTCACACCCTGGCCACCGGGAGCTCTGAGGAATCTCTCCAAGGGTGAAGAGAGGCCCGCTGGATCCCCTCCACCCACCACTTGGAGCCATGCAGACTTTACACTATTTCTCAGGCCCTTCCTCCCCTCTGTCTCTGCTCCTGCTGTCCTCTGCCATAATGCTCTCTCCCCTCTTCTCTACCTAGCAAACTCCTACTCATCCTGCAAGACCCAACTTTTGTCACGGACTTACTGCATTAGGTTGTGATTTAGCCATTTGTGTATCTGCTGCCCCCACTGGATTATAAACTCCATGAGGGCAAGGGTTACATTGTTAGCCCAATTTTTAGAGCCAAGCCTAGGGCCTGGCACATTGGTGCTGCTCCATAGCTGTTTGCAGAATAAATGGCCTGAATTAACTGGACATATAAATGAGTGTGATCATCACGTCATAGTTACTGGGTGTTGAACACTCACAGTGTAGTAAGTGCCTCACCTACAACAACCCTTCGGGGGAGGTTTTATAATCACTATTTTACAAGAGGGAAAACTGAACCTGGAAAAGTTGAAGGCTTATTCTAGGTCAAAGAGCTGGTAAATGATAGGGCCCAGGCCCACTTGATGATCTATTACTCCCTCATCAGCTCTTCCTTCCTCTTCCAGAGCAGGGACTATGTTATATTCACCTCTGTATGCTCCCCAGGATCCAGCATAAGATATGCATAAAATTGAGTGACTGACTGAATGAATCTGAAAACCCTGCCATTTTTAAGTCCACAACCAATGGGCTACATTCCAGGGCTGTGCCAAGCCATCCTGGAGCATGAAGCAAAAGGAAACACGTGCGCCCCCTATAGACATACTTTTATATAGTTTTTAATGCTTAACTTTTTCTAGAACATTAAAGAATTGTGAAAGATGACAAGCAGGTTATTAAAACTTACAACTTTATCTTAAGTTTAGATATTTTAGTTATACCCAAACCAGGATTTATTATAATATTGCTCTCCTGGCTTGAATGGAAACAAACTCATCAACACAAATCAAAACTCGAAATCTACTTTGCTTATTTTGTTTTCTGTTGAGAGCCGTAAGTTACAGCAATAAGTGGAAACCTTGAAAACGTATTTGAGCGATATAACACTTTATCAGATGATAGGAATATACTTCTCAAATATTTAAACTTAAAATAATATTGTGAGTTTTAATACATCTACTTTTAAACTTTTTGATTTTGATGCCTTTTGTGGAAATGCATGAGGAAAACTGTATATTCCAAGCTCCTTCATTTTTTAAAAGCCTGTTTGTTTTGAAAAAAACTAAATACGTGAAAATGTTCACAGTGGTTGGCCCTGGAGGAAGAAATTATGAGTGAATTTTTTTTTCCTTCCCTCTGCTTTTTTGTTTATGTCTTCTTTCTATTGTTTAAGCATTTCTAGTAAGTATCTATTAGTTTTATAATCAGGAATTTAAAATTATAGTTTTTTTTGTGATGTAATTGACATGTTAAAAAATAGTATCTTTAAATTAACTCACTCAATGAGTCTGTACTGCAGATAGGCCTAGAAGGACATGCCTGTGTTGTGCCCTGTTATGTTCCCAGTGCTCAAAGCAGGTCTAGAGTAGGTGCTCAATAAACAATTGCTGAATAGCTGCTTATGTCTAAGTGGTTCAAATACTCCTTTTATTAATCAGGACTCTTTTGGTTGAAGAAACAGAAACATAACTCAGTTTAAGGGAAGAAGGAAATGTGTTGACTCACAGGTCAAAAGCTTTGTATTGACTTCAAAGCTCCCAGCTTTGAAGGACCAGTTTTGGGGTTCAGAGCCATCTGCATCCATCTCTCATCCCTGCTTGCTTGGCTTCCCTGGTTGGGAAGATGACAGTTGACAGCTCCTGAATCGCTTCTTCCCAGCTCCACTTGAATACCATGGGATAGGGAAGAGGTTAATCCCCAAAGGACGGATTCTGGGTACAAGCCCCCTGTCATCTCACTTACTCACTTAAGGCCCTGTGTAATGTAAAACTTCAGTGCAGCCAAATTCAACATCCTTTAAAAAAATTTTTTTTGCACATCCTCTATACATAGAAGAAGATTTACAAAGCTTGTGACAATTAAAGTTTTAGTAACTTAAGGGATTCTGAAGTTGAAAGGCAGATGGTCCAGAAGATAATTAGATAGCAATGGCTACTGGACCAAGAGGTCCTCTGAAGGCTTCTGTTCTCAGCTGACATGACATCTCCCTCTTCCTGAATACATGCACCCCAACCTGTTGGCCAGAGCCATTTGACATTGACATTTACCATTCCTGAAGTTTCCAGTGACGGAGATGGGAGGCATCAGCTATCTGGATGACAGCCTTAAGATGTCTGACGCAAGCAAGCCATTGAGTTCCCAAGGTTATCAGATTTCCGTACCTGGGGAATTCAGTGTGTGGGTGGCACTTTTAAGGGAGCAATATTTGTATCCTTTCACAATTCTGCTGCAAGAGCTGAATTTAAGTCAGAGGAGAGCAACTCAACATACCAAGTACATTGTCAGGTGACTTCATATACATAAACCTTGTAACAGGGCAAAAAAAAAAAGGGTATATAAAGGAAGTAATTCTAATGATCCCATTTTACAGATGAGGAAATTGAGGCTTAAAACAGAAATCACACAGTTGCTTAATGGCAGAAGTAGGCTCCAAACCTAGTTCTGACTCTAGATCTTGTACTCTTTCTACACCCAAGTGTTCCCTGTGGGATGCAACAGCCACCAAATGGTATACCCAAAATAACTTTTTGGGAAGAAATTTTTGGGAAATGCTGCAAACTATTTCTCACAGAAAGTCACAATATTCATTAGCAATTTAAAGTCTTTCAGAAGTCCTGTGTGAAAGAAACTAGATTGGTTTTGTTTCATCTAGTTTTTGCCTGAATTTATTTGACTGTGTAACTCTCCTTTCCCTGATAACTATACCTGGTGAACTGTACTATGGGAATCACTGTATTGTTACCCCAACTACTGTGTTCATTCACTATAACAGCAGTTTTCCATTATAACAATTTTGCACTGGTGCTTGATAATCTGTAGGAGGCATATCTCAACTAATTTTATACTTTCAATGATATAAACATCAAAGTCACTGAGACTCAGAGGAGACTCAAGAATTATCACGGTTCTCACACACTTTTGGATAGTTTCTTGAATGAAAGAGAAAGGCGTGGAGTTACAGTGTTAGCCCTGGAAATTGTCCAGGACTCACAGCGTTTCTGTGTCTTTGCAAGGAAGCATTATAACACCATGATCATGACCTGTGTACAATAATTATAATACTCGTGGATTGTGATTTTTATAATCATTTCTGTTTTCTTTTCAATTTGAACCAAAGATAACTTCTGGGGAAATATATGTAAGAGACATCTCTTGCTATGTCTGTCCAGGTTTCCATCACATGTGGTTCCCATAGAAGTATCCATACAGTGACTCCTACTGTGCCTACCACCTTGCCAATCAATGTGTCCATCCCTCTGAACATAGTAATTGGACCAAGGGTGAGTAGTTGACCCAAACACAGCCAATCATATTCCTACCAAAAGGTTTGGATGTATGGATGCTGGGAGAAAACAACCTATCAGATCATAAGCTGTGTGAACATAGGCTTGGCAGAGCCATCTTTCTCACCCTGTGGAGAAAAGTTTCCTGAGATTTAAGCCAACACACAGAGGGAGCTGAACCAAAAACTACAGAAAAAGAGATAGAGAAAGATAGCCAGAGTCTTGGTGACATCACTTGTGTCCCTGGATCCAGCCATGCCTGATACAATCACACATCTGGTATTCTCCATTATGGAAGCCAGTGCATTTTCCTTTTTGCTTACATTCATTAGGGCTGTGTTTTTAGTCATTAGCAACTAAGAAAACATTGATCTATTCAGAACTTAGTACCCCCAAATGGAGTAATATAAGTGTGGAATTAGATGAATTGAGGTGGGGCATGGGTAGGAGTGTAGTAAATGAGGAGAAGGATGGTAAGAAATTAGGTTAGTAAGGTAGGGAGAGATCAGATCATCTGAGCCCTGCAGACCCAGCTTGGGGTTATAGTTGTTATTCAAGAGCAATGGGCAGCTTCTTGAGGGTTTCAGAAGTGGGATAGTGACCTAATGTGATTTGTCTTCTTAAAGATCATTCTGGTGGCTGGATGCAAAATAGCTGGTGGAGGCAAAAGTGGAAATGAGGAGACTAGCTGGGAAGGAGGTCATGGGTTGGTCTAGGCAATAGGCAGTGGAAGGATGGACCAGGAAGAAGTGGGCTCATTTGGTGACCACCGGTCACAATGGAACATCCCGAGAGAGAGAGAGAGAGAGAGCTGAGCGTATCTGCTGGTGGACTGCGCATGAGATGTGATGGGGGGAGTTGTGTAGTAGATGCTGTTGGCACCTGACCTGGATCTCCAGTGCTGCTTGGGCACCCACCCGCCAGCTCCTGTTAATGTTGACTGCCTCTTTCTCTGGGGAATTGCCCTGATCTGAAGGGGTCTGACTCAGCAGGAGTCCACACACATGATCCACAATGACTGACCCACAGGAGGCTATGAAAGGTGGGCCTACTTGCCATGTCAAGGTGGGGCTACCTCTGTCTTGCAATTCATCCTCCAGAGCTCCCAGGGATTCAGCTGAAGCTGATCTCCAGCTGGGACCACAGCTTTGCTTAGCTGCCCTAGCCTGCTTCCCTCTCTCCCTTCCCCCTGAGGGTCCAGCCCCAGTAAACCACTGCACAGGCACTCCCAGTTCAAGCCCTGCTCCCAGGGAACCCAATAGTATCTATAATTTCAGCCCAGGCACCTGGGTAGATGATGATGCCATTTGAATTGGCAAAGATTAGGGTAGAAGGCATTTGTTTGGAAAATAGAGAGTCTGATTTTGGACAAGCTGAGTTTGAGATGCTTGCTAAGAGGTGTCACGAAGCTCTTTGGAAAGGGAAAGTGAGAAGGCTCCATGGAATATAAGTCCTGACTCTGTGGTGCCACGGTGTGGGGAAAATGAAAGTTCCTATGACCAGGATCCTCAGCTGACCCTAAACTACTCGATGATGTAATTGGCCTACTGATAGACAACTGCTTCCACACCTATAAGCAATAAGCTGTTATTGACTGAGTCACTATATAAAGAGCTCTGCCCAGCGATCTGGACAGAGGCAGAGATGGAGGTGGATTATGGATCTGCAGACTGTTGGATGCAGACGTGATGCTGGTGCTTGACCTGTCACTGGAAGAACAAAGCCAGGTATAAACCTTTTACCCATTCCATTGTCATTTCTTGGTTTCACTGAATCCATACTGAACTTGCCCTGGGCTGAAACCCTCAGGCAAGGCACACTGCAAAGATTATAAATGGCATGAAGTAGATAAGTAGGGGTGGAGAGCTTGGATGGGGTAGGGATTTGATGGATAATGGAATAAAGCAGGTGATTGGCAAGCATGGGAGAAAATTCTGCCCTTGGCAGAAACTTAGCACCACCTTGAACGTTTTGTTTGTTGCCTCTAAGCCTCAGTTTCTCTACCTGTGAGAATTGGAGACTTCTAGCTCTGACATCTCCCCTCATCCCCGCTCTCTCCTTTACCTTCCCTTTTCCCCCAGTCCTGACCTGGTTCTCCAACAGTTTGGCTTGGACTTTCACCTGATTGCCTAGGATTAGTGCCTCTATATATAATTCACACTAAAGTGTTAATGGCTGTGGGGAAAATGAAAGTTCCTATGGCCAGGATCCTCACCTGACCCTAGACTACTTGATGTAATTGGCCTGCTGCTAGGCTAATGCTTCCACACCCATAGGCAATAGCTTTTATTGACTGAGTCACTATATAAAGAGCTCTGTCCAATGCTCTGGGTGGAGGCAGAGACAGGGGGATTACGGACGTGCAGTGCAGACTGTTGGATGCAGATGTGATTCTAGTGCTTGACCTACTGCTGGGAGAATAAAGCTGGGTATAAACCCTTTTACCCATTCCATTGTCATTTCTCGGTCTCATTGAATCCATAGGGAACTTGCCCAGGGCTGAAACCATCAAGCAAGACAATGATTAATAAAAAATGACTGTTTAAAAAAAAAAAAAAAGTACAGACTTCCAATTGTAAAATAAATAAGTAACTGGGATGTAATGTATAGCATAAGGAATATAGTCAAAATATTGTCAGAACTTTGTATGGTGATAGCTGGTAGCTAGAATTATCATGTATATAAATGTTGAATCACTGTGTTGTACACCTGAAACTAATGTAATACTGTGTGTCAACTACCCTTCAATAAAAAAAAAATGTTTAAATATGCATTCGAAACTTGTTGAATAAATCTAGGTTGAGTACCACTCAATGGCTTAAGATTTATGCCAGGTGCTATTATGGAAGTTTCAAAGAGAAGGAAGGTAAAACCTTTGCCCTCAGTCCTGGAACCCAATTAAGAGGGACCTCATTGAGCCCCCAGTGAGCTAGGTGCTTCCCAGATACTCTCTTTAGTCCTTCATAGTACAAGACAGATGTTTTTTTCTCCCTGTTTGCAGGGAAGGGAGTAAGGGAGGGGGGTGGAGATTAAAACCCCGGACTTTTCAGGTTCACAGCCTGAGCACTTTCTTCAGTGCCACATGACCCTCTATTCAATCTTTGTGCCCCTGCAGCCCTCTCACAAGGCAGGCCCATTCTGTGACTGGAAGCTGACTATGAATGTAGGCTGATTCAGTAGTTCTAAAGTGGACCTGGGATTCTGTATTTTAAAGATCAACCTACAGGCAGACAAGTTTGGAAACCACTAGAAATGTGTGCCTTCTCTCTCCCGGATCCTGAATGGATTCTGTGGTGAGAAGCTCAGTTGGAGTTCAGCAGTCCTGGGAGGGAGCATGAGTCTCCCAGGCTCTAGCTGTGAGACCTTGGGCAAGTCACTTCACCCCACTGAGCCTGTTTTCTCATCTGAAAAGTACAGGCAAGAAAACCTATCCATTCAAAAGAGGGGAAAACCAAATGAGAACCGTGTACAGTGCCTGGCATGAGCAAGCACTCAGCAAGTTGTCATTGTCACTACTGCTCTTGTTACTGCACAATGTGGCCATCTGGCCCCAAGAACACAGTATCCTCCAGCCTCCCACATCCAGGGTAGTCTCTTCCTGGTGCTCAGGACATTCACATCATCAACTCCAACTTCCAACATCAGCAATGAATTCTCCTCCCCTCTTGCCAGTGCCTCCTGCGTACTCACTTCTTCCATGAGGCCTCCCAGCACTGACCTCACCCCAGGCCCTATCAGCTGGGCCCTGGGCAGCATCTCTCCCACTATCTCAGCTCCCCACACCCAGCAGGGCCTGGGTGGGGCTGGACAGGGGGTGGACCCTTGTGTCTGCAGCCCAAGCAGCCAGAATTGTCACAAACTCAGGTCCAGGCCGAGGAGCACACAGGGCTTGCTGGCCATGGGGTGCCTTGAGTGGGTCACTGTCCCACTCTGTGTGTGGGTACTCCAGTTCTCCCCTCACAGGGCTGCTGAGAGGAATCAGTGGAGTAATGGGCAGAAAGAATTCAGTCAATGGGAGGTATCATTGCCAGTTCCTTCCAGAAGCCTGGTGTCTCCCGGGCTGAGGCAGTAGAAGGAGCCTTTCCCGTATAATTCACGGTGGGAAGCAGACACTGTTGTATGGCACAGCAACGGAGGTCTGATAGCAGGAGCTGAATTTTTCCAGGGCAAAGGATCCGACTGTGTTTTCCTGTCTATTTTGAATACTCCAGTTGCCCCTCAGACCACCACGAAGGTCTATTACCCCCACCACACACTCTCTCAGGATCAGAATCCCTGGGAAAGAGTGGAGAAGGTGACAAAGAAGAGGTGGAGGGGTGGTGGGTGGGCGTCAAAAAGGAACAGGGTTGGAAGGACCGCGGTGGAAAGGAGTTGGGAGGGGGAGAGCCCAGGAGGGCTGTTCTCCAGGACAGGGTGCCGTTGCCCTAACTGGAGCCTGAGGACAAGGAGTCCAACGGGGAAGCAGCTCTCAGACCTCTACTCTGGTGGGACTCAGTCCACCTGAACTCTTGTATCCTCAACCTGGTCACAGCAAGGTTATTCTATAATAGCCGCTCTCCCTCTGCCTTCTACAGTAATGGAATAATAATAATAACAATCACTAACACATAGAGCACTTACTATTTGTCAGGCATGGTTCTGGGAACAATGCATACTAACAGCCACAGAGGTGAGGGGTGTTATTATGTCCACCTTAGAGATGAAGAAAGTAAGGCACAGGGAGGTTAAGTAATTTTCCCAGGGTCAGACAGCTACTGTGTGCTGGGATAGTCTCTCTGAGTAGTGCCAAGGTTGCATCCTCCCCTTACCCTCCTCTTCATTGCTGGGATCTTTCCTATTGTGCTTGGCTGCTGCGTGCTCTCACTGTAGCCTGGGATGCCCCCACTTCACCTATCTGAAGGACACTCTTCTTTCAGTGGTCAGAGTAAGCAGTTGTGTTTTCACAGCAACAAAAACTTGGGAACTTCTAAAATACCCAGCAATAAGGGATTTATTGAACAAACAGGAGCAAATCTATACATTAGAATAGTATGTAGCTATTAACAATGCTCCTGTAGAATACTAGGCTTCTAGGACATGCTAAACATTGTGCTAGGTGCCCCATCTCTCTATATATCACCCCATATAACCCTTGAAACTGCCCTATGAGGAAGGCCCCATTTTCATTTCCTTGTACAGATGCAGAAATTGAGGCTCAGAGATAACTATCCGATTCAGTTTGTGGGGCTGGGTTTGGGTCCGTGTCTTCACTGCTCATGCTTGGAACATCTAAGCTGCACCTGTGATGTGGACAATGTTCATGAACATCGTATTGCCTGAGTGGCAAAACAAGTTGCCAAATGATATGGATGGTGTGACCCCAATTGGATTAGCAAGAATACACATCTGCAGGCACAGAAAAGTAATTGCCAACATTTTATCTCCATTTATTCTGGAAGGTGGGTGGGTTTGGAGCTCATTTTTAGTCACTTCTCTCTGTTTGTCTGCTTTTCTTCATTTTGTACCATGAGCATGCACCACTTATATAAGAGAGTTCTCACCTACCCACCTCACTATGAGCTTTAAACAGTCTCTGTAAACAGGTTCCAAATCACCTCATATAGGCACCCTTTCCTGTTCTTCTCCCACTCGGGAGCTCTGTCCTTGTGCCCCAGCCTGCCTGTGGGTCCCGCAGAACTTGTGTTCTCACTTCCACCACAGCCCCACCATGTTTTTGGATACTCACTTCCTGTCACCTCCCCCCCAGCATTGGACTGAGGCCTCTAGACAGGCGCCCCCTTTCCCATGCCTGCCTTGGCCCTGCATGAGGCTTGGCCCCATGTGCATTTGTGAGGTGTCTCACAGGTTGACTCCCTGGCTGAAGGATGAGAGAATGGGTAGCTTCAAGACCAGTCCCAAGTGGGAGTCCCCCTTCTCTACAGAGGTTTACCCTAGCAACATTCCCAGGGCAGGTGTCACCCCGTCTGGGTGAAAACCTCTTATTCGGTTGCCACCGAGGGATAACCTGATACCCGTTTGCCCTGAGGGGTCATTCTCACCACTCCAGGCAGCATGGGAGCGCCCTGCACAGCAGTGGCATCGAAGCCCAGAGCTCTGTCTTGCAGTCAGCATCCCACCCTGTACATGACTCACAACTGCACACATCCACTGAGACACAGACACACACAGGTACACACACAGAGACATGTGTATAGGCAGAACATGTGTACACACATAAATTACCATACACATGACCACAGACATGTGCATGCACAAAACTGCACACTCACAGATGTGTGCCCCAGACATGTGCACGCACACACGCAAACACACCTGTCCAGAGAGGCGGGCATATGCTCCCTGGAAGCTTGAGGCAGAGAGGAAACAACGAGGACCTGGGGAACCAGACACCTGGGTTCTGACATGCTGCTGCTGCTTATTTGCAGTGTGACCTTAAGCAAGATACTCTCCATGCTAGACAGTGTTCCATAATTTTAACATGTACTCATTCCAATGAACCTAATAAGGAAGCATCTGCAAATCAAGGGTCTGGGTAAACCATATCATTCTGGATCTGGAAATTTCCTCAATGGTCTTCTCCAACACCCTCATGAAAAGGGAAGAAACAGATGAAGTGACTTTTACAAGGTCCTACCAAGAGTCCATGCAGATCAGAGCAAGGGCTCAGGTCTCCCACCCGGGGCAGAGCAGGACTGTGTGTGATGGACCACAGGCCGAGGGAGTGACGGAGTGCTCTCGACTCTGAGGTTCTCTACATCTATTAATACTATGCCTTTCTTCTAGCTTTTAAAGTGAATTCAATACTATAGACAAAATATACTTGCTGGAGTTGTAAAAATAGAGTGAGAAAAATCGCCAACATTTTAACTCTGACTTCTTCTGGACGGTGGGTGGGTGTGGAGTTCATTTTTATTCCCGTCCTGTGTTTGTCTGCTTTTCTTCATTTTTGTACAGTGAGCACACATCACTTACAGGTGGTACTTCGCCAGCCACTTGCTATGTGCTTTAAATAGTCTTCAGGTTCATTTCACCTCATCTATGCACCATTTTCTGCCCTCTCTGTCCACCCAGATAGCTCTGTCCCAACCTGTCCCTGCCTGCCTGTTGGGGGGTCTCTGCCACTTAACAGCTGTGCGTCTTCAGGCAAGCTTTTCATCTCTCTGAGCCATTGTTTCCCCATCTAGAAAAGGGGCATGATCATAGTATATGCATCGTAAGGTCATCAGAAGGATTAAGGAATACTATGGATTTAATTTGCTTCATGCAGTCTGGCACACTGCAAGTATTAGGAAAACTATAACATATTTGTATACACACACACACATACATATAAACTAGTTGGATATACACAAAATATTACAAAATCTACTGAGATTTTTGTTTTCTTATTTCTTTGGAAAAAAGGTTATTGAAGAAGAAAAGAAGATGTTGCCCCAATACGTTTGTGTGCAACCCAGCAGGACCCTGGCAGCATAGGAGACCCAGGACCAGGACCAGAACTGAGCCACAGCTGCTGCCTGGCCCAGGGCTCCTTCCTCTAGACCACACGAGGGAGGGTGGATGCTGAGGGATGTCGGAGGCCAGGGATGATTGCTGTGGGTCGCAAGAGCCCAGCACGGTATGTGTAGAATGAGTGAATGAATGAATGAATTGCTGTGGGAGAACAAGAGGGGAGAGAGTACGTTAGGTATGATTGCTCCATTTTATAGAGGCTGTGTGGGGAAGTGACTTGTCCAAGGCCACTAGGCAGTCACAGCCTGGGTCAGAATTTGAACCAAGGCCTGTTGATTCCAAAGCGTATGCTGTTGACACCACTTCTCTTTAAATGATGGCATCCTACGGAAAGGTGGTTTTGCAGGGGAAGAAAACTGCAAAGGCTCCTGGGCTGGGGCTGGCTGGCTGGGAAGTCCAACTGGGCAACAGGAATCCAAAAGTCGGATGCGTGAGGGGTCCTTGATTTCTGGAGTCCTTTGGCCCTGGGGCTGTTGGCTCTGATTGCAGACAAAAAGACATGGAAACTGCTGTCCCAGTGGGACCCAGCTCCGTGTTGTCCTTCTGGTGCAGGAAAGCCAAGTCTCACAGCCCCTGCTGTTCCCAACTGCTTCTAATGGATTCAGTGTCTGCCTTGTTTTGTTGTCTCAAGTTCAGGCCACCCTGCTTTTGCCTGGCGAGTGGCCTCTTTCAAAGGTGAGCTGGCCTTTCTCTGCCTTTGTCAGTCACCCATTCAAAGGCACACATCTCCACAAGCAGGCCAACATTGTCACGCAGCAGATCTCCACCATGGCCAGCAGACGGGTGCGTGGGCAGGTGTCCGTGCACCCCGATACCCAGGTGTGCACTTTATGCAGGAGGCAGGGTAGGGGTGAGATGAGACAGCTGGAGAGGACAGAGGATCAAAGCCTGTG
The DNA here is from genome assembly GCF_040802235.1 of Manis javanica. Classification (NCBI taxonomy): domain Eukaryota; kingdom Metazoa; phylum Chordata; class Mammalia; order Pholidota; family Manidae; genus Manis; species Manis javanica. Next base: position 16,449,780 of record NC_133159.1, read on the forward strand.
CCTCGGGATAATTGAGGTTGACTGTAGCTCTACCAAAACATCATCAAGTCAGTTTGAGAAATGCCAGAAGTTATGTCTCTTTCTCTAAATTTTCAGCACATCAGTGTGATGAAAGTTCTGAGCAGTCCTGCAGTGAGGAAGATTTGTTCATTTTGAACTGAGAATTTCCATTTATTCCTCCTTTCCTTCCTCCCTCCCTGCCATCCTTCCTTCAACAAGTGCTCAGTGAGTCCCTAATATCCACTGGGGAACTGCTCCAAGTGTTGAGAATACAGCAATGAGCGAAACAAACCAGCACCCCCGCCCCAATGGGGCTGACACTCCAGAGGGAGGAGACAGACAGTAAAGGTAGAAAGTATGTTTATAGAACATGTCAGATGGAGGCAAGTGACACCGAGGAGAGTAAAGCCGGCAAAGATGGGGACCGCTGGAGTAGGTATGGTTTGCAATTCTAAGTATGGAGGTGAGGAAGCCCCAGGTGAGAAGGTGATATCTGATCTGAGACCTTTAGGATGTCAGGAAGTCCACCATGCAGATACCTGGTGGAAGAGCATTCCAGGCAGAGGGACCCATAAGTGCAAAGGCCCTGAGGTCAGAGCATGCGGGTAGTATCTACATTTGAGCATCTGTCAGAGCAGTTTGCAAAACTGGTATAGAGGTGAAGACCATGGCTCTGGTCAGAAAGACCTAGGTTTTGATCCTAGCTTCACCTCTTCTAACTACTCTTCAAATTTAGGCAGGTGATGTCCCCTGTCAGAGACTTAGTTTTCCTCCTCTGTACAACAGGGATAATAACAAATACCTCACAGAGCCACCATGAGGTTTAAATGAAGTCATGCATGTATATGCCTCTGCGTGACTCATAATAAGCCCCCCATAAATGTGAGCTCTGTTTGTGATCATTAATAGTATTGGAGCCGTATGAGGAATTATCTCACCGTTGAGGACCTGTCACCTTCTGAAGTCCTCACTGAATCCTTCAACTGTGAGGCAGCAAAGGACGGAGGCAAGCGTCACTTCTCAGGGAGGCTGGGGCCCTGAGGGAGGTCATCCTGCTGCCTGCTGCTCCCACAGCAAAGGATTCCTCAGTGACACAAGAAATGGATCAGAGAGACCTGCCAGAGAAATCCAAGACAGGTTGCCAAAGCTGTAAGCCCACTTAGGTCAAAGCCAACTGACACATGAATTCGTAGAATGTCTTCTGAAGCCCTGATACCTGTGTCCCTGCTCTGGGTGGTGAGGACTCACTTCCTAAAACACCAGGACTATTGGGAATTTTTAGTACGCTCTCTCTCACACCGTCTCCCTAAACACATGAGATCTCTCCTTCTCCCAACCAGGTAACTTTTCATTGTAAATTCCCAAGCGTGGTTTCTTTACTCCTGAGATTTTAAGGTGGTTTATTAAAAAAGTATTCATGAGAGCCCACAATGTGCAGCTGGTGTAATAGGCACTTAGAATACAAGACAGACAATCTCCTACCTCTTACGGAGTGTTCGGACCTGAGTTTCTCAAAGTGTGGTTCCCAGACCAGCAGGATTGGCATCACCCAGGAACTTGGGAGAAATGGAAATTCTTGGTCACACCCCAGATCTGTGGAATCAGGAAGTCTGGGGTGGTGCCCAGCAATCTGTGTTGAGTCTTCCAGGTGATGGTGATCTAGCTGAAGCGTGAGGCCCAGTGGTCTAGAAAACTGGTTCTCAACCAGGCAGGATTATACACACACAGACATACACAGACACACGCCCCTGCCCCAGAACTTTTGGCAATGCCTAGAGATATCTTTGGTTATCACAACGTGCAGGAGATGCTACTGGAATCTAGCAGGCAGAGCCCAGGGATATCGCTAAACATTTTACAATCTGCAGGAAGCCCTCCCTCCAACAGCAGATTATCTGGCCCAAAATATCAACAGCGCCAAGAATGAGAAACCTTGGTCTGGAGGGAGGAAAAGAGGGACACGGATAATGAACACTTATGTAACTACATGAATAAGACTATTTCAGATGGTGGAAGTGCTCTGAGGCACATAATTCAGGGTAATAAGAGAGTGGCTAGTGGTGGTGATGACTTTGGGTGACTTTAAAGTGGGCCTTTTTGAGGAGGGGACTTTCGAGCTGGGTAACATAAGAGACCTGGCCATGGGAAACTTGGGGAAAAGAAGATTCCAAGCAGAAGGAATAGCCAGTGTAAAGGCCTAAAGCAGGGAAAAGATGTTGGGGAGGTTCATGGAGAAGGCTAGATGGCAGCCCTGACTGCTGAAAGAAGCCCATCCTTCCTTCCTTCCTCCCTCCCTTCCTTCAGCAAATATTTACTGAGTACCTCCTAGATGCTGTACCACTAAGCATTTGTGCCCTTCAAAGCACCTAGGTGACCTGGATGGAATCACTCCAAAGTCCTCGAGACTACTAGAATGGGAGAAATGGATGGGGTGTAGAGAATGATAGGACAGTAGCTCTTCTCTCCAAGAGGAACCCCTCCCAGTGTTCACACCCAAGTGTAGCCCCCTCCCTTTGAACCTGGGTTGCATCACAAGCTTTGCAGATTTCACCTGGGTCTCTTAGAATGCTCACTCCTGGGAAGCCTTCTCTTGTGTTGGAATCTAAAGGGAAATTTTTCCTGTTTCCTCTACTCACAACATTTCTGATAGCAGATGTGTAGGCCTTTTCACACTGAGCAATTCTCCAGTTTTCAGAGGACATAAACTGGATGTCCTACAGTTTAACTCAATTCTGACACTAACTGCCCAGTGTCAGCACAGACCCCCACAGATTAAGGGCCCATCCCTAAAGACTGCCTCTGACTTCAGGTGCCAGTTTCAAGTCGCAGGTTGTCACCTGTGCTTCTAATAAACCAGTGTTAACCTTAAAAATAAAATAAAAATACAAGTAAAACTTTCAATTATTTTGCTCTTGTCTGGAGAATTGCAACTCCAGACAAGAAAGCTGCAGGAGAACCACAGGCAAGTCCAGAGAACAAAGGAGAGATAAATGCTCTTTTATAGAGGAAAAGGTGGAGTTGGGAGGAGCTGTTATAAATTTTAAAACCCACTGGAGTAAACTGGGAGTTTGAAATGTGGCTTTTCATTGGCTGAGTTGTGACAGTCTCTCATTGGCTGGGCTATTGCTGGGGGAGGAGAAAAACCATCTTCCTCCTACTGGGGCTAGTAAGTAGTAGCTAAAGTTGTATCTACAAGCAGGGTAAGATTTCTTTCAGGTGGATCTGCAATTGACAAGAAGTGAGAGGGTGTGAGAGCTCCCTCTGCTGGCCTCCAGACCGATTTCAGTGAGGCTTCCCTTTATTAATTTTCATGCCAGCTATAAATCATGAGTTCCCACAACCGCCTCTTCAGTTTAAATAATGTGCAATAACGGCTCACAAAACTCAGGAAAACATTAACTTACACTTTATTTTAAACGATGTTACAAGGTTACAGATGAACAGCCAGATGAGGTATGTGGTGTGAGGAAGGGGTGGGGAGCTCCCATGCTCTCTCCAGGCATGACACCCTCCTGGCACCCCCATGTGCTCACCAGCCTAGGAGCTCTCCAAACCCCTTCAGTCGGGGCTTTTATGGAGGTTTCATTACCCAGACCTGATTGATCCAGTCATTGGACACCAGGTGATTGACTCAACCCCTCCTCTGAGGTCATGGGGAGCCGCCAGCTGAGCCTAGTCAATCCCACAGGCACAGGAGAGACCATAAAGCTGCTGTCGTTTAAAGCCATTAAGTTTGGGGAGGATTTGTCCTGAAGCAATAGGGAGGGAGAACAGGCAGGATTCTGACACTTGTGGGATCTGCCTTGGGAAAGTCCCGTATCTGGAAATTCAAACACACGAGGGCACTGAGAGGAAAGCTTGGGGCCACAGGAAAGCAGTTGGGAGATGAGATACTTGGGTCCTGGCCCTGGTTCTTCCACTAAGGTGCTCTGTGGCTTTGGGTCTGAACCTCTCTGGCATCAGTGTCCTCTTGACATAGAAGGGCTGGGGTCCCAAGTACTAAGTACTCTTCTAGCTCTGCCGTCCTTGGTAGGCGTGTTCCTTGCTGATCTTTAATCAACATGCATATTCTTGCCTCCAAACATTTGCTCATGCTGATCCACCATTGGAATGACCCAATGGCATATTCCAGGGGGGCCCAGTGCATCCTTCCTGATGGCGTCAACCTGTTGCCCATTCCCAGTAATATTTCCAGAGCATGGGCTCTCTGGATGCAGACATGGTGCCAAGTCCAGCTCTCTCACCTCCTCTGAATGACTTGGAATGAGTCTCTTCACCTCTCTGTGCTTTAGTTTCCTCTTCAGTAAAAGAGGAGTACCTCCCTCATGGGTACACTTGTGCAGACCTAATGGGTAATTCATGGCAGGCATTCAGCCCTGTACCTGACCCAAGTCAGCTGCTGCTATTATTTCCCCTCATTTTCTGTCTCACACATTCGTGCTCCATTGAGCGTATTTAGTTTGAGTTTTGTCTCCTAACCCTATTCTCTCTCTCCTGAGATGCTTCAGGCTTCTGGAAGGCCTGACTTAAGCTGGAACCCAGACCACAAGATTTCATACCAACTAGGAGAGCACACACTGCCCTGGGGCCAGATGTCAGCATTCCTTTTACTGACAGTGGGGTCTGGGCCTGACACTTAGCTCCTCTGCACCTCTGCTTTCTCATCAGTAAAGTGGGGGTGATTGTCTCCCTCTGCCTCCTCCTGGAATAAGCTGAAGACTGACAGAGGTACAGGTGCAGAAGTGCTGTCCTGTGCTGGACTTCCAGGCCTAAGTCAGACCACAGGCCTGGAAGGCAGAAGAACTGGTTCTCACTCTAGCTGTGTGACCTTGGGCACATTACCTCCTCTCTCTGGGCCTCAGCATCCCTACCAGTGAAGTGAGGTGAGGTTACAAGACCAGCAGACATGTTGGTTTAGCCTACATAATGTCCTTTAAAAATTCGGACTTATGTTTTAGACACTGGAGGCATTCACAAAAGCTGATTTCTAGGTTTTCTCCAAAAAATCAGAGGGTGTAGCAGCACGGGGCCCACACTTCTGCAAGGCAGATGCTGAGTGGTGACCATCCCCATTTAGAGAAGGGTCAGTGTTCCCCAGGACTCTCCTCCTATGCCAGGCCTCATGCCCCTCCAGCTCTCCCCATGAATGTTGCTTGACCAGCCCTGACAGCCATCTGAGTTTGCCAGCCCTGAACAAGATGGCCTCCGGAAGCCACTTGCTGTGCGAACATGCTAAGAATCTTTGCCCGCGATGATTACGGCAGTTAGGCTTCCTGGTACCCTGCTCAGCCTGACACAGTTCTGGGTGCACAATGGATGCTTTGCAAACAGTTAGTTCCCACCCTTCCCCAGCTGCCTGGTGACCTCAGTTACCCTACAACTCAGGAGGCTTAAGATGCATCCTGCAGGGTGTGGCCCTGCCTAAGCACTGTCCCCACGCAGCCTGGATCCCAGTGCCACAGAAACCCGGACCTCATTCGGCTGCAGTGAATCTCAGAAAACCTCCAGTAACCCTGGAAGCTTTCTTTCTGACTAGTTTCAAATGGACAACTCTACCCTCTCGCACTCTCAGCCCACACAGAACTGAACTTCACCTATGGGCAGGAATTCATCTTCTCCAGGCAGAGGTGGGCTGTGCGGACTCTTCCGTTGCATAGACATCAGTTGAAATCCGAGCTGTCACTGGGCAGCTGTGACTGTGGCTTTACTGTTATGTTCTCTGGAGAAACAGACGAAGTGGATATAGAGACATAAGAAGGGATTTACTACAGGAGTGATCACAGAGGCTGGGAAGCCCACAGCCCGCCCTCTGGAAGCTAGAGACCCAGGAAAGCAGCACTGGTGGTGTAACGCAGCCTGCAGTGTAAATCCCGGGCCAAGTGTGAAAGGCCCAAGGACCTGCAGCACTGATGTCTGAGGGCAGGAGAAGAGGGCTGTCCCAACTCAAAGGGAGAGCAAACCCACCCTTCCTCTGCCTTTTTGTTCTATTCAAGCCCCTAAAGGACTGGCTGATGCCCAGTGACACTGGCAAGGGTCGTCCTCTTTATTCAGTCTACTGATTCAAATGCTAATCTCTTCCAGAAACACCCTCACAGACACACTCAGAAATAATGTTTTACCAGCTCTCTGGGCAATCCTTGGTGCAGTCAAGTTGACACAGAAAATTAGCCATCGCAGTAGCTTAAATTCTTAACTTCTCTGCTCCTCAGCTTCCCCAAGGGTGAAATGGGAGCAGTGTTCCCCCTGCCCCCTGGCTGGATTAAAGGGGCCTGTCTAGATGGCACGTAGCCAGCCAGAGAATGAATGCCCAGGGAGTGGTAGCTGTTGGTATCATCACCTCAGTTATGGAAAGACATCGTGGCTTGGCATTTCCAAGCTAAAAGGGGCCATTTCCCCAACTCCATCATGAAATTAAGAAGAAATTGGTGACAAGTTAAATTGGACCTGGGTGGGAGGAGCCCAGTACAATGCAAACATTTTACCCTTATGTAGAAGGTACCTCTTGATCTCTGCCTGCCCAGGATCCCTTTTCTCTTCTTGTAATAGTGCCTCAGGTTTCCCTGGGAATACTACTCTTCCTCCATGCTCAGTCTATGCGATTTGTTGAGGTTGACGCTATTAGCCACTGGCCAATCAGAGCGCTAACTCCTCCAACCACAGTGATTGGTTCAGGGATAAGCATGTGACCCAGGCTAGGTCAATAAGAGACCGCTCTGGGATTTTTGCTGCACACGTGGTAAAGAGGCATCTTTCAGCAGGGATGGCCAAGCTAATAGGACATGAGCCTGCAGCTGCTGGTGGGCAACGTTACAAGTATAGAGAAAAGAAACAGCAGACCTTCCTGAGAATGAAGTCGATACAAAGGAAGCAGAGCCAAAGGGTATAGGTGGAGTTCCTGACAATGACGTCGGAGCACCGGGAGCCCAGTCGCGACTGAGGCTGGATGTATCCTCGCCTCTGGACATCTCAGAGATGCATGTCACTGGCCACTCTGAGTTGTGTTTCCACCACTTGTAATGAAAGTGTCTTGATTAACACATTCCGGAAATAAAGTCTGCTACAAACAGTGATTAAACAAAAGATTTAATAAGTGAGTAAGTACCTGGGTTAATGAGTGAATGAATGAATGCAGGAGTGAATGAAACATTCTAGGAAACAATCCATTCTTGTTCTCTGAGCCTCAGATGCCAGCACCATCTGTTCCTGAAAGGCTTCCTCTGTCACTCCGGACTCCAGCCTAAGGAAGTGGTACTTTCCTAGGGAAGATTCTTCAGTCTGTCTCAAACATCTCAGGGAAGCACATCACTTCGCCTTTGGATGAGCCCGAGTTGCCTTCCTGTGAAATGGGAATAAGAGCCCTTATCTTGCAGGGCTGTCACAATGGTTCAATCAGCTAATGCACACAAAGCACTTAGCACTGGGCCTGGTAAGGCCATCTGATGAGCAACAGCAGTGAGGCCCATGGTGGTTATGCGCTCAGGCTCAGCTCATACCCTCTGCCAAGTCTCCCCCGGCCACCTGAACTCTCATCAGCTCACCTCCTTTAGAGAAAAATCCAAGTGGGCAAGCTTGCTATATACTTAGACAGAGTCTTGTCCAGTGGTCTGGCTCAAACTGCAAGGTATCAGAACCCCCAAGGGGAGTGGATTACAAATGCAGCTTCCCAGACCCACCTTCTGAGGACCTTTGCCAGAGGTCATCCTTGGGGCCCAGGAATCTGCATTTTCACCAAGTCCTCTCACCCCAAGATGATTCTGAAGCAAGTGGCTCACTGACTAAGAAACACCTATCCAACAACCCATTTTGCTGATGGTGAAGCCTAGGTCCAGAGGGGGTACAGATGGGCCCAAAGTGACCCAGTGATTCGCAGACAGAGCCAGGCTTGAACCAGTATGTGTGGCTTGTGGTCCTGGGCGAGTTCCACCCTGTGGCATGGGGCTCCCTCTCCGTGGATCAGAGCTTTCCTAGAGCCTTTGGCATGTGGTTTCCACCAGCAGGCTCTCTGATCACTGGCCCACCTTCTGCCTCCACAGAACATGTCTGCTCAGGGCCCTCAATGTCACTGGTGCCCAAAAAATATTTGCCAGAGGATGGGGATGACCGCTGCGGGACCAAAATACTCAGCAGTTTCTCCAGCAAGGAAGGAGACCAATGAGCTGGCTGTGGGCATGAGAGAGCATCCCACATGGCACAGGCAACAGCCACCTTCCCTTGAGGTATCCACAAAATGTAGGTTGTTCTTTTTGTTCTTTTTTCTCTCTTGTGAGAGTTGTGATGTTGCCAGAGTAGCTGGATGAACCTGCTAGACTGTAACTCTGCTGGGCAGGGCCTGCATTTGCCTTGCTCGTCTGTACTTCCTTGCTGGCATACAATAGGTGCTCAATAAGTAATGAGATGAGGGAAAAGGAACTGTGGACCCTGCTTCCCCTTGTACTATAGATGGTCTGCTGGTAAAGGGTTACCACCCCCCTGTAACGTTACCATTCTCCATTCCCCTCCCCCGCCGTCCTGCCCTTCCAGCTGTGGTCCTGGTCCCCATTCTCGGACTCTGTTCTCCAGCGCCAAGTATCTGTGGTGTGGAGGGTTGGGTGGGGAGAAGGTTTCTGCTGAAATTGCTGCTGCACAGCTGGGGTGTGTTAATACCCCCAGCTGCCTACCCTTCCTCCATCATGGCGCCATGGCCCCTGGCTCAACCAGGACTGGATTTGATTGATTCTTTATGGCCTGCGGATTGGATGCCCCAGCTGAGCACATGTGGAAGACAAGCCAGGGAGGAGGTGGGGGAGAAGAGAGGCAAGGGGGAGCTGTGCAGGCCAAACCCCAACCCTTACTAGACACAGGACTTCCCTGGGCCTGGCCCAGTCCAGGATACCCCTTCCTACCACACCTTCATGCTGATGATAACTCTGGTTTCTAGAATTGCCCTGAATTTCACTTCCCAGCAATGTCTGATTGAATGGGAACGTCCAAGGCTAGGCCCTTCAAATGGGACAAGATGGGGCCAAACGTCCTCCGGAAAAAATGTGATGTGAGCATTGTTCATCTGTTATTGATTGGGAAGCTGTGAGCTTTGCTTCCAAAATTTCCAATAAAACTGGCTTGAAGGAGAATTTCCTGGATCCCCTGGTAAGTGGATAAAGATGTTCCAGGAGTCCAGAGCAGTGCTGGTGGGGAAGCTTGTACTCCATGCCCAGTTGATTCTCCCCTTTGTTACTCAATGAAGAACAGAAAACAATCAGCCCGACCTCTCTGCATCCAGAGGGCTCCCTTCTCCCTTTGAGTTAATTTCCGGTTGGAGGCAGGGGCCTGCTCAGCCTAAGGGCCCCAGGGAATCTGCCCTCTTCTTCTCTTTTGGGTTGGGAGCTAGGCTTTGCTCATTCCTCTGGGCATCCCATGGAAGGGCTCTTGTACCTGCAGGTGGTATTAGAAGGATAGAAAGTGTCTGGGGAGAGTGGCAGAGCATTTGGGGAGTTGGTTCAATTGTTGGAGCACCCCCTGTTGCAGAGTAATGGATCCAACTCTGAAGGCCTCCCTCAGGGGCCTAACATTTACCAGCTGTGTGACCTTGTGCATAGGAGTTCACCTTTAGGAGCCTCAGTTTCCTCCTGTGTGAAATGGGTATCATCCCAGCCCCTGGCTCCTGGGGTTGTTACCAGAAGTTGAGGAGAGCATGCATGTAATGCACTTTGCATGGTCCCTGGCACACAGTAAGCACTCAATAAATATGTGTTGTTATAACTATTATTCCCTGACATCAGTAGTTGGGACTCTGTTGACTTCATGATGAATCCCAGAGACGCCCAGAGAGAAGGGATCGCCCCTTCCTTGCAAAACTTCCCTTCCTCCATCCGCTACCACATGCCCTTGGGCCATGGGATAGAAGGATGAGGATAGACAATCTGAGTCACAGTACTTGTCATCCGGGTGGGGGCATGGGGGAGGGGGAAGGCCAGGCGCTAGAAGACCTCAGCCAGAGCCAGGGTGTGGTTGGGGAGGTCAGCCTTTGGTCTCATGTCTCCACTGCATGGCTCAGAGACATTAGGCAGCCTCCCACCTCCAGCACCACTGATCTAGGCCTCCCTCAGCCCTCACAGCTGGCAAGGAAGGAGTACCCTACCAGTGGCCTTTGCCCCCTGCATACCTACATGGCTGTGGGCCCTGAATGCCTCTTCTTCCCAGATAAGATGGTAGATTTTTGCCTTGTTTTTCTCAAATGGTTCTTACACAGCTCAAATCAGGACAGGGCTCAGGAAACTGAGCTGAGCTTAGAAATGATCCAATCTGTTTCAGACTAACCTGCAACACGCAAACGCTGGACAGGTCCAAAGCAAAGTGGCAAAGTCTCCCAGAACTGAACCAGGTCTCAAACCACCACTCATAGGAGCCATGCAGAACTTACAATCTGAACCCAGCCAGGCTGTTTGGCCACTCATAGAAAATCCTCAATGTTCTCCAAAGACAGTAACAATCTGGCCTCTAACACTGTAACATTCAATGGCCAGGGTGCAGGCCAAAATCATCAATATACAAAAAGCCACGAAAATATGATGGTCCTTAGTCTGATGAAAGGACCAACTCTGTGAAAAATCTAGAGCTAACAGAATACTTAATGATGCAAGACTGAATGCTTTCTCCTATGAGCTGTATTTTGTACTATATAAAAAAATGAAATAAAAATGGATCACATACCCAAATATAAAACATAAAAACATAAAAGTTCTAAAAGAAAATGTAGGAGGAAATCTTTGTGATCTTGGGGTAGACAACAATTTCTTGGCTTCAGTACCACAAACACTTCCCATGAAAGAAGAAATGGACCCATTGGACCATATCAAAATTAATAACTTATGCTCTTGGAAAGATCTGTTAAGAAAATGAAAAGATAAGGCACAGACTGAGAGAAACCATTTGCAAATCACATATCTGTTAAGAGACTTGCATCTGGAATATATAAAGATTTCTCAAGAATAATAAGGGAGCAAACAACCCAACACAAAAAAAAAGTACACAAGATTTGAACAGACAATTCACCAAAGAAGATACATGGATGGAACATAAGCACATGAAAAACGTTAAAAATATTCACCTGAGAACAGGTAATTAAAAACACAATGAGATACTATTCACACCTATTAGAATGGTTAAAATTAAAAAGACTGACCATACCAAGTACTGGTGAAGATGGAATCCTCATAATCTGCTGGTGGGAATGAGAAATAGTATAACCACTTTGGAAATTAGTTTGGCAGTTTTCAACCAGTTGAACATATACTACCATATGACTCCATTCCTAGGTACTTAGCCAAGAGAAAAAGAAACATATATATTCACAAAAACTTCTCAAATGTTCATAGCAGCTGTATTTATAATAGCTAAAAACTGGGACCAACTCAAATGTTAATCAACAGATGGGTGGATAAACAAATGGTGGCATATCCATATAAGGGACTACTACTCAGAAGTTAAAAAGAATAAACTATTGATATATGCAGTAACATAGGTGACTCAAAATAGGCTGAGAAAGAAGCCAGACAAAAAAGCATACATGCTATATGACTCTGTTTATAGAAATCTAGGAAGTGCAAGCAATTCATAGTGATGGATGCAGATCGGTGGTCTTGGGACTGAGGACAATGTTTCTTATCCCAATTATAGTGATGGTTTCATAATTGTATACATATGTCAAAACTGACCAAAATCATACAACTGAAATATGTGTAGGATATTATACTTCAAATATAACTCAGTAAAATCGGGGAGAAAAAGGAATAGCTTTCATCCTATACTGGTATTAAATGCCCATTCATTTGGCATCCAAGTTATTCTTGTTCATCCAGGCTTACTTAAGGAAGTACTTCTTCAAATACTGTAAAGTGCCCAATTCCTGTGACCTGTCACTTCCTATAGTTGGTGAGTTCGAGGAAGTATGAGATCCTCCCTGGAGCCTTGCCCTCTCCCCTCCCCCAGCAAAGCGGCACAGTGCCTACCCCGGGCTGGTCCTCCCAGCTCTCCTCCCTTCTAGAAGGAGGGGCTCCCAGTGCTGCCCTCTCTGCAGTGGCTGCTTTTCTTGTATCCTGTGCAGTTCCTTCTATCTAAGGCTCTCAGGTCCAAGTTGGTCAGGCCTGGCTTGTGAATGCAAGGAGTTTTGGACAGTTTTAAAAAACCTTTTCTCTTTCCATTAGGCTAATTTTCAATATTTTTCCTTTACTGCAAATTTAAGAAAGCCGGCCTGGTTTCTTTGTTCTAAAAAATACTTATTCCCCAGGCAATAAGCTTCCTGAACTTTCTTTCTGGGTAGAAAGGCTGCAAAGCAACATGCTTAGGGTGGGAGGAGGGGAGAATTAAAAGCAACCTAATGGCTACCTGAATGTCCATCAACCGGTGAAAGCATGCCATATTGTGGTACAGCCACACAGTGGAATATTACTCCACGGTAAAAAGGAATCAGCCCTTCTACACAACATGGGGAAATCTCAAAAGCATTATGCTAAGTGAAAGAAGCCAGAAACAGGAGACTGCATGCTGTGTGGTTCAACTTACAGGAAGACTAGATAAGCCAAGTCGATAGAAATCAGTGGCTGCCTGGGAATGGGTGGGTGGGTAGAAGGCGTGGATGGTCAAGGGGCAGCAGGAAACTTTAGGGGGTGATGGAAATGTTCTATGTCCTGATTGTGGTGGTAATTACACAACTATGCCTTTGTCAAAAATGATGGACTTGTACACTTTAAATTCATGAATTTGAATATGTGTAAATTTTACTTCAACATAGATGATTTTTAAAAAACCTTTAAAAACACCATTATATTTTAAACATCAACCTCACTTCATATTTAAAATTGACATCCCATCACCTGATCTCCATTTCAAACTTCCCAATTGCCCTTGGTATCCAGTTTAAAATCTGCACTGCTTTCTGCCTTCTTTCATCTGCTAACTCAAGTTCATTCTTGGACACTCCCCTTGAACCTAACCTCCTAACACAGGCCTTCCTGGCCCCGAGATTGGCTTAGGTTCCATTGTGCTGTGGCCCCACACAGCTTCCGTCTGCCCTTTGCATAATAGTGATTGTTTATTTACTTACCATTTTCCCCACTAAACTGTGAGTTTGGTGTCCCCAGGTCCCCACACAGAGTAGAGCCTTGGTGACCGTCTAGGCTCTAAGTGGGTGTCTGTGGAATGGATGAACAAAAGAGCAATAAGTGGTTTGATGGGTCTGGGTGGTGTTTGCATGGCAGGGTACGTAATGAACAAAAACCGAGCAGAGATCTAGGGAAAAGCCACGTGAACAGGGTTGGACCCTGAAGGGCAGAAGGAATTTGGAGAAGAGAAGGGATCTGAAAAGATGTTCTGAGTTGCATGAGCAGCCCAAGGAAAGGCCTGGAGTTGACACACTGTAGCATGCCAGGGGGTCAAGAAGAGACTGGGTGCTTCAAACCAGGCTCAGACACCATTAGTGAGCATTTACCAAGTGCCAGGCACACACCCAGAACCATGGGGAGGCTGTGAGCAGCACAGGCTGTTCCTACTTGTCTCCACACCACATTTCACCGCCCCACACATTAGTCTCTGCCTTGTAAAGATCAATTCTGTATTGACAGTTTCTGTCTGCACCCAAAAAGGCAGAAAAAAACCAGCCCTGCTGGAGGGACCTGACAGCAACTGGATTTACGACTACATCTCTAAGAACCCGGGCTGCCAAAGTGCACCAGCCCTGCCATGGCTGCCAGCCCTCCCACACATGCGGCTCCCGGCCGGAACACCAAGGATGGGTCCAGGAGGACAGGATCAGTCCAGTAAGCCAACGTTTACTGAGTGTACCGTGCCAGCCTCTGGGGATACAGAGAATAGTAAAATATGATTCCTGCCATGTGTCGCCCTTAGACCAGCCAACAAACATTACCGCATGCCTTCCATGTGTATTCAATAATGTTTGTTGAGTCTTCATTATTTAACAAACGCTTACATAGTGCTTATTATGTGCCAGGAAATGTTCTAAGTATTTGACAAAGATCAACTCAGTTAATCCTCATAACAACCAATGTTATTTCCATTTAACCAAGGGGGAGACTGAGGCAGAGAAAGATGCAGAAACTTGCCAAAGGTCACACAGCTGTTAAGGGGCAGAGCCAGAAGACAAACTCAGACAGTGGGCTTCAGAGTCCATAGGCTCACACCACCCATGTGGGCGGCCTTATTTTTGTAGCTGTAGGGTTTCATTCATTCGCTCAAGGATATTTAATGAGCTCCCACTAGGCATCAAGCATTGAGTGAGATGGGAGGGGTGCAGAAAGTAATGCCTTCTCCTGACATTTAGGGAGGACCTACTATGTGCCTCAAGGAGAAGAGCATGTCTGGCTCACCTCTGTTCCAGGCATAGGGTGCAATACATAGGAGGGACTGGATCATGTTTGTGGAGTGACTGAACATGCTGGGTATTAGAAAGAGTGCTCAATTTGGAGCCTGAGAATTTGGATCCCTCCTGCTGGGAAGGAAAATGTTTTGACATGTTCATCTATATTCAGGTATGTTATATATCCCAAGGGACTTTTATGGGAAGACTGGAACTGAGATAAGGCAATAATGTCCTCCAAAAGACTAAAGTATTAATGGTGGAATTTCAGGCATCCACAAAGAAGATAATTCGGTGGGTGGGTGGCCCCCAGTCACACCCTGTCATTGATTGCCTCCTCTAAAGGCCTGGGAATGGGACAAACATTGCCGGCTAGGAGGTACCAAGCACTCTGCTGTGGGCTGTGAGTCACTAGCTGGTCACACTGGAACCTGACAGGAGGCAAGGGAGCATGTCCACCCTGCAGACAGATATGTCTTCGGGGACAAGGCAGGGTCTGTGGGAGCAGAGTGAGGGCCTGGCTCCTGGAGCCACTGGAGGAGGAGGCTGCCAGCATCCCCAGTCTTACACCTGAAGCCCAGTGGAGGGCACATGGAGGGTCCGGGACAGGGTGAGACTGCTTCACCTAAGGCACTCTCTGTAGCTTTGTCCCCAGGCCTCAGGCATGATGACAGCTGGCTCAGCTTAGGAGTGGGGCAGAGACTGCTGGACAGACCTCCTGTCCTTGTGAAAACAGCCCACAGCCATAGTGAGCCCAGGCACCCTGACACATGGAGCCCCAACTTACTTAATGCTCTCCCCACCTCTTTGAGGTGCAACTGTTCCTTTCCCCCCTGACAGAGAAATGAGGCCCAGAGAAGTGCGGTCAGCTGCCCAGAGTAGCTCAGTAGGAGCTCAGGAGGAGTTGTGGCTGGTTGTAGACCTGCTGCCTCGCAGTCCAGCGCCGGAGCACAGACCCACAGCGCCATGCTGTCCCCCGCTGGGGATGGAGTCCAGCCCTCTCCTCCTGGCTGCACTTCCTTGCCCTGGTCTGAACTCTGGTGTCAGCGATGGTGTCCACCCTGATCCATGGCTCAGCCCCGATATCTGGTATTAAAACCCTCTAAAATTATCAGAACCTTGAAGTGCAACGAACTGAAGTTCGTTAATCTACCACCCCACCCCAACTTGTGCGCACACACGCACATGCGTATACACACATTCCCCTCTCTCTCTCAGTGTCTGCCCTGCCCTCTCCGAGGGTCTCTCCAGCTTCACCCGTGGCAGCTGCACTCCGCATCCTGCCCTGCCTTCTCACTCTCCAGCCATTCCCAGCAAGTTGACTTTGACACAGTTAAATATGCCGAGCTTCTCTGAAGTAGGATAGAGGGTGCTTGTAGCATGAAAACTCGCAGTTATCATATTTGGAATTAAGCATTGCCTTTCTTGAAATATCGAGCACATTGCTTTTCCCCACACATCTGGTGATGGTGTCAGAAACAAACTCAGGGACAGCCTCTGTCCCAAAGTCAAGTGAATCCTAGGAGTGGCGATGAGGGAGACCCTAAGAGGCCATTGTGACCAACTCTCTCATTAACAGGTGAAGAAACTAAGGCCCAGTGAGGGTTAGGGATCTGCCCCAAGTCATACAGTGACATCTACCTGGGGTCGAATTTAGTTGTGTCCAACCCCTGGCTGGTCCAGCGTGCCACTTCGGAAAGCCAAGTCTCCAGAAGCATCGAGTGACCTTCGGCAACCTCTAGCCCAGAGGCCTCCATCTAGGACCCCTTCCCTGAGCCTCGTGGAGGCAGCTCCTGACAGCTGCTCCTCCTGTCCTAACCTCTACTGTTCACGTTTCTGCATACCTGCTCCCCACACCCCTCTCCTCCCAGCCCTGAAACCAAAGCAAACATTTCCCATACTCCGTTTCACCAACCAACAATAAAGGTAGACTTTTTTCCTTAACGGAAGCATTAATTTATTCTCTATCATGCAGGCCAGGTCCACTGAGTTGGTGCTGCCAAGCCCAGCATTCAAGGCCAGGCAGGCAGCAGCCTTCCTGAGAGCCTGGACGGAGGTGTCTGAGCTTTCACCAGGAGTGCTGCGCTCTGCCCAGCCAAGGCAGCAGGAGAGGAGCAGCTGAAACCACCCCCGTGGCTTGGCCTGAGCCAGGCGGGCCCCTGTCCTGACAGTCCTCTGGCTGGAAGGCTTAGTTAGCTTCATGGGCCTGGGGTAGGGGGCCTGTCCCAAGGCACCAAATTAAGAGTGATAGAAAGCCCATGGTCAGAAATACACACACACTCGTGCACCCTGGAGCACGCCTGGCTCTGCCAGCTGATTGGTGTCCAGCTGTCCAGGAGTTGGCTGTCTGTCTTAGAGTTCCATCATGTGTGGGCATGTCAGAGGAACGCAGATCCTAGCGGAGACCTCTCCGAGCTCCCCCAGAGCTCCCGCTCAACTCCAGTTGTCAGTCATTTTCAATTCCTCTTTCTCTAGCCCTTCTCCAGCCCACAATCCATCAAAACCCACCAGCTCTACCTTCACACCACCTGTACCATCGCCCCCCTGGTCCCAGCTGCCTTATCTTTCCCCTGCTTATTACAACCCCAAGCCACAGGCTCCCCACTTGCAGTCTTGCCTCCTATGCTCCATCTTCCATAGGGGTCTTTTAAAGCAGACATCTGATCTCTTTTCTACCCTGCTTAAACCCTCTAATGAAGTACAGCCTCAAGTCCTTACCCTGGCCCACAAGACCTACTTGATCTAGCCACCGCCTGCCACTCTGACCTTATTTCCTCTGGCTCTCCCACTGGCTTATTAGCCACACCAGCCTTTTTGCTGTTCCTCACACTTGCCCACCACACTCCTGCCTCAGGGCCTTTGCACTTGCTATTCCCTCAGATACTGCCAGGGCTCGTTGGCGCTCTTAAATTCAGGTCACTTTAAAACATCCTCTCCTCGGAGAGCTCACCTCTGACTATCCTGTCTAAACTAGCACTCCTCGTCCTGACACTCTGTCCCTGTCCCTGCTATGATTTTCCTTCAAGCACTAATCTCTTCCTGACATTGTATTTTATATCATTTGTGTATGTGACTGTATCTTCCAGAATGTAAGTTCTATGAGAGCAGAGGCTCTCTCTGTCTTGTTTCATCTCTGCTTCCTTAGAGCCTAGAATAGTGCCTGGTATATAGCAGAGGCTCAGTAATTATTTGTTGAATGATTGATTATTCTGCATAGGCTGTATTTGTCTACACAGCAATGCTTCCCACCTAGATGATGTTCTTATTGAAGGAAGACAATTCTCAAAGAGGTGTCCAAACTGTCTTGAACAATAGGGCTTCTTTTGGTGTAACTCAGGGATGGCAAGTAACAGCATCCTTGCTCCAAGCCTGCCCTTCTACTCCCATGACAGATAACATTTGAGAGACGATGATTAACCAGGTTTGTCCCAAATAAGGGCTTGAAATCCTGGACAGGTGATGTTAAGGACTACATGTTTGTGTGTGTCCCCCCACCCCCAAATTCAAATGTTGAAATCCTAACCCCCAATGGGATGATATTAGGAGGTGGGGCCTTTGGTAGGTGACTAGGTTTAGATGAAGCCATGAGGATGGAACCCCAAGATGGGATTAGTGCCCTTATAAGAAGAGAAAGAAACTAGAACTTTCTCTCTCTGCCAGGTGAGGATAAAACAGAGACAGCCATCTGCAAATCCAGAAAAGGTCCTCGCCAGACAAGGATCTGCTGGCACTTCCATCTTGGACTTCCCAGCCTCCAGAACTGTGAGAAATAAATGTGTGTTTTTTAAACCTCTCAGTCTGTGGCAACTTGTTACAGCAGTCCTAAGTGACTAAGACAGGTGAGGTACTGCTAGGGCAGCCCTCATCACAGAAAGCACCCTGGCCATGGAAGTCTGCGTATTTTCCTTTGACATGACTCAGCCAGGAGAGACCACAAGTGTGGCGAGGACAGAATGCCCAGAGGGGCTGGACTACCCAGCTGAAATTGGCAAAATGAAGTTCAATCAAGGTCGATGTTGTCCTTCATTTAAGTTCCCAAAAATGAAGCATTGCAATTTATCCTAAGGAAATAATCTAGAATATAAATAGAGATTTATGTCTGAAACTGTTTGTCACGACCTTATTTGCATTAGTGAAAGACTAAAAACAACTCCATTTCCAACAAGAGGGGACTGGATGAGTCAAATCTTGCAGATCTACACAATGGACCGAAGACAGGGTTCTCAGCCTCAGCACCTCAACACTGTGGGCAGGGTAGTTCTGTGCTGTAGGGCCCATCCTGTGTGTGCAGCGGTCAGTAGCAACAGCCCCCACTCCCCCCAGTGATGACAACCAAAAATGTCTCCAGACATTGCCAAATGCCACCTTGGGGGGCAACATCACCCTTGGTTGAAAACCACTGCTGTACATTCAAGAAAAATCAGACTCCTTAATATCATGGGAAATGTTTATTTATGTTTTGCTGGGTTAAAAAGAAAAAGATGCGAAAATGTGTTTTCCACTATATTCATGCAGAAAATAGAAACGAAGTTTGGAAGGACACATACCAGGATGCTAACAATAATTTCTAGGTGGTGGGAATAGGAAAGAGTTTCTTTTACTTCTTTATTTCTGCTTTTAAACATTCATTCCTAGATGAACATGCCGGGCATAGTTTTAGGCCCTGGGGATAGGCAGTGTCCAAGTCAGGCACAGACATTATGCAGAGCTCTGCCTTTGCACGGGCTAAGTTCTAAGTTTAATATTTAGACCTTGAGTCCAGAACCTGAGATAGGATGGGAGCAAGGAGAAGGAAAGAGCACTGGCCTGGCACTTAGTACTCACTCAATGAAAACCTCTTGAATCGATAAAGAGCCCTTAAAGCACTTCAAGGAGGGGAGCTAAACAATCTGATTTCCATTTTAAAATAATTATTACAAAACATGGTGGCTTTGAAAAGATAAAACATGTTTATTCTCATAAAAATTCAAACAGCATCAAGGAAAAATATTAAGGACAATATAAAATTCATGTGGAACACAGACACATAGAAGACAGCTGTGGCAAACATTTTAGTGAACATCTTTTTAAGCATCCTTCTCACTCTCTGTACTCCTATCTCTGCCTCTCTTTATAAATATATAAACACTATGCAAGTGGATTCAAACCTTTCATGCTGATTTGTAACCTGCTTTTTTCCTGCCCTTAGTAATTTTATGCTCATTGTAAACGTTCCACAGTGGGCATATATTACTTTTATAATCTGGAACATAAAAAAAAAGCACAAGACCACAAAAAATAAAGTGAAACCCACAAATACAGGATAAGGGATTGCTGGCTGAGCAATACAGCTGTGAAGAAAGGCTTTGGGGTTAGCTGACCACAAACGCAGCATGAGTTGACGGCATAATGTGGTTTCTAATTTCAGCTCTGTTCATGTTATCAGACATGAACGGCTCCCAGCTCCCAGTATGGGAAAAGCAAGGGACAAGATGAACAAGCTTCTTTGGACTCAGCTCAAGGTAACTCAGTTCTGCTCAGTCCCCTGCCTTACAGCTACTGAAGCACCTATTACATGTGAAACCAGGATGCTAATAATGTTTAATGAGCACTTACTCTGGGCCAGGCATTGTTTACATATATTAACTCATTTAATCTTCCCAACAATCTTTTGACATGGATACCATTATAATTCTCATTTCACAGATGAAGTAAACTGAAGCCCAGAGAGGTTACATAACTTGCCTGAGGTCACACCGCTCAGTAAAGCATCGTGGGAAATACCAAGAGGAGCAAGCTTGGGTCTGCCCTCAAGGAGCTGCTATCAAAAAGGCAAATATAACAACTTCATATTAATTCATCCTTATTCAGTAATCCCACACATTTTTGCTGAGCACCAACTATGTACCAAGCTCGGTGCTAATCACTGAGGAGACAGTGGTGAACAAGACAAAGTCTCTACAGTTTGACTTACAATTGATTGGGCGATAAAGATACTAAACAAGCAAATAAGCACATGATCTTATTTAATGTAGAAGTAAGTCCTACAAAGAAGAACAAAGCAGGTTGCAGGCTGGAACAGACTGGTGTGGGAGTCTGAGCAGGAGAGCCAGTGTAAGTCATTTAGAGAAGGCCTCTTAGCTAAGGTAGCTTTGGAAAAGTGACCTGAACAAAGAGAGGGAGCAAGTCTTGGGAACACGTGGCACAGTGCAACTGAAGCATGACGAAGGGCAAGTGCAAAGGCCCTGAGGCATGAAGAAGCTTACAAAGGCCAAGACCACCATGGAGGCTAATGTGCTGGGATCAGAGTGAGTCTGAACCAGAGTGAGTGGGGCAGGAGTGTAGTAGATGCAGCAGGGCTGAGAGGCAGTCAGAAGTCTGTAATACACAACAGGGATTTGGCTGCCAGGTAGGACGACTGTATTACATCTACACCAGGAAGCATTTGAGAATTTTTAGCAGGGGAGTGACAAGATCTAGTGTCCACTTTCGAGGGGTCACGGGACTGGAGGGCAGCAGGGAAGAGGAGGAGCAAGGAGGAGTATGAGCCTAGTTCAGCAACAGGGGCACAAGCTGGTGGGACCAGAGCAGGGGGGCAGTGGGGTGCCCGTGGGAGCCAAAATTCTTAGGGCGTCAGCCCTGAGCAGACTTGTGGATCTGTGGGTACAGGGTGTGGGGGAGAGAGGTGGCAGCAGGATTCTGGGAGTTTGGGCTTGACAACCAGTGGTGTATTTCTGAGGGGCAGAAGCCTGAAGGAAGAGCAGGCCTCAGGAACTCAGTCTGGTCTGAGATGAGGGGAGACTCTCTAGGCGGGGCGCTGGATGTAGGAGTCTGGAGCTCAGTGGGAGTCTGGCCTGGGGACACGATTAGGAGTTGGAGGCAGGAAGAGACTCTACCTGCACCCTCAGACCGGATGAGGCCACCTCGGGGCAGATGGAGAGGAGCCTGGGGGTGCTCCAACATTTATTGATTTGGAAGAAGAGATAAATCCCAGAAAGGAGCCTGAGAAGGAGTAGAGGGTACGAGGAGAGCCAAGGGAGTGGGGTGTCCTGGGGTGTTGAAGCCAGAGGGAGAAATCAGCTTTATCAGAGGCTGCTGAGGGGAGGGGTTGGGGAGATGAGGCCCGCAGGGTGCCCACTTGGCAGCAGGAGGCCGGCACATGAGAGGAGTCTTCTCTCCAGCATCCTGAAACCCAGACTTCCCAATTCCCCGTGCCAGCCTGGACCCACCAGCAACCCAGTGGCCGCTCCTCCACCCACACAGGGGTCTGGCAAAGGATCCCAAGAGAACATCAGCCGGTGTCCTGGCACAGCCTTCACAAGCCCCACCGGGCACAGTCGGTCCTGCCCGGAATGAGTGGACACATGCATGGTGCAATTTCCCAGAGACCCTGCCCTGTAGTGTCTCCCCCCTCCATGCCCATCCCACCCTGATGCCTGAGATGCCAATGCTGGATTTGGGAGTAATAGTGCCCTCCTCCAGAGATGGCTGCGAGGGCCACAGACCCCCAGAGCATCCCTGGTCATGTGCTTTCTGTTAACTGAGCTCTGATCATGTCTTTGGAAATTAACTCTCCCCCCACTGCCTCCCCTCCCTCCTGGTCCTCCCGGGCCCGGTGCGCCATTCCCCTGAGCACCCTTGCCCTGTCTGACTTGGCCCAGCTCTCTTTTCAGGGGGCTCTTGGGTCTTGCCATTCACAGTTCACCCCAGGCAGCTCAACCTTCCTCTCTCTCGTGCCATTCTCTGCCAAGGAGAAAGCAGGAAGCGATGAACGGGACGTTAGGGCTGCTGCTGCTGATGGCAAATGCCGGAGCCCTGTCCTGAGCATTTCCGCGCACCTGACCTGGTGAGACTTCCGGTCTGTTCGCCCCCCGCCCCCAATGTCCCTGAGGTGGGCGCCCTCCAAGTGGTCACAGTTGGTTGTCCCCTATCCCAGCAGGATAATGGCGATGCCTTACCACTTATCACAAGCGCTTACAGTGTGCCTGGTTTGGGATAAGTGTCTTCTGCTCACTCTCCTTTTCAGCCCAACATCTTACATGGAATAGATGTTCTTATTACATCTGTTTCACAGGTGAGAAAAAGCTGAGTTATTAAGTAAAGGAATAATTTGTGGATCAGAATTCAAAACTGGGTCGGGGGAAAACAAAGGCAAAGCGACTCCAGAAATACCTGCTAACCCTGCAGCGCCCTGGGCTCCCAGAGAAAGGCAGGTTTGGCAGTGCACTGTGTGTTGGGCGGCAGAGCAGGAGGACAAGCAGCCCTTATTCCCCTGAGTCCTGCCTGGGGAGCAGGATCCGTGAGTCTGCAGCCTGGGGCCCTCGGAGACTGGTGAGCTGTGCAGGCCCTGGAGAGGCTGTGACTTGAGTGTGTCCTAGTGGGACTGTGGCAGCCTTTGCATTTTTGAGGCATGAGCTGGAACTTTGAGACAATAAAGAAAAGGGAGAAGAGATAGGAATAAGAAAGAAAGAAAAAAACACAAGGAAACAATGAAATGTTACCATCTTGCAGGCGCCAGGCTGGGCGATGAAACTGCTAATGAGCCTGAGGTTCTGTAGAGCCAGCTTCTAATGCAAACCAGACAGATAACAGGCTGGGACGACCCTGGCCCAGCACGGAGAATGTGCCCTTGGAGCAAGGCTGGGGGTGGGTGTACTCTCCTTACTATGCTGCCCAGCCAGCCCGGCAGCCAGGGTGGAGGGGAGGAGAGGGCAAAGGGTAGCTGGAAGGGAGATGAGATACACCCACCTGTCTGGAGAGCTGTCCTGCTGCCTCCCCACCAGGCAGCAAGCCGGGGCCTCACCTGAGGCCAGGTACTCCCTGTTCCCCGACTCCCTGCTTCAGTCAGCATTTCATGCTGGGGGATTAGACCTTGATAAACTTTTAGGGAGCTTCCCCGTGCTATTTGGTCTACTTTTGAGCATTTTAAGGATTTTTATTTTACCTTGCTTTTTCTAAAAGTACTTGCTCATTTGAATATTCAACTATAATTATATTTTAATCAGTATACCTTGAGTTAGGTCCTTTCCAAGTATTTTGACTTCCTTTAAGTTATCTTAGATGCTAGAGTAGGGCAACCTGGGTTTGAATTCCAGCTCTACTAGTACTAACTGTGTGATCTTGGGCAAGTAATTAACCTCTCTGTGCCTCAGTTTCACATCTTTAAAATGTTATAATGATAGTCTCTACCTCCTCAGATTGTTGTCAGAATTAAAGGAGATGATACATGTAAAACCCTTGGCATTGGGTAAGCACTTGATGAACTTAGCTGTTTAGTCTATTTTAATGCATTTTATTTATTTGCTTATTGAAGTATTAATTGAGCATTTCCTGGCATCAGGTGCTGGGTTGGGAACAAGGAAGACAGCAGTGAACATGACAGACAGGTCTCTACCTTCATGGTGCTCTCTGCCCTGTATGGAAGAGAAACCAGCAAAGAGGTGATTTCAACACAGCATATTAGAGGTCCAGGGGCAGAGGTCTATGGGAGAACATAAAGGCACCCAGCTGGTCACAAGCAATCACAGACAGCTTCCTGGAGGAGGTGATATCCCACCTAAGAATTGAAGGACAAGTAGGTGTTAGGCAGTATAGAGAGACTGGAAATCCCAGGTAGGGGGAGGAAGGTTCACAAAGGCTCGAAAGCATAACATGTCAGGATGCTCTCAGCAAATTGCAAATGGTGCTGGCAAGTTGAGTGTAAGGGGCATAAGCCACTGATGAGGCCATGGAAGGAAGCCAGTCCTCAAGGGGTTTCCTAAGCCTCAAATGCTGGGCTAAGGAGCTTGAACCCTATTCTGAGGTTGATTAGAATCTTATTTTTGAGAATCTTCTTCTCTGTTTATAAAACTGGGATATCTTGCAGAGCTGTTAAGATGAAATGACATGATGCAAGTCTTGTGTTTGCACAGGGTCTGCTATATAGCAAAGGCTCCACACATGCCGGCCATAATAATTATTATTCTGATCTAGCAGAATTATGATGAGACCCAATGAAATAGTGTATGCAAAGTTCTCAGCATGTAATAATAGAGCATGGTTAAGAATCTGAGTTCCGGGGCCAGACTGCTTGGGTTCATATCCTGGATCCATTACCCAAGAGTGGGCAAGTTCTCTCACCTCTCTGAGACTCAGTTTCCTTGTCTGTTAAACAGGGTCATTAAACGCCTAGTGTCGTGAGGATGAAAAATGCATATAGAGGGCCTAAAATGTTCCTGGCAAATGATAAATGCTCAGTGAAATAAAAAAGTTGGCAGTTATTAGCACTTACGCCTTACAACCCCTATCTTTGCATCTTCTACCAATTACACACAAACTTTGCAACATCCCATTTCTACAAAGACTGAATGAATAGTTTATTAGCTGCCAGGGGTTTCTTTTTTTCCAAAAGAAAATTCAAATTCCACTGCTCTTTTGAATTGAGTGAGAATCACAAGCTCCCTAAAGTTATCATGCAGTTAGTAGGTAAACAGAGAGACTTCTGCTCAATGCTGGGTCCTTGATATTCAAAATAAACGGTCTATGTTACTAACAACAAGCACTGTCCTGCACCCTCCACTCAACAGAGGGCCTTCAGAGCCATCACTCTGGTGGGGCAAAGGTGGGGCAGCACCCCTCCTTTGCCTTAAGAAGGTTGAAACTTGGAGAGACCCCTTGGCATCTGGCACTCAAACCCAAAGCCTATGCCCTGAGTCGAGCTGTGCTCTCTCATTGGGCCCCTTTCCTGAGCTGAGTGCCAGTGCCTTGGGTAGGAGCTGGCAGGTCTTACCCTCCCTCACCAGCCTCCCTCTCCCTGGTGGGTCTTCCTTTCATGAGGAAGTTCCTGTTTCTCTGGGCTTTGAAGAGCAGCAGCCTCTCCTCCAGTTCTCCCCAGGGCTGCTCTTTGGGGGTGGATTGGGGGTTGATTCTCCCTGGGTCCCCACAGAAACTGCAGTGACCTACAGATCGTGAAGCTGGGCAGAAAACATCACCCACCACCCAGCTTTGAGGCCCCTGCACATCCCAGAATCCAACAGCAATGTTCCTCCCAATGTGTGAGACGGGTGCGAGAGCCCACAGTGTGATGAGCGGGACAAAGGAAGGCACTGGACTCAGCGTTAGTGCCCGGCGTGCCCTGAGAGGTCGCCCCCGACTCTGAGCATGCTCCCCCATCAGGGAAACAGGGACATTAATGTATGCCCTGCCTTCCTCACAGGACCGAGTGAGATTATGAGATTCATTATAAGTCTCAAGGGACAACGTGCTGAAGGTCACCCAATCGTCTCAAGAGTTATACTTAACCCAGATAATGAGGGTATGGACTTTGTGGGAATGAAATCACGAGCTAGGTACTGAGTACTAAAATTCCTCAGGTTTCCTAAGCTGCCGTTGATCCGATGCTCCAGGTCCGTAAGTGACAGATGACAAGAATTGAAAGAAAGAGAGACAGGCAGAGACAGACAAACACAAATGAAAAATGTGCAGAGAAAATGACAAGACAGGAGAGAGACGGAAGAATGAGATGAGCCTAAGAAAATTAGAGGGACGGGAAAATAATGTGAAACACAGCAAAAGATGCCAGGAGAGAAAGTGGGGAAACCAAAGAGACTGTCACTGAAGACAGGGGAGGGGGCTGAGGCTGAACAGGAAGAGGCTGAGCGCTGGGGAGCCCTGGGCGGACAGCAGCGGTCAGAGCCCCAGCATGGACCTGGACCGGGGGGCTCCATGACTCCTTCAACCACATGGCTCTGGGTTTGCACTGAAGAGAGGGTTTGTGCTCTTTAGACCCCGCCAGAGAGAGACCATCTGTTTGTTCCTGATACCAGAGCTGCTCGCTACCACGGAAGTTCAGTCCAGAAAACCTAGCATCTGTGTACCACTTAGACACTGACCTTTGCGTGTAGATCAGTGGGTTATGGAAGGCCACAAGCAGGTGGAATTCCGCTCAAGGCCAGGTTGTCTGACCCTCCCTCTCTCGCTGTCAGTTATGAAGCTTTATCAAGGCCCAGAGGCAGGAGACCTGCCCACATCTCAAAGGGAGGGCATAGTTCCAGCCTCCTGGCTCTGGAAGGGAAGGGCAGAGAATGGAGGTGAAGATGGGAGGCTAGGGGAAGAGAGAAGCTAGGTAGAGGGGGGAGGCTGGGATTGGAAGGATGGAGGCTGGAAGAAAGGAGGGAGGGTGGGAAGGGAGTAGGGACTTGGGGGGAGGAAGTCTGGAGGCAGAGGAGAGAGGCTGGGGGGAGGAGGGACCTCTCCACTCTGCTCATGCCAATATTTACGTTCACAGCTATGTTTCCAGCACCTAGAAGAAGGCCTGGCACATGGGAGATATTTGATAAATATTTGTTTCAGACTCTGAGGCAAAGGAAAGCCATCTGGTGCCCCTTCTGTCCCTGACCACAGCATACCACTGGCTGGCCTTGGGGCTCAGGGTGAGTGGGGCTGAGGTCAGCACCAGGGTGTGGCAGAGATGGGAGCAAGATCCAGGCCTGGCTTAGGGTTGAACTTTCAGACTGGGGTGTAGCTGCCATGGGTCTGAGGTTAGGCCTGGGGTTGGCTGAGCTTGGGATAGAGCTGATGTCGTGTTGAAGTGAGGACGGGGCTGGGCTAGGGCAGCTGCAGAGGTGTTTAGAGCTAGGGCTAGCACGATGGAACTGGCTGGGATGAGGATGGAATGGAGTTCTGAGGTGGGCGCTGATATCCAGCCTCGAGTGGTGCTGGTTTGGGAGCAGCCTTGGAATTGAGGGTAAGGCTGGTTCTGGGGCTATTGGAAGAATAGGCCCTAGGGCCTGGGGCCCCCTCCCTGCTATTCCCTGGCCCCATACCTCTCTCCACCAAGCCTGCCCAGTGGGCCCTTCCCGGAGTTCCATCCAAGCAAAGCACCACATTCTGACCCGGTGCTGTGGCCTGGAGGTGCCCCAGCGGTGCCAGGCTGGGCCCCACCTCCAGCTGGGACAGAGCATCCTTACAGCTCTGCTGGACTGGCTTGGAGTAACAGGGCCCTGCCATTGACTGCCTTTTCACAAGTAAAATATATCAAGTGAGCCTTTTTTTGAGGCAGCAGCCGATACTTATCGATATTGTGGCTTCTTCTACCCTGATTTATAGGGACCTGGGCTGTGGGTCAGGATTCCGGTTCCTTGCAGGAACTGCCCCAGCTCATGTGCTAACGGCTTGGATCCAGCTCCCACCTCTCAGGGCTTGGCAGGAGAGTGCTCATGGGGCCAAGAGCAGCGATCAGAACTCTGCCGGCGGAAGAGCGGAGAGCCACCATCTAGGTCCCAGTTCCCTGTCTGCATAAGAGCCCAGGATTTGCAGTCAGGTGAGTCGTGGTTTTAATGTCACTTCTGGGACCTGTAAATCAGTTGCCCAGAGACTAAGTTTTCATATCTCTAAGACAGGAATAATATCCCCCATAGAGCTATTAAAAGGATATGCCAGCTCAGGGTCTGGCTTAGAGAAGAGGTTTCCTGTCCCTTCTGTCTTGTAGAAGTTGAGAGATGAGGCTCTGGACTCAGACAGACCTGGGTTTAAATCTTGGCTTTGCTCTAGGGTTATCTGAGCAAGTCACTTCACCTTTCTGAGCCTCAGTTTCCTCCTCTGTGAAACGGACAAAATAAATGAGACTGTCTATCTTACAAGGACACACCGGTCAGAGTGATTGGCTGCAAGCAGCAGAAGCTGACTCTGTCTTTCCTAAGCACACAAGGAAATTCATTAGAAGGATGTTGGGAGCCCACAGAATCTACAGAAAGCTGAAAGGCCAGGCCTAGAAAGCAGATATAAAGCAAGGGCAGGGCAAGAGAGACCAGATCAAGTGGGAGCAGCCCAGTGCAGGCTGGTGACAACCGGCACACCAGCGGCCCCTGAGCCTTCACATCACTTGCTCCATGTTCATGGCCCAACCTAAGTTCTGTGCCTATCCCTGACCGTTACTTTGGTTTCCATTGTGGAGGAGCATGACCTCCCAGCAATGTACATCCACTAGAGATTTCCCAGGAATTATCAGGGTCTCATGAGAAGGGGATTTGGAGCGAACAACAAAAGTTCATAACTGGAGTCTTTGAGAATGAAATAAGACAACACCCATGGTTCCCCTGTAACATGGTTCCCAAGTAATGCTCCTTGAATGGCAGCCATTAACTGTCATGGCGGTAGCCTCTTGTAGCTCAGTCCCCACCTGCAGAGACCCCTGTATTAAAGTAGCAAATATGGACAGAGCTGGGAGTTCAGCTCATGACGCAACCGTCTACTCATCAGGCAGCCTGATGTGAAGACACCCAACCAGGAGTCTGACTTGGCTTCTCGTCATCCCTCCGCTGCTAAGTAACAGTGCAGTCCTGACACTCCCTTCACCTGTTCTGACCTCCCAGTTTTTCAGTTGAAAAACAGCACCAATGTTATCTGCCTTCGTGGCTATGTCACCAGAAGTTGGGAGGAGCATACAGGAATATTGTTTTAAAATGTTTACTGTTCTCTAATAACATTTAAGTATTTTTAAATAATTCACATACCATGAAATTCACTGTTAAAGTATACAGTCTGATGGCTTTTGCTACATTAGGCTATGCAACCATGACTCCTATCCAATTCCAGAACATTTCATCATCCCCCAGAAGAAGCCCTGTACTCATTAGCTGTCACTCTTCATTCCTCCTTCCCCTCAGACCCTGGCAACCTCTAATCTTCTTTCTGTCTCTTTGGATTTGTGTATTCTGAACATGCCATTCAAATGGACTCATGCAATGTGTGGTCTTTTGTGTGTGGCTTCACTTAGCATGGTGTTTTCAAAGTTCATCTGTGTTGTAGCATGTATCAGTACTTCTTTCCTTTTTGCGGCTGAATAATAGTCTATTGAATGGATACACCACATTTTGTGTATCCATTCGCATAGGATTAGTTTTAGTTCACACATGCCCTGGGCTTGGACCTCAAGTGTTCTCAGAGGGAGGGAGGCTAGCACAAAACCAGGAGGAGGGGCCGCATTTGAAGGGGAGGTGTGTGCAGCCTGAGCATGTCAGTCTCTGGCCCTGTCCCCTCTCAAAGTGCCATAAGGCATTCCAGAAAGTCCCTGGAATCTGGGAATGGAGAATTATTGCTACCTAGAATGCAGGCTTTCCGTCACCTCTGCCTTAAGTCCCAGGTTGCTGCGGGTACTAGTGGAGACTTCCTGGGGGTGGGGAGAGAGTAGACACACTTGATTAGGCACATGGCAAGTGTTCAACAAATACTTGGATGGATAAAATGGATAGAGACATGTAGGTGATGGGATGAAGGGATGCAAAGGTAGGTACATAGAAAGATGGATGGATGAATGGATTGGTAGGTGGAGCTGACTGCATTCTTGCCAAGACCTATTTTATGTAGAAGGGAAAGAGAAACTTTTTACCCACAGAGAAATCCTAGCCCAAGGCATCCTATCATTTATGTACTAACTCCTACTCAGGAGTAAGAAGGATTGAATTTCAAACCTTTGGAATTTTAAATCAAAATGGTCTACTTGGGCTTGGTACCTAGTAGGTACTTAATACATTGTGAATGAATGCATGAATGAATGAATGGCTTAAACAACTGAGCAAATATATTCCCCACACATTTTGTATATTAGGAAACTGACACTTTTTAAATAAGAGAAGCGACACCTAAGGTCACCCAGCAGACTGGGGCAGAGTATGGTGTGGAATCTAGGCTAACTGGAAGTCCAACATTCTTTTCCCCACACTAGGCAGTTTCCTGGTTCCTGATCTCAGTGGGTGCATCTCATGTAAATGGAGTCATTTCCAGGCCTTGGGTTTTGTGTTCTACCTGTCACAGGAGCTCACTGAACTGACCACGTGCATTTGATATTTGCAAGTAGCATGCATATGTGTGCACACTCAAGAACAGAAAGGCAACTATGTCTTGACAGCGGCTCCCACCTTCCTATTGTCCAGCTGTAGCCCATCGGGTGTACGGGGCAGTTGAGATGGCTGGTTTTGACATAGCACAGCTGCCTTCCTACCTCCCAGGGAGGCTGTGACAGCCCATGTGACAAGGACCAGGACATCCAACCCCTGGATAGCAGCTTCTACGAGCTCATGACTCTGCCTGGCACATGGTAAGTGCTCAATGAATGGTGGCTGCTTTCATTAAATAACAACCCCTGTGGCCCAGACATTTTTATCAGTTTTCACACTTTTCAGTGCCATAGAACTGGGAATCAGGAGATCTGGAATCCCAGCTCCGCCATGCATGCCCTGTGCGACCATGGACATCTAACCTTCTCAGGCCTGAGGCTTCTCATCTGTAGACAGAGATAATCATGTCCTCCTCACAAGGCTGCTGGGAGATAACAACACAGACAGGTTATGAGGGTGCTTTCAGTACTTAAACTAAGGCAAGGGACAGCAAACCTCCATGGGCCAAATCTGGCTCACTACCTGTTTTGTAAATAAAATTCTACTGGAACATAGCCACACTCACTCATGTACGTATTGTCTATGGCTTCTTTCACACTACAATAGCAGGGTTGAATAGTTGTGACAGAGACCATGAATCCTGAAGAGTCTAGAGTATTTACTATCTATCCATTTACAAAGAAAGTTGGCCAACTCCTGCTATTGAGCAATTATCACCAGGTCTTAGTAGCATAGACCTTCCCACCTTCCCTGGGTGCTTCTTAAAAGTACCCCTCCCTGGTTCCAATTCAGTACCACTGCAAGGTTCCAGTTTGGTAGGTCTGGGTGAGGCCTGCGTATTTCCTTTTTGACAGGTGTTCCTGGTGATTCTGATAAAGGGAGGTCCCTAGTCCAGATTTTGAAACACACTAGGGTAGACAGACCTGCAATCAAATCTCTGCTCCCTCACTTCCTATCTGTGTGACTGTGAGCAAGTAACTCAACCTCTCTGAGCCTCATAGTCTTCATCTACAAAATGGGGACAACAATGCCTGTCCCTTAGGAATACTGGGAAGATTGAATACGATTCTCTATAAAGTGCTTGGTCAGTCTGGTTACTCAGTAATTGGCAGTTTTCTTTCCTTTCTGCATCCCTGGACATTCTCCTCTGATGCCTATGCAAGCTGTCTCTCCCCAGTTCCAAGTTCCCCTCTGTCTGTCCCTGCAGCCCCACTGTGGCTTCTCAAGGGGATCCCACCTCCACCACCCCCATCTCTGCTGACAAAGCATCTGGACCTGGGTCCCTGGCATTAGGTAAGAGGCAGCATCAGGGGGCTGGTCTCCTTGAGCTTGGAGTCATCAGCCTATTTCTGACACTGAAACAGCCGCCAGCTCCATGTTTACACATTGACTCTGATAATGTTTGCTTTCTGTGGCCATTATTTGCCCAGGGGCTGATGTCAGAGGAAAACAATCAGCTTCCCACTAGAGCTTTGAGAGAGCAAGGGCAGCACCTCCCAAGTTCCCTCCACTGTCCTGTCCCTGCTCTCCTTGTCTCAGTTTTCTAAACTAACCACACTCTGGGCAGCAAGTGACTGAACAAAATGTGTTGGCATGAGACCAGGAGAAAGGCGGCTTCTGGCCCTGACCTGTCCCGGACCTTGGGTGACCTTGAGCAGGCCTGAACCTCCCCCTGGGCCTAAGTTGTCTTATCTCTGCCCTGAAAAGTCTGGCCTTCTTGGTCTTGAAGGATCCCCCCAGTGCTACAATTCCATGACTCTGGAACTCCAAGAACCCCCAGGTTGGAAGATCCCAGAGTTCACCTAGCTGTCACTCTCCATCCTTACCCCTCCACCTTTCTGAAGCTGAAGGAAAGGTAGAAAGAATGGAATTCGTGAAAACGAAGCCACACTGGTATTTATCTACAATTATGCCAAGAGCACAGTCTGTCTCTCATCAAGATAGGAAGTAAAAACTGAGAGCAACTCCAGGCCCCTCAATTGGCCCATCTCATGGAGGCGTGTTCCTCCACCGCAACAAATACCCTGTACCCCAAACAACCTGGGGAGCCCCATGGACCGACCGTGAGCTGAGCTTTCCCACCCACCTGCCACTGACTCACACTGAGAGCTGGAGCAAGTGGCAGGTGAAACCACCGGCAGCCCATGGCCCGCTCTGCTTCCCGGGGAGGAAGAACAATCACGTGCAAGTTCAGGCGAAGATAAAATCGCAAAACCGATTCAGAGAGTCCTTGACTCCACTGAAATGTGCTTCCATGGCAAGGACATATTGGTTCATGGAAGAGCCCTTGGGAGGGAGCCTCCACCTCCATAGGACTAAATAAAGGACATTCATCTGAAACCTCAGCCTGAGAGACTTTAGTGAGGCCTACCAGAACCCTCCTTGCTGTGGCGTGAGGGGTCATGCCATGGTTGAAGGCAAGTCTGTAGAGCCAGACAGATCTGGGTTTGAAGGCCACTCACCTGGCGGCTGGGGGACCCTCGGCACACAGCGTCACCTCTCTGGCTTTGCCAACCAGGAAGTGAGGATGATACTAACTTGTAGCTCATGGGGCCATAGCAAGAATTTAAAGGCGGTAGCCTGGGGAAAGTGCCTAGTCAGTTCCAAGTTCACAGCAGGCCCTTACCAAATGTTACTCTCCTATGTGGACAAGGGTTCTCGAATGATTCTTTGATGGTAATAACAAGAAATACTTAAAATACTCCAGCATAGACAATGTCCGAGTTCTTGCACTCCCACGGGATCTCACACTTACAGTGTTTCTCACAACAGGCCTGTGGACATCACTGTCCCATTTTACAGCTGCTGAAACTGAGGCTCACAGAGGCAAAGCAATTTGCCCAAAGCTCACCACGAGTCAGTGGCAGAGGCCCAGAGCGTCTGCTCCCTGTCACTGCCCCTGCTCATCTTTTCACAGGGCAGGTCCTCTGGCCCCACATGGCCTGAGTGCACCCCGCTGTGCCCAGAGGGCTCCCAAGTACTGGCCCCAAGCCTCCCAATTCTCTCCAGCCTCAAGCGGATCGTCTGGACCATCGGAGGGAAGCTCAGTTGGAGCTGTGAGGACACACCGCCCTCTAGTGGCTTCTGGGAGCCTCTCTTTCCTAAGGTGCTGCAGCCCAGGGGAGGGGGTGCAGATCAGGTGCACATTCCAGCTCCTGCCCTTGCCGGTCCAGCTGAGTGCCAGCATCACGAGCTCCTTGACACCCCAAATAGTCCCTCTGTTCAAGGCTCTTAGAATAGCGTATGTTAATCTGGAAACAAACTTAAAAACCACCTAAACAAACATTCTCTTTGCACAGAAGAGGTTCCTGAGCCCAGGGTGTCAATAGCACATCTGAGGACACACAGAGAGTCAGAGCAGAGAAGAGACCAGAGCACGGATCGCCTGCTTCAGCCCCAGCAGGAAGTTCAGGAAGGCTGGACCCACCAAGACTGCTTCTGTCCCTGCCCTGCCCTACCCCCATCCCCCCCTTACCCTAACCCTGGCTAGCCCCATGGCTGCCAGCCACACCAGGTAGATGGGACAGAAGCAAGAGTGACACTCAAAACTCTTGGTGGCTGTGTGACCTTGTGCAGGTTTCTTAACCTCTCTGTGCCCCAGTTTCCTTGTCTTTGAAATAAATAAGGAAAATAATAGTACCTATGGCACAGGTTTCAAAATGAGGTGTAAAGTAAGAAAGACCAATAGCCCATACCTGGAGGTAGTAACTGCCCTCAAACACGGTAACCCTTGCTACAGTTATTACTACTTGTTTGGTGCCTCTAAGTCACAGGCTTAAAAACTCCCCCAAGCACACCTTCCTTCTTCCCCTTTTGTCACTCCTTTTCTTCTCACCAAACCCCAGTGGCAAACGAATCCGCAGCACCTGTATCTCCTGTCTATCCTGTGTGAAGCTCTCTGAGAGGAGGCAGTCTGGTTGGGGACTGCAGAGTGGGCACAGGGAACTCAGCCCCCTTGCCATTCAGCAGGCCGCTACGGCCCAGAGTGAGCCTGGCCAAGGCTGCCTGGAGAAGGGCTGGAACCCCCGAGAGTTTCTCTGGGGCCAGGAGGATGATAGGTTGAGGGCCATGGTCAAGGCCTTCCTGAGCTTCTGGAATGATTCTGAGGGTCCAGCTCTAACACTTGGACACCAGCAGGATCAAGTGTCACGATCGAGCCTTGGAAATCCCTCCTCAGCTTTTCCTTCCCCAGCAGGTCTGGAGCCAGGCCGATGCAGGTTCAAGTCCTGCCCTTGTCATTTCCAAGCTGTATGTTCTTGGGAAGAGATTGAACCTCAGTGTCCTCTTCTGTAAAGTAGGGATGATGATGGGTTTGGATAGAGCTCTTGGGCTGGGAAGAAAGTGCACACTGCAGTGCCTGGAACGCGGCACTTCGAGTTGCTTCTTGAACAGCAGCTCAAAATATGCTTGCCATCTTTGCCCCCCAGATTCTGCTCTTCCTGTTGGATTCCCTGTCCCGGTGGGTGGCAGTATCCGCCCAGCCATCCGTGAGGAGCAGCGGGTGTTCTCTCACCCTGTGTCAGCTCAGGAGTGGAGGAGGTCAGCCCCGTCAGGCCTTCCTTGTCCACCTGCTGCTGTCCTCCCACTCCGGCTGTGGCTCTTCCTCCAGGACTAGGTTAAAGCAAAGGACTTTTCACGGGCTTCCTCCTTCCACCCTCCACACTCCCATCACTCTGCCTCCATTCACACACTTCACTCTGAAACCCGCACACCCGCTACAGCATGTATACTCCCCAAAAGGCTCAGCAGAATCAGGATACCCGAGGCCCTCCATGGGCTGAGCCCCTTCTCTGCCCACCTCCCCAGCATTACCTCCCCCAACCCCTGCACTCTTGGTCTGACCACCCCAAAGCACTCAGGTCCCTCAAAGATGCCCTGCTACTTTGTGCCCCCAAACCACCCAGAGCATCTCTCTCTAAAACCTCTGCGAGCCCTCCGACTGCTCCCACCTGCCAACTCTCCCCTCATGGACTTGAGCACTCCCTCTTCTGCACCCCACTAGTGTCACTCAGACCTCTACAGTGCCCTTCTCCCCTGCATTTGGCACACTTACCTGTCAATCTTGGAAGACAGGAGAGAATGCTGGTTGAGACCAAGGCCTCCAGGGTCATTAGCTTGGGCTGAAATCCTGGGTTTCCGTGAGAATTTACTGAGGGGATGCATGTAAAGCTCTTGCATAGTGTCTGCTGCATAGTAGGTGCTCAGGAAATAGAAGTGATTTTTTTATGACTATTCCTCCACAAGACTACAAATTCTCAGAGGGCAAGACTCCTGTGTTATTTATCTTTGTGTCCCTAGCAACTAGCATGGGATCTGACCCATAGTAAAAGGTTAATAGATGTTTTTTAATGGATGGATGAATAGGTGTGACTGAAAGAGGAGGAAGAAAAATGTCAGAGCTGTCATTTACCTGGTAATTAGGCAGTGACAGACATAAGTGGAGCACTTTACAAAGTGACATCATTTTAATCCTCACCCCAACCATGGAGATAGATTCTATTTCTATTCCTATTTCATGTGGGAGAAAACTGACTCAGAGACATGGAGACCTGCCAGAGTCCCATAGTGATGTTGGCGACAGAACTGACACTCAGTGTCACTTCTCTCTGGCTACAAATGCCGTGAATTCCCATTTCTCTGCACTGCTTCCTAAAAGGGAGCAGTCAGAGCAACAGCCAGCATCCAAAGGAAATCATAACCAGCATTCATTTAGAGTTTGCCTAAAGCTGTCAGGTGCTTCATGTTTATCTCATTCAAACCTCCAAGAAGGGAGGCTGCTGTCTATCATCTTCATTACATAGATGAGGAAACTGAGGCATAGGGAGTTTGGGTAACTGCCGGCAGATGCAGAGCTCACATGAGCCATTCTGTCCCCCCCGACCCCCGGTTAGACCCCGGGGGTACCTGCAGCAGGGAAGGGGTATCCTGGGTTTGAAAGTCGGAGGCGAACAGAGCCAAGGAGGTATAGGCATCTCCAGGCATTCAGAGTCAGGGTAACAGGTGTCCAGGAGGTGTCGCTGTTGTTAGCGTTATTACTGTGGGCGCCACGTATAGCGTATTGACGCTATTGCAGGCGCACTTCACAGATGTCAGAGTACTTTTGCACGCAC
Organism: Manis javanica; assembly: GCF_040802235.1. Lineage (NCBI taxonomy): Eukaryota > Metazoa > Chordata > Mammalia > Pholidota > Manidae > Manis > Manis javanica. The sequence continues at coordinate 16,486,094 of NC_133159.1, forward strand.
AACCAATTTTTCCTCACCAATGTCCTCCAAGATATGCAAGGCAGGGATTATTATCACAACGTTGCAAAGCAAATAGCTTCAAAGGAGTTGTGTAAATCCTCCCAAGTTTATACAGCTAGTAAGTGGCTTTGCGTCCCGAGCTACGTTTATCTGACCCCTGATCTGTGCTGCATCTCCCGCACCTGCAGCCTCTCTGAGAACCTCTACAGTGCAGCATAGTGTTGTTTAGCAGGTTGATGTGACTGTTGATGGAGGACAGAGACGGCCGAGAGGGGCAGGGAAGACAAAAGCGGGATGATTAGCGGACTAGGAGGGGAGGCTGTGTTGGGATGGGAGCTGGATAAGGCAATCCAGCCACTGCTCAGAGCCACACACCAGACTGGCAAGCCAGATGCTGGCACCAGATGGCGCCCTTGGATAGGGAACCGACTGGAGGGAGCCAGGCGGGTCTGGCCACTGGCTGTTGGGACTGGTGACTAGGCGGCCTGCAGTTTGCACCTTGCCTTTGTTGAGAAGGCGCATCTCCGCACATCAGCTTGTTTTTCAGAAAGACCCTCCTCTCAAGCCTCCTCTACTGAGAGCCTAGGTCAGTCGACTCAAATCCACGGACAGTCCGGTCACGTGATTAATCAGGGGTTCACAGTTGTTACCAGTCAGGTGCATCCCAACGAGGGTGAAGGCAGATTTTAACCACAGTCCAGGCCTCCTTAAATGAATGTAAAGTGGTGGGTTTCAGCAGAGGTCCTCCTTAAGTTTTTTGAGCACCTCCTATGGGACAGGTGTGGAAGCCTGTCAGATAAAACACAAGACACCCAGTTAAATTTGAATTCCAGATAAACAAGGAATAATTCAAATTATTATATAATTATATAAGCATTGATATTCATAATAATATACTTAATTATATAAGTATAATTAATTATGTTACTTATTATGTGTGATTGTTACATATTATATAATTTAAATTATTCCTTGTTTACCTGGAATTTAAATTTAACTGAACATCTTCTATTTCTGTTTAAGTCCGGCAACCTTATTTGTATTATTTCATTATTACAGCCACCAAGGAGGACGATTCTGGAACCATCTCCACTTTAACAGGCATTGTAACCAAGGTTCCAGGAGGAACGTGCCCGCGATGAGCAGCAGGTGAGTGGTGGGGCTGCGGTTCCAACTCGGGTCTGCCCACCACCTGAATCTACCTTCTAACCGGTTTCCTCTCTAATCAACATGCGGAGCAGAGAAAAAAGCCTGAATTCCTATGCTCCCAGAGAGGTGGCCGGTTAAAAATGGGCTCTGAAAACACCAAATTTTAATATCCTCAATATTTGAGAATAATTGAGTTTCCACTATAAAACAGGGGTGGGCCTTATAAATCATCCGGCTGAGAGGCAGTTCAGCTTTGGGGTTGAGAGGTGGGCTCTGGGAACAGGCTGTTGGATAAAAGCTCCAGCTCCATCCAGTACTGGCTGTGAGATTTGGGGCAAATTATTTAACCTTTCTGTGCTACAGTTTCCCCATTAAGAAAATGAGGAAACTGCTACCCTTGTTGTAAGGTCTTTATAAGAATTAAATGAAGTAATGCATGGATGGTGCTTAGAACAGTGCCTGGCCCTGTTAAGAACCCAAAATGAGATATATTCATTTTACTCCAGGAAGGACACCACTGAACCCTGGAGGGGGAGCTGTTGTGCTCGGCGGCACACAGCACGCGAGTGGCCGAGCACAGTCTCGATCCCAGGTCTCCAAAATGGAGTTTGTACTGCCAGTCTCAAAAGAAGAGAAAGTAATCCGCGTCCTAGAGCAGGCCACAGCCCACTTTCTGACCTTTCAATCTGGATTTCTCCCTTATCGGTTGGCCCAACAGAATCCTATTCCTTCTAAATTCATTTACAGAGTTTAAATCTGCCAGTTCTTTTTTACTGAAATAATATTGTAAATTTATTTCGTTTCCTCTGCAACCATTTACTGGGGGTCTGCCCACGCTAGACACTGTTAGGCACATGAGATAAAAAAGCAAGTGGATACCGAGAGACCCTTGTGTGATTAGCACGAGGAGTGGGAAGCCCAGGGCCTATGCAAGCCAGAGAAGGGACACCTGGCAAGCAGGTAGGAGCAACGGAGAAGCAAGTGATGGTTGTTCTGAGCCCTTCAGGACAAGGACAGTTGGTCAGGTAAAGAAGGACCAGGAAAGGCCATCCGGGCTGAAGGAACAGCATGTGTCAAAGCCTACAGGCCAGACCAAAAAAAAATTGGCCATCCTTTGCAAGGCCCATAACAAGGAGAACAGGGTTTTGTGTCTGGGTGAATCATATGCTCCCCACAATGCCTCTGACCTGGGCAGGGTAGCAAGGCCCCTCCACTGGGGTGGCTTTCCCTGCAGTTAAGAAGCAGCCAAGCCAGAGAAGAGAGGTTCTCAAGGCATAAAGAAACCACCGCTCACTCAAACTGCCAAGCAGGACCTGAATCAATGGCACTTGAGGAGAGCCTCTGTCTTGGAGACTGGCTTGGGTCTGGCTTTTGTGCTGCTGTGAATATGAATTCATTCACCATTTGGTAATTGAATCTACAATGGAGACCAGCTGTCTTATTGCATCCTGAGAGTCACCAGACTAAAAACTGGGGTGCTGGCAGAAGGCAGACCTGCAGCAAATCTACCTGTTTCATCTTGGCATACTCAGGGCAGAAGAAAATTTCTAATTGCTCCCAGGACAGAGAGGCAGGCAGCCATGCATTGTGAAGCTGCTGTGGCTACAGCCTCTGGGCTGGAGAGTTTCTCCAACTGGTGTTGGGCTCACTTGGATCTTCCCCTGAAGGTCATTATCACCAAGGTCATTGGCAGCACTGCATCTCTGGGAGGCCAGGGGTATTTACTAGTTATTGGGTGATATTTCTTCTAGGGTCCTAAGGGGGCCTGATCATGTGAATGCCAGGAAGTGTGAGATGCCTGCATGGCTGAAATTGTTTCATTGACACCATCTATGCCCAGCTGCTCCCTCCTCTGCAGGTATTCTCCCCATTTCCGCTGGGAGCCATCCCCACCCTCTCTGCTCCCTAGAAGATGCAGGTGGATGTAAAGGGGGCATGAGTTCTTAGTGTCTTCTGGAGTCACTGGGGCAACCCCAACATCATTCTCATGGGCTTGAGTTTTCACCTCTGTCTGTAAACAGGTTATAGCTACAATCTGGAAGTGGCACCACAACCAGCCAGTTGTCCAGATCAAAACTAGGGAGACCATCTTTGACTTCTTTCTGTCCCTCAGCACCCGGTCATTAAGTCGTGGAGCTCTCCCCTCCCAAGTCTCTGTCTATTTTCTCTGCCACCTCTCACTATCATCCTGATCAAAGCCACCACCAACCCAAGCCTGGGTACCCTACTAGCCCCGTAGCAGCCTGCCCAACAGCCTACAACCTCATCCTGTTGTTGTGATCTATTTGCAACTCTACAACTAGTACAATCATTCTAAAATTAGGATATGATCTCCCTGCTTAAAAGCCTCCCATGCATTCATTCATTGTCAGTCAGTCATTCACTTTTCCAGTAACTAATGATTGGCCTACCATGTGCCAAACATTATTCACTATATCATCAAGACAGAAAAAGTCCCTGCCCTCATAGCATTTACCTTCTAGTGCATTTGTATCAAGAAATATACAACTAAACGTGATAGACTTCAGGTAGTGATAAGTGCTAGGAAGAAAATTAAAGCAGAGAAAGAGATAGAAAGTGATGGAGGTAATGACCATTTTCTATAGGATGGTCAGAGGAAACCTCACTGAGGGAGGTTTGAGTAGAGACCTGAGTGAAGCTGGGGCCCAGCCAGGCAAAGATGGGAAATCTTGGAAAACAAGAAAACACTTGCTCTACTGTACATCAAGACTTGTTATAAAGCTCCAGGAACTAAGAGAGTCAAGTGCGGGTATGAGGATAGACAAACACAGAATAGAAGGGAGAGCCCAGAAATAGACCCTCCCCTACATGCAGATTAGATTTACAACAAAGGAGTGGATGAAGGTCTTTTTGATAAGTGGTTTTAGGAAAATTGAATATCTATATAGAAAAAGACTGTCTCCTACCATTACTCCTACCCCTGAGACATAAAATCCAGTGGATTATAGGTCTTAATATGAAAAGCAAAATCAAACTTCCAGGAGATATTATAGGAAAATATTCTCATGACTTAATGGTAGGAAAAGACTTCAAGGTAGAAAAGACCCCTCTGCTTCCCAGCTGGGTGAACTCAGAAGCATTCCATAACCTCTCAGCTTTGGTTTCTTCTTCTGTTAAGTGAGGGCAATATTACCCTCCTCTAGTTATTGTGAAGTTTAAAAAAGAGCAAAGACAGTGTTTAGCACAAAGCTTGATGCAGAGCCAGATAACATGACATCCCTCCCTTTCTGTTAGGCTTGCTGCACCTTTCACACCTGCACCCTCTGCACAAAGGCTGCCCTCAGGCAAGGAAGATGGGTAGTGGGATTTCATAAGCAGAACCTCCCAACTTCTATATTCTCTCTCTACACACACACACACACACACACACACACACCAGAGACCCTGATTCAAATCAGACATGACCTGTAACTTCCCAGGGGATCCCAAGGTGAGGTTCCCAGGACAAATTTTGGAAAAGCACTGTCTTAGAGCATGGAGAAGGCGTGAACACTCGGGCAGAGAAGAAGCTGGACAGCATAAAAGAAACCACTGCTATATAAGATATGTCCTGGGCGAAGCCTGCTTGAAAAGGGCAACAACCTGAGGGCAAAATATCATAGTTAATGAAACATAATATCCCATAAGAAACAGTAAACCTTTTCTGAGTATATAATACTTAGCCCAAGAGAGTAGATTGGTCATACTTACAAAAACCTATATGTTTAGAAAAGCATTTATTAGCTGTACAATCCTCAGCAATTGACTAAAACACTCTGTCCCTGTGTTTTCTCATCTATAAAGTGGAGATTCTAGCATTAGAAGCTATTCATCAGGTTGTTAGTTAGTTAATGCATGTAAAGTGCTTTAGCATGTCAGTTATGGTTGAGATCATTATCACCGTCATCATGATCCCTTTGTAACGGGGATCACCCATTGAGACTGATGAAAAATGTGCACATGCACACACAGAGATCAACACACAGTTTTGGAAGGTCACGGATTCCCTGGAGCCCATCCATGATTCTCCCCAGCAGTGGGGGAGGGCCACATAGACTGAGAACAGAACCTCCAAACTCCAGATTAACCACAGAAGCTCCATGCTCACCTGTTTTACATCTTTCTATATTGTATTTCTCTGTGTGATTTCATTTGAAGAAAGGGGTTATTTTTAAAGCATGAAAGATGCTCATCTTTCCCCTCTCATTTTGTAGATGAGAAAACTGAAGGTCAGAAGGGAAAGGCACACCACCCAAGGTCACATAGTAAATTAGGGGCAGAATCAGGACTAGAATCTAGTTCTCTTGACTTCCCGGTTAATGAACCTGACCTCAGAGAGAAATATGAAAGGGAAATCGGCAGAGGCCTCAGTGGGTAAAGATGGTCTCAGTGGGGTGAGCATAGCTCAGTGGATGAGAACATGCTTCAGGGAGACAGGCCAGGGTATGAATCCTGTATCAACCACTTACTCACTGTGAATAAAGTTTTTTAACTTCTCTGTCCAGCAGTTTCCTTGTTCCTAAAATTATGTAAAAGATGCTAGGGTGTCTCAAAAGTCCTTTGTCAGGAGGAGGCAGTGTTGAGTATGGAATGGAAAGGCGGTGGTATATAGACAAGCTTGACATCACACTCAAATATACCTCAGAGCCCTCATGACCGTGCATGTCTGCATTCCTTCTAGATGAAAGCCTTGAGTGATAAGACAACTGCTAAACAAATCTGTAAAGTTGAAGGCAAAGGTGTGCTTGATGCAAAAAGAGCATCAACACCCCCTGGGGAACAGGTGGGACGGGTGGGGGGCTCCGCACCCACTCCGGTAGTTGTTCCCTCTATGGCACTCCCTGGAAGCCTCTATCCGCCTTTGCAAGAAATTCTGTTTTTATTGCTCATAAATGACATGCTTATGGGAAAGAAATTTTGAGACACTCATCTTATCAACTTCATGGGATGGTTATGAGGTTTGAAAAAGAGAATGGATGTAACAAGATTCGCTATGCTTGGTGTGGAATAGACTTTGAATATGTGTATGCCAGTTTTAGAAATGTGAGGTCACTGTTGTTGAAAGCAAAAATGAAAATTATGAGGCATGGTCTGTTTCATCTACCATAGAAGGCCCCCAGCACCTAGCACAGTATCTGGCTAGTAGGAGTTCAATAAATAGTGGATGAATAAATGCATAGACAGTGTGGAAAGAGTAACAGCAAAAGAAAGAAATGCTTATTGGGCTCATTATAAGAAATATACTGAATTGAATAGGCATACAAGGGAGAAGTGTATACAAAACTTTTCAGAAATTGCTCATTCATGCAGTCAATGCACATTTAGTGAGCGCTCTCTCTGTTCCAGGCACTTTTTCCAGTGTGGGGATAGAGCAGTGAACAAAGGAGACAAGGCTCTTACGGAGCTCACATTCTAGGGTGGGGAGACAGATAATGAATGAATAAGCGTGCAATATGATATAAATAGTGCCATGAAGAAAAATAAAGCAGAATAAAGAAGGTAGGGAATAATGGAGATTCTGTTATAAACAGTGAAAAGTCTCTCCAAAAAATGACACTTCAGCAGACACATAAGTGAAGCCATGTGGATATCTGAAGGAAGAGCTTTCTACACTTGGAAAAACAGTTGAAGAGAGAACAAATGCATTTCATCCTGTAGCGAGGCCTCATTTTCAATCGACTGAAACAAACTAAAGACTCTTTGTGGTGCATCGCCTGAAAGTTGAACAGAAATGTGCTCAACATGAAAGGCAAACCTTTAGTTAATCTGTTTTTGTTGTTATTGAAATCTTAAGTACCTCCTTTATCACAGATGGCTCCAAACCTGCAGGGGAAGAGATACTTCAGAAACACAATTTCAAATGAAAAACAAAAAAACCCAGCAATGATAATGGCCTCACAAGAAATAACTTGACATTGTGAGTGCGCTACTTGATGAGATTAAACAGTTGGAGGCAAATGATGCAAACCCCCAAAGAGAAAAATATTTGTATGAATCATTACACAAATCCCAAGTTGTAGCCCATCAGACCCAGTGATTTTATGTTTGGGGAATAGTCATCCATTCAAGAAACACGGAGCAACCGATTATAAAACTGGATGTGGTGTGGCTAGAAAGATTAATTGAGCCCAGATCTACACTTAAGGAGCTTTAATCTTGCCCCAGGTAGGCCCATACTTATTATTTATTTTTATATTATTATTATTTTATCTTTCAATGTATTATTTGTTGTTGTTTATCTTCCATTTCCAAGCCATTCCCCTTCCCCCATAGGCACTGTTCTCAGATTCTCTGTCCATTTTACTTACACTTATAAATGCATTTACATTTTAAATGCATATATATGCATTTATATAAACAAATGGTATTGTTATGTGTGCATACTTAATGTATATAAGTGATATCTTGCTATATATCTTATTCAGCTTCTCTGAGATCCATCCATGCTGATTAATAGAAATCTAGTCCTCTTCTTTTCACTGTTGCATTATATTCCATGATTCATACATATTTTATTTAGCAATTCCTTATTGAAGAACATGTAAACTATTTCCAACTCTGTTCTTATAAAGCAATGTTTCAGTAAACATTCTTGAGCATATCCCTTTGTGTACTTAAGCAATAATTTCTCTGAGGTTTATATACAAGATAGGATTTGCAGCAGAAAGTGATGAGGGTTTTGTCCGTATCATAAAATACCTCCAAGTTGCTCTCTAAAATGACTGCATCAATTTTCACTCCCCCAGCAGTACATAAAAGTCTCATTTCCCCCACATCTTTGCCAGTTTGATAGTATCCCTTATTTTATATTTGGATGTAAAGTAGTATCCATTCCTCACTTTACATTTCTCTGATTACTCATAAGATTAAACATCTTTTTATCTGTTTATTAGCTATTCTAGTTTCTGGTTTCCTCTTCTGGGAATGGCTTGTCCATATTCTTTCCTTCCCATGTTTCTATATATAGACCTCCCCCTCCTTTTTTTCCCCCTGATTTTCTGTACATTTCAAACACTGATGTCAGTCATATGTATTGAATATATATTCTTCCAGTCTCCATCCATATTGTTGCAAATGGTAGGATTTATTTTCTTCTTATGGCTGAATAATATTCCTTTGTGTATATGTACCACATCTTCTTTATCCATTCATCTACTGATGGACACTTAGGTTACTTCCATTTTTGGCTATTGTAAATAGTGCTGCGATAAACACAGGGATGCACATGTTTTTTTCAAACTGGGCTCCTGCATTCTTAGGGTAAGTTCCTAGGAGTGGAATTTCTGGGTCAAATGATATTTCTATTTTGAGTTTTTTGAGGAGCTTCCATACTGCTTTCCACAATGGTTGAAGTAATTTACATTCCCACCAGCAGTGTAGGAGGGTTCCCCTTTCTCCACATCCTCACCAACATTTGCTGTTGTTTGTCTTTTGGATGTTGGCCATCCTAACTGGTGTGAGGTGATATCTCACTGTGGCTTTAATTTGCATTTCTCTGATGATTGGTGAAGTTAAGCATCTTTTCATATTCCTCTTGGCCATCTGAATTTCTTCTTTGGAGAAGTGTCTGCTCAGATCCTTTGGCCATTTTTTAATTGGATCGTTTGCTTTCTGTTTGTTGAGGTGCGTGAACTCTTTATGTATTTTGTATGTCAACCCTTTATCAGATCTGTCATTTATGAATATTTTCTCCCATACTGTAGGATGCCTTTTTGTTCTACTGATGGTGTCCTTTGCTGTACAGAAGCTTTTTGGTTTGATATAGTCCCACTTGTTCATTTTTGCTTTTGTTTCCCTTGCCTGGGGAGATATGTTCATGAAGAAGTTGCTCATGTTTATGTCCAAGAGAGTTTTGCCTATGTTCTCTTTTAAGAGTTTTATGGTTTCATGACTTACATTCAGGTCTTTGATTCATTTTGAGTTTACTTTTGTGTGTGGGGTTAGACAATGATCCAGTTTCATTCTCTTACATGTAGCTGTCCAGTTTTTTGTTTTTTTGTGTGTGAACATTCTAAAGCCTTTATTTAGCATCAGGTACATTGTTTCATTATAACACTTGTTAACTTCACAGCAATTAAAATAATTTACTGGCAGCTACCTAAGACTCCTTGGAGCAGCATCTCAGTCTGGGGTCAGGTGGATAAATAAAAGATTAATGTGCCCCAATTAAAGGGGCAAAGTGTAGCTGTCCAGTTTTGCCGACACCAGCTGTTGAAGAGGCTGTCATTTCCCCATTGTATATCCACGACTCCTTTATCATATATTAATTGACCGTATATGCTTGGGTTAATATCTGGTCTCTCTATTCTGTTCCACTGGTCTATGGATCTGTATTTGTGCCAGTACCAAATTGTCTTGATTACTGTGGCTTTGTAGAAGAGCTTGAAGTTGGGAGGCAAGATCCCCCTGCTTTATTCTTCCTTCTCAGGATTGCTTTGGCTATTCAGGGTATTTGTGGTTCCATATGAATTTTAGAACTATTTGTTCCAGTTCGTTGAACAATGCTATTGGTATTTTGATGGGGATTGCATTGAATCTGTAGATTGCTTTAGGCAGGATGGACATTTTGACAATATTAATTCTTCCTATCCATGAGTATGGGATGTGTTTCCATTTATTGGTATCCTCTTTAATTTCTCTCATGAGTGTCTTGTCATTTCCAGAGTATAAGTCTTTCACTTCCTTGATTAGGTTTATTCCTAGGTATTTTATTCTTTTTGATGCAGTTGTGAATGGAATTGTTTTCCTGACTTCTCTCTCTGCTAGTTCATCGTTAGTGTATAGGAATGAAACAGATTTCTGTGTATTAATTTTGTACCCTGCAACTTTGCTGAATTCAGATATTAGATCTAGTAGTTTTCAAGTGGATTCTTTTGGGTTTTTTATGTACAATATCCTGTCATCTGCAAACAGGGACAGTTTGACTTCTTCCTTGCCAATTTGGATGCCTTTTATGTCTTTGTTTTGTCTCATCACCGTGGCTAGAAGCTCAAGTACTATGTTGAATAAAAGTGGAAGAGTGGGCATTCTTGCCTTGTTCCTGATCTTAGGGAAAAAGCTTTCAGCTTCTCACTGTTAAGTTTAATGTTTGCTGTGGGTTTGTCATATATGCCCTTTGTTATGTTGAGGTACTTGTCCTCTATACCCATTTTGTTGAGAATTTTTATCATGAATGAATGTTGAATTTTGTTGAATGCTTTTTCAGCATCTATGGAGATGATCATGTGGTTTTTTCCTTCTTTTTGTTGATGTGGTGGATGAGGATGAATTTTTGAGTGTTGTACCATCCTTGCATCCCTGAGATGAATCCTACTTGATCATGGTGTATGATCCACTCGATGTATTTTTATATTTGGTTTGCTAATATTTTGTTGAGTATTTTTGCATCTATCTTCATCAGGGATATTGGTCTGTAATTTTCTTTTTTGGTGGGGTCTTTGTCTGGTTTTGGTATTAGAGTGATGCTGGCTTCATAGAATGAGTTTGGAAGTATTCCCTCCTCTTCTATTTTTTGGAAAACTTTAAGGAGAATGGGTATTATGTCTTCTCTAAATGTCTGATGAAATTCAGCAGTGAATCTGTCTGGTCCGGTGGTTTTGTTCTTGGGTAGTTTTTTGATTACCAATTCAATTTCTTTGCTGGTAATTGGTTTGTTTAGATTTTGTGTTTCTTCCTTGGTCAGTCTTGGAAGGTTGTATTTTTCTAGAAAGTTGTCCATTTTTCTAGGTTATCCAGTTTGTTAGCATATAGATTTTCATAGTATTCTCTAATAATTCTTTGTATTTCTGTGGTGTCTGTATTGATATTTCCTTTCTCATTTCTGATTCTGTTTATGTGTGTAGATTCTCTTTTTCTCTTAATATGTCTGGCTAGGAGTTTATCTATTTTGTTTTTTTTTCTCAAAGAACCAGCTCTTGGTTTCATTAATTTTTTCTATTGCTTTATTATTCTCAATTTTATTTATTTCTTTACTGATCTTTATTGTGTCCCTCCTTCTGCTGACTTTGGATCTCATTTGTTCTTCTTTTTCCAGTTTCAGTTATTGTGAATTTAGACTATTCATTTGGGATTGTTCTTCCTTCTTTACATAGGCCTAGATTGCTATATAATTTCCTCTTAGAACTGCCTTCTCTGTGTCCCACACAAGTTAGAGGATCATGCTGTTGTTTTCATTTGTACCCATATATTGCTTGATCTCTGTTTTAATTTGGTCATTGATCCATTGATTATTTAAGAGCATGTTATTAAGCCTCCATGTGTTTGTGAGCCTTTTTGTTTTCTTTGTACAATTTATTTCTAGTTTTATACCTTTGTGGTATGAAAAGTTGGTTGGTAGAATTTCAATCTTTTCGAATTTACTGAGGCTCTTTTTGTGGCCTAGTATGTAGTCTATTCTGGAAAATGTTCCATGTGCACTTGAGAAGAGTGTGTATCCTGCTGCTTTTGGGTGTAGAGTTCTATAGGTATCTGTTAGGTCCATCTGTTCTAGTGTGTTGTTCAGTGCCAGTTTCTGTGTTGCAGAAAATATTCTTTAAGATAAAGAGCTCTCTTCTTTCCTCCTCTCCTTTTTACTGGTTCAAGTACTGGATCTTGAATTTGGAACTAGGTACTAAGGATGCAGAAGGGTCCCTGGTGTCATCCCTGGACTGCTTACTTCTCTCAGAGCTAAACCTCAATCTCACTGATTGATATACTCAGAATCTCTCATTTTGGAGTAGTCATATCCATCTGTTTTCTTCCCTAAGAAATTTTTGCCAATTCTACAGTCAATGATATTTGCCTACATTATTCATCTAATAGTGTTTATAGCTTTGCTTTTTCATGTTGGGTGTTCAATCCATCTGGAGAACTTTTGAGTTGTTTGGTTCTTTTTTTATAGTGTATGTTAGGAGGCTACTTTTACTTTCCTACATTATGAGTCAATTTTCCCACTACCACTTGTTAAATGGTTCATTCTTTCCTCTCTGAGTTGTGATGCTATCTATTATATACCAGGTTGCCAATACTACATTGGATAGTAGTGGAATTGGGAAGTATACTTGTCTGGTTTCCATAGTAATTGGAAATCTACATTTTTGCACTAAATACAATGTCTAAGTTTTTTATGTGGAATTTTTATGTGGAAAACACAAATAGATGTTTTTCCTATATTTATTGAAATATTTTATATATTTTTTAAATCTGAAACTTCTCAATAGATTTATTGGATGCTAAATCACCTGTACATTCCTAAACTAAATCTCACCTGGGGTTTTTTGCATCTATAACTATAAGTAAAACTGGCCTATGATTATCTTTTCTCCTACCATCCATATCTGGTATAATATCAAGGTTTAACTAGATTCATAAGTTGGTTAGACAATTCTCCCCTCTTTTCTGAAAAACTGGAATAACAGAGGAACTAGTTGTTCTCTAAAAGTTTGGTAGAATTTATCTGCAAAACCATCCTGGTCTGGTGATTTTTTATTAGCACATGGTTGGGGTGGAGGAAGTGTGGCTGCTAGTAGTTATTGGTCATGCTTTTTACTTTTTTTTATTTTGTTATCATTAATTTACAATTACATGAAGAATATTATGTTTACTAGGCTCTCCCCTACCCCAAGTCCCCCCAACAAACCCCATTACAGTAACTGTCCATCAGCATAGTAAGATGTTGTAGAATCACTACTTGTCTTCTCTGTGTTGCACAGCCCTCCCCTTTCCCCCACCCGCCACATTATACATGCTAATCATAATACCCCCTTTCTTCTTCCCCACCCTTATCCCTCCCTACCCTCCTGTTCTCCCAGTCTCTTTCCCTTTGGTAACTGTTAGTGCATTCTTGGGTTCTGTGATTCTGATGCTGTTTTGTTCCTTCAGTTTTTTTTTTGTTCTTATACTCCACAGATGAGTGAAATCATTTGGTATTTGTCTTTCTCCACTTGGCTTATTTCACTGAGCATAATACCCTCTAGCTCCATCCATGTTGTTGCAAATCGTAGGATTTGTTTTCTTCTTATGGCTGAATAATATTCCATTGTGTATATGTACCACATCTTCTTTATCCATTCATCTACTGATGGACACTTAGGTTGCTTCCATTTCTTGGCTATTGTAAATAGTGCTGTGATAAACATAGGGGTGCATCTGTCTTTTTCAAACTGGAGTGCTGCATCCTTAGGGTAAATTCCTAGAAGTGGAATTCCTGAGTCAAATGGTAAGTCTATTTTGAGCTTTTTGACAAACCTCCATACTGCTTTCCACAATGGTTGAACTAATTTACATTCCCACCAGCAGTGTAGGAGGGTTCCCCTTTCTCCACAACCTTGCCAACATTTTTTGTTGTTTGTCTTTTGGATGTTGGCCATCCTGACTGGTGTGAGGTGATATCTCATTGTGGTTTTAATTTGCATTTCTCTGATAACTAGCGATGTGGAGCATCTTTTCATGTGTCTGTTAGCCATCTGAATTTCTTCTTTGGGGAAGTGTCTGCTCAGCTCCTCTGCCCATTTTTTAACTGGATTATTTGCTTTTTGTTTGTTGAGGTGCGTGAGCTCTTTATGTATTTTGGATGTCAAGCCTTTATCGGATCTGTCATTTACGAATATATTCTCCCATACTGTAGGGTACCTTTTTGTTCTATTGATGTGTCCTTTGCTGTACCGAAGCTTTTCAGCTTGATATAGTCCCACTTGTTCATTTTGCTTTTGTTTTCCTTGCCCAGGGAGATATGTTCATGAAGAAGTCACTAATGTTTACATCCAAGAGATTTTTGCCTATGTTTTTTTCTAAGAGTTTTATGGCTTCATGACTTACATTCAGGTCTTTGATCCATTTTGAATTTACTTTTGTGTATGGGGTTAGACAGCGATCCAGTTTCATTCTCTTACATGTAGCTGTCCAGTTTTGCCAACACCATCTGTTGAAGAGACTGTCATTTCCCCATTGTATGTTCATGGCTCCTTTACCAAATATTAATTGACCATATATGTTTGGGTTACTGTCTGGAGTCTCTAATCTGTTCCACTGGTCTGTGGCTCTGTTCTTGTGCCAGTACCAAACTGTCTTGATTACTGTGACTTTGTAGTAGAACTTGAAGTTGGGGAGTGAGATGCCCCCACTTTATTCTTCTTTCTCAGGATTGCTTTGGCTATTCCAGGTCTTTGGTGTTTCCATATGAATTTTTGAACTATTTCTTCCAGTTCATTGAAGAATTCTGTTGGTAATTTGATAGGGATTGCATCAAATCTGTATATTGCTTTGGGCAGGATGGCCATTTTGACGATATTAATTCTTCCTAGCCAAGAGCATGGGATGAGTTTCCATTTGTTAGTGTCCTCTTTAATTTCTCTTAAGAGTGTCTTATAGTTTTCAGGGTATAGGTCTTTCACTTCCTTGGTTAGGTTTATTCCTAGGTATTTTATTCTTTTTGATGTAATTGTGAATGGAATTGTTTTCCTGATTTCTCTTTCTATTGGTTCATTGCTAGTGTACTGGAAAACCACAGATTTCTGTGTGTTAATTTTGTATCCTGCAACTTTGCTGTATTCCGATATCAGTTCTAGTAGTTTTGGAGTGGAGTGTTTAGGGTTTTTTATATACAATATCATGTCATCTGCTAATAGTGACAGTTCGACTTCTTCTTTACCAATCTGGATTCCTTGTATTTCTTTGTTTTGTCTAATTGCTGTGGCTAGGCCCTCCAGTACTATGTTAAATAACAGTGGAGAGAGTGGGCATCCCTGTCTTGTTCCCAATCTCAGAGGAAAAGCTTTCAGCTTCTCACTGTTCAGTATGATGTTGACTGTGGGTTTATCATATATGGCCTTTATTATGTTGAGGTACTTGCCCTCTATACCCATTTTGCTGAGAGTTTTTATCATGAATGGATGTTGAATTTTGTTGAATGCTTTTTCAGCATCTATGGAGATGATCATGTGGTTTTTGTCTTTCTTTTTCTTTATGTGGTGGATGATGTTGATGGATTTTCGAATGTTGTACCATCCTTGCATCCCTGAGATGAATCCCACGTGGTCGTGGTGTATGATCCTCTCGATGTATTTTTATATTCGGTTTGCTAATATTTTGTTGAGTATTTTTGCATCTACATTCATCAGGGATATTGGTTTGTAATTTTTTTTTTGGTGGGGTCTTTGCCTGGTTTTGGTATTAGGGTGATGTTGGCTTCATAGAATGAGTTTGGGAGTATTCCCTCCTCTTCTATTTTTTGGAAAACTTTAAGAAGAATGGGTATTATATCTTCTCTGTATGTCTGATAAAATTCCAAGTAAATCCATCTGGCCTGGGGTTTTTTTTCTTGGGTAGTTTTTTGATTACTGCTTCAATTTCTTTGCTGGTAATTGGTTTGTTTAGATTTTGTGTTTCTTCCTTGGTCAGTCTTGGAAGGTTGTATTTTTCTGGGAAGTTGTCCATTTCTTCTAGGTTTTCCAGCTTCTTAGCATATAGGTTTTCATAGTAGTTTCTAATAATTCTTTGTATTTCTGTTGGGTCCGTTGTGATGTTTCCTTTCTCGTTTCTGATTCTGTTGATGTGTGTTGATTCTCTTTTTCTCTTAATAAGTCTGTCTAGAGGCTTATCTATTTTGTTTATTTTCTCAAAGAACCAGCTCTCGGTTTCATTGATTTTTTCTATTGTTTATTCTTCTCAATTTTGTTTATTTCTTCTCTGATCTTTATTATGTCCCTCCTTCTTCTGACTTTAGGCCTCATTTGTTCTTCTTTTTCCAATTTTGATAATTGTGATGTTAGAGTATTCATTTGGGTTTGTTCTTCCTTCTTTAAATATGCCTGGATTGCTATATACTTTCCTCTTAAGACTGCTTTCACTGCATCCCACAGAAGTTGGAGCTTTGTGTTGTTGTTGTCATTTATTTCCATATATTGCTGGATCTCCATTTTAATTTGGTCGTTGATCCATTGACTATTTAGAAGCATGTTGTTAAGCCTCCATGTGTTTGTGAGCCTTTTTGTTTTCTTTGTACAATTTATTTCTAGTTTTATACCTTTGTGGTATGAAAAGTTGGTTGGTAGAATTTCAATCTTTTTGAATTTACTGAGGCTCTTTTTGTGGCCTAGTATGTGGTCTATTCTGGAAAATGTTCCATGTGCACTTGAGAAGAATGTGTATCCTGTTGCTTTTGGATGTAGAGTTCTATAGATGTCTATTAGGTCCATCTGTTCTAGTGTGTTGTTCAGTGCCTCTGTGTCCTTACTTAATTTCTGTCTGGTGGATCTGTCCTTTGGAGTGAATGGTGTGTTGAAGTCTCCTAAAATGAATGCATTGTATTCTGTTTCCTCCTTTAGTTCTGTTAGTATTTGTTTCACATATGCTGGTATGCCTGTGTTGGGTGCATATATATTTACAATGGTTACATCCTCTTGTTGGACTGAGCCCTTTATCATTATGTAATGTCCTTCTTTATCTCTTGTTACTTCCTTTGTTTTGAAGTCTATTTTCTCTGATACTAGTACTGCAACACCTGCTTTTTCCTCCCTATTGTTTGCATGAAATATCTTTTTCCATCCCTTGACTTTTAGTCATGTCTTTGGGTTTGAGGTGAGTCTCTTGTAAGCAGCATATAGATGGGTCTTGCTTTTTTATCCATTCAGTGACTCTATGTCTTTTGATTGGTACATTCAGTCCATTTACATTTAGGGTGATTATCAATAGGTATGTACTTATTGCCATTTCAGGCTTTGGATTCGTGGTTACCAAAGGTTCCAGGTTACTTTCCTTACTATCTGAGAGTCTAACTTAACTCACTTAGTATGTTGTTACAAACACAATCTAAAGGTTCTTTTCTATTTCTCCTCCTTTTTCTTCCTCCTTCATTCTTTACATATTAGGTATCAAATTCTGTACTTTTTGTCTATCGGTTGATTGACTTTGGGGATAGTCAATTTAATTTTGCATTTGCCTCGCAATCAGCTGCTCCATCCTTGCTACTGTGGTTTTGCTACCTCTGGTGACAGCTATCCAACCCTCGGAACACTTCCATCTATAGCAGTCCCTCCAAAATAGACTGCAGAGATGGTTTGTGGGAGGTAAACTCTCTTAGCTTTTGCTTATCTGGAAATTGTTTAATCCCTCCTTCAAATTTAAATGATAATCTCACCAGATAAAGTAATCTTGGTTCCAGGCCCTTCTGCTTCATGGCATTAAATACATCATGCCACTCCCTTCTGGCCTGTAAGGTTTCTGCTGAGAAGTCTGATGTTAGCCTGATGGGCTTTCCTTTGTATGTGATCTTATTTCTGCCTCTGGCTGCTTTTAACAGTCTGTCCTTATCCTTGATATTTCCCATTTTAATTACTATGTGTCTTGGTGTTGTCTTCCTTGGGTGCCTTGTGTTGGGAGGTCTGTGGATCTCCATGGCCTGAGAGACTATCTCCTTCCCCAGATTGGGGAAGTTTCCAGCAACTACCTCCTCAAAGACACTTTCTATCCCTTTCTCTCTTCTTCTTCTCTTATCCCTATATAATGCAAATATTGTTCCGCTTGGATTGGTCACACAGTTCTCTCAATATTCTTTCATTCTTAGAGATCCTTTTTTCTCTCTGTGCCTCAGCTTCTTTGTATTCCTCTTCTCTAGTTTCTATTTCATTTATTGTCTCTTCCACCATATCCAACCTGCTTTTAATACCTTCCATCGTGTTCTTCAATGATTGGATCTCTGACCTGAATTCATTTCTGAGTTCCTGGATGTCTTTCTGTATCTCCATTAGAATGTTGATTATTTTTATTTTGAACTCCCTTTCAGGAAGAGTCACGAGGTCCATATCATTTAAATCTTTCTCTGGAGTTGTATTAACAATTTTACTCTGGACAAGGTTCCTTTGGCATTTCATGTTTGTATATGGCACCCTCTAGTGTCCAGAAGCTCTATTCTGGAGCTGCTCAGTCCCTGAAGCAATGTTGGGGGCCTCAGGGAAGCGGTACTGGTGCCTGGGGGGAGGAAAGAGCTGTTCCCCGCCTCCCAGCTGCTGTGCCTGTCTCCACTGCCTGAGCCAGTGGGCCAGCCACACAGGTATATTTTTGTCCCAGAGCAGCCAGATATGGATCCCTGCTTTCCACAAGCAGCCGGCATCTCAGTCTTCCCAGGAACTCTGCCTGTATTAACTTTCCAACCTGGTAGTCATGCAAGTCTCATGAAAGCACCATGAAATGTAGGTTTGTGCTCCCAGCATAGATCTCCGGAGCTAGGTATTCAGCAGTCCCAGGCCTTCCACTCCCTCCCTGCTCCCTTTGTCTTCCTCACGCCAGTGAGCTGAGGTGGGGGAAGGGCTCAGGTCCTGCCGAGCCACAGCTCTGGTACTACCCCGTTCGGTGAGGTCTGCTCTTTTCTCCAGGTGTGTGCAGTCTGATGCCGTCCTCTTTCCTGTTGCTCTCTCAGGATTAGTTGCACCAATTAAATTTTCTAATTGTATCCAGTTTTAGGAGGAAGCCTCTGTCTCTCCTCTCACGCCGCCATCTTTACTCCTCCTGGTCATGTTTTTTAACAGTACTTAGCACTTAATAGTCACTCAGTAATTATTTATTGAACAAATGAATGAGTGAATATTTTATGCAAAAGTGTTTCTTGTGTCAATGGGACAATTTCCTATTTTTCCATGAACTTACATATTTTGCTTGTTTTCAAAAAATGTTTGGCATAAAGTTGTTCATAACAATAGCAGACACTCTTGACTGCCTCTCTATCAGTCATTTCACTATCCCTCTATTTTTCTCTGCTGGATCATAGATTTCAGGAGAGTACAGCCCATCCCAGCCTCAGAGAGTGATTTGTAGAGTGATCCAGATTTGGCCAGTACCAAACATAGTGGTCCCCTTTTCCTTGTCACTGATTAACTTAGATGTGAGTATATGATGCAATTAGGCAGAAGAACATATGATAGAGGATAAGGGTAAGATTTTTTTCTTTGACAAAATAGAAAACACAGAAAGAAACATTCTGCCTATTATTGTAGTTGTGATAATGTGAAGCCTGGGGCTGCTACAGCTATCTTGGGTCTAGGAGGGGAGCTAGTCTGTGGATGAGTCTGATGCCCTGAGGATAAAAAAGTAGGGAGGTAGAAAGAAACTTGACTTTGATGATTTAATGAAGGTACAGTTAACCAGTCATTGATTTATCCTACATTTGTGCTTCTTGTTATATAAGATAATAAATTTCTTACTCTTAAAATTGGTTTCAGATAGATTTCTTTTTTACTATTTGTAGTCCCAAACATCTTGATACAACAAAACTCTTTTATGTTTTTTTGTATTTTTAAAGTTGTATTTTAATAGCTTTAAAGTTAAATTAAAATTTCTATTTTTGCTGTAGCTATGCTTATGTATTCATTTTTATTATGTAATTTATTTGTTCTGTCTTTGCAAAGAGTTTGCCTATCTTAGTTTTAGAGTTCTTTTCTTTAAGAAGCAAATTTTGGTTTTGTTAATTGATCCCTCCCCTCATTTAATTGGCATTTGCTTTTGTATATGATTCCCTTTATTCTTCAGGGAGTTTACTCTGTTATTTATTTTTTTAGCTTCTTTAATATTAACCTCATTTTATTTGCACTTTCTGGTTTTTCCTAAGAAAGACATTCAAAGATATTATTTTCCTAATAAAAAAGGCTTTAGCAACATCTCACTGATTATATATATATCTGTCTTTAATATCAAGTATTTCTTAATTTCCCTTGTTATGTCATCTTTACTCCTTTAGTTATTTAGAGGTATGATTTTAAATTTTCAAACATGTGGAGTTTTTTTTCAGCTCTCCTTTTTGTTATTAATTTCTATTTCTATTGCATTTGATTTAGATAACTGATCTTTATGATGTCAATTCTTCAGAACTTACTAATAATTCCTTTGTAGCTTAGTATGTTATCCATTTTATATTTCATGTGATTTTGAGAATAATTTGTACTCTGTGTTTGTGGATGCATTTATTCATATTAGCCTATACTCATTAATTGTTCAAATGTTTATATGCTTGCTTTTGTTCTCTCTGCTTTATCAGTTTCTAAGAGAGGTGTATTAATATTTCCAACTACCACTGTAAATTTACCCACTTTGCCTTGTAAGTCTATCAGTACTTTAATGTATTTGTAGGTTACATTATTAGGTGCATATATGTTTTTAATTATTATGTCTTCTCAGCATAAAGTTCTTTTTACTGATATATGTGGCCCTTTTTGTGGGTATGGATGTTTTGTTGTCCTAGCTTTCTTTTGATTTATATTTGCTTGGATTACATTTTTCATCTTGTTTTTAATTTGTTGAGTAAGTAATATGTTTACATGACTGAAACTCAAAATAATATTTAAAGATATACAGTGAAAAGTTTTGCTCCTACCCAGTTACCATCCATCCTGTACCAGTTATCATATTTTGCCTCTCAGCTCCAAATTTGCTCTTCTTTATGTTGCTCTGTGACACCAGAACTTGACCCTATCAACATTTCTCCTTTAGCAGATGGTATAATACTAGACCTTGGCAGTAGAGGGCACTGAGGTAAACTGCAAGAAGAAGGGGCTTGTCTTCTGGTATTGTGCTTTTCTTTCTGGCTTCTATAGTGTGGCTGCCAGCAGATGGCTTTCTTACTAGCAGGCAGCTTCTCTGTCAAAGGAATGCAGGACACCCAGTGATACACACACTCCAGCATCCTGTGGGCTACAGCCACACCCTCTCCAATGAGGTGGGAATCTTCACTTTGAGGGATGAAGGGCC
Source organism: Manis javanica (assembly GCF_040802235.1). Classification (NCBI taxonomy): domain Eukaryota; kingdom Metazoa; phylum Chordata; class Mammalia; order Pholidota; family Manidae; genus Manis; species Manis javanica. The sequence goes on from NC_133159.1 coordinate 16,506,956, forward strand.
TTTCCAAATTTGTTCCTCCTTGAGTACACTCCCTCAGCCTTAGTAGCAGCTACTCCCCAGATCTATGCCCAGTGTGCTAGCCAGTAGCCGATTTAAATATATATTAATGAAAATAAACTAAAAAATTCAGTCCCTCAGTCACACTAGCTACATTTCAACAGTTTAATAGCCACATGTGGCATACAACTACTGCACTGGGCAGTGCAGACACACAAATGTGTCCATCATTGCAGAACATTCTATTGGACAATACTGCTTTAGAGGTTTCTCTATTCCTCTTAGGAGTTAATCTCCTTTATTAGTTAATAATTCTTTACGTTGTAATAGTTAATATTATACTAGTTAATAAATCTTTATATTAAAGTTTCCCTGTTCAAATATTTCATGGTTTCTGTCTCCTGATTGGCCCCTGACTGAAACACACTCTGTTTTTCACATGTATCTTTCCAATGTTTTTATACAAATACAAGGAAAACCAAATATATATTCTTATCTCTCCCAACACACACATACACCCATTTAAACAAAAATAGCAAACTACATACACAGTGCAGAAGTTTGACAAACTACTGCCAGCAGGCCAAATCTGTCTGCACCCACTTGTTCACATGTTGTCTATGATTCCTTTCATGCTACACTGGTTGCATGGCAGGTGGAGTAGTTGCAACAAAGGTTATGTAGTCTAAAAAGTTGAAAATATTTACTGTGGCCCTACAAAAATGGTTTGTTGAACCCTGTTCTAGATACAGCTTTTTCAATTTAGCCATATATATTGTAGTTCTTTCCCTATTAAGATGTTAAAGCACCTCACTTAAAAAATTTTTAAGCTGCCTCATGTTTCACTGAATGGACACATCACAATATACCAATGGTCCTTTGGTGTGAATTCCATTTTGTTCCTATTTTAAGAATTATTTCAGAATAACCTTATATAAGCATCATTTTGTACACATGAAGTACATATATAAAATTAATACCCAGAGTGAAATTATTGGGTCAATGGGAAAATGCATTTTTAAATCATTATAAATATTGTTAATCTACGTAGGAATTGTACTAATTTGTATTCCAAAGAGCAAAGAATGTAAGTGCCTGTTTACCATCAGATCGTCGAATTTCTAGAATTTTCTCCAGTTTGATAGGTTAAAAAAAATATTTCAGGGTAGTTTTAATTTGCATTCCTCATATTACAAATGGGTGTTTGTGCATTTATAGACCAACTTCATGTCTGTGTGTGTGTGAAATACCTTTTCATGTCTTTGCCCGTTTTTCTAAGATTTCCAATAGACTTTTTTTGGTCTTGTTCTTATGAACTTCTAGGAGCTCTTCATATATTAGGGGAATCAATCTTTTGTAATATGAATTGTAAGTATATTTTCCCAGGTTGTCATTTGTACTTAGACCTTGTTTATAGTTTTCTTAAATGTGGTTAAATTGATCAATCTTAAATTGATCAATCTTTTCTTATTTGGTTTTTGGATTTTGACTCAATTAGAAAGAACTTTACTATTAATGTGTACAATTTTTTAGCTTTAAATCTTTGATCTATTTTTAATTTATCCTAGTATATGATGTGAGGTATAGATGAAACTTCTTTCTCAAATTATTATTCATTTATCCCTGAACTATGAATTATAAAGTTTATCTTTATTCTCAAACCTTTAGGCTAAACTAAATATCTATATGTATTTTGGTCTATTCCTGAACTTATTTTGTTTCTTTGGTTTGGTTGTTTATTCATGTGCTCATTACTCATATTAATTGTTGAGGTTTTTGAATACAATGTCTGATAGGGCTGCTTCTCCATATTCTTGGTTGTTTATTTTTTTATTTAAACTTTATAGTCGGCTTCTTAGTTGCAGGGGGAAAAAGCCTGTTGATGTGCTTGCTGAGAATTAGTATTTTTATGATGTTTAATCTTCTTCCTATTTAAGAAATTGTATGTCTTTACAGATGACCAACAGGCATATGCAAAGATGCTCCACATCGCTAATCATCAGGGAAATGCAAACCAAAACCACAGTGAGGTGTCACCTCACACCAGTCAGAATGGCCACTGTCCAAAAGACAAGAAATAACAAGTGTTGACAAGAATGTGGAGAAAAGGGAACCTTCCTACACTGTTGGTAGGAATGTCAATTGGTGTAGTCAGTATGGAAAGCAGTATGGAGGTTCCACAAAAAAATAAAACTGGAAATACCATATGGCCCAACAATTCCACTTCTAGGATTTTACCCAAAAACAAAATCTCTGCTTTGAAAAAGTTATGTTATATATACCTATGTTTATTGTCACATTATTTACAATAGCGAAGATATGGACAAGTGTCCATCAATAGATGATGGATAAACAATAGATGATGGTACATATACACAATGGAATATTATTCAGCCATAACAAGGAAAGAAATATTACCATTTGTGACAACATGGATGGACCTAGAGGGTATTGTGCTAAATGAAACAATTCAGGCAGAGAAAAACAAATGCCGTATGATTTCACTTATAAGTAGAATCTAAAATAAAACCAACAAAATAGCAATAGACTCATAGACACTGAGAAGTGACTGATGGTTGCCAAGGGGAGGAGTTATTGGGGTGGGTGGATGAAAAAGGTGAAGGGGATAAAGAAGCACAAAATCTCAATCATAATATGACATGTGGCAACTGACATGTGGCAAAAGGAGCAAAAACAATACAACGGAGCAAAAATACCTTCAACAAATGGTGCTGGGACAACTTGGCATCTTCATGCAAAAGAATTCATCTAGACACAGACATTTCATCATGGGGATGAAAGTACAGCATAGAGAATATAGTCAATAATTCTCTAATATCTTTATATGTTGACAGTAACTACACTAGTTGGGGTAAGCATCTAATCATGTAGATAACTGTCATATCGCTTATGTTGTATACTTGACACCAATATAATTTGTATATCAACTATGTTTTAATAAAAAATATTAAATATTATACTGAAAAAAAGAAATGGTATGTTTTACTGCTCAAGTTTTCTGTTGTATCTTTTACCAATATTTTAAGCTTATACATTGGTATTTTATCTTTTGTTGCTATTTTAAATAAAGTCATTCTTCCATTATTTCTTTTAATGGCTTCTGTATAAAACTTATATATTGATGCATTAGTCAGGGTTCTCCAGAGAAACAGAACCAATAGCATAGATATGGATATGGATATGGATATAGATATAGATGTAGATATAGATAGATAGGTAGATGTGTAAGAAGAGATATATTATAAGAATTGGCTCTTGCAATAACAGAGGCTGAGATATGCCATGATATGCCATTGGCAAGCTGAAGAACCAGGAAAGCCAGTGGTATAATTCAGAGTCCAAAGGTCTGAGAACTGATTGGATGGAAGAAATAAAAATGCCTTTTTTACAAGTGACATGATTGTCTGTTTAGGAGCTCTGAAAGAATCAACCAAAAAACACTAGAACTAGTAAATAATTACAACAAGTTTGCAGGATACAAAGTTAATATACAGAAGTCAATTACTTTCCTATATGTCATCAATGACAGTTGAAATCTGAAATTAAAAATACAATATATGAGTACCCCCAAAATGAAATATTTACATATAAACCTAACAGAACATGTACAAAATATATATGAGGAAAACTGCAAGAGTCTGATAAAAGAAATCATAGAACTAAATAAATGGAGGGAAATTCCATATGAAGACTCACTATTTTCAAGATATCAGTCCTTCCCAACTTGATCTATAGATTCAATGAAATACCAATGAAAAGTCCAGCAAGTTATTTTGTGAATTTTGAAAAACTGATTCAAAAGTTTACATAGAGAGGCAAAAGACCCAGAAAGAGCCAACACAATATTGCAGGAAAAGAATAGGGTTGGAGGGCTGACACTACTCAATTTCAAGACTTCTGTAAAGCTACGGTAATCAAGTCTGTGGTATTAGCCAAAGAAGAGATCAATAGAACAGAATAGAGGGTCCAGAAAAAACCCACATAGATAAAGTCAACTGACATGTGACAAAAGGAGCAAAAACAATACAACGGAGCAAAAATACTTTCAACAAATCGTGCTGGGACAACTGGACATGTTCATGCAAAAGAATTCATCTAGACACAGACATTACTCTTCACAAAACTAAGCCCAAATGGATCACAGACCTAAGTGTAAAATTGAAAAGTGCAAAACTCCTGGAAAATAACATAGGAGAAAATCTAGATGAACCTTGGGTATAGTGATGCCTTTAAGACACAACAAAAAAGGCATAATCCATGAAAGAATAGATAAACTGGGCTCATTAAAGTTAAACTTCTCTGCTCTGTGAAAGACGCTATCTAAAGAATGAGAAGACAAACCACAGGCTGGGAGAAAATATTTGCAAAAGACAAACGTAAAAAAGACCATTATACAAAAAATACAAAGAATTCTTGAAACTCAACAATAAGAAAACAAACAACCTGATTTAAAAATAAGCTGAAGACCTTAGCAGACACCTCCCCAAAAGAGATACACAGATGGCAAGAAAGCACATGAAAAGATGCTTCACATCATATGTTATCACAGAAATGCAATTTAAAGTAACAATGAGATATCACTACACACCTATTAGAATGGCCAAAATTCAAAACACTGACAACACCTAATGCTGGTGGGGATGTGGGGCAACAGAGTTCTCATTCACTGCTGGTGAGAATGCAAAATAGTTTTCTCTTGGAAGACAGTCTGTCAGTTTCTTACAAAACTAAATGTATTTGTACCATATGATCCAGCAGTTGTGCTTCTTGGTATTTACTCCAATGAATTAAAAACTTATGTCCACACAAGAGCCTGCACACAGATGTTTATAGCAGCTCTATTCATAATTGCCCAAACTGGGAAGCAACCAAGATGTTCTTCAGTAGGTGAATGGATAACTATACTGGGGCACTTCCAGACCCCCGGTAACTATCCCAGTAAATGGAATATTATTCAGGGCTAAAAAGAAATGAGCTATCAAGCCATTATGAGACATGGTGGAAACTAAAATGCTCATTACCACGTGAGAGAAGCCCATCTGCAAAGGCTACATACTCTATGACTCCAACTACGACATTTGGAAAAAGGCAAAACTATGGCGATGGTTAAAAAGTCAGTGCTTGCCAGGGGTTATGGGAAGGAAGATAAATAGGTGGGACACAGGACTTTTAGAGCAGTACATACTCTGCTCTAATAACTGCCAAAACTCCACTTGAAATAAATAAATTTTCTTGTATGTAAATTATATTTAACAAAGTTGATTGTAAATGATGTGAAAGACTATGCTGGCTTCCTGTCTGTGGAACAAAGTAAATGATTTCAAAAGAAGCTGCAGAAGGAGGATATTACAGGAAGGGAGAGGTAAAGTTCAATTGGTTTTTGGCTATGGAAATGCAGAGAGTATATTAAAGTTAAAATCAACAGGCCCTGGTGACTGGTGAATGGACAGAAGCATCAAGAACAACTCCCAGGTGTCTGACCTGAGCATTGGTAGGTGGACTGTCCTCTCTGAGCTAGGGAGCTGGACAGAAGTAGGTTTAGCTGGAAAATCATAGCTTCTGTGGCTTTTCCATCTCCATGGAGATATTGATTTCATCATTCTAAGTGCAAGAATGCTTTTTGTCTCAGGGGAAACTGAGGCAAGGGATTTATTCACATACAAGAAACTGGTAGGGCCAGACTTAGGGAAGTGCCCAAGACTCCAATGGCTGGGTGGCCCGTTGAAGTGAGGCAGTCTCCTCCTCCAGGTCTTTTGTCATCCCGAACAGATGAGCAGGCGGCAGACCTTTCTGAAACATTCTGCAAATTCCAGCGGCATTCTCGTCTGAGACTCTCTAGTCTCCACTGGGCAACATCTGAAGACGAAGCTTCATTTGGATTTGAGGAAAGGGTAGTGAAATTCTAGCACTTAGAAAGCCAGGAAAAAGAATGCCAAGGCCCAGATCCTACCTAACAAATGAAAAGCATACACTGAGCTTCTAGCAAACTTCACTTCTACAAATACCAGCACTGCCCTGGGGAACAGCAGAGACATTTGACTGGGCAGCAGCTGTGCAGAGGGTGCTATTTAAAGACTCCGTTTTTGCAGCCCAAGGACTCTGGGCTTAGGATTTGACTGGAAGGTGAAGAGAAGATAGCAAAGACTGAGGAAAGAACCAGAGTTGGAGAAAAACATCACCAGGTGGTTGGCTGTTGATGTGACCCCTGACTGTGTTAAATGGGCTCATTTTAATAAAATTATGTCTTTCTATCTCTTTCTCAGTGAATTAAATGCGTTAATTCATGGAAAGCGTTTGGAATAATGTCCAGCACATAGTACTTACAGGGGGACTGTCATTATCATTATTATCTCTCTGTCTACCTATCTACATATATATGCCCAGAGATGGAGGAACGCTCATCTATAATGACATGTTGCTGCTAAGTGGTAGGATTTATAGTGATTCTCTTTTTAAATCTCCTTTGTATTTTTCTATAATCTCTGAATTCTTTATCATGAACATGTTTTGTAAAAACTGCAAGACATTATTACAGGGGGGAAAGTGAAGACTCAGGAGCCAGGCTTCTAGGTTTAAACCTCAATTCTGCTGCTTGTGTCACCTTGAGCAAATTATTTACCTTCTCTGAGTCTGTTTTTTCCTGTGTTAAAGAGAGTAATAATGTTACCTATCTCATTGGGTGGCTATCTGAATTAAATGAGATAATCGGGAGGGTTGGCATGATATGGCACACAGAGCAAGATAAATGATGCCCATGTTATTAGCAGTAGAAGTTGTTGTGGCTGTGTTGTTTCCTCCTGGGGCAGGGGCCGTGTTCTAGTCACCTCAGTGGTCCCAGCACATAGTAGTTACTCCAGAAACAGTTGCTAGTTAAGCTGAAGCTACCTCAGGCATTGGTCTGGAAACATTCTCTGTCAAGGTAGGAAAAAGTAGGAAAAGTTCTCAGGTACCATTCCCCTGAAGATCAGGACTGAGTCTTTCTGGTGACTTATTTCTCCAAGACCCTTGAGGGTCTCCTGAGAGATGAGATCCTTAGAGGGTCCAGTCATTTTCTTGTTCTCCCAGATGGCCAGCCAGAAGTCAGAGCCATTGGCCCTATGACCCTATGCTGTTCTTTATGAATCACAGGCAAGGCTGTTCCCTGGGAATGCTTCATAATGAAAACCTCAAGTAAACAATTATGGAGAAACTGCAGCCATTGACCCTTTGACTCTGTGTATGTGTGTTTTGGGTGAGTGTTGAGGGTTGACATTCCTTGTAATGTCTCAAACCACCCTCAGAAGGAAAGAGTCCTTCCTATATTTTCTGAATGCTTTGCAAGAAACATGCATTCCTTTTAAAATAAGAAATGCAGAATTTAAAAAATCCTATTCTTTGTAACCATGGTCCCAGGAATTCAGTGTATGTGGTAGCCACATTTCCCACACTTTCTCTTTCTCGTCCTTATAGGGTATAGAGCCTTGTTAAGTGAAACAGGAGGACAGATTGTGCCTGCCAACTTATTCCTATTGTTTGACACTGGTGAACCTCAAGCCACCCACATTTACATGCAGTATATTGGCAATAAAAGTGTGTTTTAAAAGATCCATTAATGTGATAAATATTTTTTGAGCACCTATTGTGTGCCAAGCACCATTCTAGGTATTTGCTAAATTTGACAACCTCTCTAAAGGAGAATGCAGAGCTAATGGAAACAGCTGTGGTGTGGCTCCATGACTACAAGAGACCCAATGTCAGCTACAGTGTCTGGCCCCGAATGTGACAGTGATGTGTGAGAATAAGAGTGAAAGTGACTAATTGGGCAGCAACAAGGACAGCTGTGTACCCAGTAGGGGCCTGCTAAATATTGGCTTGACTGTGTGGCAGTGAAAGTAGCTGAATGACAATGACAGTGAAAACAACCCAAAGGGTGACAGCTGGGCACAGAGTCCAATTGCTACATTGTACAGAACTGTTTGAAGCTTGTGGTCATTGACAGTGGTCGCACATCAGACAGTGACAGTAAAAAATGGCGGAACGAATGACAGTAACAATGCAAGTGACAGTTCTGCCCAGATTGAATTTGTGATTAAAAACGGTGACAGAGTGGGAGTCAGTCTGACAGTGACAGCTCTCAGAACGACTGAATATTGACATTGTGGATGTAACAGCTGTCACCGCAGAGGGAATTCGGCGTTGTACCGAGACAACTGGATTTGGGCGGCATGACTGGCAGTGACAAAAAATTGGCTGCGTTTCAGTGACAGACTGACAGTGTGAGATTCAGTGGGCTAGCGCTGATGTGACTTATTTTGTCTGATACTACCTGGATCTGACTTAATCTATTTGACTGTATAAAGGTGGCAAGGGGAGCTCCGGTGCGCGACGCACAGTGTGCAACAGAGTGTGGGACAGAAACTGAGCAAAAGAAAGGCTGAGAACCGTTTACGCCCCAAAACCTCTAAATCCTAAAAGTGGGAGGGAAAGGCGGGATCAAAATGCCTTCAAGCACCACGATTGGCTGATATGAGTCTGTTAGCCAAGCACTTCCGAGCGGCGCCAAACCTCCCCACCAATGAGAATGCTTCTGGGGACGCGGCTCCGGTCACGTCTCCGCTTTGCAGGTGAACGTGGTTTGGGAAAAATGTGAAGAACGCTTTTGGGTCTTGTACCAAGAGCCTACCGCTAGGCTGCCTCGGAGAGGGGCCGTGGAACCCCATTAGAACTTTCCTAAGGGAGTGCGGGGAGCGGAGAGAGTGGCTAAGGGTCAGAGGTCAGAAAGCAGGCCAGCTCTTCGCTGCCCCCGCACCCTAGCATTGGCGCAGAGAGCGCGGGACGTAGAGCCCGCCCAAGGGCCACGCCCCCAACACGTGACTTCGGCGCGCGGGGCAGGCCGGGCCACCCCCTCCCCTCTATAACCTTTCCGCGCCGGCCCCAAAATGGCCGCTTTCTGGCGACTCTGGGGCTGTTGAATGGAGAAAGCTTTATTGTTCCCTTCGGGCAGGAGTGTTCGTGTCCTCTATGGCGCTGTCAATAAAGAACGGCAGTTTGAATCGGTGCTGAACAGGTAACCATAGAAACAGGGCTGGGACTCAACGTGGAGACCCTTTTTGCATCTGAGGCCCGAGAGGCGCCCAAATGAGGGGCGCGCGGAGACCCTCTGCGTGGCGAACTCTGTGGGGCTCTCCCAGGTCCCAGCCGCCTCTCCCCGCCCGGGACTAGGACCCCCTAAGGGCGGCCCCCACCCCTAGAACGGTCTCAGCCGCTGTCTCTGGCGGGGAGAGGCCGCTGGGCCCCCACTGGGCCGCCCGGGCTGTTCCCTGCCTGGGGCCTGCGCTCGCCCCGCACCGCCTGCTCGGCACGATCGGGGGCCAGTCCTCGCGGCTGCTCGCGGTCTCCCTTCCCTGTCCTGCCAAATCCCTACACCAGGCGTCGGTAAACTGTGGCCTTGGGCCACCCCCCACACACACCAACAACTCACACGTTTTTTCTGCTGGGAATTAACAATGGTTTTTACATTTCTAAATGGTTGGGGTGAGGAGGGAACATTTCATGTAATTTGTGAAAATTGTAGGAACTCATTTCAGTGTCTACCGGTGAAGTTTTATTGGAACACAGCCACGTTCATTTTATGCATTTACTTAAAAATAAGTAGGCTGCCTTCCTACCAAAGGGGCAAAGTGGAGTAGTTGCGACAGATATCTCATGTCTTGGATCGCATGGCCCACAAAGCCAAAAATATTTGGCTCTTCGCAGAAGTGTGCCGACCCCTGCTTTAGACCCAAGTAGACTAGGCCAGTGTTCTCCAGCGACTCTTCTGGTCACGTCTCACGGAATGGGGAACTCGAGTTACAAGTGCCCTGTGCGTCTAAAGTTGTTTAGTGACAAAACACTCTGGCTTTCATTGTCTCTTCTGGTCTTATTTATCTGTTACTCAAAGTGGGAATTGTTTCCCCTCTTTGAATAACAATAATGCCATCCACCCAATTCCTGTACTAAGCCAGATGCTTTATTTGTATTCGGACCCAGCATGTTCGTGCTGACAACTGTATATAAATCACTGGTCTTGTTTCTTCTACTTAAGAGGAGGAAGCCCGGAGTCCCAGAGATTAAGCTGTTTAAGGGTGTACCAGATTATAAATCTGGCAAATTGTGCTCATTCCTGGGAACCCTCTGCCTGGTGACTGGGACTTTATTCCAAGTCTCAACTTGGGGCTTACTGGTTCTTCCTTGAAATTGTATCCAAGTCTTTGTATGGTTTATGGAGATTGAATTACGACCCCAAAGTAAAATTTTTCTCTACTTGGCTAAGTCATCAAATTTCTACTACACCCCACTTTCTAATTCAAGCGCCTTTCATCTAGGGCGTTAGTTCACAAACCGGACTATTTGTCACTTTAACAAACAAGTGGTTTCAGAACACCCCATGCTTGCATGCGTGCATTCAGAACCATTTAGTATTTGTTGAGCACCTACTGTAATACCAGGATGGTCCCTGGAAATACAGTGATGAATAAGATCAGCATGATTTTTGCCCTTCAGCAGAACTTAAATTCCATAGGGCCTTGGGTGGATGGTATACAGGTAAACAAAGATAACTTAAGGGGCACTTGTCATTGCATCCCAATCATAAAATTAGTTAGTATTTATGGAATGATTCCTACCTGCCAAGGACTGCACTCTTGTGTTATTTACATGAGCTATCATTTAATCTTCAAACCAACACCGTGACGTACGTAGTACCCTGCCATTTAAAGCTGAGGAACTGAAATGCAGGAGAGATATCCAGAGTTACACAGTTAATGCATAAGGGAGCTGGGAATATGAACCTAAACTATCACACTTACCTCCCTGTATTCCATTTTCATATTTTCTTTTCTACCTGATAAGGAGGTCCTAAAGGGCAGGAACCATACTTTACCTGTTTTTGTTTCAGCACCTAGTCAGTGTCCACAATCTGGCATCTGGTAAACATTAAATAAATCCAGGCCATTTATTGAGCAAATATTTGAATGCCTGCTGTGTACCAGGCACCACTGTGCTAGGCTCTGTGAAAACCAGGGTGAGCAAAATGGACCTAATATCTAGTGTCTTAAGACAGTAAAGAAATGACAGTCATTTCCAGTTGTGGCACCTGCTATGAAAGAAACAGAGTGCTAATCTTGGAGACCCCTTTTACCAGGATGGCCCTGACACGCCTTCCTTTAGAAGGGTAGTTTAAAGCTAAAAAAATTTTTTGAGTGACAAGGATCCAGCTCAGCAAGAAGGGGAAGGAGAGAGAAGTGGGGAGGAAGAACTCAGTTGGATCAGAGACTGCGAAGTGGCAAGAATGGGGGTGTTGGACAACTGAAAGAAGCAAGTGCTTGTGCTGTGGTTCACAGCCCTGTGGAGTCCCTGGCCCTGAACTTGGCTTTACTGCTGATAGAGCTGCATACTCTTGAGCCAGTTACAGATTAACTGTCTAATCAGTGAGTGGTATCTCCTCAAAGCTTTCTTGTGTGGATTAAGTGAGACAAATGTAATAATAGCTTTGGTGTTTTCTTCTTGTTACACATGTTGCTGAATTCCAGTTAGAGAAAACTAACTTTGGCTCCAAGTGGAAACTTATTTTCAGTGCTACGTAGTAACAAAAACTCAGTGTTACAAAATTGAGGGTTCCTTTGTATATGTTTCCCTCTTTTGAGGGGAGAACAGATCTTCTTTTTTCTTAGTGTTTCTCTTAAGAGGGGAACTTTTCCAAACAGCTTTTAATTTTTCTACCGAATTATACAACTGTCTACTCAGAGCTTTTTCATCATTTTAAGTATTTTAAACTTGAAATCATATATATTCCTCTAGCAGGCAACTGCACTTTTTTAAGGCATTCTAAGAAAATTACAGGGTTTTTCTAGTTAGTGGTCATTTCAAAATTTGTTTGCAAATAACTTTGGGTTTCCTCTAAAAGTTTTTAAAATAATATTGCATGCTTTAAGCAGAACACTGAATGCTGTAAAGCAAGCAGCAGACTTTTTGAGTAGGTAAAAATAAGATGACGTTTGGGCTCATGAACATGAAAAATTACAGAGGCAATAATAAATCGAGCGAACTATATAAGATCAGCAATGTCAAGTTCTGCTTTAAACTGTATCCAGTAACCAGATTGCACATGTCATCAGAAGATGTAATCCAGTCCAGCAAATGGAGCAAAGAACTGGACAAAAAGTGGCATGTTAATGCAATGTTAAACAACAAGCCCTGAATTAAATTGCTATTTTAGGTTTGGGTGGGACCTTCACATTTAAAGTATTGCACTTTTACTCTGTGATTTGGGTCTGTTGGGTTCCAGTAAAGAGTAGGTGGTAACACTAGCTTTGAAGGATAATATAAAACTGCAGGAAGAGCCAGGGCATACCAATTTGTTTTCCAATCTATTTTATTTCAGTTCACAGCATCATTGCAGACAGGCAGCACAGGAAAGCGAGCCATACTTTGGCAATATTCAACTGTTTTGGAGATTGAGGAAGACTGAATATAACCAAAGTGTGGCTTGTTTTCTTGGACTGTCTGCAAAGAAGCTTTGAACTGAAATAAAATAGATTGAAAACAAATTGGTATGCCCTGTTTCCTCATACTAAGTATTTACATTAGCCTTCTGGAGTACTGCCTGTACCAGTGCCCTGGGGGAAGGCAGTGACCCCTCAGCCGCTTTCAACTCTTCGAGAGAGTGAGCTCTTTGATTTTCACAAGGAAATTGAATTGGAATTTATGGTTTTCTGGATCTCCAATAGCCTGCTTTCTAAAGCCGTCATCTTGATAATGTGGAGAAAGCAAGCTATAACTACATAGAGAAAAGAATGAAATATTAAGGGCATTTAAATTCAGAGTTGAGATTGTCACTTTCTTTAACTCATGCAGAGGGTGCAATATTTCATTTGCAGAGAGCATGCAGTTTTGAGACTTCTGTAACCCTCGAGGGAGAGAAGGGTTAGGAAGGAATGCTAACTTTCCTTACATTTCTCTAATGTTGTTACTTAACACAAAATCATGACACTGAGTATTTCATTGCCTTAGAATAAGTAACTACATTATAGCTGGTCCACGTAAGGCAGGAATTGTTAATCTAGGGTAAATGGTTGAGTTGTAGGGGATCCACGAATCTTTTGAATTTGTGTGAATGTCATTTTTCTGGGGAGAGAGCTGATTAATCAGATCTCAGAGGGGTCCTTGATCCTTAAAAAGATGCAGAGGCAACAATGAAATGTCACATAATACCACTGACTCCAAGTAGTAATGAGAGTCCCCCTGAAATCAGTTATTCCTACTGCTCTGTGGCCTTGACCTCAGAGTTTTGAAAGTAAAGGCCTTGTGTCCTATCTGAAGTGGTCAAGCATAGTTGAATGTTCATGTATAACAGAGATACCTACCCAATGGGGTGCTTTCGAGATGCCTTAGAGATCTTTGTCATTATTTTACATGAGGCTGGTGAAATGGGGCATCTTGTTTCTGCAACCTGGTTAGCAGGTACCATATTTATTTCTTCTGACTGGTGGCAGGAAGAGTTCTAGAAGCCTAATTCTTTGGCTGTATGCACCAACTTCGTGCAGGTAGAGTCAGTTTCTCAGAGTTGGGAAAAAGGAGGAGAGGGATAGACTCAATGAGGCAGAGACTGAGGAGTAAAGGAAAAGAGATGCTTTCCCTGCATTTGTCTTGGTCTCCCTCTGTCTGTGAAAATAAAGAGCTTCTATTTTGAAACTACATTTATCTCAGAACTTATCTAATACTAGGAGCTCTGAAAAAGTCAATTTATAGATGTAATTTCTACTTTTATTAGTACCCAAAAGGAAATAAAAGGAAGGAAAGAAATAGCTTTTAAATCTTCATCTTAGGATAGTTTGTGGAAATGGGACTTCAGTAGAAAACCACTGCAGACCACAGTTTATTTGGCCCACATAGTGTTTAACAATTAGTTGCTTACATTTAAACATCAGAGATTTTATGTGTGTATTTGCATGAGTGAACTCTGCTATAGACCTAGGAGTCTGGTTCTGGGAAAAACAATAGGGTGTTGTATGAAGGAAAGGGCCAAGAAGGATGAAGGATATTAGAAACAAAGGATTGCAAGTGTAAGTAATGGCTTTTGAGGCTCCAAATATTAATTACTTGAATTTTTTAACTATAAAAGCAAAGTGAACAGTATGTGATTCTATTTCTGACTTTGAGAAAATATTTCAAGAGCTAATCTAACCCACTGATTTCATCTCTGTTTCTCAGCTTACTTGGGCTGCCGCCTGACCATTGGGTCTTCCTTCTTGATTCCTTTAGCTCCTTGTCCCTACTAGCTCTGAAAGATGATGTCAGGTGCTCTGGCAGCAGTCAGCTTGCCATTTTCCTTCCATCTGGTTCTTCTCTTTGGTTCTTAGTCTCACTGCACCATCCCACAGAGTTGCCAAAGGCAGAAACCTGGGAGTTGCTCCATGTTCTTCCCCTGCTCTCAACCTGCCACCCCTCTTCTACTCACTACCCACTAATAGCACACATTTGTTTAGGCTACAAACCTGTTGATGTCCCCTTGCTCTTTTGGTTAAAGCTACTGTAATCTCCTGTCCTGGATTACTGCAACAGCGTTGTAGCTGGCCAGCTGGCCAGCTGGCTTCTGGCTTTGCTCTTCTCCAATCTGTTTTCTACACTGTTGTCAGTGATCTTTATAAAGCCTGGATCTGAACATGTCACTCCCATGCTTTAAACTCCTGGATAGCTTGCCTGTCCTCAGGATAGTGCACTTGCTTGGCTTGGCTTGTGCTGCTCTCAAGCTCTGACTGCTCCTGTCCCAGGCCTCACCTCTTAGCAGTTGCTCCTCTCCTTCTCCCCACTTACACTGGAGCACCAGTCCGCAACACTCAGTGGGCCACAGAACTTCTTCCTTCCCAGGACAAGTGGGCCACACTCTTTGAGGCTGCTGGATTTCCCTGGCAGTGCTATTAACCACTCCAGTAGCAGTGCCGTTCTACGCATGGACCATTAGATTACTGGATGTTGTTTTGGTTTTCTAGGTGATTCTTTGCCCTTAGGCTGTATGCTACTTGAGATGTATAGTCAAATACTATCCTTAAGTCACTTGATGTCATTATTTTCTCTGTGTGGTGATACCACCAACTTGATAAACTTTTAAACAGGCTCACTTGTTTCCCATTCTCAGTACCGGGCTCTGTGTACTGTGTACATATTTGCTGAATGGATGAACAAAGCTGCAAGGGGAAAATGAAAGTGGATGAAAGAGTCAGAAGCCTGTAAGACCTGTATTTGGAAAGGCTGTCCTGTTGTCCAGACATTGAGATATTATTCCCCAAGTCTTCCATCTGCAGCCATTTACTAGTTTATAGTATTTTGTTCTCTTCCTTATCCTCATCCCAGAACTTTAAAAAATACCATGTAGATGATGATAGTTAATCATTTATTGAATACCTAAAAAGTGCCAGGCACTGTCCTAGGTGTTTTACATAATTATTTCTTGTAATCCTCACAGCAGATAAGCAATGGGTATTAGAATCCCCATTAAAAAAATTATTACGGAAATATCAAACATATAAAGTGGTCATACGTAGCATTATGACCTCCCATACACGTTTATCTCCATTTTACATTTGAGAAAACAGATTTTGAAAGGTTAAGTGACTCAAGCTTACAAAGCTAAAGTCAGCCTTAGAACCCAACTCTTTTTAGCTCCTATTAAGATTGTTTTTCAAATGTTAAACTCCTAACTGGCTAGGGAAAAACAGAAGCAAAAGAGACAGTCAGAAGCTGCTCTTCTAAGCTCCAGCTGGTCGTAGTGTATTCGTCTTTTAGTTCACATCACAAATATTTTTTTCCCTTTACTATCTGCAAACAGTAAGCTCTCGTGTCCGCCTTTTTACTGTCTTTCTTGCGTGCTCTGCTCTTGCTTTGCCTTCTCTGTCTAGTTCGATTAGAGCAATCTGATATTAGTTGTTTTTTAAAGGCCTGCCACTGCTTTGACTACCCAGCTCCTGGCATGATGTTGGGAACATAGTATGAACTTATGAACTTAAATAACAGTAAAATTTGCTGTTCTTACTCATTTAGCCATGGGTTTGGTGGGACAATCTAACTTTCAAATGATGCTTTGAAATCCTGGCAGTCATTAAGTCTGACCACCCTAGTTACAAGCTGCTGGTATAGCTGGCACTCTGCCGTCAGCTGTCTTCAGTTCCAGCCAGGTTCACACCAGAGGGAGACTTTCTAAGGTCAGAGTCCAAGACAGCAGAATAATTGGCCCCTAGAGTTCTAGATTTTTTTTCCTGGGCAGCAGAATGTTCAGGATGAAATTCTCCTTTGAACATTTTTGAGCAAATAGTGTGGAATCCCACAGGCTCTTTCCCAAAGTTAAAGGCAATAGAAGAGTTATCCTCTTTTGCATTTTTTTTTGTTAGCTCCTTAAATTAACCCACTTGCCCTACTCCCTGGTGGTGGACGAGAGAAATAATAGAGCTGAAAATAATTCCCCCTTCTTCAAAGACAGAAGAAAAAGCTTCAAACACTAGGAGGAAGGAGATTGGAGTTCATCTCTGAAATGTACACAGAGGTGCCCTCAAAGTTGGGTGACCTGAGTAGTGTAATAGAAGAGTAACGCAGCAAGTTGGAGGTCCATAGTGTCTGCAGTGCTTCTGCTACTTCACGGCAAAGGTATAGGAAAGGAAGGATTTCAGCTGAAAGTCACCTCTTCTTCCTAGCTGTGCCATAAGCTCCTTGAAAGCTGGAATTTTGCTGAATTTTTCTCTGTGTAGTGCCAAGCCTCAGTTAAGGGCATTCAGCTGAGTTCAGTAAGAACTGCTCGACAGTCAAGCAGACACTGACTAGGCTGTGAAATGGAGCCTTGAAAACCATACTAGGGCTGCATGGGCTCTGCGTCCCCCAGGGGCACCATTATTAGTTTCATGGTCTTGGACAAGTCGGGGAGCTTGAGGAATGTGTGTA
This sequence comes from Manis javanica, assembly GCF_040802235.1. NCBI lineage: Eukaryota > Metazoa > Chordata > Mammalia > Pholidota > Manidae > Manis > Manis javanica. The sequence continues at coordinate 16,523,921 of NC_133159.1, forward strand.
TGGTGCCTCATTTAGCATGGCATAAGTGGGCTCTAAATAAATGTCACCTGCTCTTACTTAAAAAACTTTTTTGTATCTTTGCCTCTGAATAGAGAAATTACAAAAATAAAGTAGGAGAAAGACTAAAGGATCAAGAGCTTCATTGCTTTTTTTTTTTTTTTTTGAGAGGGCATCTCTCATATTTATTGATCAAATGGTTGTTAACAACAATAAAATTCTGTATAGGGAGGTCAATGCTCAATATACAATCATTAATCCATCTCAAGCCTAATTCTCGTCAGTCTCCAATCTTCTGAAGCATAACGAACAAGTTCTTACATGGTAAACGAATTCTTACATAGTGAATAAATTCTTACATGGTGAACAGTACAAGGGCATTCATCACAGAAACTTTCAGTTTTGATCACGCATTATGAACTATAAACAATCAGGTCAAATATGAATATTCATTTGATTTTTATACTTGATTTATATGTGGATCCCACATTTCTCCCTCTATTATTATTATTATTATTTTTATTTTTAATAAAATGCTGAAGTGGTAGGTAGATGCAAGATAAAGGTAGAAAACATAGTTTAGTGCTGTAAGAGAGCAAATGTAGATGATCAGGTGTGTGCCTATGGACTAAGTATTAATCCAGGCTAGACAAGGGCAGCAAAACATCCACGGATGCAGAAGATTTCTCTCAAAACAGGGGGGGTGAGGTTCTGAGCCTCACCTCTGTTGATCCCCAAATTCTCACCTGATGGCCCCCCTGCGACTGTGCCTGTCTTAGGTTGTTCCTCCCTTGAGGAATCTTACCCGTCTCTGGCTAACCAGTCATCTTCCGGGGCCACACAGGGAAATGTAAAGTTGGTAAGTGAGAGAGAAGCCATATTGTTTGAAAAGGTTAGCTTTTTACTTCTTTGCAGATTTATGCCCTGTGGCTTCTATGCCCAGCACTTGTCTCGAGGTATCTTTACCACCTGGAGGAATTATGATACTCGGTAAATTCTATATGAGGCACGAATTCTATTTAAGGGTTGTAATTAGGAAGGAAGAAGAAAAGCTATAGAGGTAGCACATGGAAGAAAACATGGGAGGATCGATTATTTCTTTGACATATCTTCTTGTAGAGTACCTTAAGCATGTATAGGTTTTAAACTACCAACTAATTTGCACTCACATATTAACATAATAGGAATACGGTGACATAAAGCAAATCTAAAATTACCATCCATCTCCAGTGGAGCCAAGAAAACCATTTAGGCATCCTAGGCATTTGTGAAAATTTGTCTATGATATGATGGATATTGTCCAACTGTACTTGAACAGTCTGAGAGAAATCAGACAAATTAAAGCAGCCCATTTCTGGGATCTGTTCACATCCCATATGTTCTTTTAACCGTAGATAGTCTATCGTCATAAGATTTTGGAGTGCTATAACTTGCACCCCTCCCAACTCCTGGTTGAGTTCCAACAGTACAGATCCACTCAAATTCGTTGTCTCACTGTATGCACATGCCAGCCTAGACATCTCCCTCCTCATTCCAATGGCAGGTCCAGGAAACAGTGGGGTGGACGCAGCCACAACCGCAGCATCACCCAGATCCCTGTGGAGGCTTTTTGATGATCATCCCCCTGGCACAAGTCCTCCAGAGAGTGCTGATGCCGGAAGCTCCTCCTCAAATCGTATCTTAGTTCATTTCCTGGGTATCCAAGCTAGGCCTTGATCTTCTGCATAGAAACAAACAGACCCTTTGCCCACACTTTGACATGCCCTCTATACCACTGTGCAGAACTCATTGGAGGTCAGCACACAGGAACTGCTTTTTTTTTTTTTTATTAAGAGAAAGGAATATTATCAGAAAAGAGTACCTCCATAGGTGATCATCTGACACCCTTTAAGTGATCAACATTAAGGATATTTAAAGCATGCATTGATCTTTGATTTACCAATAGTTTTATCCTACCAAGGAGTAATCCCCCTTTTCTTTCTTTCTTTTTTTTTTTTTTAATCTTTAATCTACACTTACATGAAGAATACTATGTTTACTATGCTCTCCCCTATATCAGGTCCCCCCTAACAACCACATTACAGTTACTGTCCATCAGCTTAGCAAAATGTTGTAGAATCACTACTTGTCCTCTCTGTGTTGTATAGCCCACCCTCCCCCCCATGCATGCTAATCGTAATACCTCCCTTCTTCTTCCCCCCCCTTATCCCTCCCTGCCCACCCATCCTCCCCAGTTCCTTTCCCTTTGGTACCTGTTAGTCCATTTTTGGGTTCTGTAATTCCGCTGCTGTTTTGTTCCTTCAGTTTTTCCTTTGTTCTTGTACTCCTCAGATGAGTGAAATCATTTGGTATTTCTCTTTCTCCGCTTGGCTTATTTCACTGAGCATAATACTCTCCAGCTCCATCCATGTTGCTGCAAATGGTTGGATTTTTCCACTTCTTATAGCTGAGTAGTATTCCATTGTGTATATGTACCACATCTTCTTTATCCATTCATCTACCGATGGACATTTAGGTTGCTTCCAATTCTTGGCTATTGTAAATAGTGCTGCGATAAACATAGGGGTACATCTGACCTTCTCAAACTTGATTGCTGCGTTCCTAGGGTAAATTCCTAGGAGTGGAATTCCTGGGTCAAATGGTAGGTCTGTTTTGAGCATTTTGATGAACCTCCATACTGCTTTCCACAATGGTTGAACTAATTTACATTCCCACCAGCTGTGTAGGAGGGTTCCCCTTTCTCCACAGCCTCACCAACATTTGTTGTTGTTTGTCTTTTGGATGGCAGCTATCCTTACTGGTGTGAGGTGATACCTCATTGTAGTTTTAATTTGCATTTCTCTGATAATTAGCGATGTGGAGCATGTTTTCATGTGTCTGTTGGCCATCTGTATTTCTTTTTTAGAGAACTGTCTGTTCAGTTCCTCTGCCCATTTTTTAATTGGGTTATTTGTTTTTTGTTTGTTGAGGCATGTGAGCTCTTTATATATTCTGGACGTCAAGCCTTTATCGGATCTGTCATTTTCAAATATATTCTGCCATACTGTAGGGTTCCTTTTTGTTCTATTGATGGTGTCTTTTGCTGTACAGAAGCTTTTCAGCTTAATGTAGTCCCACTTGCTCATTTTTGCTGTTGTTTTCCTTGCCTGGGGAGATATGTTCAAGAAGAGGTCACTCATGTTTATGTCTAAGAGGTTTTTGCCTATGTTTTTTTCTAAGAGTTTAATGGTTTCATGACTTACATTCAGGTCTTTGATCCATTTTGAGTTTACCTTTGTATATGGGGTTAGACAATGGTCCATTTTCATTCTCCTACATGTAGCTGTCCAGTTTTGCCAGCACCATCTGTTGAAGAGACTGTCATTTTGCCATTGTATGTCCATGGCTCCTTTATCAAATATTAATTGACCATATATGTTTGGGTTAATTTCTGGAGTCTCTAATCTGTTCCACTGGTCTGTGGCTCTGTTCTTGTGCCAGTACCAAATTGTCTTGATTACTATGGCTTTGTAGTAGAGCTTGAAGTTGGGGAGTGAGATCCCCCCTACTTTATTCTTCTTTTTCAGGATTGCTTTGGCTATTCGGGGTCTTTGGTGTTTCCATGTGAATTTTTGAATTATTTGTTTCAAATCATTGAAGAATGTTGCTGGTAATTTGAGAGGGATTACATCAAATCTGTATATTGCTTTGGGCAGGATGGCCATTTTGACGATATTAATTCTTCCTAGCCATGAGCATGGGATGAGTTTCCATTTATTAGTGTGCCCTTTAATTTCTCTTAAGAGTGACTTGTAGTTTTCAGAGTATAAATCTTTCACTTCTTTGGTTAGGTTTATTCCTAGGTATTTTATTCTTTTTGATGCAATGGTGAATGGAATTGTTTTCCTGATTTCTCTTTCTATTGATTCATTGTTAGTGTATAGGAAAGCTACAGATTTCTGTGTGTTAATTTTGTATCCTGCAACTTTGCTGTATTCCGATATCAGTTCTAGTAGTTTTGGAGTGGAGTCTTTAGGGTTTTTTATGTACAGTATCATATCATCTGCAAATTGTGACAGTTTAACTTCTTCTTTACCAATCTGGATTCCTTGTATTTCTTTGTTTTGTCTGATTGCCATGGCTAGGACCTCCAGTACTATGTTAAATAACAGTGGGGAGAGTGGGCATCCCTGTCTTGTTCCAGATCTCAGAGGAAATGCTTTCAGCTTCTTGCTGTTCAGTATAATGCTGGCTGTGGGTTTATCATATATGGCCTTTATTATGTTGAGGTACTTGCCCTCTATTTGCATTTTGCTGAGAGTTTTTATCATGAATGGATGTTGAATTTTGTCAAATGCTTTTTCAGCATCTATGGAGATGATCATGTGGTTTTTGTCTTTCTTTTTGTTGATGTGGTGGATGATGTTGATGGATTTTCGAATGTTGTACCATCCTTGCATCCCAGGGATGAATCCCACTTGGTCATGGTGTATGATCCTTTTGATATACTGTTGAATTCTGTTTGCTAATATTTTGTTGAGTATTTTTGCATCTACATTCATCAGGGATATTGGTCTGTAATTTTCTTTTTTGGTGGGGTCTTTGCCTGGTTTTGGTATTAGGGTGATGTTGGCTTCATAGAATGAGTTTGGGAGTATTCCCTCTTCTTCTATTTTTTGGAACACTTTAAGGAGAATGGGTATTATGTCTTCTCTGTGTGTCTGATAAAATTCCGAGGTAAATCCGTCTGGCCCCGGGGTTTTGTTCTTGGGTAGTTTTTTGATTACCATTTCAATTTCTTTGCTCGTAATTGGTTTGTTTAACTTTTGTGTTTCTTCCTTGGTCAGTCTTGGGAGGTTGTATTTTTCTAGGAAGTTGTCCATTTCTTCTAGGTTTTCCAGCTTGTTGGCATATAGGTTTTCATAGTAGTCTTTAATAATTCTTTGTATTTCTGTGGAGTCTGTCGTGATTTTTCCATTCTCATTTCTGATTATGTTGATTTGTGTTGATTCTCTTTTTCTCTTAATAAGTTTGGCTAGAGGCTTATCTATTTTGTTTATTTTCTCAAAAAACCAGCTCTTGGTTTCGTTGATTTTTGCTATTGTTTTAGTCTTCTCAATTTTGTTTATTTCTTCTCTGATCTTTATTATGTCCCTCTTCTGCTGACTTTAGGCCTCATTTGTTCTTGTTTTTCCAGTTTCGATAATTGTGATGTTAGACTATTCACTTGGGATTGTTCTTCCTTCTTCAAATGTGCCTGGATTGCTATATACTTTCCTCTTAAGACTGCTTTCGCTGCCTCCCACAGAAGTTGGGGCTTTGTGTTGTTGTTGTCATTTGTTTCTATATATTCCTTTTGATTTGTTCATTGATCCATTGATTATTTAGTAGCATGTTGTTAAGCCTCCATGTGTTTGTGAGCCTTTTTGTTTTCTTTGTAGAATTTATTTCTACTTTCATACCTTTGTGGTCTGAAAAATTGGTTGGTAGAATTTCAATATTTTGGAATTTACTGAGGCTCTTTTTGTGAGCCGGTATGTGGTCTATTCTGGAGAATGTTCCATGTGCACTTGAGAGGAATGTATATCCTGTTGCTTTTGGATGTAGAGTTCTATAGATGTCTATTAGGTCCATCTGTTCTAGTGTGTTGTTCAGTGCCTCTGTGTCCTTACTTATTTTCTGCCCTGTGGATCTATCCTTTGGGGTTAGTGGTGTGTTGAAGTCTCCTAAAATGAATGCATTGCAGTCTATTTACCTCTTTAGTTCTGTTAGTATTTGCTTCACATATGCTGGTGCTCCTGTATTGGGTGCATATATATTTAGAATGGTTATATCCTCTTGTTGGACTGAGCCCTTTATCATTATGTAGTGTCCTTCTTTATCTCTTGTTACTTTCTTTGTTTTGAAGTCTATTTTGTCTGATATTAGTACTGCAACCCCTGCTTTCTTCTCACTGTTGTTTGCCTGAAATATGTCTTTCCATCCCTTGACTTTTAGTCTGTGCTTTGAGTTTAAGGTGAGTTTCTTGTAAGCAACATATAGATGGGTCATGCTTTTTTATCCATTCTATTACTCTGTGTCTTTTTATTGGTGCATTAAGTCCATTTACATTTAGGGTGACTATTGAGAGATATGTACTTATTGCCATTGCAGGCTTTAGATTTGTGGTTACCAAAGGTTCAAGGTTAGCTTCTTTAGTATCTTACTGCCTAACTTAGCTCGCTTATTGAGCTGTTATATACACTGTCTGGAGATTCTTTTCTTCTCTCCCTTCTTATTCCCCCTCCTCCATTCTTCATATGTTGTGTGTTTTGTTCTGTGCCCTTTTAGGAGTGCTCCCATCTAGAGCAGTCCCTGTAGGATGCCCTGTAGAGGTGGTTTGTGGGAAGCAAATTCCCTCAGCTTTTGCTTGTCTGGGAATTGTTTAATCCCGCCATCATATTTAAATGATAGTCGTGCTGGATACAGTATCCTTGGTTCAAGGCCCTTCTGTTTCATTGCATTAAGTATATCATGCCATTCTCTTCTGGCCTGTAGGGTTTCTGTCGAGAAGTCTGATGTTAGCCTGATGGGTTTTCCTTTATAGGTGACCTTATTCTCTCTAGCTGCCTTTAAAATTCTTTCCTTGTCCTTGATCCTTGCCATTTTAATTACTATGTGTCTTGGTGTTGTCCTCCTTGGATCCTTTCTGTTGGGGGTTCTGTGTAATTCCATGGTCTGTTCGATTATTTCCTCCCCCAGTTTGGGGAAGTTTTCAGCAATTATTTCTTCAAAGAGACTTTCTATCCCTTTTCCTCTTTCTTCTTCTGGTACCCCTATAATACGAATATTATTCCTTTTGGATTGGTCACATAGTTCTCTTAGTGTTGTTTCATTCCTGGGGATCCTTTTATCTCTCTCTTTGTCAGCTTCTATACATTCCTGTTCTCTGGCTTCTATTCCTTCAATGGCCTCTTGCATCTTATCCATTCTGCTTATAAATCCTTCCAGGGATTGTTTCACTTCTGTGATCTCCTTCCTGACATCTGTGATCTCCCTCCGGACTTCATCCCATTGCTCTTGCATTTTTCTCTGCATCTCATCCCATTGCTCTTGCATTTTTCTCTGCATCTCTGTCAGCATGTTCATGATTTTTATTTTGAATTCTTTTTCAGGAAGACTGGTTAGGTCTGTCTCCTTCTCAGGTGTTGTCTCTGTGATCTTTGTCTGCCTGTAGTTTTGCCTTTTCATGGTGATAGAGCTAGTTTGCAGAGCTGGTACGAGTGACCGCTGGAAGAGCTTCCCTTCTTGTTGGTTTGTGGCCTTCTTCTCCCCCTTTGCAAGGCGCTGGGTTCTTGCAGGTGTGGATGTGGTCTGGATGTTGTCCTGTGTCCTCTGGTCTCTATTTTAGGAAGAGTTTTCTTTGTTATATTTTCATAGATCTATGTGTTTTTGGGAGGAGATTTCCACTGCTCTACTCACGCCGCCATCCTGGCTCCGCCTCTTCATTGCTTTTTAAAATCTCAAGCTTGGACAGTACCTAGTGGTAAGGGTTCTGGCTCTGTAGTCAGGCAGTGTGGGTTCATTCATGGACCCTACCACTTACTGGCTTTGTGATCTGGGGCAAGTCATTTAATCGCTGTAGGCCTCCAGTTTCTCAGTTGAAAGTGGAATATAATAGTAATTACCTCACAGGTTTTGCAAAAATTATATAAGGCCACCATGCAAAGTGCTTGGCACAGTGCCTGGGATATAATAAATATTCAGTTTATTCACTCAGTAATGTTAGCAGCTGTTGTTAGGTTGCTCTCTTAACCCTTCTGAACTGTATCTCTTCCCCCTTTCCAAAATATCTTCCTCATTGCTTTCCAGTAAAAAAAGATAATTAAGATGTAGGGAACAAACAGGAAGAGCCTCATTTCTGTCATTAGTGAACTGGAAGATCTTAAAACACTTAAGCTCTTAATGTCTCAGTTTCCTTGTCTACAAAAGTGGGAATTGGTCCAGGTGATTTCAAAAGTCCTTTATATCTCCTACTAATTTTCAATGAGTTTAAGGCTTTGTATGAATTCTCCCAGAATATAGTTCAGCACTCTATGTTATGAGAGGCCTAACCCACCCTATTTTCTCTCCCTTTGCTACCTGATTTCCACTCCAGACCAGCTCTGTGAAAGGGGAATGCTGTTTTCTATAAACTCATTTCTTTTAAAAAAATATGAAATATTTGACACATATAAGATACATATGTAACTTATATAATTGGAGAGGCAGAATGATTTTTTTTAATTCAGGTATCATTGATATACAATCTTATGAAGGTTTCACATGAGCAACATTGTGGTTACAACATTCACCCATATTATCAAGTTCCCCCACCATACACCCCATTACAGTCACTGTCCATCAGTGTAGAAAGATGCTATAGAGTCATTACTTGTCTTCTCCATGCTGAACTGCCTTCCCCATGACCTAACTATATTGTGTGTGCTAATCATAATGCCCCTTAAACCCCTTCTCTCTCCCTCGCAACCCCTTCCCTTTGGGAACTGCTTGTCCCTTTTCAGAGTCTGTGATTCTGCTGCTGTTTTTGTTCCTTCGGCTTTGCTTTGTTGTTATACTCCACAAATGAGTGAAATCATTTGGTACTTGTCTTTCTCTGCCTGGCTTATTTCACTGAGCATAATACCCTCTAGCTCCATCCATGTTGCAAATCGTAGGATTTGTTTTCTTATGGCTGAATAATAATCTACTGTGTATATGTACCACATCTTTATCCATTCATCTACTGTTGGACACTTAGGTTTCTTCCATTTCTTGCCTATTGTAAATAGTGCTGTGATAAACATAGGGGTGCATGTGTCATTTTGACTCAGGGATCTTGTTTTCTTCAGGTAAATTGCTAGCAGTAGAATTCCTGGGTCAAATTGTATTTCTATTTTTAGGTTTTTGAGAAACCTCCATACTGCTTTCCACAATGGCTGAACGAATTTACATTCCCACCAGCAGTGTAGGAGGGTTCCCCTTTCTCCACATCCTCACCAACATTTGTTGTTCCTTGTCTTTTGGATCTTGGCTGTTCTAACTGGTGTGAGGTGATATCTCATTGTGATTTTAATTTGCATTTCTCTGACAATTAGCAATGTGGAGCATCTTTTCGTGTGCCTGTTGGCCATCTGAATTTCTTCTTTGGAGAGGTGTCTGTTCATTTCCTCCGCCCATTTTTTAATCAGATTATTTGCTTTTTGGGTGTTGAGGTGTATGAGTTCTTTATATATTTTGGATGTTAACCTCTTGTCAAATATGTCATTTATGAATATATTCTCTCATACTGTAGGATACCTTTCTGTTCTACTGATGGTGTCCTTCGCTACACAGAAGCTTATTAGTTTGATGTAGTCCCTTTTGTTCATTTTTGCTTTTGTTTCCCTTGCCCGAGGAGATGTGTTCAGGATAAAGTTGCTCATGTTTATGTTCAAGAGAGTTTTGCCTATGTTCTCTTCTAAGAGTTTTATGCTTTCATGACTTACATTCAGGTCTTTGATCCATTTTGAGTTTACTTTTGTGTATGGAGTTAGACAATATTCTAGTTTCATTCTCTTACATGTAGCTGTCCAGTTTTGCCAATACCAGTTGTTGAAGAGGCTGTCATTTCCCTATTGTATATCCATGGCTCCTTTATTTTATATTTAATTGGCCATATATGTGTGGGTTTATATCAGGGCTCTCTAGTCTTTCCACTGATATATGGGTCTGTTCTTGTGCCAATACCAAGTTGTTTTGATTAATGTGGCTTTGTAGTAGAGCTTGAAGTTGGGGAGCATAATCCCCCCAGCCTTATTCTTCCTTTTCAGGATTGCTTTGGCTATTTGGGGTCTTTTGTGGTTCCATATGAACTTTAGAACTATTTGTTCTAGTTTATTGAAGAATGTTGGTATTTTGATAGAGATTGCATCAGTGATTTTTTAAAAATCCATCTGTGAACTGACTACCCAAACTAAGAACTGAGAAACACATATTTTGGGGGGTGTATTTTATGATGCTTTTTAACATTTAATGAATGTTTACAGTGTTATAGGCAATGTCCTTTATATGTATTGACTCATTTACATGCAGTGGCTTATTTATGCATTCAAACTCCTCCATGAGATAAACTCTAATATTATCCCCATTTTACAGTTGAGAAAACCTCCCCAGAGAATTAAGCAACTTGCTTCAAGTCATACAGCTAATAAAAGGGGCAGAGCTGTGATTCACCCTCTAGGCTGTCTGTCTCTAGAGCCTGTGCTCCAGACCTTTACTGTTAAGCTTACAATCTCTGGAGTCAAAAGGCCTGGTTTGGTATTCTTTAGTTGCCTACCTCTTACATTTTTACATTAGATGGATATCTTTGATTTGCAATTTGGTACTGTTACTATGTGGTCCAGATTTATGTCCTGTGGAAGAAAAGTGGATTCTTATAATCAAGTTGATGAAAACTCAGAACTCATCCATATTTTCAGGTCAGAGCAAAATGGCTATCGTAGCAGTGTCAAAGCCAAGGGTCCTTAAAGAGTTTGGATGTGAAGGCACTGAAGTGATGATTGCTTGTTGAGACTCTTGGCTCTAGGATGGAAGAGTTGCATTAGGTGTAATGCAGTTACAATCCCCAGTCACTCATTAGATGAATGTGTTGCTTAGGAGATTTTGCAGTTTGGTCTGTGAAGAGTCATCTTGGATGAACTGCTGGATCAGAGCAGCATGGGCCGGAAAGGCAGATAAGTCTCTCAAAGCCTCCTTCCATTATAATAACCTTGAAAAATCAGTTGTTTCTATGAATTAGTCAGAAGATAAGAGGACACAGCAGTTTGTTGGGCTGAACATTTTGATGTTTTGCCTCATTGGATTTTATAGCACACTTTAAAAGGAGAGTTTCATTAGAAATTGAGAGATTCTGGAAAAAGAAATCAGTTTAATATAATGGTTATTCTAGGCTTATTAAGAATCAGATGGTAGCTGCCACTTTTGAGATGTGGAAAACAGCTTAGTGGTCCTTACTCTGCTCCCTCTCTACCTCGAGAATCTGGTGGTGAGGTGGTAGTAGTGGTGATGATGGCAGCTACATGTAATTAATTTATGGAGCATTTACTGTGTCCCCAGTGTATAGCACTGGTGGTTTAAATATGTTGACCATTTAATCTTCCAACAACCCAATGAGAGAGGTTATTATTATCCTTATTTGTTGGATGAGGAAACTGCCCCATGCAGATTAGGTAATTTTCCCAAGATCACACCGTTTGCAATTAGACATTCAAGCTTCATACCCAGCTAGTCTGGCTCCAATGCCAGCCTTTAACCACTGAGCTACACGGCTGCTCATGACAGTTGTGGGCCCTCTCCCCCAGAAATGTGCAGTTTGACAACATTACATTTGATTTAAGGAAACTATGAGTCCTCTCCCCCTTCCCAGTACATGGACTCGGGTACAAATATCACTCTACACTTAAGATAAATTCCTTGTGGGCAGAGTTTATATCTTATTTAATTTTGCTTGGTACATAGTAGGCGCTAAATAAAACTTCAATGGGTGAATGGTATGGAAATTGGAAATGACACTAGTTTTGAAACCAGACAGACTTACCTAGGTTTCTATTTTTAAGTTTCCTGGTTAAAAATATATAGTGCATGTTTACTACAGAAAATTTTGAAATGTATGAAGAATCTAAGTCCCCCGTAATGATACCACCTAGAGATAACCACTATTAGCAATTTGATATATTTTCTGTCTTAAAATGTAAATGTATACATGCATGTACATATATTTTAAAACTAAATTGGAATTATATATACAGTTGCATGTTGTTTTTTTCCTTCTAGTATATTGAGAGCTTTTCCCCATGTTATTAAAAATATTCAAGAGCCTAATTTAAAAAAATTGAGATATAATTCACTGTTTTAAAGTATATAATTCAAATGTAACCATCACGACTTTCTAATTTTAAAACATTTCCATCACTCCAAAAAAAAAAAGCTCTGTATGCATTAGCATTCACTCCCAATCCCTGCCCCTCCCAGCCTCTGGCAACCACTGATCTACTTTCTATCTCTATGGATTTGCCTATTCTGGACACTTCATGTAAGTGCAGTCATCCTGTGTGGCCTTTTGTGTCAGACTTCTTTCACTTGTCATATTTTCAAGTTTCATCCATGTTGTAGCAGGTATTGGTACTTCATTCCTTTCTTTGGCTGAATAATACTCTTTGTATGTATATATAACATTTTTGCCCATTTTCCAGTTCATGGACATTTGGGTTGTTTCCCCTTTTTGACTGTTAAGTGTAATGCTCCAATGGACATTTATGTACAAGTATTTGTGTAGACACATATTTTCATTTCTCGTGGGTGTATACCTAGGAATGGAATTGCCGGGTCATATGTATCTGTGTTTAACTTTTTGAGGAACTGCCAAGCTGTTTTCCATAGTGGCTGCACCATTTTACATTCCTACCAGCAGTGTATAAGGGTTCTAATTTCTCACATCCTCAGCAACACTTGTATTTCCTGTGTTTGTTTATTTTATTATAGCATCCTAATGGGTATGGAGGATATCTCATTGTGGTTTTGATTTTCATTTCTCTAATGACTTCTGATGTTGAGCATCTTTCATGTGCTTATTGGCCATTTTGTATATCTTCTTTGGAAAGATGTCCATTCAAATTCTCTGCCCATTTTTTAATTGGTTTCTGTGTCCTTTTATTGTTGAGTTGTAAGAGTTCTGGATACCATATTCTTACATACTGTATATATTTGTTCTGGATATTAGAGCCTTATCAGATATATGAGTCCAGTTAACTGTGAGACTTACAGGATAGGGTGTTGGTATCTGCAAGATTGACAACCAGACTAGACCTTTTGGTAACAAAGTTGAAGCCATCAAGGGAAGTCTCTTGGCAACTAGCTAGCCATCTGGCCTAACCCAACAGTTCTCTTTCCCAGATACATCTCCATTCCATCTGCTGGGACCAACAGAGGAAACAAGGTGCCTCAAATGCAGGGGTTACTGTCAAGCCATCCAGCATGAGCATGTCTCTGTCTGTGAGAGAGGTTGAGGAAGCATAGCATTGAGCCCACAAATCCTCTCAAGACTAAGGTAGTAGTTAAGAACAGGAAGCCAGAAAGATCTGCACTGGAACTCTGCTCAGACCTATTAGCTTCGTGGTCTTGGGCAAGTTGCATTACCTGTTGGACATTAATTTCCTCATCTGTACTTTAGAGATAATAATGGTATCTGCCTCACAGGGATGTAAGGGAAATTAAATGGGAAAGTATTTTGGACAGGGCTTAGCACAATGCTGGACATTATTACCATCACAGAGCAGTTGATGACCTTGCCAAAGGCATTCAAGAGATTCAAGAATATAGAAAAAAGCAGAGACCAGTGGTGGATTGGGGAAAAAGATGTTTTAATCACCTCCTCTTCACCCTGTAGATAAGGGAGGGATTTCTACTCTGGGGGTATGGGAATGGCTGAACACATGACACTGAACTCTGGTGGATGAGATTGACAGCAGTTTATTAGTATACTCACAGCCTGCCACTCAGTGCCACATGGGGTTGTACTCAGGAATAGAGCAAACAACCAGGGTCAGTGGGAGACAGGTTTTGTAGTATCAAGAGGATGGGGTGCCTCCTGGTTTCTGCCAGAGGGTATGATTGGTGCCTTGCCAGTGGGTTTCAGCCTTGGGCAAATTCTCTGGATTCAGTGAGACTGAGTAATGACAATGGAACATTCTTGGAGTGAAAGGTTTATTACCTGGTTTGTTCAGCCTGCGCTAGGTCAAGCACTAGAATTACATCTGTACCCAACAGTCTGCAGGTCTGTAATCCTCCTTTGTCTCTGCCTCCACACAGAGCTTCATATAGTGACTCAGTCAATAATAGCTAATTGCCTGCAGGTGTGGAAGCAGCAGCCTAGCAGCAGGCCCAGTTACATCATCAAGTAGTTTAGGTTCAAGTGAGGATCCTGGCCATAGGAACCTTCACTTTATCCACAATTGGCTCGTGTTGGAATAATTTGAGGGGCCAGCAGGGAACTGAAACCCACTAAGGGATAAGCAGGAGCTGTACCTGGTTCCTTTGATAAGGAGGTTTGTCTGGCTAGGGGACCTTGTCCACAGGAGCAGAGTGGGTAGTGGAATTTATGGTTAGGCCATATAAGGCCCTCCTGATTTTACCAAATGTCAAGGCAACATATAATACTGTGTCTTAATTTTAGACTTTATACCACAAAAAAGAATTAAAGCCTTACAATGGTGTTTAATACAACTTTCAGGGGATCTGAGTGGAAGGCTTTGGAAGATAAGTGGAATCTGATTCTATGGGAGAAGATAAATGGTGTAGTGACTAGAAAGGAAATGTCACAGTAGGTCATATACAGTGTTATGAGCCAAGATCTCTTCACTGTATTCAGTTCAGCATGCAATTATTGATTGTATCATGGTAGGCCCTTTCAAGCTTAACCAGATGCAGTTGACCACTTCTCTGTAGAAGCAGTTTGACCTCTAGTTACTTTGGCAGCAGCCAGGGAAGCTGAGCAAGCCTGGGAAGAGCAGGTTGCTGAAATGCATTCTAAAAGAGTTTGGCTTGGTGCCAGGCCATTCACATAAGGCCTGGTTATTAGAATTCTGTATGTTTTGTAGGTTTTATTCCCAGAGCTATTATGAAGTTGGTATTTCTGACTGGAGCCAAGACAGGTGCAAAAGGGAAGGATTTGAGGATGACTTGAGACTTTATAGAGGTGAAGAGTTGCTTAAAACATTTTCAATAATAATTAGGTGTAAAAATATGTGATTTGAGAATAGTGTCATACTGGGCTTTGCAGAGAGGCTTCCTTGGACCAACAGCATCTGTATCACCTGGAGCTTAGAAATGCAGACTTTAGGCCCAACCTCAGAGCTTTTGGATCGGAATCTTTTCTTTGACAAGATCCCCAAGATGATTCTGATTCTTATGCTTGTTAAAAATTGGAAAATGAGTTCTAGTAGATAGAAAGGCATCAGATTTAGGTCCAGGAAGATTGGATTAAACTTTCAGCTCCTCTGCTGATTTGCTGTGTGGTTCTGGGTCTGTCACTTTACTTCTCCATTATTAGGACTTATTTATAAATTGGGTTTAACTATTTTGCTGGGTTGTTAATATTTGTCTTGCCAGTGTGTTTCAGCCCTGGGCAAGTTCGCTATGGATTCAATGTGACCAAAGAAAATGACAGCAAATATTCTTTGGGGTGAAAGGGTTTATTACCCGGCCTGTTCTCCTGGCGGTAGGTTGAGCAACTATCGTCTCTGCCTCTGCCCAGAGCACTGGGCCAAGCTCTCATATACTGCAATAATAGCTTATTGCCTAAAGATGTGGAAGTGGTAGCCTACCAGCAGGCCAGTTACATCATCAGGTGGTTTAAGTTCAGTGAGGATCCTGGCCATAGGAACCCCAACTTCCCCACACTCCACCTGTGGATAAAATGAGAGTTCCTGTGGCCAGGATTCTCCCCTGGCCCTGGTTGACTAGGTCACTGCACACCTGTTGGCAATACATTGCTGTTGACTCTATATAAAGAGCTCTGCCCAGTGCTCTGGGCGACACTGTGGCATGGCTGCAAGATTGCAGGAGAGCAGAGCAGAGGCTGGAGTGGTGGCAGCACCAAGGACAGAGGCCCAGAGGACAGCTGTGTGGGACGACTGTGCAGAGAGGCCCAGAGGATGGCTGTGTGGGACAGCTGTGCAGGCAGAGAGGCCCAGAGGATGGCTGTGTGGGCGGCTGTGCAGGCAGAGAAGCCCAGAGGATGGCTGTGCGGACAGAGGGGCCCAGAGGCAGAGACCGGTTTGCTGCATGCAGGCTTGCTCTGAGTGAACAGGATTTTAGTGACTGACCTGCCACCTGGAAATAAAGTTGGGTATAACCCTTTCACCCCAAGAACATTTTGCTGTCAATTTCTTTGGTCACATTGAATCCATAGTGAACTTGCCCAGGGCTGAAACCCATTGGCAAGACACCACCTCTCCAGGATTCTGGCCTTGTAATCTACACACTTTGTCTTCCACCTGATCCCTGTGCAAGAAAGCTGGAGCATTATAACCACATTCCACAACAGCAACAGAGGATAACAACAACTTAGAGATAATTACAAAAATTAAGATACAACAAGATTTTGATACAAGTAACAAAAATTATAATAATCCTAAAGCCAGAGGAAGTTCCCAATCCACAAAGACCTTAGGGGCGATAAGACACATGTTTTAATAACACCAACATAGGCAAATCTTGTCCTTCAGGTAGGATGCATGCAAGAGAGTGGTCCTGTGATAGGACTGTAGCAGGAACAGGGTCCCTTCCAGGTTTAGTATACCATACTTTTACTCCTTTCCCCATGGGGTTTACTGAAGGGTCTATGTATAGTGCTACTGGAGGTGCATGCACTGGCCATAATGATAAAACAAAACTCCCTGGTAAGATGCTCCTACCTTCTGGCCATTCAGGATATACTGCTGTAACCTTTGGGGGCCACTCTGCTGTTATTCCAGGAATACACAGAAGGCCAGCTTCCAGGCCTTGTCCCGAAGGTGCCAGGAGAGCCAGCCTTGTTAGTCCATGTGTCGAAAGGTCCAAGGCCACATCTACCCAATGGAGTCTCCCAGGGTTCAGTGCAGTTGGTGCTGGCAGCAAGATATTATTCTGATGGCCAAACCTTGATTTCAGTGATTCTTCCTTGGTTTGTACTTGCAGTTGTATAGGGGAGGCAGCCATATGTGTTAACATGTCTATGGGGCTCAGGGCTCCCTTTCAGGGTTTCTCATCCAAATGCTGTAACACAGTCCATAAGCAGACTGACCATCCCCGCAGACTATTGGTATCTGACTTCAGTTGGATTTTAACAAGCCATTGTGCTTCTCTATCATGCTTGCTGTGCTGGGATTGTATGGCACATGAAACTTCCATTTGATTCCCAGCAGTCGCACCCATTCTTGCAGTGTATGTCCAGTAAAATGGGTGCCCTAATCACTCTCAATTACCTGTGGTCGGACATAGGTGGCAGAGAGACGCTCCAGGCCTCTTTTGGTCATCTGCTGGTCTGCACAATGGGTAGAAAAAACAACCAGAAGTTCAGTAGCTGTGTCCATACAAGTCATGGCATACCAATATCCTCTGACACAGGTAGAGGCCCAATATAGTCTATCTGCCACCTGATGAAGGATATAGACCCCTTAGCTGTTGTCCCATGTTGCTGTGGAACTCAGTGTAAGTCCCTTTTGGAGCACATGACACATTCCTGCTGGGCTCTACTAACTTCTTCAAAGGTCAAAGGCAAGCCCCACCAACAGGCTACGGCCCACATTGTCTTTTGCCCTGCATGCAACAAATGCTGATGTAACCATTGGGCTATATCAGAGGCAGGCTTTTCTTCTAACCAATGCCAATTTAATCCCAGATAAATCTGGGCCAATTTATCTGCTGCATCATTTCCTGGGGATGCCAATGGCAAATGACCTGTCACATGGTATACTGTAATTATTTTATTCTGACCACAGGCCCATAAGTCTTGCCACAGTTCTTGCCCCCAAAGGGGTCAGTGACCAACCAGCCAGTTGACACAGTACCAGGTTGGTATCCACAGGGACAAGCCCTGATAGATAGCCTAGCTGTCAGTACAGACAACTATAGGGGTGGGCTCCTGGCTGATCACAAGCCACACGGCCCACAACTCTGCCCATTGGCTACTCTTCCCCTCACCATCTTCCATCCATATTGTCTCAGTCCTTGGATGGAAAGCTATGGCCCTCCATTTTGGGGGCTGCCCGTGGCTGGAGCCATCTGTGTACCATGCATCTTCAGGTAAAGGGGCTCTTCCCTCCCGATAGGGACTCTCTGCTACTAATGGTTCAAAAGCAAGTTCTTCCTGCTTTTCACTAGTATATGTCATTGGCCCCAATAAGCATTGGAGTTCTTCACTCAAGGGGCTACTAGAGAGGGCACTACACTGCTGTAGATAAACACCCCACTTGGCCAGTGAGGGTGTTTGTGCCACACCACTCCTTGGCTTTTGGGTCCAGTCTCGTACCCACCCCAAGATGGGATAGGTAGTTATTACCTTTATCGGGGCCATTCCAGTGATGGGTTCTGTAGCCAGCAAGGTGTGATACATGGCAGCCAGTTGTTTTTCTATCAACGTGTATTGTACCTCTGCCCCTTTCCAGAGTTGTGACCAGAATCTCAATAGGTTGGCGAGTTCCTTCAAGCTTCTGCCAGAGACCCCAGCCATAACCGTCTTCAGTCACATAAACATCCAATTCACAGGGCCTTGATGGGTCTGTCACACTCAAGGCCTGCACGGCCTTGACTGTCCATTTTGCTGTAGTAAAGGCAGATGCACATGTCTCATCCCAGTCCCACCTGATACCCTTTTGTACTAACCAGTATAAGGGCTTCAGAATTTGTGCCAAGTGTCGGATAAACACTCTCCAGTAGCCTAGAAGACCCAGAAACTCCTGTAGCAATGCTACAGTTGTAGGGGTGGGAAAGGCCTGGACTTTACCTATAACTGCTTCTGGTATAACTTTGGCCTTACCCGACCAGATGACCCCCAAGAATTTGACAGACAAACCAGGTCTCTGAACCTTGGTACTGTTCACAGCCCATCTTTTCTCCTGCAAATGTTGCAGCAGTCTAGGTGCTGCACCTTCTAGATCTGAAAGAGAATCGGATGTGAGCATGACATCATCAATATAATGGTACAACCGTACCATTGGCAGTTTCTCCCATGTAGCCAAGTCCTAGGCTACAAGACCATGACAGATGGTGGGGCTGTGGAGGTATCCCTGTGGGAGGATGGTGAAAGTCCGCTGCCGTCCTTCCCATGTGAAGGCGAACTGTTCCTGACTTTCCTGCTCAATGTCAATGGAAAAGAAGGCATTAGCAAGATCTACCACATAATGGTATGTTCCTAGTTCATGGCTGAGGGTATCCATCAGGCCTGCAATAGAGGGGACAGCAGCATGCATAGGGGGTATGACTTTATTCAGTTCTCTGTAATCCACAGTCATATGCCAGGAGCCATCTGGCTTTTTTACTGGCCACACTGGAGAATTGAAAGGACTATGGGTGGACTTTATAATACCCACCTTTTCCAGCTCCTGGAGAGTTTCTCCAATCTCTTTATGCCCTCCAGGCAGTTTGTATTGTTCAGTATTAGTCACCCACCGAGGCACAGGCAAAGCTGTGGGCGGCTGCCTAGCATGTCCCCTCAGAACTGCCTTCACCACACGTACTCTCAGTCTGAACTCACCTAGAGTGGTCTGCAACCATAGACCCTGCGGGATATCAATCCCCAAAATATACTCAGGGATAGGAGATATATACACAGTATATTCTTTTGGGGGTAGATGCCCTATTCCCAAAGGGATTTGGGCTCGTTTCACTCTGATAGCCTTACCCCCATATCCATTTATGATAGTGGGGGTCCCAGGGAACTGCCCAGGGTTACCATGAATCAGTGAACATTCGGCCCCTATGTCCACCAGAGCCAGGACATGTTGTATGTCCACTGGGGACCAAGGGATAGCTATTTCAACATGTGGCCTCAGGTCCCCCCCCTGGTCCCTCAGGTCAGATACCTTGACCTTCCCTTCAGTCAAACCATGTTCCCCAATCATCTTCCTGTGTGGGCTTGAGTGAGGTTGGCTTGCTCTCCAGCAGGAAGGAAGTCTTGCAAACAAACAGGCTGGACTATGGCTCTGTCTCTGACCTCTGCCTCTTTGGTCTTAATGGCTGGAACTGCTGCTCTGGTTTCAGGTGTTGCCATGGCTCTAGTAAGTTCCTATTTGACTTCCTATCTAATTTCCTTCCATTTGCTCCTGCCTATATTAAATCAACCCACATCTGGGTCCTCATAACCTTCTTGGGGTCCTTTAAATTCTTCTTGTGAGTAGCAGACCTTATTTCTTTCCATGTTCTCATTGCTTAAGCCTCTCCTAAGTCTGCTACTGTATGTGTCACCTCACTTATGGGCTGCCCTAAGTGAGGGGAAAGAATGGCCACTAGAGACCCAAAGAGGGTTGTGGGAGCTGTTTGAAGCATAATATTTCTCATCCCAGTAGTGAAAATCTCTTCATCTGGGCCATAATTCTCTGGACTATAGATGGCATTTCTTATGCCTAGCTCTCATAACACCTGTTGGAGCTCAGCATAGGTCTGCCGTCTAACGAGAGGATGGCAGATCACCCTGATTGAGCCATACAGCACGAAATGCAGCCATAAGCCAGGCGAGAAGGGAGTGACTCCCTGGGGTCTGATGTGAATTTTGTAATCACTGCCTCAAAGCAGGCTGCACTGTCAGGGAAGCCAGCTTTCCCATCCGATCCCAGCAGAACAATTCCATCCACCCCTAAGTCCCACAGATGCAGGAGCCAAGCTGATCTTGACTCCAAGGGCTTCTGCCTAAACCAGGAGCTCAAATCCACCAGCTCAGCCTGAGTATAAAGTGCCCCATGACCTGGGGAGGGGGCTCTTCTTCTCCTTGGGGAACTTTGAGCTGCTGGGTCTTTATTTTCTTTACAATCAATGGGTGTGCTTTCAATACAGGAGGGTTCAGTGCCTCTGGCACCGCCCCTTCTTCCTTCCCCAGCTCCCCCATTTCCAGGACTGATGGCACCTTTCTCTCCCCTCTCCTGTGCCTCCTCCACTACGACCTTTACCTCTTCTACCATGCCTTGCAGCCATGCCAGCTCAGTCTTCAGCAGCTCTCTTACCTTCACCTCAATGCTTTGCAGCTGGCGTTCTTGTGCCATCTCCACCTGTGCTTCCCTCAGGAGTTTGTCTTTTTCCTTGATGGCCTTTCCTCCTCCAGAGCACCTGGCAGCGCTGCCTTCTTGTTCTGTAAGGAATCTTTTACCTCTTCAACGGTACCTCGCTACCAGTGTTCTTGTGCTCCCTCCTGTCATGTCAATGCCATTTTCTTCTTCAGGGAATCCACAGAAGTTTGCAGCTTGCATTCTCATGCTGCCATTTCTTGGGTCTTTTTCAGGAGCATGTCCTTCTCTTCTGTAGACTTTTTCAGTACTGTGAGAAGCAGCCAAACCACAGTCCCCGCTGCCTCACAGGCGCTCTGTCTCTCAAAAGACTTACTTACTATACCAAGGGCCACCCCTACTGCCTCAGGTGTCACCTCCACTTGCTTCCAGTTCTGGCGTGGGGCCCAGTCCTCTAGGAGGCAAGCCACCTCCGACCACATACCCACTGGGGGACAATCCACTGTCTCCCCACTCACAGGGGCAGCCTGCTGAAGTGCCCCTCCCATAAGGGCAGCCTGTCTTATTCCTTGGTCAACAATGAACCCTGCTGACTTCTGCCAATTGTCTTGCCAATGGGTTTCAGCCCCGGGCAAGTTCCCTATGGATTCAATGTGACCAAAGAAAATGACAGTAAAGTTCTTTGGGGTGAAAGGGTTCATTACCTGGGCTGTTATTCCAGTGGTAGGTTGAGCACTAGCATCTCTGCCTCTGCCTAGAGCACTGGGCCGAACTCTCTATATAGTACAATAATAGCTTATTGCCAAAAGGTGTGGAAGTGGTAGCCTAGCAACAGGCCAGTTACATCATCAGGTGGTTTAAGTTCAATGAGAATCCTGGCCATAGGAACCCCAACTTCCCCACAATATTAAAAGAGGTAACATGTAAAAAGTGCTTAGAAACACAATAAGGTATTTAATTCTTAGTAGCTTTTATTAGTGGTTATTTGATAAATAATATCCTTATATAATTTGATGGAATATGAAAAGAGAGCAGAGGGCTACTCTGTCATAAGATGTGAATTGGTAGTTGAGAAAAATATGGTCTCCTCAGCCAGTGGCGCAGTGGATGTGGTTGGCTCCCTAACCAGTTCCCTCAGGGTGAGACCATAAGTTTACTTGTTAAGTAACCAAGAGTTGACAGCAATACTTCTTAATGGCTGGTGAGCTCTGGGAAGGGAGAATTATCTGCAGAAGTGGGAGCTGAGTCTTGGCATCCAGTGAGAGCTTTGCATTATAGAGGAAGGAACCAAGTCTTGAGAACTGAGACAAAGAACTCAGTTCTGTCCCTTATTAGCTTCTGGCCCTTAACAAGGCACTTAACATCTCTGAGTCTTAGTCATCCTCTGTAAAATATGGATAAGTGGGATGATGAGGTATAAGTCCCAGTACACAAGCAAGTCCCAGCATCATCCCTACTTGGTATCTACCATAACGCTCACTAGACAGCCTTCTGAATGGCCAAAGGTGTATTTTATGCCCCATTCAGCAGCTTTAGAAGCTTCAGTACTGGAGTTCTTTACAGCTGTTCTGGCTACCTAGATTTCCTAATGACCAGAATGTACCTTAGGAAAGCACAGAGACCATTCAAGTATTGCCACAAATCTCAAAGACTGAACAGTAGTAGACTAGCATTTGGGCTGGAATGATGATGATGATGGTAATGATAGCTTTAGAAAAACAATGTCAATACGTATGAAAAGATACTACTATGAACCCAGGAATGTCAAATATGTAATTCTCCATCCCTTACACTATACGTTGCTGCCTTTCAGCCTTTAGTGTTAAGAGACCAGGTGACTGCTGCTTTTGAACTTGAGAAATCTGGGCCCGCTAAAAGCTATAGTCACCCTTTTCTAACCTCACCAATCCTCCTTGCATTCTCAGAAATAATTGCTAGTGGTTCTCTTTTAACTTAGCCAATTCCTTAGATACCTTACATTTTAAATGATCTTTTTGTGTGTAACAAGCGCCCCATTTCTTGTTTCTGAATGTGTGATCTTTGCTCTAATTATGTTGAGAGTGCCTGTTATTTCACCTGACTCTGGTTGTTTGTGAGATACTAAATAGCCATGGGGTTAAAGCCGACTCAGATCAAAAAGCAACTCAGCCTCTCAGGACCTCAGTTTCTTCCCTTAAAAGGGAAGAGATTGGACTAAGGTCATTTGGTCATGCGACAAGAGTGTGTGATAGATAAAGTAATGAACTTCTGTTTGCTGAAAGCAATGAATAGGGCTCTCCAAGGTCTCTTCCAGCTCTCTGGCTCCAGCAGAGCCCAGGCATCAAGACAGAAGTAAAGATTTTATTCAGGAGATAGGGATTTCCAATAGCAACTGTAAAAAAAAAAAAAAAATACTTTCAGCAGATAAAGTTACATTGAACCTGACCTTAAAGAGAGATGTTTCAGACCATAAGATAGATGGGCCCATAGGAGATGTTCGGGGAACCAGAATAGAGGACCCTTGATCAAGTAGTTGAATGGCTTTTCTCTCTTGGATATTGGAATACAGAAATCCAGGCACAGGTGGGTCCAGTGTCTCCATAGAACTCCAATTGTTAACTGACAATATGTATAGGATGCCTGTTCTTCCCATTGCTAGTCACTTTTCTTAATTAGTCTATCCCACCTGTCACTGGTGACGCTCTGCTTTAATTGTGCTATTTCTATTTCAGAAGCTCCTTCCTCAGAGCAGGTGTAAATTCCTCTACTCATTTTCTGGCCTACCTAACCTTAGGCAGCCTTGTGCTCCACTTCCTCTTACATGGGTGTTTTCAGAGACTCACCCTAGCCAGCCCAGAATCCATAATAATGAGGGCAGCTACTTAATTGGATATCTTTCCAATGCTAGGTGCAGTGCCAGTTGCCTACACACGTACATTATTTCCAGCATACATACCAGGTATACCTCTTCTGCAACTGGATTCACAGTTCTTCCTATCTGAAATTCTTTCCCTTTTCATCCTTGCCTGTTGAAATTATACATAACTTGCACCTACCAGCTACAGCCTTTTCCCTTTCCAATGGAATTGATCTGTTTTCCTCCCCTCCTTTCTCTTCTTTTCCTTCTTCTTGTCTCTTGTGGATTGAGTCCTTTTAAGAGTTCTTTTTTTCCATCCTTCCAGTGTTGGGTCAGTTTTATCACAAATTCCCTGTGGACAAGGATCTTGCTTTATATTTCACTTGGCTCCTACACAGCACCTAGCAATGTGCTGAGTAAATAGTACCCAGATTGACCCGTAAATAGTTATTGGTTGACATGTATGCATTGCCGGCTGAACACTTACAGGAAAATAAGTACAGTAAATTGGGGAATGGCAGGTCTAGTTCTTTTTTTTTTTTTTTAAGGTATGATTGATATACACTCTTATGAAGGTTTCACATGAAAAAACAATTGGTTACTACATTTACCCATATTATCAAGTCCCCACCCATACCCCAATGCAGTCACTGTCCATCAGTGCAGCAAGTTGGCAGGTCTAGTTCTTCAGGAACTGAACAGAGCCTCTCACATTCCAGTAGTGGCAGCAAAGGCCTTTATTTGACTGCTTTGCTGAGGACATTGCCAACAGTTGTGGATTTCAGAGCATCTATTTAATTTAATTAATAATGCATATTGAGACTGTAAGTCTGTGTGTCTAATTTCTCCTTGTTCATGAAAGGGATTCCATGTTTCCTACCAACTATGACTTAGTTCTTACTTTTCTTTTTCTGGTTTTCCTCCCATGTGTGACTCTTGTTTCTTTGTAATTTAAGAGTCTTCAAACTTTCAAATCCTTTTTGGAAATAGAGTAAAATGTAAATAAATAAATAAATATTCTTGTGCTCCTTTTAGAAAGCTGGCCTAGTTTCCACTTTGTGTTGAATTCCCATTTGTGTTTTGGGTCATTATGCAGTACTTGGTTCAGCCAATTAAGTTTTTTCTTCTTAAGTATCTTTATTCTATATAAGTATAGTCTTTTCTTGAGGCTTTCATAAGTTCCTTTGAGGGACATCCATCTTTCTCATGCTCTTTTGTTGCTTAAATGTTCTTCCCTCAGGACCTTTAGCAGTTCTCCAAGCCTAGTGATTTCAGTAAGTGCTTAATAACATAATTTAGATAGTCTCTATACAGAAATCTGCAGGACGTAACTCTGAGATTCCAGCATGCAATGTTCCACTATAGTTTCTTAACTCTGAAAAGCGCCACACTTTCATGACATTATACCTACTGCTATATTCTGTCTCCTTGATTGAACTTCGTTGCAAAGGGACTTAGGGGGAAACAGTAAAAATAGATACTAGAGGCCTTTACATTTTAGTTGTGAGTTCAGCAAAGTATAGTTTAGTTTCTCTGTATAGTACATTTCAAGGCCCCCAAATCACTAGTGTTTCCCTCATGATTATATATTAGATTTATTTAATAACAGTATTTCTGTACCTGAAAGTTGTCTACAAAGATTATATGGTTTAATTGTTTATTTACAGATACTTCAGCTGTCATGTCAGATGGCTAGTTTCAAAACAGAGTGATTCACAGTTTCTCTTGGTAATAACAGCTAACACATGTAGTGTTCATTATGTGCTAGGCACTGTTTTAGGTGTAAACACACCCACACATTAATCCTCTTACAAGCAACATATAGCTGTTTTTTAAAAATACCTGATCAGAGAATCTCTACCTTTTAACAAGAAAGTTTAATCTGCTTCTTTATTGTGATTGCTTATACATTTGGATTTATTTCTACCATCTTATGTTGTTTTCAGTGTACTATGCTTTCTTTGTCTTCCTTTTTCCACTTGCTATTTAATAACTTTTTCTTTATTGCCTTTTATATCTTTGGTTGGCAGGTATTTATTTAGCTTCTTTTCTCTTACATCCTTACCTATTAACATACATACTTCACTTGGGCTAAAAAGGCTAAAGTTAGTCATTATTCTTGTCATCCTCTTGACTCTTAGACACCCTAACTCTAGTTTGCCTTTTCTCATATTCCATGTTGTTGTTGATTTTTAATTTCAGAGGAGCAGTGAATTTTTAAATACAGACCTCAGAGCCAGACTGCCTGAGTTTGGACCCCAGCTCTGCCACACACTAATTGTGTAACCCTAGGTATGTTATGTACCTCTCCGTGTCACAATTTTCTTATCTGTAATTGGGTTGATAAGAGTATCTCCTTCATATAGAGTTGTTGAAAGGATTAAATGAGTTAATATACACAAAGCATTTAGAACAGTGCCTGGCACATAGTAAACATTCAATAAAATGGTTCTCATTATTCTACTTTGTTTTTAACCTCCCCTTCCCCTACCATTGTTAAACAGTCAGTGCATTGTAGGTATACCAATGTATTCCTTAATTCCTTTTTTATTGAGATATAATTAACATACAATACAATGAGCTTAGGTACTGAATTTGAAGAGTTTTGACAAATGACTACTGTTTAACCTCCACAGAAAATAAGCTTAGAATATTTCCCTTCACCCAGAAAGTTCTCGTTTCTCTTTCCATTCAGTTTCTGTCGCCACACCACTCCCACAGTCTCTATAACCATTATTTTATTTTTATGACAGTAGATTAGTTTTGCCTGTATTTCTGTATAAATTGAGTCATATATATGTATAATTTTGTGCCTTCCTTGACCTGACATAATAGTTTTAAGATATATCCATGTTGTTGCGTGTATCACTAGTTCATTCTTTTATCATAAGAACTTCCATATAATTCTCCCAAGTAGTTGTACCATTTTACACTTACACCAGCAGTGTATGAGAGTCCTAGTCACTCCATATCTTTAGCAACATTTGGTGTTATCAGTCCTTTTGATTTTAACTTTTCTGGTGTATATGTGTAGCAATTTCTTTGTTTGCTGCTTGCTATTTTTTCTTACATCCTATCCCTTTTTTCTTGTTCAGTTTCCTCTTGCAGTAATTCTTTCAGTGACAGTTTCTGTTTTCTTTGTTAGAAGATGATTTTTCTTCAGCCTAGATATAGATACGTAGTTAATTGTTATTTTCCTTAATATTTAAAAACTGTTACTCCATTTTCTTCTAACATCTGTTGTGATTAAATAGGAATTCTATCAGTCCAGTTGTTCTCTTGTAATATTTTTTCTTGTGTTTCTTACAGTTTATTTTTCTCTGTGTTGTTACTTGAAGTTTTCATTCTGAGGATTCATGTCTGTCTACAATTCTAGAAAATTCTCAGAAATTATACCTTCTAATTGCTTCTCCCATATGTTCTCCATCGTCTCTATCTGGAACACCTATTAGATGCATGTGCAGCCTTCTCATTCTGTCTTCCAGGCCCTTTAACCTCTCATATTTCTGTTGTTTTAAATACTCTGTTACCTTCTGAGTAATTTTCTCAGTATTCTCTTCTTAGTCACTAATTTTCTCTTTAGCTCTATCTAGTCGAATTCATCAATGAATGAATTTCAGTGACTTAATTTTTTATTCCTAGAAGTTCTCTTGGTTCTTTTTCACATCTGCCTATCATTTTTTCATATTATCTTGTTTTTTCATCATGACTTCTCTTCACATTTCTCATAGTATTCTGCAATTTTTATGGTTTTCAATTCTTGGGGATGCTCTTTGTGCTGTTTCCTACATCTATTGTCTTGTCTTCATAGTGATTCATTGCCTCATGTGGCTTTATTTTTACTTTTTGCCTTTTTGGGGTGGTTTAGGGAGCCTCCTCATCTGTGGCACATTAGCGTTTCTTGGGGTAAGGCCCTCTTTTTTTGTTTAATTTTATTTTTTTCTCCTTCACCACCAACTCCCATTTCCATCTCCCACTAGGTACCCACTCCCATATATTTGATAAAGTATCTTTGGCTACATATAATGTTTTATTTTATTTATATTATCTAATATATAATGTTGTTTTGATTAAGTGTTTTTAACTTATGTAAATGGTATGCTCTGGATCTCATTCTGGTTGTTATTTTTTCATTCAACACTCCATATTAAGATCTATCCATGTTTCTGACTGAAGAGCCAGTTGTTGCTTTTTTCCAATACACTCTATTCCTGAGTATACATCCTGTACATTTACTTACATTCTTTTAGTGATAGCATCTAAATTGCCTCTTACCTTCCCAGTACCAAAAATAATGCCCCAGTGATCATGTGGGCCATATTTCCCTATGGATTTATGTGAGAAATTTTCTAGGATTTGTACCCAGGAGTATGATTCCTGGGTCACAAGGTATATATGCACAGAATATTTCACTAAATATTACAGAATGTTTTTTCAAAACAGCTGTATCTGTTTATATACCCCACAGTGGTACCTTAGATTCAAATTCATGTTCTACCACATGTTACTGTGAGACTTTGGAGAAATTGTACAACCTCTCTGGGCCTTAGTCTCATTAGTAAAAAGGGGATAATAACAGCATCTGCCTTATTATCAGCTTGTTAAGAGGATTAAAATGAGTTAATATATGTAAAGCATATGCCTGAATATAATAAGTACTTCATGAATACAATAGCCATCAAATAAGTGTTAGCTGCTTTTACTGGCATTATAAGAACTACTGTTACTACTTGTTAGCAATTGTAAGCTTCTCCTTCTTGGAATTGCCTAGTTATATCATTTGCCCATTCTCCACCCGCCCCTACCTCCACCTTGGATTTTTTTTTTCCCCCTAAGATTTGCAGGAATTTCTTACTTATTCTAGATATTAATCCTTTTGCCTTTAAACTGCAAATATTAATCTCCTGGTTCTACCATTTGTCCATTGTCTGTTAATC
Organism: Manis javanica; assembly: GCF_040802235.1. Lineage (NCBI taxonomy): Eukaryota > Metazoa > Chordata > Mammalia > Pholidota > Manidae > Manis > Manis javanica. Next base: position 16,552,423 of record NC_133159.1, read on the forward strand.
ATGTCTAGAGCTCTTTGACAGAAACCTTTAATGTAAGTATAGTGAAACTCATCCCCTCTGCCCTTCTTTTTGTGGTGGGGGGGCTCTTAGAGCATTGTTTAAGAAATTTCCCTACCTCTGCTTGAACGATCCCCTCTGATATTTTCTACTGTAAGCTTTTATAGGTTTACCTTTCATATTTGGATCTTCCTCATATGATTTGCAATACTGAGCTCTTTTCTGTGTTTTCCTTTTTCCCTGTGTGAATCTCTGTGCCTTGGGTTATGAAAGTATCCTGTTTTTTTTTTTCTTCTGCATATCAAAGACCAGTTTTTATGTTAATTTCTCAGCTCAGGATTCCTATAAGAAAGAGTATGAATTTGAATCCTACCACCCCTGTATGGTCGGCCTACATTTTAGACTTCTTGTGGGTATCCTTGGCCTTTTTCAAGGCCTATCCCTGAGCCAGTGGATAGAGATTTTCAGACTGCATATCAAGGACAGATAGGTATTCTAGGCTTTGTACAAGGGTCTTAGTTCCAACTCCCCCACTTTCTACCTGTCTGAAGATATTTTCAGACTCCAGGTAAGGATTAATGCTTTCTCCTCCAAGCCCATGGCCTGTATTGGAGTTCGAAACCCATTTAGGCCATCTTGGTCTCAATTCCCACTTACAGTTACAGCTTTAATATTGATGTCTTTCATTTCAGGTGTGTGGAATTCCCTTTTTTTTTTAAACTTGACTATATATATATATTTTGTTTGTTTGTGTTTTATTTTTTGAGAAGGCATCTCTCATATTTATTGATCAAATGGTTAACAACAATAAAATTTTGTATAGGGGACTCAATGCACAATCATTAATCAACCCCAAGCCTAATTCTCAACAGTCTCCAATCTTCTGAAACATAACGAACAAGTTCTTACATGGTGAACAAGTTCTTACATAGTGAATAAGTTCTTACATGGTGAACAGTGCAAGGGCAGTCATATCACAGAAACTTGCGGTTTTGATCACACATCATGAACTATAAACAATCAAGTCACATATGATTATTCGTTTGATTTTTATACTTGATTTATATGTGAGTCCCACTTTTCTCCCTTATTATTATTACTATTTTTTTAAATAAAATGCTGAAGTGGTAGGTAGATGCAAGATAAAGGTAGAAAACATAATTTAGTGCTGTAAGAGGGCAAATGTAGATGATCAGGTGTGTGCCTATAGACTAAGTATTAATCCAAGCTAGACAAGGGCAACAAAACATCCACGGATGCAGAAGATTTCTCTCAAAACGGGGGGGGTGAGGTTCTAAGCCTCACCTCTGTTGATCCCCAATTTCTCACCTGATGGCCCCCCTGCGACTGTGCCTGTCTTAGGTTGTTCCTCCCTTGAGGAATCTTACCTGTCTCTGGCTAACCACTGACTATATATTTTTAAAGCATTTTTATTATATTTAATTTTTATCCAGCATTTCTATGTGGGTAAAGTGGGAGAAAAGGTCTATTTACATCAGCTCTGTGTACCATTTGCCAAAAGTCAGTTCTTTAATTAGCATTCCTTTCAGTCAGTAAAATTTCAACTTTCAGCATTGTCAACTTATATTCATTAAGTAGCCCTTGATCATCCTTGAATATTTTCGGCCTTAACTACCCCAAGTCATCTTTTATTGCTCAAGTTTATAAGCATGTTTTTAGTATATATTGGTAAGCCATATAGTTCGGTTTAATTTTTTAACCTTGTTCAGTTGCTTATTTTGCTACCGTTATTTTATTATTTTCTTACCTAATTTAGTTGTTACCAAAAATATAAGAAAGTTCTGACCACAAAGTCCTGTAGTTGATGCTCAGATACTCCCCTCTGGATCATTGATGAATTTTCTTATTTATTTATTTAGTTTATTATTATTATTATTAAGGTATTATTGATATACACTCTTATGAAGGTTTCGCATGAAAAACAATGTGGTTACTACATTCACCCATATTATTGAGTACCCCCAACACCCCATTGCAGTCACTGCCCATCATTGTAGTAAGATGCCACAGAGGCACTACTTGTCTTCTCTGTGCTACACTGTCTTCCCCATGATCCCCCCACACACCATGTGTGCCAATCATAATACCCCTCAATCCACTTCTCCCTCCCTCCCCACCCGCCCTCCTCTACCCCTCCACTTTGGTAACTGTTAGTCCCTTCTTGGGTTCTCTGAGTCTGCTGCTGTTTTGTTCCTTCAGTTTTGCTTCGTTGTTACACTCTACAAATGAGGGAAATCATTTGGTACTTGTCTTTCTCTGCCTGGCTTATTTCACTGAGCATAATACCCTCTAGCTCCATCCATGTTGTTGCAAATGGTAGCATTTGTTTCTTTCTTATGGCTGAATAGTATTCCATTGTGTATATGTACCACCTCTTCTTTATCCATTCATCTACTGATGGACACTTAGGTTGCTTCCATATCTTGGCTATTGTAAATAGTGCTGCAATAAACATAGGGATGCATATGTCTTTGAATCCGAGAATTTGTATCCTTTGGGTAAATTCGTAGGAGTGGAATTCCTGTGTCGAATGGTAACTATTTTTTAGTTTTTTGAGAAACCCCCATACTGCTTTCCACAATGGTTGAACTAGTTTACATTCCCACCAGCAGTGTAAGAGGGTTCCCCCTTCCCTGCATCCTCACCAGCATTTGTTGTTCCTTGTCTTTTCAATGCTGGTCATCCTAACTGGTATGAGGTGATATCTCGTTGTGGTTTTAATTTGTATTTCCCTGATAATTAGTGATGTGAAGCATCTTTTCATGTGCCTCTTGACCATCTGTATTTCTTCTTTGGAGAATTGTCTGTTCATTTCCTCTGCCCATTTTTTAATCGGGTTATTTGCTGTTTGGTTGTTGAGGCATGTGAGTTTTTATATATTTTGGATGTTAACCCCTTGTTGGATATGTCATTTACAAATATATTCTCCCATACTGTAGGATACCTTTTTGTTCTGCTGATGGTGTCCTTTGCTGTGCAGAAGCTTTCTAGCTTGATGTAGGAACCTTATTTTTTAATTTGATGAAAGATTGTGGGTACTCTTTCCAGAAAACTGACTGAAAAACATTTTAAGTAAGTTTTAGTTTGTCCTGAAAATATAATCACAATCACTTGTTTCTTACTACTAAGGAGGTTTAAAAATATCTAATGTATGTCCAGATAAGTATTTTGATTTACTGTAATATATTATAAGGCCTATATCTTAGGAAAAATAGCATATTTTGTTGATCGAATTTGTTCTTTAGAAAAACCACATCAATGCCTGGTTAGTAGTTTATACTTTGTGTTATTTGTAAGTTGAATTCTTGTTTTCATTTTTTCTCAGATGTTAATTTACATATTTTCAGAATTATCTTTTTTCTAAAGCTACCTCCTACTTTTGCCTGTTTTAAAGTTAAAGGATTTTTTCTTTCTTTCTGCTTTCCACAAATATCAGGAGGTACAGCTTTCAGTCCTGCTCCAGTTGCTACTGCTATTGCAACAAGTCAGCTAGCTCCTAGGCTACAGTTTCTTTATCTGTTTTGAAAAGCATGCATTTTTATAATACAGTTATTAAAACAAACTGTACTCAAATAGTAGGGCTAGATGTACTCAAAGATATTCTTTGAGTAAACTAAAAAAATTATATGAATTCATGAATGCCCCATAGTGTTAGATATCATGGTATAGATAGCATTTGGGGTGAATAGAACTGAAACTTTACATTCATTTTAGGAATTTTTTTTTTTTTACATAAATGAACTTTATTTTTAGAGCAGTTCTAGGTTCACAGCAAAATTGATAATAGAGAGTTCCTGTATAACCCTGTCCCCATACAACCTCCCCCACTATCCCACAAGCCAAAACAATACTGAATTGTCACTATAAGTGAACCTGTGTTGATATATCATTATCACCCAGAGTCCATAGTTTTTATTAGGGTTCACTTTTGGTATTTACATTCTGTGAGTGTTGACAAATGTATAATACAAGCACCCACCCTTGTTTTATCATACAGAATAGTTTCAGTGCCCTAAAAACCTTCTGTGCTTCCTTTGCCTGTCACTCCCCCCTCCTCCTAGCCATTGGCGACCACTCATCTTTTGACTGGCTGCATTGGTTGGCCCCTTCCAGAATTTCATGTAGTTGGATTCATATGTACCCTTTTCATATTGGCTTCTTCACTTAGTAATATGTATTTAAGTTTACACCATGTCTTCACATGGCTTGATAGCTTATGTCTTTGGTAGCTAATTCCTTATATTCTGTTGTCTGGATGTGCCACCGTGTATCCATTTACCTACTGAAAGACATTTTGATTGTTCCAAGTTTTGAAAGTTAAAAATAGAGCCACTCAAATAGCTATGTGTGTGTTTTTATGTGGACATAAGTTTTCAGTTCATTTGGGTAAATACTGAGGAGCACAATTGTTGGATTTTGTGATAAGGGTACAGTTATTTATAAGAAACTGCTGATCTGTCCTCCAAGAGTGGCTGTACCATGTACCGTTTTGCATTCTCACCAGCAGTGCATAGGAGTTCCTGTTGCAGTGCTTCCTCACTACGTTTGGTGTTGGTGTTGTGGATTTTGGCCATTCTGATAGGTTGCTTTAGTTTGCAATTCCCTTATAACATATGATGTTGGGCATATTTTCATATGCTTACTTGCTATGTGTATCTCTTTGGTGAGATGTCTGTTAAGGTCTTTGGCTCATTTTTAAATCAGGTTGGTTGTTTTCTTGCTGAGTTTTAAATTTTTTGTATATTTTAGATAATAGTTCTTTAATATATGTGTCTTTTGCAAATATTTTCTCCTAGTCTGTGGTTTGTCTTCTCAAATCCTTTGTATCATCTTTCACAGCATAAGGGTTGTTTTGTTTTGTTTTTTCTTTTTTAATGAAGTCCATCTCCTCAGTTATTTCTTTCAGGGATTATGCCTTTGGTGTTGTATCTAAAAACTCATACCCAAGTTTATCTAGGTTTTCTCTTATGTTATTTGCAAGGAGCTTTATAGATTTTTGTTTTACATTTAGGTCTGTGATCCATTTTCAGTTAAATTTGTAAAGGCTCTGAGCTCTGTGTCTAGATTTATTTTTTTACGTGTGGATATACAGTTGTGCCAGCAGCATTTGTTGGAAGTACTCTTTGCTCCATTGTATTGTCTTTGCTCCCTTGTCAAAGATCAGGTGACTCTATTTTTGTGGGTTTATTTATCTATTTCACCAATATACTTTATTGGTTACTGTAGCTTTGTAACAGGTCTTTAAGTTGAGTAGTGTCAGTCCTCCAACTTTGTTCTTCTCCTTCAATATTTAGTTGGCTAATCTAGGTCTTTTGCCTCTTCATATAAACTTTAGAATCAGTTTGTCAATGTCCACAAAAAGTCTTGCTGAGATTTTTATCAGGATTGTGTTGACTCTATAGATCAAGTTGAGAAGACCTGAAATCTTAACAGTACTGAGTCTTCCTATCCATGAATGGAGAATATTTCTCTATTTACTTAATCTTCCTTTGTTATCACTCCTCAGAGTTTTGTGGGTTTCCTCATATACATCTTGTACATTTTTTGCTAAGCTTATCCCAAAGTATTTCATTTTTGGGGGTGCTAATTAAATGGTAACGTTTTAATTTCCACTTGTTCATTGCTGATATATAGGAGAGTGATTAACTTTTGTATATTTACCTCGTGTTCTGCAACATTGCTGTAATAACTTAGGAGGTTCTTTTGTTGTTGATTTTGGATTTTCAACACAAACTATCATATCATCTGTCAACAAAAATTGTTTTATTCCTTTCTTCCCAATCTGTGTGTCTTTTGTTTCCTCGTCTTTTTAATTAACTAACACTTCAGTACAATGTTGTAAAGAAGATGTGAGAGGGGATATCCTTGGCTTGTTCCTGATCTTAGAAAGAATGCTTTATATTTTTCACTATTAACTATAGTGTTAGCTGTTGGTTTTTTGTAGATGTTCATCATCACATTGAGGAACTCTTCTATTTTTAGTCTACTGAGAGTTTTTTTATCATGAATGGATACTGGATTTTGTTAAGTACCTTTCCTACATCTATTGATACTCATGTGGTTTTGTTTTCTTTAGCCTGTTTATGTGATGCATTACATTATTGATTTTCAAATATTGAACCAGCTCTACATACTGAAATAAATTCTGCTTCATCATGGTATATAATTTTTTTATGTATTGTTGAATTTAATTTGCTAATATTTTTTTAAGGACTTCTGTATCAATGTTCATGAGAGTTCTGTAGTTCTCTTGTAATGTGTTTGTCTGGTTTTGGTATTACTGTAATGCTGGGCTTATAGAATGAATTAAGAAGTATTTCCTTTGCTTCTATGTCCTGGAAGAGACTGTAGATTCTTGGTAAAATTTCCTCCTCAAATGTTGGGTAGAATTCACCAGTGAACCCATCTGTGCTTGGTACTTAGAGTGTTGGGAAGTTATTAATTGAGTCAGTATCTTTGATAGATATAGGCCTATTCATATTGTCTATTTCTTGTGTGAGTTTTGGCAGATTGTGTCTTTGAAGGAATTGATCCATTTCATCATATTTATCAGATTTGTGGGCATAAAGTTGTTCATAATATTTCTTTATTATCCTTTTATTGTAATGACATTTGTGCTGATGTCCCCTCTTTAATTTCTGATATTAGAAATTTGTGTCCTTTCTTTTTTCTTAGCCTGGCTGGAGGCTTATCAGTTTTATTGATCTATTCAAAGAGACTACTTTCAGTTTTGTTGATTTTTGTCTGTTGATTTACTCTTTGCAGTTTCATTTATTTCTCCTCTAATTATTTTTTTCTACTGCTTAATTTGATTAGTTCTTCATCTTCTTCTAGTATCCCAAGGTAGAGGCTTAAATTATTAGTTTTAGAACTTTGTTCTTTTCTAATATATGTATTTAATACTGTAAATGTCCCTGTAAGCACTGTTTTTGCTGCATCCCACACATTTTGGTAAGTTGTATTTACATTTTACTTTAGTTTTGAGTATTTTTAAATCCCTCTCGAGATTTCTTCCTTGACCTGTGTTTTATTTAGAAGTGTGTTATTTAATCTCCAAATATTTTGGTATTTTCCACCTGTCTTTTTGCCATTGATTTCTAGTTTAATTCCACTGTGGTCTGAGAGCAGAGATTGTATGATTTCGATTCTTTTCAATTTGTTGAGGCTGTTTTGCGACTCAGAATGTGGTCAGTCTTGGTGAATGTTCCATGTGACCTGAGAAGAATGTGTGAGCTACTGTTGGATGAAGTAGTCTATATAGATGCCTGTTATGTCCAGTTGATTGATGGTGCTGTTGACTTCAACTGTGTCCTTACTGATTTTTCTGCCTGATGAATCTGTCCATTTCTGACATAGGGATGTTTGAAGTCTCCACCTGTAACAGTTGTTTCTTGGTTCATCTGTTTCTCTTTGCAGTTTCTTTCAGTTTGTCTTACATATTTTCATGCTCTGTTGTTAGGCACATAAACATTGAGAATTATTATGTCTTCTTGAGGTGTTGACCCCTTTTTCATTATGTAATGCCCCTCTTCATCCCTGATAATCTTCATTACTTGCAAGTCTGCTTTGTCTGCAATTAACAGAGCTACCCTGGCTTTCTTTTGATTAGTGTTAGCCTGGTATATCTTTCTCCATGCATTTACTTTTGTCTATCTGTGTCTTCATAGGTAAAGTTATGTCTTATAGACAACAGAGTTGGACCCTGTTATTTGATCTACTCTAACAATCTGTCTTTTAATTGGCATATTTAGACCATTGATATTTGATGTTATTATTGAGATAAGTGGAATAATAGCTACTGTATTTGTTAATGTTGCCTACACTTTGCCCTTGTTTTTTGTTTCTGTTTTTGTCTTCCATACTTTTTCATTCTTTTGTGGTTTTAATGAGTATTTGACATGATTCAGTTTTCACTCCTTTCTTATTAGGATATCAGTTATACTTACAACTTTTTAAGTGGTTCTGTAGTTCACAATAAACATTTACAAGTAATCAAAGTCCACTTTCAAATGGCACTATACTTTTTTTCTTGCTTTTCTTGTTCTTATTTTCTTTTTGGTGAATATAAGTTAACATGTCAATAGAATAGTTATGACATTTAAACCACATCTCCAGTTGTGTTAATTAACATTTGCACTCAAACAGTTGTTTGCTTAAAGTATAATATAGCTTACATTTTTTTTTGTTTTGGTATCACTAATATAAAATCACATGGGCAACATTGTGGTTACTAGATTCCCCCCATTATCAAGTCCCCACCACATACCCCATTACAGTCACTGTCCATCAGCGTAATAAGATGCTATAGAGTCACTGCTTGTCTTCTCTGATCAAATGACACTATACTATTTGCAGGTAGTGCAAATCCCTTATGGTAACAAAATGAACCTAATTTTTCCCTCCCATCCCTTGTGTCACTGCTGTCACTCATTTCACCTACACATTTGTATAAACTTAAGCATACATACCAAATACTTTGTTGCTGTTACTATTTTGAACAAATGGTTATCTGTTATATCAATTACGAATGAAGAAAAATTTTTATTGTACCTTTCCCTGTTTATTCTCCAAAGCTCTTTATTTCTTTATATAGCTCCAGATTTCTGTACTTTATCATTCTCCTTTCTGAAGAACTTCTTTAACGTTTCTTGCAAGTCAGGTTTACTGGTAACCAAGTCTCTCAGTTTTGCTTGTCTGAGAAAGTATTCATTTCTCCTTCACTTTTGAGGGACAATTTTAAAAGGTACAGAATTCTAGGTTTGGTAGGTTTCTATTGTCTCTCACTTCAAATATTTTCCTCCACTTTCTTCTTGCTTGCATGGTTTCTGAGGACAAATCAGATGTAATTCTTACCTTTCTCTATAGGTAAGGCATTTTATTGGCTGACTTTTTTTTTTTTGGTATCATTAATCTACAATTACATGAGGAACATTATGTTTACTAGACTCCCCCTATCACCAAGTCCCCCCCCACAAACCCCATTACAGTCACTGTCCATCAGCATAGTAAGATGCTGTAGAATCTCTGCTGACTTTTTTCAAAAATTTTTTTAGCTTTGAATATGCCCAAGTGTTTTATTTGGCATTTATCCTGCTTAGTCTTCTCTAAGCTTCCTAGACCTGTCACTTGGTGTCTGACATGAATTTGGGGCATTTCTCAAAATTAATTGGCTCAAATAATGCTTCTCTTCCTTTCATCTCTATCAGATATTCTCATTACGTGAATGTTTCACCTTTTGTAGTTGTCTTACAGTTCTTAGATATTCTGTTCTGTGTTTTCAGTCTTTTCACTTTTCATTTTGTAAGTTTCTATTTTACTCTCAAGCTCAGAGATTCCTTCTTCAGCTGTTTTCAGTCTACTAATTAGCACAACCAAGGCATTCTTCATTTCTGTTAATGTTTTTGACCTCTAGCATTTCTTTTTCACTCTTTCTTAGAATTTCCACCCTCTGCTTACATTGTCCGTCTGTTCTTGCATGTTGTCTACATTTACCATTAAAGCCCTTAGCATATTAATCATGTTTTTAAAACATTTCCGGTCTGAGAATTCCTGACATACCTGACTGTGGTTCTGATGCTTGCTCAGTCTCTTCAAACTGTTTTTGGTCTTGACATAAAGTACTGTGTGAAAGGTACTATCGTAGATAGGCCTATAGTGAAGGGGTAGTAAGGTATGGGGGGAGGAAGTGTTTTATAGAACTATGGTTAGTTCTCAGGCTTTTGGTGAGCCTGCGCTCTAGGACTGTGAATTCTACCAGTGCTTTTCAGTGCCCGCCCTCTACCTTAGATGGTATAGAATAGCTATATAGTGGGTTGAAATTGGGCATTCTCTTTACCCCAGTTAGGTTAGACCCTGGTAAAATAGTTTTTCCTGAGGTTGGGCCTTGTTAAGAAGAACAGAATGCTCTGGTATATTTCAAAATGATTATTGACCTCTTCTCATTGCCAGATGCAGGAGGGAATTTTTTTCCATATTCATTGTTCACTGTGAGAACCCGGTAGAGCTCCCAGAGGGGAAAACTAAAAAAATTATGACTTGATCCCTCTGGAGTTTTTAATTCTCAGACTTGTCCACCCAGAGCCTCTAGTAATTCATCAGTTTCAGTTTAGTTGTCCTGCTCTGGTGCTGGTTTTTAATTTTCAGACTTGTCTACCCAGAGCCTCCAGTAATTCATCAGTTTCAGTTTAGTTGTCCTGCTCTGTTGCTGGTTCCCATGGAGGTTTCCCTTGGTGTGTTTCTGCTCTGAGAAGTTGTGCTTCTCTGTGTCTGCCCGTCTATTTCTCCAATTTTGGGGGCAGCAGTTTTACCCTATGATGTCACTTCTCTGATGGATCATAAAAGAGTTGTTGATTTTTCCGTTCAGCTTTTTACTTGTTGTTATGATAGAATGGTGACTTCTGAGCTCCTTACATGCCAGACCAAGAATCAGAACTTGGAAATATTTTTATTTCTGTTGGTAACTGTTGATTTCAAATGTGGGAAAATAAAGAAATAGTGGTGGAGTGGAAAGGGGATCGCCCATAATCTTGCTTACAAACGTAGCCAGTGTTATTTTGACATATTCTGCCCTCTTCTTAGTGTATTTTTTCTTTCTACAAGTGACTTATAAGATTCTCAAACCCAGAACTGAACTAGGTATCTCCTTACCTAAGCTATCTATTTCTTGTATTATCTGGATCATCTCTTTATCTACCCCCACTCACCAAACCAAGAACCAGAGTTGTCTCTCTCTCTTCTCTCACATCCATTCAGACTCTAAATCATGATGGTTACAGTTTTTAAATATTTTTGGTTATCTCTTCCTCTCTGTTCTATTACCATTTCTCCTCATTGAAGCCCTCCTTGATTTTCCTCCCAAATATCTGCAATAATACACTCTGTTTCTATCATTATCTGCCTCAAATTCTGTATAAATGTCACTTAGATTATATATTTAAAATGTAAATCTGACCATGTGATTTTCCTGCTTAAAGCCCTTGAGACTCTCCAGTGGCTCCTCATTGTCTTTAGAATAAATCCAGGCTCCTAAGCATGGCCTCTCTCTATCTCTCTGTGGCCAGAACCCCTGTTTGTCTCTCCAGATTCATCTCCAATACTCCCTGCCCCCCACTTTATGTTCCAGTATCACTGAACTGCTTATAACCCCCCTCCTAAACCCCTGCCTCCCCTATCTGATGTTTTCTTATCTGTGTGCCTCATGCAGCCTTCCTTTCCTGGGATAACTCTTTTCTTCCACTCTTTCCACCTCATCAGTGCCCTCTCATTTATTCAGCCAGGTCAGCTGTTAGCTCTTCTGGAAAACCTTACTCTAACTTCTGGACACCCTGTTCCTCAAACTGGGTTTCTAGGTGCAAATCTCCATCATTACATTTCCTTCCAGTCATTTGGAAAGAACTAATTTTTGTGTTAGGCCCAGATAGGATTAAAGATGGCAGCGTGAGAGGTGAGACAGAGGCTTTCTCCTACAACCACATATAATATGAAAATATAGTTAATACAACTAATCCTGAAAGAGCAACAGGAAAGAGGACTGTATCAAACTGCATATACCTAGAGAAAAGAATAAACCTCACAGAACAGGGTAATGTACCAAAGCCGTGGCATGGTGGGACCCAAGCCCCTGCCTGGAACTGCTGAATACCTAACTCCAGAGATCTGCTCTGGGAGCACAAACCTACATTTCATGGTGCTTTCATGGTACTCTCATGATTAGGGGGTTGGAAAGCTAAGAAAGGCAGAATACCTGGAGAGACTGAGTATCCAGCCGCTTGTGAAAGCACAGATCTATATCCAGCTGCTCTGGGACAAAAGAAAGGTGGGCAGTCTGAGAGACTTCCTAACAGCAAGAGGGCTGCTAAAGGGTCAAGAATTGCACAGAGCTTACTGCTCAGGAGAAAGGACAGGTAGACAAAATTGTCCAGGTGCACTCTGCCCAGCAGGTTGGGAACTTTCATAATCTTCAGGCCCTCCAGCTCCTTGGCTGGCTACACAGCTCCAAGGACCCCCTGCATGATATGCAGCCTACTGCATCTTTCTCCTGGCCAGCTCCACCTTGCTCGCAAACCAGCAAACCCTACCCTGGCCTTAGGCCAGCCAGAGGGAAGCACCGTCTACAGCAACTACAAACGCAAAGTATAGAGGCTTATACCTGTGTGCTCTGCCCACTGGTTCTGGCGGTGGAGGCAGGCATAGCAGCCAGGAAGCAGGAAATAGCTCTCTCCTCCCCCCAGGCACCAATGCCGCTCCCCTGTGACCCCTGACATTGCTTATGGGCACTAGAGGGCGCCATATACAGATATGAAATGCCAAAGGAACCTGGTTCAAAGGAAAATTATGAATACAACACCTGAGAAAGATTCAAATAAAATCGACCTCATGAATCTTCCTGAAAGGGATTTCAAAATGAAAATCATTAACATGCTCATGGAGGTACAGAAAAATATTTAGGAACTCAGGAATGAATTCCGGTCAGAGATCCAATCATTGAAGAGCACATTGGAGGGTATTAAAATCAGATTAGATGGGGTGGAGGAGATGATGAATGAAACAAATTAGAGAAGAGGAATACAAAGAAGCTGAGGCACAGAGAGAAAAAAGGATCTCTAAGAACGAAAGAATATTGAGAGAACTGTGTGAACAATCCAAATGGAACAATATTCGCATTATAAGGGTACCAGAAGAACAAGAGAGAGAAAAAGGGGTAGAAAGTGTCTTTGAGGAGGTAGTTGCTGAAAACTTACCCAAGCTGGAGAAGGAGATAGTCTCTCAGGCCATGGAGGTGCTCAGATCTCCCAACACAAGGGACCCAAGGAAGACAACACCAAGACATATAGTAATTAAAATGGCAAAGATCAAGGATAGGGACAAACTATTAAAAGCAGCCAGAGAGAGAAATAAGATCACATACAGAGGAAAACCCATCAGGCTATCATCAGACTTCTCAGCAAGCAGAAACCTTACAGGCCAGAAGGGAGTGGCATGATGTATTTAATGCAATGAAGCAGAAGGGCCTCAAACCAAGAATACTTTATTTGGTAAGATTATCATTTAAACTTGTAGTAGGGATTAAACAGTTCCCAATAAGCAAAAGCTGAGAGAATTTACTTCCCACAAACTGTCTCTACAGTGTATTTTGGAGGGACTTCTATAGATGGAAGTGTTCTTAAGGTTTAATAGCTGTCAGCAGAGGTAATAAAACCACAGTAAAGAAAGTAAAACAGTTAATTACTAACCAAAAGCAAAATTAAACCAACTATCCCCAAAGTCAAATCAAGGGATAGGGAAAGAGTACAGAATATGATACCTAATATATAAAGAATGGAGGAGGAATAAAAAGGCGGAGAAAAAAAGGACCTTTAGAATGTGTAATAGCATATTAAGTGAGTTAAGTTAGACTCTTAGATAGTAAGGAAGTTAACCTTGAACCTCTTGTAACCATGAATCTAAAGCCTGCAATGGTAATAAGAACATAACTATCGATAATCACCCTAAATGTAAATGTTCTGAATGCACCAATCAAAAAACATAGAGTCACTGAATGGATAAAAATACAGGACCCATCTATATGCTGCCTACAAGAGACTCACTTTAAACCCAAAGACATACACAGACTAAAAGTGAAGGGATGGAAGAGAAAAAAGCAGGAGTTGCAGCACCTGTATCAGACAAAATAGACTTCAAAAGAAAGAAAGTCACAAGAGACAAAGAAGGGCATTACATAATGATTAAGGGGTCAATCCAACAAGAAGATATAACCATTATAAATATCTATGCACAAAATACAGGAGCACCTACATATGTGAACAAATAGTAACAGGATTAAAAGGGGAAATAGAATGTAATGCATTCATTCTAGGAGACTTCAACACTCCAATCACTCCAAAGGACAGATCAACCAGACAGAAAATAAGTAAGGAGACAGAGGCACTGAACAACACATTAGAACAGATGGACCTAGCAGATATCTACAGAACTCTGCACCCAAAAGCAGCAGGATACACATTCTTTTCAAGTACACATGGAACATTTTGAAGAATAGATCATATACTAGGCCACAAAAAGAGCCTCGGTAAATTCAAAAGATTGAAATTGTACCAAGCAGTTTCTCAGACCACAAAGGTATGAAACTAGAAATAAATTACACAAAGAAAATGAAAAATCCCACAAACACATGGAGCCTTCAAAACATACTCCTAAGTAACCAATGGATCAATGACCAGATAAAACAGGGATCAAGCAATATATGGAGACAAATGATAACAATAATTCAACACCGCAAAATCTGTGGGATGCAGCGAAGGCCGTGCTAAGAGGAAAGTATATTGCAATACAGGCCTACCTCAGGAAAGAACAACAATCCCATATAAGCAGTCTAAACTCACAATTAATGAAACTAGAAAAAGAAGAACAAATAAGGCCCAAAGTCAGTAGAAGGAGTGACATAATAAAGATTAGAGCATAAATAAATAAAATCGAGAAAAATAATGCAATAGAAAGAATCAATGAAAGCAAGAGCTGGTTCTTTGAGAAAATTAACGAAATAGGTAAACCCCTAGCCAGACTTAGCAAGAAAAAAAGAGTCTACACACATAAACAGAACCAGAAATGAGAAAGGAAAACTCACTATGAACACCCCAGAAATACAAAGAATTATTAGAGAATACTATGAGAAATTATATGGTAACAAACTGGATAACATAGAAGCAGTGGACAACTTTCTAGAAAAAATACAACCTTCCAAGGCTGACCCAGAAAGAAACAGAAAATCTGAACCGCCGAATTACCAGCAATGAAATTGAATTGGTAATCAAAAAACTACCTAAGAACAAAACCCCTGGACAAGATGGCTTCACCGTTGAATTTTATCAAACATTTAGTGAAGAACTAATACCCATCCTCCTTACAGTTTTCCAAAGAGTAGAAGAGAAGAGAATACTTCCAAACTCATTCTATGAGGATAGCATCACTCTAATATCAAAGACACCACAAAAAGAGAAAACTACGGACCAATATCCCTGAAGAACATAGATGCAAAAATACTCAACAAAATATTAGCAAACTGAATTCAAAAATACATGAAGAAGATCACCATCATGATCAAGTAGGATTTATTCCAGGGATGCAAGGATGGTACAACGTTTGAAAATCCATCAACAACATCCACCACATCAACAAAAAGAAGGACAAAAACCACATGGCCATCTCCATAGATGCTGAAAAAGCATTTGACAAAATTCAACATCCATTCATGATAAAAACTCTCAGCCAAATGGGTATAGAGGGCAACTTCTCAACATAATAAAGGCCATATATGACAAACCCACCACCAACATTATACTTAACAGTGAGAAGCTGAAAGCTTTTTCTTTAAAATCAAGAACAAGACAAGGATGCCCATTCTCCCCACTTCTATTCAATGTAGTACTGGAGGTCCAAGCCGCGGCAATCAGACAGCAAAGAAATAAAAGGCATCCAGATTGGCAAGGAGGAAGTTAAAGTGTCCCTGTTTGCAGATGACATGATATTGTACATAAAAAACCCTAAAGAATCCACTCCAAAACTACTAGATCTAATATTTGAATTCAGCTAAGTTGCAGGATACAAAAATATGCAGAAATCCTTGGCATTCCTATACACTAATGATGAACTAGCAGAAGGAGAAATCAGGAAAACAATTCCATTCATGATTGCATCAAAAAGAATAAAATACCTAGGAATAAACCTAACCAAGGAAGTAAAAGACCAATAGCCTGAAAACTACAAGACACTCTTAAGAGAAATTAAAGAGGACACTAACAAATGGAAATTCATCCCATGCTCTTGGATAGGCAGAATTAATATTGTCAAAATGGCCAGCCTGCGTAAAGCAATCTACAGATTCAATGCAATGCTATCAAAATACCAACAGCATTCTTCAACGAACTGGAACAAATAGTTCTAAAATTCATATGGAACCACAAATACCCTGAATAGCCAAAGCAATCCTGAGAAGGAAGAAAGAAGCAGGGGGGATCTCACTTCCCAACTTCAAGCTCTACTCCAAAGCCACAGTAATCAAGGCAATTTGGTACTGGCACAAGAACAGACCCATAGACCAGTGGAACAGAATGAAGAGTGCAGATATTAACCCAAGCATATATGGTCAATTAATGTGTGATAAAGGAGCGAGCCATGGATATACAATGTGGAAATGACAGCCTCTTCAGCAGCTGGTGTTGGCAAAACTGGAGACTTGCATGTAAGAGAATGAAACTGTATTACTGCCTAGCTCCATACAGAAAAGTAAGCTTGAAATGGATCAAAGACCTCAATATAAGTCATGAAACCATAAAACTCTTAGAAGAAAACATAGGCAAAACTCTCTTATACATAAGCATTAGCAACTTCTTCATAAACATATCTCCCTGGGCAAAGGAAACAAAAGCAAAACTGAACAAGTGGGACTATATCAGGCTGAAAAGCTTCTGTACAGCAAAGGATACCATCAGTAGAACAAAAAGGCATCCTACAGTATGGGAGAATATATTCATAAATGACATGTCTGATAAAGGGTTGACATCCAAAATATATAAAGAGCTCATGCACCTCAACAAAAAAAACCCAAATAAGCCAATTAAAAAATGGGCAGAGGATCTGAACAGACACTTCTCCAAATAAGAAATTCAGATGGCCAACAGGCACATGAAAAGATGCTCAATGTCACTAATAATCAGACAAATGCAAATTAAACCACAATGAGATATTACCTCACACCAGTTAGGATGGCCACCATCTAAAAGACAAACAACAACAAATGTTGGCGAGGTTGTGGAGAAAGGGGAACTCTCCTACACTGATGGTGGGAATGTAAGTTCGTTCAACCATTGTGGAAAGCAGTATGGAGGTTCCTCAAAAAACTAAAAATAGAAATACAATTTGACCCAGGAATTCCACTCCTAGGAATTTACCCTAAGAATGCAGGAGCCCAGTTTCAAAAAGACATATGCACCCCTATGTTTATCACAGCACTATTTACAATAGCCAAGAAAGGGAAGCAACCTAAGTGTCCATCAGTAGATGAATGGATAAAGAAGAGGTGGTACATATACACAATGGAATATTATTCAGCCATAAGAAGAAAACATCCTACCATTTGCAACCACATGGATGGAGCTAGAGGGTATTATGCTCAGTGAAATAAGCCAGGTGGAGAAAGACAAGTATCAAAGGTTTTCACTCATCTGTGGAGTATAAGAACAAAGAAAAAACTGAAGGAACAAAACAGCAGCAGACTCACAGAACCCAAGAATGGACTAATAGTTACCAAAGGGAAAGGGACTGGGGAGGATGGGTGGGAAGGGATGGATAAGGGGAAAAAGGGGCATTACGATTAGCACACATAATGTAGGGGGGTATTATGGGGAAGGCAGTATATACAGAGAAGACAAGTAGTGATTCTATAGCATCTTATTACGCTGATGGACAGTGACTGTAATGGGCTATGTGGGGGGGACTTGATAATGGGGGGAGTCTGGTAACCATAATGTTGCTCTTGTAGTTGTATATTAGTGATACCAAAATAATAAAAAAAATAAAATAATTAAATAAAAATAAAAGAACATAGAGAAGGCCTCACTGATCATGTGGCCTTTGAACAGAGTCCTGATGGAAGTGAGACCCTGCCATACACATATGTGAAAAAGTGTTGAGGATGAGCATGCTTAGTGTGTTCCACAATCAGCAAGGCAGGCAGTGTGCCTGGAGCAGAGTGGGTGAGGGTCAGAGTGTGAGAAGAGGTTCGTGAGCTAGTGATAGCCGGATTATGAGGAGACTGTAGGCCAGGCTAAGAACTTTGGCTTTTACTTTGAGACCAGAAGCCACAGAGGATTTAGTACAAAGAGGTGACAAAGTCTGGCTGTGTGCTAAAAAGACTATTGGCAAGTTAGTAAGGTGGGGTATGGGTAGTGCTGGGAAGAGGTGGAGGCATGGAGACCAGTTAGGAGATTGTTGCAGGAATCCAGATAAAGGTGATGGTGGCTTGACCAGAGTAGAATCTGTGGAAGTGGTAATAAGTAATTGGATTTTGGATATATTTTGAAGGTAGAGCCTACAGGATTTATAAAGGGTTGGATAAGTGGTATGAGAAAAAAAAAACAGGAGTCAAGGATGTCTTCTAGGTTTTTGGGCTGAACATCTGAAAGGGTGGAATTGCTGTGAAGTGGCAGGATGGCAGGAGAGTTTTGAATATAAATTTAGGAAATCTATCAGGCCTCTAATTGGGGATGTCGAGTAGGTAGTTGGAGATGTGCATCTTGAGTTCAGAGAGGTTTTGAGCTGGAGTTGTAAATCTGAAAGCTGTTGGGGTTGACTGGCATTTCCAAGGTATGGAATCAGATGAGAGAGAAGATAAGAAGTGAGATGACTGAGTCCTGGAGCATTCCAAGCTTTATAGGCCAACGTGATGCAGAGGTCCCAGTAAAGGAAACTGAGAAAGCATGGCCAATGAGGTAGTAGGAGGAAAAAAAAAGCAGGAAGAGGGGAAAATGCATTTTAAGAGGAAGGGAATGGTGGCTGGTATCCAATGCTGCAGATAGGTCGAATGAGGTGAGGACATTGTATTACAAATCTCTGTGTATGTATCTGTCTCATTCAGTTGGCTGAGAACTCACTGGGAACGGGAACACATACAACACTGTGGTGACTTACAGCTTTGAAATCAGTGATACGGGCATGCCATCTGATGGCTATTTATCTTTAGGCTGGTTCTCTCCATCGCTCGTAGCTTCAGTCTCATCTGTGAAATGGGGAAGATAGAGTATCTTTTCCCTGAGTCACTGTGAGGATCAAATGAGACCATCTAGATGAAGCACTAAGCATAATCCCATTCACATAGTTAAACACATGACAATTATTATCATTGTTACTGATTTAGTATACCTGGCACAGTGCCGCTCCCTACTGACCAACATTTACTGAGAGAACGAGTGAACTGCCTTTTTGTTTGTTTCTGTATTTCATTAAAGGTGTTTCCTTGTGTGTCTGTGAAGTATTAACATGGTCTTTTTTGGTTTCTCTAGGATCTTGTGCTGATTCTCACAAAGTGGGTTCTGGAAGGAAAGAGAAAGAGAAGTCCTCAGGGCAGTGCTGATCAGGGCGATGGAGCTGCCCAACTATAGCCGGCAGCTGCTGCAGCAGCTCTACACTCTGTGCAAGGAGCAGCAGTTCTGTGACTGCACCATTTCCATTGGTACCATTTACTTCAGGGCCCACAAGCTTGTCCTGGCTGCTGCCAGCCTCCTATTCAAAACCCTGCTGGACAACACAGACACCATCTCCATTGATGCATCTGTGGTGAGCCCTGAGGAATTTGCCCTCTTGTTAGAAATCATGTACACTGGCAGACTACCTGTGGGCAAGCACAACTTCTCCAAGATCATCTCTTTAGCCGACAGCCTACAGATGTTTGATGTGGCCGTTAGTTGTAAAAATCTTCTGACCAACCTCGTAAACTGCTCTGTTCAGAGTCAGGTGGTGAGGGATATCTCCATACCATCCTCAGAGTCATTCAGGAAGGAATCAGAGAAGCCTGAAGAGGAAATCCTTTCCTCTGAGGGTGCTGGAGAGCCTCATTCTTCCCCAGAGGGCTCCACCCCTCCAGGGGTCCCTGTGAAAGCTGAGACTGAGGAAGCAGTCCATCAGGTAGCACAAGACATGAGTGTGGACCCTTCCACTGCCCGGGAGGTGCACGGGAACGCAGATCCAGTGGAGATACCTCGTGCAGCTGAAGTTGATTCCCCCTCCCCTGTTGCACAAACCTTCAGTGAGGCCAAGGAGGCAAGCACAGAACCAGGTAATACGCACTCAGTAGTTGTTTAGTAAACTGTTCTTCTGTTGTCAATTACTAGATTCAGTAATTTTCATGTATTTTTTTGTTTCATTGATAAATTTACCAAAGACCACCATTGGACAAAGAAACAAAATCTAGGCCAATCCCACACAAAATCCAATGCAGCACTCCTCTGGGGCTTCTTTTAAAAGTGTCTGTGTTTTTGAATGTTGCAAGTCTGAAGGTGAAATACAGAGCAGAAAAGTAGTTTTGAAGTAACAGGGTGCTATGTTTGATACTTACTGTTTTGACCAGGATGAGGATGGCACAGAGGAGGAAGCTGCTCAGAGACACTGTCCTCTGTTACTCATAATGATGTGCAAGATGTCAGTTACAAACACAGTGGATGATGGAAAGGTTCTCAGACAACTTAAACTTTAAAAAATCATTTTGAGTAATGAATCACATTTTTTTTGTTTTGTTTTGTTTTACATTCAGAGTATGAGAGGCAACAGTACCAGCTAAGTTTTCTTCTAGAAAATGAAAATATCTTCTCAGATGCACTCTTGATTTCCCAGGATGTCTTAAAAAGACTAGAAGAATGTTCAGAAATTAAAGGTGCACAGAAGGAGGTAGGTCCTGTTTTATTTGTTTGCTAGTTTAGTATTCTCAGGATACCAGATCAGCTTCCCATATTGGGCAAAAATATGAAAATGCAAAATTCCCCAAGGTCTCAATTATTTCAAACTTAAATATATGTATTTTTTACATTTATTCCTTAAAGGGAAATCTCGCATAAGTACTAGGAAAGATATTTTCAAAAAGAAGCTATGTTTTGATCGCCAGGTGAACCCCAGCTTACAACTGGTTCTGATCCAGGATCATAATGATTGCACCATTCCCGCCTGATTACTGAAGGGTAAAACGAGGCAGAAGGTAGTCATGCTTAACTCCACATCAGAGATTGAGTAATAAAAACAAAAAATAGCAAATACTCAAAACATAATACAAAAAGGATTTACTATAAACTTATATAGTAAATCTCATCCAATGTTTAGGAATACAATGGTCATTTTCAGACATAAACCAATAATGGTGAACATTTATTGAATACTTATACTTGGTACATGTTATTTAGTCCTCACAAAGATTATTAAGGCAGATACTATGTTACTCTTTTTTATCACCGTTTTATGGATGAGAAAACTGTCTCAAAGAGGTGATGTAACTTGGCCAAGGTCACAGAGCTTGTGAGACTCTGAGCAAGAATTCAAACCTAACATTCTGACTGTAGAGCTTTCTGTTACATACTGAGTTATACTGCCTCCCAGTGTGTATGTATAAATGTTTAGGAATTGCCTGACAGAAAACTGCCATATGGTTATCATGCTCTATTTCTTAGCTGACCTTTTCTTTATTCAGTGCATCAGGGAGTTGCATTACCAACAGCGGGCTGTCTTATTACCTGGTGGCTCACACCTTGACCCTGAGGGATTGACTCCACCTTGTCCCTGTGCTTCCTGTTCTGGGAGGGACTGAGGGGGTAAGAGGGCACCGTCCCTGCAGGATTGCTCATCTGATGGGGCCAGAGTGGGGATGACTCCCATGTTGCCGTAGGCAATTTAGAATCTCTTAGTTAATGTTATCCAAGCAATAAATGCTTTTTTACTATTTAAATATTTCCCTGATTCATAGAAAGTTACTTAAAAAAAAACTCAAGGTCAAGTATTTGTTTTAACCATGATTAATTGGCAGGTGGCTATAAATTGTTTTCCTGAGAGAGAAGATGTTTACAAGGCGGCTAACCCTGAAGACTCTCGGGGAGTTTTCAAGTTGGAAATCCTTGGTGCTCTTTGAGCTGATTATGCTGAAGGACATTATGGTTTTATATTTTTGCACTTGGATGTTCTCTTAACTGTTCAATCCATCATTTTTGTCACTAGTTTGTTACCTTGATAGCTTACAGACACACCTCTTCATTTCCTCTCTTCAGACTTCCTCTCCACATAACTTTGGTTACAGAGAGGAAGCATTCTTCTTTAGATCAACAATACTCAAATTATTAGTGTCACCTGTGTATTTACTTGAACTATCTTATGCATTGTTTTTCTAACATTGGTATATACCTGAAAGTGTCTGGCACATAACAGGTCCTCAAGAAATGTTTGCTGTACATGGATTCATTAAACATTCTCCCCCACCCTATAGCTGCTGCCAGTTCTTGTACTAATCTTTTGATAGCATTAACATTAATAGTACCTTAAAAGAAACTGATTCACGGTTGGTGATCATTATAGGCTTATGTTATTTCTTCCCTGGTTTTAGAGTCCAGAATAAGAAAGAGCTCTACAAATCACTTGATAGCTGTATTTAAAATGGATTCTGTTATATTCCATAATAAATCTTTCAGCTGCAGAAAGAAAAAGAGAAAAAATACTCTAAGAACATGAGATTAAATTAAAGTACAAAGTTGGGAGATCCTGCTTTGTACTCAGGCCCTGCACCTCTCTCTTTTCTTTCTGTTAGACAGTGTTATTGAGGTATGATTGATGTACAGCAAACCATACATATTTAAAGTATACAGTTTGATAAGTTTTGAAACCTGAAACCATCCCCACAACCAAAATAATGATCATATCATCCATCACCCCTAACATTTTCTTCATGCCACTCTGTAATCTTTCCCTCCTGCCCCTCTCCACTCACTCATCCCCATGTAGTACTGATCTCAGTTTGCATTTTCCACAGTATTATAAAAACATATCCATGTAAGTCTATATTCTTTTTGGTCTGGCTTCTTGCATTCAGCTTAATTATTTTGAGGTTTATCCATATTGTTGCATGTTTATTCCTTTTTATTGATGAGCAGTGTTCCAAGGTGGGATATACAATTTATCCATCTCTATCATTTAATCTGTGTAGGCCTTAATTTCCTAATTTATAAAATGGGGATGTCATCACCTGCATTGTAGGACAATTGTGAGATTAAGATTATTTATGTAAAACTCATACTAAAATGCCACGCATACAGAGGAGGCTCAATAGGTGGCAATTGCTATTGTTTTTGTTTATACACTAACTCAGTATTTTTAGACTTACTTGACCTTAAAACCCCTTTTTTACTTAATGCCTTATAATTTCCTAGTGCCATGGTCATTTACTCTGACATAGAAGATGGTTTGCTGTTACTTTAAGTTTAATTTTGCAAGTCATCTTTCATATAGGCACATTCCCATTTAGGAGTACCTTCCTGAACTATAGATACAGTGTCTCACGCAAAGCCCTCAGTCTCTACGGCTTTGTTAAAATGTAAGATGTACACCTCATTTCCAGAGAGTCCGATTCTTAGGTTGTGGAACTTCGGAATCTACATTTTTAGCAGATTCCCCATTTGCTGTTTAAGTATCTGTAAGCTATATTTCTGAGAAGCACTGCTGGAGAATTTGTTGGCTTAGAAAATTCTTAGTACATTATGGCAAATGTCACCAGTCTGTGCTGATGCAGATCAGTGTTTTGAGGGGCCACCGACTCCTCATTTTTTCCCAAGTGTTACTCCTTGTTTACTCCTTGATTCAGCGCATATTTACTGAGCAATTTGCATGTGCCAGGCATTGAGCTAGTTGCTAGGAAAATAAATGTAAAGATTGGATCCCTATTCTTATAAAGTGTCATGACAGCAAAGCAAAGAAATCCTGCCACACACGTAATTATTTTTTGGAGTCACCAAACTACAGCAAATCACCCAAAGGCCTCGGTGTGGAAAGCATTTAAGAAGTGCTCACTTGGAACATCATTCTACAGTTCATCTACAGTTGTTCAGGTTGTTTGGGTTTTGTTGTTTGTTGTTTTTCTGTTTATGTATTTTTGGCTCCCAAGGAGCTTGGAATGCTTTCTGTTGCTGGTTGTTGTTATTTAGCTAATCATCATAGCATTAAAAAGACAGCTTAACATTAAAAATTATCTATGCTTAGATGTCTAATTGTGAGGCTTGTTACAGCTTGTGAATGATGTCTGGTTGAGATGGGCTGGCCTGTTACTTTTCTGAAGGGCAGCCATGGGTGTGAATCTGGCCTGGGCTGAGTTGAGGAAGGACACCCCAAAACACTGTCCTTATTATTTTATTTCCTGAGATAAATGATGAAAGGTGGCAACGCCATTCCCTGAGCAGTGATTGCGGCAGCATGAGAAGAGGCTGGGCGGCTTGGCTTGTGTGAAACCAAAGCCAAAACTGATCAAGGAGAAACCTCCTGGGTGCTGGGAGGGGAAAGTGTCTTCTGCCTGTCTTTATCTCCGTGTAATATCCCCTACCCGTGAGAACAAGCAGATGCTGACCTAAGAGGCTTTCCGGCTGAACTGAGTAAAACCTGTATTTAAAGGCAGACTCCTACTTTTTCTCAGCTCTTAACGCTAGAACTTTTAATTGTCTTTCTTTATTTCTAGCCATGTCCCTGCTTTTAATTAATTGTGTATATAGCCAAGTGTATCTTTGACTTGAAAAAGGAGGTAACTTTTTCTACTATTGATTTCCTTCCTGTTTGATCCACTTTTCCCCTTAAGTTCTAGAAAGACTCCCAAAGCTGAAGACCTTGCAGCATTTTTTTTTTCTACTTCAACTTTGTTTCAAAGGCAAATAAGTCTCCTCTCCTACGTGAATCTGATGTTTTCAACTGAGTCAGTACTTTGGAGATTTGCAGGCTGTGTTTTGTGGACTGTGTTCCCTGACAGTGTAGGGTAACTCTCTTGAGAAGAGACTTAATAAGATTCATTTTAGAGGCCTATGAGAGATGAAAATAAGTTGCTGTTTTTTCAAATCTCTTTTCTGCTAATTGTAAGTTTAAGATATGGAGCTATAGATAGAAGGGCTTGTGGTTCTATGGCAAGGGATTTTATTCAGTTAAACATTTATTAAGCACCTATTATGTACCAATGTCTGTAATCATTGAGACCAGGAAGAATGGTACAGATTATCTAAATACTACTCAGTGCTCACAAGGATGTTGATTCAATAAGTCCAGTAGAATCAGTATAAATGGATTTGGTTACACTCCAGATTTGAAAGTTGCAGCTGGTAAAAGGGGTGCCAGGTAGGTGGGATAAGCTCAGTGTTTCATCCAGGGACTTTTGTTTACTAGCCATGCAACCCTGGGCGGGTTATTTCCCCTCTCTGACTCTCACTGAAGTAGTTGTAATAATGCTTCCTAGGACTGATGTGAGGAGTAAAGTAGATGGCACATAGGCACAGTTTCTGGCACAGGGTTGAACTGTTGCAGTCTGTATCATTATTGCCATCATCTGGCCCTTGTTATTCGGGGAAGCATGAGCAAATGAGTATAGTAGAACCCAAACAAACCCGAAGGCAATGGGAAAGTAAGTAAATTTAATTAAAAGAGCTGAGTGTAAGTGAAAAAGTAAATGGTTTTTCTTGTAGAACAGTGGGAAAGGAAACCGTCCCATCTTTAAATATATGGTTTGTAGTTCACCCATAAAGTACTTTGATTACACATGTGACCATGAATTGGTACGAATTTTTTTGAAGTACCTTTAACTCTGAGAATCAGAAGAGTTCCATATGTATGGTTAAAGAACAAAACTGTTTCGGTCCATCTCTTTGAGTTCTGTTATGTGACAGCAGTCAGTGAACCTCAGTCTGTTGCAATATGTGACACCCTTCTGTTTAGGCAGATAACACTATTTTGGAAAAGGGCTTCCTCCGCTGCGAAGCCCCAGGCAGCTTAAGGGGCTGATGGAGTAACAGTTAAAACATGGGCTCTGGTGCAGTTCCCCGTTAGGTTCTAGAAGAAAGAGCAGAGAGCAGGGCTGTCCTAGCAGCTTACTGCTCCATCCTGGCTTTTCATCAGCCCACCCCAGCTTGTCATCCCAGATGGTCACACCCTGGTGTCACTGCTGAGCAAGGGAGTTAACAAATGTTTTAATTTCACTGCTGAGCAGTTCTGCAGAGGAGGAGACAGCAGAGAGGATAATGAGAAGCACATCAGATGCCACCATTGATGAAAGCTTCTCTTCCCCACTGGCTCAAATGATAACTAGACAAATTGGATACTGAGAGAGGTGGATTTGGGCTATTCAGAGAGCTTCAGGTGAAAAAACTACTGGTCTGGACTAGCATGAGATGGCTATGTGCATTATTAGTTAAGATGCATAAAAGGAATAAAGGAAAGGCAAGATAAAGCAGAAGAAACATGTTAACAATGAGTGGGGTCTGTATTAGGGGTCTATTGATTTGTAACAAGTTACTCTAAGTTTAGCAGTTTAAAAGAACA
Organism: Manis javanica; assembly: GCF_040802235.1. NCBI lineage: Eukaryota > Metazoa > Chordata > Mammalia > Pholidota > Manidae > Manis > Manis javanica. The sequence goes on from NC_133159.1 coordinate 16,578,526, forward strand.
AACATTTATTACATCACAATTTCTGGGGTCAGGAATCCAGGCATGCTTAGCTGAGTCCCTGGCTCAGCGTCCCTGGCAGCGCTGCAGTTAAGGTATTGGCCAGAGCTGCAGATTTCTCGAGTCTCAGTTAGGGGACTGTCTCTTTCTAAGCTCGCTCACGTGGCTGTCGGCAGGCTTCAGAAGATCACGTCCAAGCTCATTCACTGACTGCTGGCTGGAGATATTTAGTTCCTTGCCACATGGGCCTCTCTGTAGGGCCACTCAAAACATGGCAGCTTGCATCCAGAGCAGAGACAGAGAGCACACATAGACAAGATGGAAGTCGTGGTGACCTGGAAGAGACATCCTATTACTTTTGCCATATTCTCTTCCTTAGAAGCACGTCATGAGGGTCAGCCCAAGGGCATGAATCCCTGGGATATTGGGAACCATTTTAGGGGCTACTTACCTCAGGTCCCTACTGTTGTCAGGGAAAAGGCATTCTAAACAGATTTTAGGTCACTAACAAAAACATGAAGATTGAATAAATGTGACCGAAGGGGATTAAGCATTCAGTGGATGTCATTACCCCATTTGTTTTATTATTTTTAAAATAGAGACAAGATGAGTTAACTTTAGGTTCATGGAAGTTATTTAATCCATTATAATGTCAGTGTGGATTACTAAACTGTGTTTTATCTAAGTTTACTTTGTAGATGACTAAAAATCATAGGAACCTTTTTTCCCCTCTTTAAGTTTAATTTAGCTTTATAAAGCCATTCTGTGATCAGGAAATAAGCTAAAGCAAAGCCAAGAAACAGAGAATCTAACTTATTTATAATTCCTGTTTATTTGGGAGGAGATGGGAAAGATAAAAATCTCTCTATACAAAAATTTTAAATGTATGATTGCCACCAGAATTTATAATAACTGTGTAGTTGAATTTTGCAACTGAACTCTGCATGTTCATGAAATCCTTCTTGCTGTGTATTTGGGATGTGGGGTTGTGTGTGTGTAGAAACTATAACTTTTTGCTTTCTAAAGACTTGTGAGATAACTTATTTAAATAGTATTAACACACAAGAAAAATTAAAGGTAGGCTGTAGTTTTGCCAAACAGAAATAAACAGACTTAGATGCATGAAATTAAGTTTTGGCTCTAGATTTTTTTCAAATTATTTCATGTCATTCATCATATTCAAATCACTTCAAATTATTTAATAAACTAGAAATATTAATCTTGCCCTCCAGTTGGCCTTCCTCCCATTTGTGTGAGAGATGCTATTTTTGTTGATTTTATCACTGGAGTTGCTGATGTTTTATACTCTAGCGGAGTCTAGATGGTGACATGTGGTGCTGAGACCTCTGAAGGATGAGGCACTTCTAGTAGAAACTGTGTGGCTCTAAACAGAAAGGATTAGAGAGCTGGTTTGCAGCATTATCTGTGTAAAGGTGATAATTAAAACTATATATGTGAGAGCTTTTCACAACAGAGAGAATAAAGGGGGGAAAATGAGTTGAGACCGGTCTGAAGTATTGCCTATGGTTATGGATTTGGAAGGATTAGTGAGGAATGCTGAAAAGGAGTGGTCAGAAAGGTGAGTGCTTATCTAAAATGCCTCTGTATTGGGAAATGAGATTGTGACACAGAGGCAAAAGTAATGTTAGATACCACAGAAAAGCCAAGAAGCTGGGTGGCAATCAAATTTTGAGGATCTTACTTGCTGAATCTAAAGAGAGTGTGGTTCTTACGGCTAGTAATCTCTCTTTCTGGTTACTTGTGTTCCACAGGCCATAATGGGATGTCTTGAGGGTGAAGAAGGACATTCAGCATTCCAGAGAATCCTGAGTAAAGTAAGAGCTAAGAGCCTGGATGTTCAGACTGTTGTGTCCCTGTTGCGGCTGTACCAAGATTCTAATCCTGCGGTAAAGGCAGCTTTGCTGGGCAGAAAGCCGGAGGAGGTAGCAGCAGTGCAGCCAAAAGGTAGGAGATTCTACGCACCTGAGCTGACTGAGTTTTATTCTGGGAAGAAGCTGTAAAGTTTGCTTCAGTGGTAAGTTTCTTCAGTGGCTTTGTTACTGTTAAGTGAATTTCACATAAACTCTACGTGTAATAACAGAAGCTGCATGTTAACTATACACGAATTAAATTTAAGTCTCTATTTCTAGCTTCTAGTTAACTAGTCTGACACCTTGAAGTTGGAGAATATCATCAATGCTCTCCTGCCTTTCAAAAAACCACACGTCCAAATCAATGTTACGAGTGCCCAGGGTGAACTGGTTGGCTGACAGCACTTAAAAGCTGAAGTCTCTCTAGTTTGGGTTAGGTACAAAGCAGTGGCCTTGCCAACCAGAACGTTAACCTCTGGCTGGCTCTGCAGCTTTTGTGTTTCGACAGATAAATGAAACATTTTTCCTTTCATAGAGTTTAAACGGAATAATAAAGTATTTTCCTCTCCAAAAAGAGATTCTGCATTTGGGTGCTCAAAATAGACTGAGAATCACTTTCCTATTCTGTTAGATCTCTCTTGACAAACCATGCTGTCATTTTCTTCAAATTGACTAGCTTCTGTTGTGTGTCTCTAACTCTTTCTCCCCCAGGGAGCGCCAAGGAGGGAAAGACCTTGTCTGTTCTGTTGCTAGAACACAAAGAGGACCTGATCCGGTGTGTGACACAGCTGAGACCTATTGTGGAGTTCCTGGAGACCACCAAGGAGGAATTCCTGACTGGCCCTGAGAAACGGGTAACTGTGTTGAGCATCTCTTCCTCCCTTCTGATTTCATACAGCACTTTTTAAAGCCTCTTTGGTGGCACATAGCACTTTCTACCTTGCAGTAATTTTGTTGGTACTGCATAGTAAGCTCCTTGAAGCTCAGATTCTTGATTCATGCCTCTTTGCATCCCTTGCAGCAGCTTGGTGAGGGTCTTGCACATTGTAGTCATACATGAAATGCTCAGATATGGCGATGGGTGGATATTCCTGCTCTGATTCAATGAGTTTTTAACAAAAAATAGTTGCCTCAAGAGTTAACATCATTAGGTGCATTTGTAATTATTGTGATACTTTTCCTCTTTACATTAAGGACACACTGTTCGTCTGTAGAAAATTGGGGAAAACAAACAAGAAGACAAAAAAATTCAAATCTCCTGCCATCTCACCTCTCAGAGATGATGACTACCAACATTGTGGAGCATGTAGTCCTACTCTTTCTCATTTGGATCATCCTGGAATAGGGATGAACAGAATGTACAATTTTATGACTTGGGGTTTTTATTTGATACATTATGAATACATTTCCATCCCTATAATATGGATTTGGGGACTTATGTTGTATTCTGGCTGATGGACATACCATAACTCATTAATTCTTTATTGTTGGGCATTTGTTTCCAGTTTTTTCCTTTTTAAGTGATGTTGCAGAAAACATCCTTGCACACAAATTTGCATAATTCTCAAATTATTCCCTCAGTATAATTTTTAGGAGATATAATTTTGGAATAGAGAGTATAAAAAATTTCAAGTGTTTGATATAATTGCCAAATTGCCCTTCAGGAAGGTTGTACCAATTTACTCTCCCACCAGCTAGTAAAATCCTCATAAAACTGCTAGCATGACTTTTCAAGTCAACTAGATAACTGTATTTGTTGGTGTTACTGATTTCAAGTTTGTGCTAAAAATATTTTTATACCTGGAAGGAAGGAACAGGGACAGAGAACTTCTGTGGCATCAATTCCTGAAACTGGAATTGGCTGGGAAGTGGCTTAAATACTCAGGAGAAAAAATGTTTAGAAACCACTGGTATAATGGCTAAGCACTAGATGAGTAGTAAAGACTGGATCCTAGATTTTCTTTTTCTCAGTGATCTTATATTGCTATTTTTTCATAGAAAATGGGAACAATCTTTAATCTCAGAGTTGTATTTTGTAAGTTAATTATGTTTAAAATTTTTTTAATTCCTTTGACCTTCTTAAAGAAAGTTAATATACAAAGTCAGGTTAAACCCCTGCTTTTTTCTTAGATTTCAGATTATATGTAATGTCAGACACTCAGTTTAAGTAAGTTGCTTATAGCTCGAGAAGTACCTGATTCCCTGTCTACAGATTTCATTCGATTATTCATACCAACCTTTTCCTTATTAGCTAGATTGAATACATCCCTTGAACTGTTTCATTATCTTGGTAAAACAAGGGAAGAGCCCAGACAGCTTCATTCTCTGCAGCAAGGCAAACCATGCTGTCATTTTCTTCTGTCACTTTCAGTTTACTGGACAGAAAGGGCTGAAGCAGAAGAACTTAAATTAGTTATAAATCACAACAACTTCTTTGGATTGGGGTTCAACCAGAACCTCATTAAGTTACTCCTTCTCACAAAAATTGAAGCAAAATAATACAGTGGGAGTGGAGAGGTGAATGCTGTTTAATAGCCGCAGCATCTGGGCGTCCTGTGGAGCACTCACCCAGGCCTGTAGAGCTGCTCCTCGTAGGGAGTGATGCTCATCCAGGCCCCGTGGTCCTGAGGTGTATATGCCTTGGATTCTGCACCACATGGTAAGTAGGAATATCTTCACTTCAGGATTGGAAACAAATAGAAAAGTAGTAATTACTCCAGGTGCTTATTCTGTGCTGTGCAGCATGCTGAGGACCTGTCAGACTTTACTAAATTCTACCCTCAGAACAACTTTATGAATCCTGGACATTTATCCTGATTTTAAAGATGATGAAACAGACACTTAAGAATGCTAAGCAGCTCACCCAGAGACACCACTGCTTGGAGCCAGTACTGGAACTCAGACTTGTAAACAAAGAACATTCCTTTAACCACTATATGCATAGTGCTTCCTAATAATATCAATGACCACCATTATTTAAAGATAACACATGTCCTAGAAGCTGTGTTAGGCTCTACAAGTAGCAACCTCATTTTATAGACTCTTCATAAACAACTGTGCAAGAGTTGATATTATTATTTTGCAGATGAGGAAAATAAGTTTCAAATAATTAAATAACTTGCCCAAGATCACACAGGCAGTAGATCTTGGAACGGGGGTTCAAACTAGATCTATCCTCTGGCTTTAAAGCCCATACCCATTCTTGACAGTATCTAGCAGCCTCATTATGTGTTAGGTATGATAGCACTGACATCAGTATGTTTTTAGTACAAGCTCTTAAATGTTAAAATATGATTCACTTAGTAGAAATCGAATATATTTTAGACTTTAAACAAAGAGAATGACTATGTTCTGTACTGACAGGGAATATGACAACAATTTATAATATGTACATTCCTTTCATATATATAATGTAGATATTCCTTTCATATTTATAAAATTAATTTGGTTTTAGAGCTGAATTCTTGACTTTCAGTGGGGGTTAATGTGATAATGGCAGTCCTCTGTCAGGCTAACGAGGCTGATCCGCCTCACTGTTTCTCTTGAGAGCTGGCAGTTTCCCAAAGGAAAGCTCAAAATTCAGTTCCTATTGAGTCTGTAGAGTGTATGTACTGAAGTAATCCCCTGCATTATCAGTTCTATCAGAGTCAAGTTATGCATAATGAGTCACAGTCCATTCAGAAATATTTCTTTTGTAATAGGGAAATATCTGTAAAATAACTGTACCATGTTTTGTTTTTTCAACCTTTTGCTGAACGTTTGCTGGTACCCTCTGGCCCAGAAAATCCTCTAGTACACCAAGAAAAAGGAATTGTGGGATGGAATGATGACTGGAGCAGATGATACATGGCCAGTGAGAAAGAGAGATGGATAAGAAAGAATCCACAAGAAAAATAATCCAGAAATGCACTTCACATTTGTTATTTTGGAGGCCACAGACTAATGTGTAAATTATCTGGGCATTCAAATTGCTGTGCAAATGTACAAGGAAGTAAAATAACAGAATTGCTCTGAAATTACAGGCTCTACCACTGCCGTATACTTCCTTGAACAGAGATTGATAAACACTATCACTGTATTACTTCATTGTCAGTCTGTTTCTCATGTATCACTGTATTAATTCATTGTTAGTCTGTTTCTCACGCTTAGTGTCTGAACAAAACAAATCTAAAGAACTAGATGTTAGCTTGCTGCTCTGCCATATAGGCCTAGCATAAGCATATTTTCACAAAATGCAAATTGTTGGAGGCAAAGAATATATACAGACCAGCAGTTGAGAAAGAATTTCATAGAACTGTTTGTTTGGAGAATGTTTTAGATTTTTACTGAGACAGAATAAGGAGGAGATGATGAAAAAGTGGTAGAGACCAGTAGAGGAGCAGGGCACATAATGCCATCTTGCTGGGTTCCAGTGGTGTGTCCGAAGCGCTTAGATGGCTGGTGACTGGTGTCTGCTTGGTTGCTTGCCATGCAGGTGGTACTGAACTGCTGTGAGAGCGGGACACCCAAGGAGACAATAGAAAATCTGTTGCAGAGAATGTCTGAAGAGAAAACCCTGACAGCTGAGAGTTTGGTGAAACTCCTTCAGGCTGTGAAGATGACATTCCCAAACTTGGGCCTGCTGCTGGAGAATTTGCAGAAATTAGCCATTTTGCCGAACACCACAGGTATTAGTTAATTATTGACTCTGGACTAGAACCACTCCTACAGAAAATTATAGCTTAGAACAAACACCCTTTTGGCTCCATGCTGGGGAGATGAGATAATGTTAAGAGATGCAATTTCACAACAGAAACTAGCTGCCACAAGTCAGTGATTCTCAGTGCTTCTTGGGCTAAGCTCAGAAATCAAGAATTGCTCTTCTCCATGAAGTTCCTATAGTGCAGGGTTGGTTTGTGTGGCTTTCCCTGTGCTGTCATGTGTCACCTGTGACTGCTTGAGGAGCAAATGGGCTTACAGAGCTCAGGATTTTATTATATTATTTTTTTTATTAAGGTGTCACTGATATACACTGTTATGAAGGTTTCACATAAAAAACATTGTGGTTAGTACATTCACCCATATTGTCAAGTCCCCCTCATACCGCATTGAAGTCACTGTTCATCAGCGTAGTAAGATGCCACAGAGTCACTACTTGTCTTCTCCATTCTACATGTTCTTCCCTGTGAACCCCCCCACACCATGTGTACCAATCATAATACCCCTCAATCCCCTTCTCCCTCCCTTCCCACCCACCTTCCCACACTCCACCCCTTTGGTAATCGCTAGTGGCTTCTTGGAGTCTGTGAGTCTGCTGCTGTTTTGTTCCTTCAGTTTTGCTTTGCTGTTATAACAACAACTCTACAAATAAAGGAAATCATTTGGTACTTGTCTTTCTCTGCCTGGCTTATTTCACTGAGCATAATACCCTCTAGCTCCATCCATGTTGTTGCAAATGGTAGGATTTGTTTTCTTCTTATGGCTGAATAATATTCCATTGTGTATATGGACCACATCTTCTTTATCTGTTAATCTACTGATGGACACTTCCATATCTTGGCTATTGTAAATAGTGCTGCAGTAAACATAGGGGTGCATATGTCTTTTTGAACCAGGGATCTTGTTTTCTTCGGGTAAATTTCTAGGAGTGGAATTCCTGGGTCAAATGGTATTTCTATTTTTAGTTTTTTGAGGAACCTCCATATTGCTTTCCACAATGGTTGAACTAATTTACATTCCCACCAGCAGTGTAGGAGGGTTCCCCTTTCTCTGCATCCTCGCCAGCATTTGTTGTTCCATGTCTTTTCGATGTTGGCCATCCTAAATGGTATGAGGTGATATCTCATTGTGTTTTTAATGTGCATTTCCCTGATAATTAGTGATGAGGAGCCTCTTTCCATGTGCCTGTTGGCCATCTGAATTTCTTCTCTGGAGAATTGTCTGTTCATATCCTATGCCCATTTTTTAATTGGGTTATTTGGTTTTTTGTTGTTAAGGCACGTGAGTTCTTTATATATTTTGGATGTTAACCCCTTGTCCGATATGTTGTTTACAAATATATTCTCCCATACTGTAGGATGTCTTTTTGTTTGGTGTCCTTTGCTGTACAGAAACTTTTTAGCTTGATGCAGTCTCATGTATTCATTTTGCTATTGCTTCTCTTGCCCGAGAAGATGTATTCAGAATGCCTGAGAAGATGTGTTCAGAAAAAAAGTTACTCATGTTTATATTCAAGAGATTTTTGCCTATATTTTCTTCTAAGAGTTTTATGGTTTCATGACTTACATTCAGGTCTTTGATCCATTTTGAGTTTACTTTTGTGTATGGAGTTAAACAATAACCCAGTTTCATTCTCTTACATGTAGCTGTCGAGTTTTGCCAACACCAGCTGTTGAAGAGGCTGTCATTTCCCCATTGTATATCCATGGTTCCTTTATCATATATTAATTGACCATATGTGCTTGGGTTTATATCTGGGCTCTCAGTTCTGTTCCACTGATCTATGGGTCTGTTCTTGTGCCAGTACCAAATTATCTTGATTACTGTGGCTTTGTAGTAGAGCTTGAAGTCGGGGAGGGTAATTCCCCCTGCTTTATTCTTTCTTAGGATTGCTTTGGCTATATGGGGTCTTTGGGGTTCCATATGAATTTTAAAACTGTTTTCTCTAGCTTGTTAAAGAATGCTGTTGGTATTTTGATAGGGATTGCATTGAATCTGTAGATTTCTTTAGGCAGGATAGCCATTTTGACAATATTAATTCTTCCTATCCATGACTACAGGGTATATTTCCATTTATTGGTGTCTTCTTTAGTTTCTCTCATGAGTGTCTTGTAGTTTTCAGGGTATAGATCTTTCACTTCCTTGGTTAGGTTTATCCCTAGGTATTTTGTTCCTTTTGATACAATTGTGAATGGAATTGTTTTCCTGATTTCTCTTTCTGCTAGTTCATCATTAGTATATAGGAATGCTACAGCTTTCTGTGTATGGATTTTGTATCTCGCAACTTTGCTGAATTCAGTTATTAGTTCTAGTAGTTTTGGGGTGGATTCTTTAGGGTTTTTTATGTATAATATCATGTCATCTGCAAACAGGGACAGTTTAAATTCTTCCTTACCAGTCTGGATGCCTTTTATTTCTTTATGTTTTCTGATTGCCATGGCTAGGACCTCCAGAACTATGCTGAATGAAAGTGGAGAGAGTGGGCATCTTAAGATGTTCCCTGTCTTAAAGGAAAGGCTTTCAGCTTCTCATTGTTAAGTATCATGTTGGCTGTGGGTTTGTCATATATGGCCTTTAGTATGTTGAGGTACTTGCCCTCTATACCCATTTTGTTGAGAGTTTTTATCATGAATGGATGTTGAATTTTGTCGAATACTTTTTTGGCATCTATGGAGATGATGATGTGCTTTTTTTCCTTCTTTTTGTTGATGTGGTGGATGTTGTTGATGAATTTTCTAGTATTGTACCATCCTTGCATGCCTGAAATAAATCTGACTTAATCATGATGGATGATCTTTTTCATGTATTTTTGAATTTGATTTGCTAATATTTTGTTGAATATTTTTACATCTATGTTCATCAGGGATATTGGTCTGTAGTTTTCTTTTTTTGTGATGTCTTTGCCAGGTTTTGGTATTAGAGTGATGCTGGCCTCATAGAATGAGTTTGGAAGTATTCCCTTCTCTTCTACTTTTTCGAAAACTTTAAGGAGGATAGGTATTAGGTCTTCACGAAATGTTTGATAAAATTCAGTGGTAAAGCCATCTTGTCCAGGGGTTTTATTCTTAGGTAGTGTTTTAACTACTAAATCGATTTCATTGCTGGTAATTCATCTGTTCAGATTTTGTGTTTCTTCTGGAGTCCGCCTTGCAAGGTTGTATTTTTCTAGAAAGTTGTCCATTTCTTCTAGGTTATCCAATTTGTTACCATGTAATTTTTCATAGTATTCACTCTAATTCTTTGTATTTCTGTGGTATCTGTAGTGATTTTTCCGTTTTCAATTCTGATTCTGTTCATGTGTGTAGACTCTTTTTTTCTTGATAAGTCTGGCTAGGGGTTTATCTATTTTGTTTATTTTCTCGAAGAACCAGCTTCTGCTTTCATTGATTCTTCCTATTGTTTTATTCTTGATTTTATTTATTTCTGCCCTTATCTTTATTATGACCCTCCTTTTACTGACTTTGGGCCTCATTTGTTCTTCTTTTTCTAGTTTCGTTAATTGTGAGTTTAGACTGTTCATATGGGATTGTTCTTGTTTCCTGAGGTAGGCCTGTTTTGCAATATACTTCCCTCTTAGCACGGCCTTTGCTATATCCCACAGATTTTGCGATCTTAAATTATTGTTGTCATTTGTGTTCATATATTGCTTGATCTCTGTTTTTATTTGGTCATTAATCCATTGATTATTTAGGAGTGTGTTTGTGGAGTTTTTTGTTTTCTTTGTGTAATTTATTTCTAGTTTCATACCTTTGTGGTCTGAGAAACTGGTTGGTACAATTTCAATCTTTTTGAATTTACTGAGGCTCTTTTTGTGGCCTAGTATGTGATCTATTCTTGAAAATGTTCCATGTGCACTTGAAAAGAATGTGTATCCTGCTGCTTTGGGGTGTAGACTTCTGTAGGTGACTGTTAGGTCCTTCTGTTCTAGTGTGTTGTTCAGAGCCTCTGTCTCCTTACTTATTTTCTGTTTGGTTGATCCGTCCTTTGGAGTGAGTGGAGTGTGAAGTGTCCTAAAATGAATACATTGTATTCTATTTCCTCCTTTAATTCTGTTAGTATTTGTTTCACATATGTAGGTGCTCCTGTGTTGGGTGCATAGGTATTTATAATGGTTATATCCTCTTGTTGGACTGACCCCTTTATCATTATGTAATGCCCTTTTTGTCTCTTGTTATTTTCTTTTGTTTTCAAGTCTACTTTGTCTGATACAAGTACTGCAACTCCTGCTTTTTTCTCCCTATTAGTTGCATGAAATATCATTTTCCATCCCTTTACTTTCAGTCTGTGTATGTCTTAGGGTTTGAAGTGAGTCTCTTGTAGGCAGTGTTGGTGCATTCAGACCATTTACATTTAGGGTGATTATCAATAGGTATGTACTTATTGCCATTGCAGGCTTTAGATTCGTGGTTACCAAAGGTTCAAGGGTAACTTCCTTACTATCTAACAGTCCAACTTAACTCACTTAGTACACTATTACAAACACAATCCAGAGGTTCTTTTTTCTTTTTTCTTCCTTCTCCATTCTTTATGTACTCGGTATCATATTCTGTATTCTTTGTCTATTCTTTGACTGACTTTGGGGGTAGTTGATTTGATTTTGCATCTGCTTTGTAATTAATTGGTCTACTTTCTTTACTGTGGTTTTATTTCCTCTGCTGACAGCTATTTAGCCTTAGGAACACTTCTGTCTATAGCAGCCCCTCCAAAATACACTGTAGAGACTATTTGTGGGAGGTAGATTGTCTCAGTTTTTGCTTCTCTGGAAATTATTTAATCCTTCAAATTTAAATGATAATCTTGCTGGGTAGAGTTTTCTTGGTTTGAGGCCCTTCTGCTTCATTGCATTAAATATATCATGCCAGCCCCTTCTGGCCTGTAAGGTTTCTGTTGAGAAGTCTGATGATAGCCTGATGGGTTTTCTTTTGTATGTGATCTTTTTTCTCCCCTGGCTGCTTTTAATAGTCTGTCCTTATCCTTGATCTTTGCCATTTTAATTATTATATGTCTTGGTGTCTTCCTTGGGTCCCTTCTGTTGGGAGATTTGTGTGCCTCCATGGACTGAGAGCCTATCTCCTTCCCTATCTCCTTCCCGAGATTGAGGAAAGTCTTAGAAATTACCTCCTCAAAGACACTTTCTATGCCTTTTTCTCTCTCTTCATTCTTCTGGTACCCTTATAATGTGAATATTGTTCCATTTGGATTGGTTGCACCATTCTCTTAATATTCTTTCATTCCTAAAGAGCCTTTTTTCTCTCTGTGCCTCAGCTTCTTTTTATTCCTGTTCTCCAATTTCTATTTCATTTACCATCTCATCTACTTCATCTAATCTGCTTTTAAATCCTTCCATTGTATGTTTCATTTCAGACACTGAATTCATCAACATTTGTATCTCATTCTTGAACTCCTGCCTGAGTTCTTGAATATTTTTCTGTAGCTCTGTGGGCATGTTTATGATTTGTATTTTGAAATCTCTTTCAGAAAGATTGATGAGGTCAGTTTTACTTGGCCCTCTTTCTTGTGTTTGTGGGATTTTGGCTTGAACTAGCTTCCTTTTGACATTTCATATTTGAAGGTGGCACCCTCTAGTCCCCAAAAGCTCTACTTTGTGGAGCTGCTTAGCCCCTGAAGTGATGGCAGAGGTCGCAGGTGAGCGGCGCTGTGGCCTGTTGGGAGAAAAGAGCTCTTTCCTGATTCCTGGCTGCAGTGCCTGCTTCCACTGCCAGGGCCAGTGGTCTGAATGCGTAGGGAGGAGCCTTTGCTATGCACTTGTAGCTGCCGTAGGCAGGGCCGCCCTCTGACTGACGTGACACAATGGCAGGGGCAGCCAGTTTGCAAGACTGTGCCAGCCGGGAGGAAGGAGTGGCAGGCTGCAAATCTCAGTGGTGGTGGTGGGGTCCTCATAGCTGCATAGCCAGCCAGGGGGATGGAGCACCTGAAGCTCCTGAAAGTTCCCAACCCCCTGGGCTGAGTGCGCTGGGACAATTTCATTCACCTATCCTTTCTCCTGAGAAGCAAGCTCTGTGCAATCCTTGCCCTTTTAGCAGCCCTTTTGCTGTTGGGAAATCTGTCAGAGTGCCTGCCTTTCTTTTGTCCCAGAGCAGCCAGTTGTGGGTACCTGTTCCTCACAAGTGGCTGGAATCTCAGTCTCTCCAAGTATTCTGCCTCTCTTGCTTTCCAACTGCACTAATCTTCAGAGCACCATGTAATGTAGGTTTGTGCTCCCAGAGCAGATCTCCAAGGCTGGGTGTTCAGCAGTCCTAGGCCTCCCATCCCCTCCCTGCTCCATTTGTCTTCCTCCTGCCAGTGAACTGTGTTTGGCGAAGGGCTTGGGTCCCGCTGGATCACGGCTTTGGTACTTTATCCTTTTCCTTAAGGTCTGCTCTGTTCCCTAGGTATAGGCAGTATGGCACAGCCTTCTTTCCTGTTGCTCTTTCAGGATTAGTTGTGTTTGCTGTATTTTCATACTATATGTAGTTTTGGGAGGTTTCTGTCTCACCAGTCGTGCTGCCATCTTTAATCCCTGTTCTTCCAGAGCTCAAGATTTTCACAAGCTCTGTCGACAAATATGAGCAGTCAACATTCAAATCCTGATTACCCCATTCCCATTTGATTGCTTTGTGGTTCCTGTAACAGTTTCCAGAAACTACCCTTCGTGTCCATTCAGTTCGGGGAAATGAGTCCATATCCCGTTCCTTAGAAAAACAAGCCAACTCTAGGCAATTCTCCCTCTTCTGGAGCATTTGAGAATGAGATGGTTTTTATAAAAAGAACATTTGGGAACCAGAGAACTTTTCTAGTATATCAAAATAGTAAACACTTAAACTTGAACAATTTAAAAAATAAGACAACCTAAAATCCTACCTCTTTATTATTACAGTATTAACTTGTTCACATATCTATCACTTTGTTTTTACAATGTTGGGATACTCTACCATATTTTATAATTTCACAATTTCCCCCATTTAACACAGTAACATAAACACTGTCTGCCACATTTCAAAAAAGTCCTCATAATCCTGTTTTTTGAAGACTATGCAGTTTTCCATCATAAAGGGTATATGATGATGTAGGGCACATGTAGCATAATCATTAAGCCTTAAGACTCCCTGGGTTACATCCTGACTTACTTTGTGGCTGTGTGACTCTTAGAGACTTAACTTTCCTGAACCTCATTCTCTCCTCTGTGAGATGGGGATAAGTTTGTTTTTGTGGCTACTAGGAGATAAAATATGTAAAAACATTTAGCACAGTGCTAACATATTAGGCCCTCAGTAAATATTATTTGTTATCTTCATCATTATCACAAATTATGCAGTGTCAGTATCTTTGTACATAGATGTTTTTGCCTTCAGGTCCTTTCTTAAGACTAGATTCCCAGAAGTATTGTCACTGGGCCAGAGGATAAGCTTTTAAATAGCTGCAAAACTAAGGGAAATGCATGATAGTTTTGATTTTTCTTTACTTTCAAATACATATGACCTCTTAAAAGAGAGGACATAATGGATTGGCCCAAAGGGCTTATGAACAGAAGAATGTTGGGTCAGCTTCATTACCACAGTCTTGCCTTATGCCTGCTTGTATTTTGCATCACCGCACGGAGCCTTTACCTCAGGCTTGACAAATAATGCCCCTTGAATCTGTGCATCTGAACCTCTTACAAGTGCAGCCTTCTAATTACCCCCCTGTTGAGTAGTTGCTAGCTTTTACCACTAGGCGCTAACTTTCAAAGTGTCAGTGGTTTTGTGACCCTGAAGCACTGGGTGATTAAGTACAGACCAAACGAGATCTGAACACATGTGCATGAGGCCTCAAGCCAGGAGCCGCACTTGCTCTCCAGAGGAGACTGAGCTCTTGTACTGGCACCTCTCTTCCCCTCTCACGAGTCACTGCCCTAGTCCTCTGTAAGAGAAGCCCTCGTGGAGGTTTTGTTGTATCAAATGTTGTTGTTTTGTTAATCCTTTGCTATCTTTGCAGTCCAAGCAAGCCCCACTGATTATGGGACTGAGCTGTTGAGACGGTATCAGGAAAACCTCTCTGAGATTTTCACGGACAACCAGATGCTGCTAAAAATGATCACTCACATGAAGAGTTTAGTCCCTGGAGAAAGAGAGGTAAGAGAGAAAGAAAGAGAAGGCAGAAGGGAGAGAGGGAGGGAGGGTGGAAAATGAGAGAGAAGGAAAAAAGATGAACATAAATGTATTTTTTAAATATATTTATATCTTATATAAATATATATACACAGCCATGCTGAAAAATGTTCAGGGGTTATCAGAGAAGGAGAAATAAAAGGTGATCCCATTTCTAAGGCAAAATGATAAGTAGGATGGTTATAATTTCTGCAGTAATAAGGAAAGACATTTAAAAGGAGGAATGAAGAGCTTTGTCATGTATAAAAATCTCTCAGGTTAAGAGAGGTGAAGGATGTTGTAAAACTCCTCCCCAGAAATACTGTAACCCAGTGCTCAGTCTGCTATGAGCCAGTGCTCAGTCCACTAATGACCCAGTACTCAGTGTGCTATGACTCAGTACTCAGATTGCAGCTTTGCAGCTAGGCCAGTGGCTAGAAAGTCCCTTACTGTATGTTTGTGCTGCTTCTTGAAGGTCATGGAGAAGCTTTTGAAATGTGACCCTGGTTCAGGTGGTTTCAGTTCTCTGATTTCAGCAGCTCTAGAAAAGCAGACTCTCTCTGCAACAGCCATTTGGCAACTGCTGCTGGCAGCTCAGGAGACAAAGACCTGCTCATTGAACCTGCTCATGGAGGAAATACGAAGGGAGCCTGGTGCCAATGCTTTCTTCCAGGCAGGTAGGTTACCCAACCTCTGTCATAGCTTTGCCCCTCTAGAGGTTATTGTCGGTCTTGCTAGAAATAGTACTTTCTTCTGGTAGTTAGTCTTCCACATCCCACTGGAATAAGGACTGGCAATTTTGTTCAAGGACATGGAGTTTGTAAACCTTTTACGATAAAATACACCATGAATATTCTAAGCTTATTCTAATAATTGTCCTCTCAATTCAGTGCTGTTTGCCATTTTCCTCACTCCCAACCCTAGGTAGGATATAGGTGAAATGTATTCTCATTATGAAGAGCTGAGAAAAGGTGAAAGGAAGAAATGGTGGTCATAGTTTAACTAAGGAGTTTTCAATCTACCTTTCTTTCAGTGACCACTCGAGAAAGTGCTGCCTTAGAGACCATCCTGAGGCACCACAAATTGATCCTAGAGGCCATCCAACAAAGGACTGAACTCAGGTGTTTTACCTCAGAGGAAGAGCACCTGGCAGAGACTGTGAAAGAGGTGTGGTGGGAATAAAAGTCACATTGCTTTGGAGAGTTTTACAGAGTTGATGCCTGGGACGTTCCTAAGAGAAGGACCAACTTCTGTAGAGTGCCTGCTGTGTGCAGAACCCCTTGCTAAGCTGACACTTTTGCTCTTTTAATCCTCCAAACCCTGAGTGGCAGGTGATGTCACACACATTTTACAAATGGGAACTCAGGCTCCAGGGGGTTCTAGGATGCTCCAGCTGGTCAGTGGTGAAGCCAGGATTTGAGCCCAGGTTCATATGACTCAAAGCTAGATGTTTTCCATTTGTCTAAACCTAGGTAAACTCAAAGGGAACCACAATACCACTCTCTAGCATGTCCTAAGAAGCACCTTCTTTCACAGGAAGGAAAGTAAAATTGGTCTTTTACACACTCTATTCTGGCATCTAGATGGAGCCAAGACAAACATAGATAGAACAAAGTTTTTGCCCATATGGGGTAGCAAATAGTGCCAACTCATTTTCTGTAAGGCTTCACAGTGTGGCCAGAATCCCAGAAAAACCAGGTGGAGACTTGGTATGGAGGGGGGGATTTGTGGATGTCCGGCCCAGGACCACATATATCAAGTGACAAGCATGATAAAGGCTCATAAAATTAAACTAGAGATTCACCTGTAGTGCTTTAATGTCCAAGTAGGTGTGGAAGGTTTCTAACTCTCCATTCAGGTGACAGCTCCACCTTGGTCTGACTCAGATGGTGAGAAGATGGCACTGTTTCTGTGGGGCTTCAGAGGAAAGATGCATCTAGCTAGACTCTCTCCAGTATGCCATGTACTTCAGAGATGGGGCTTCTGCAGTTGATGAGTTTTAGCCTCACTGATTAGTCTCATGCCTGCCTCAAGGGACATCAGGTTTATTCAGACTTGAAAAGAGCAGAAATAAAATATCTTCCAAAATGAAAATTCCATTTGGCCATCTGTAGATGGTTTAGCTTCATTTTCTGTGCACTGACTCTTTCTGCTGATAGTTCTAACATTCTAAAAGATGACGGCTTTGAAATAATATTCTTGGCCTCTTTAAAGCCCCTATTTGAACCTTCTTAAAAAGCTGAGTTTCTTTATGAAAGGAAATGATGTTTAAAAGGGTACATTTAAGTATCTAAAAATGTGAAGCCACTGATCATGCACAATTACTTCCAGGCATTGAGACAATTATATATTATGAAAAACTGTCTCTGTCTCCAAGACAGAAGCACCACCAGCCAAATCCTATGGCTTCCCGAGCTTCTACTGTTGAGACCTGAAACAATTATTGTAGAGACTCCTAGTCTCTGAGAAAATACTCATGTAGAAAACACAATGCTTCCTTGCTTGTACCTTCTTTGTATTCATGCATTTATCTTGACATGAACCTTTTTTTTTAATTTTCTTAATTTCCCTGTTGTTTGGAACGAAGGCTCTCCACTACATTTATTGCAAGAAATGAAAACTTGTTATAACTGGAGTGATGCCTTTCTGAAATTAGCTTTTTTTTCCTAAGTTGAAAACCATGGTAAAACTCTGCTGATATGAACTGCAAACCTTTGTCTCATGGTATTCATTTAGATTCTGAGCATTTCCTCTGAGACCGCCAGTCCTGGGGCTTCCCTGAGAGCAGTGCTGAGCAGAGCCATGGAAAAATCTGTCTCGGCCATTGAAATATGTCACCTCTTGTGCCGCACCCACAGATCTTTCCCAGGCTTGCAGCCTGTCATGCAGGAGTTAGCACACACTGGTAAGCAATAGGGTGGGTGGGGGTCCTGTCAGGCCCCCAGCTTGTTTCCTTATTGCAGAGAGGAGGCAATAGTTCCTCTAAGAGTTCATACATTACTACCTTACTGATTTTATGTGCTCTCAATATCTAATAGAAAACTTGTAGACGTAGATGTAAAATGATGCTCTTTGTGTATATTAGACAGTAAAGATGACAATGATGTTACTTCAGAGTTGTATGAGGGACCCAACTAGTCTCCAGTCCCCTCTGAGAAGAAAGCTAGAAAAGCAAAATAGAAACAGAATTCCCAGAGCCATGAGAGTTCTCTCCTATGCAGGTTTCCTTACTCAGGATAATGGAGAGAAGGAAGAGTGGAAGGTGAGTAATACATTTCACCATGAAGCCAATGACAAAGCAGATGGAAAAGCAGCCGAGCCCACTGAGGAGGACTGCCGGTCTGGGAAGCAGAGTGAGCAGGGGCAGACCGGCCCCTTGCCAGAACAGCAAGGGAAGGACATGCCTGCCTCCCCAGACACTGCCAAGAAAAGCTTCATCTGTAAGGCCTGTGACAAAAGCTTCCATTTCTACTGCCGCCTCAAGGTGCACATGAAGCGCTGCCGGGTGGCCAAGAGCAAACAGGTGCAGTGTAATGAGTGCAGTGAGACCAAGGATTCTAAGAAAGAGCTGGAGAAACATCAGCTGGAGGTCCATGGTGCAGGCGGAGAGCCCAACGTCCCCAAGAAGAAGAAGAAGAGGCTTCCGGTGACGTGTGACCTCTGTGGCAGAGAATTTGCCCATGCCTCAGGTACATTCCAAAGGCAAAGTAATAGAGGGTGGTAACCTGGATATTGTAGTTTGGAGCCCCACTCTAGCTGAATGCAGTAAGGGCTGTGGATGGGCTGAGAAACCAGGGCAGGTTCCCCTGCAGGCAGGGTAATGTTTTGAGAAATGCTCTTTGAGAAGTGACCTTTGGAATCAACTGTCTGAGCTTTAAGTTGCCCATCTGTTAAATAGGCACTCTGATTCCACCTACTTCTCTAGATTGATGATAGTATAGTTCCACGCCTAGTACAGTGCCTACAGTAGAGCTCGTACTCCCCAAGTTAGTACTCAGTAGGTCATGATAACAACCAGCTACGTAACACCTGACTCTTAGGTTTCCATGAATCCCTTGGTTCTTGATAAAAAACATGAATCATGGAAGCTGTGGAATGTAAAGAGAATTGGTTCCCCTTACCTCAGATGGTAGATAAACCTAATGAAAGAATTGAGTTTTGTTTCACTTTTTCTGGGTAGCTAAGTCCTATTTAGGAGAGAGAGGGTATGGTAAAGATAAACCCAGAATACCTCCATGCCTGCTCCATCCAGGAGTAGGACCACGGTGACTATGGGCTGCTCGGTGGTGACAGTGAGCAGCCTGGCTTTGTGAAGTCAGGGTGAGCGTGGCTGGTGTCCCGTACTTTGTGTTGTGCTTCCTCTTGGGGCCCAGCCTGAGGTGAGTTTGCTGTCATCCTCATGCTGGGTTCATAACATTGATTGCTAGTGTCCCTCTGGCCCCTGACACGGCTCCCTAGGCATGCAGTACCACAAGCTGACAGAGCACTTTGACGAGAAGCCTTTCTCCTGTGAAGAGTGTGGGGCAAAGTTTGCAGCCAACTCTACCCTGAAGAACCACCTTCGCCTGCATACTGGCGACCGCCCGTTCATGTGCAAGCACTGCCTCATGACCTTCACCCAGGCCTCTGCCCTGGCCTACCACACCAAGAAGAAGCACTCAGAGGGTAAGGCGTGCAGACTTCCTTCATTTTGCTATGAACTTTAACTGTGCGAGCTGCCTAAAACCCACTTGGAATTAGGCATGATCTATATCTCAAGTAGATTAAAAACAAAATAACAGAAAATCTCGAGGCACACGGATGCCTAGGAGCAGGAACACATACATGCACAGATGTGTAAAATGCTTATGGTGAGAATTTCTGAAGTGAGGCTGGCTAACATAGTATTATGATTATACTTACGGAATTTGCATAAAATCAGGAATTCCTTTATTTACATAAAACCAAGAAAAACCTTGGTTGAGCACCTGCTGTGGATCGAGCACGGCAGATGCTGAGCGACTAAGCTGGAGTCCTGTGCTCCTGTAGCTGGTGGTTGCAGTGCCCCTAGTGTAGAGGCAGTTACAGTGCAGAGCCATCAGCAGCGTATGACGGAGTCACACCAGGGAGGCAGGCAAGATTGAAGGATGTTTCTAGGCCAGTCAGAGGGGAAGAAGATCATTTCTAGGGAAGGCCCGCTGGAGAATTCTATGCATTGTTTGGAGCATTTATGTGTAGGAACTAACCGTCATCTCACTGGGATTGTTGTAGTGGCCTCCTAACTGGTGTTCTTGTGCTCATCCTTTCCGTGGACGGCATTCTCAATACACAGCCTGAGTGACCCTTTCACAACTAAACTATATCTCATCACTTCTCGGCTCAAAACCTTGCAAAAGGTTCTCTTGTCCCACAGTGTGAAATCCAAGGGCCTTAGGATAGCCCACCAGGACCCATGTGACTAAGTCGTCTGACAGCTGAGCATGTCTCTTACTACTCTCCCCGCCTCGCACTTGTCTGCCCAGGGCAGCCTCCATTTGAAGCCTCAGACCTGCAGGCACCAGCGCAGGACCTGTGTTCATGCTCTGCCCTCAGCTTGGAATGCTTTCCTCTCAGACACCTCCAGGCTCCGCTTCTTCATCTCCTTCAAGTTTTTGCTCACACTTGCCATCTCCTCCAGTCCTTTCCTGACCACCCTGTGTAGCCTCAGGCCCACCCCAGTCCCCTGCATTATTTTCCTCCATAGTACTTATCATCTGATATATTATCTACCTCATTAACCTGTTGTGTTGCTGATTAGTCTCCTCCTGTTAGAATGCAAGCTCCATGAGGGTAGAGCTGTTAGCCTGTTTCTTCCGCTCCAGGATCTGTGGAACTTAGAATGGTACTTAGCAGTAATAGGCCCTCGATAAGCAGTCATTGAGTGAATTAATTTCTTGGGCACTACTACAGTCTTTGGGGATAGCATGACTGTACACACCTGGTTGTCATAGAGCCTACATCCTAGGGGGTGAAACAGACCATAGACAAGTACATGTGTAAGGTAAGTTCCAGTAGCAGTAATTGCTGGGAAGGAAAATAAGGCAGGATAAGTGGCAAGAAAATGATGGGTGGGGTTGGAGTGCTACTTGTCCTGTCAGAGGTGGCCTCTGAGACTTGGCATTGAGCAGCAGCCTGAATGAAGTGAAAGATGGAGCCATGGAAGACGAAGGACAGGAGTATCACAAGTGCAGAGACCCCCTCCCCATGTGGGAAGGAGAGATCACAGGGAAACTGGAAGGGGTTCAGGCAGAGTAAATGAGGGAAGAGTGCTGAGAGATAAAGCCAGAGAGGTCACCAAAGGCCAGATCTTGTAGCATTTTAGAAGCCAAAGTAGGGACTTCAGTTTCTGTGCAAAGTGTGTTAGTTTCTATTGCTACTATAACATTACCACAAACAGTGGCTTAATGCAAAGGTATTCTCTTATTGCTTTGGAGGTTAAAGGTCCAAAATGGGTCTTATGAGGCTGCAATCAAAATTATGGCCAAGTGTGTACGTGGAGGAGGCTCTAGGGGAGAATTCATTGCCCTTGCCATTTCCAGCCTCGAGAGGTTGTCTGCATCCTATGGCTGCTGGCCGCATGGCTGCCACCTGTCCTCCCACCATCATGCCTCCTCCTCTGACTCCCTTTCCACCTCGCACAAGGACCTTTGGGATTGCGCCGGGCCTAATTGTACAATCTAGGATAATCCTACCATCTCAGGACCCTGAACTTAATCGAACCTTCAGAATCCTTTGGCCTGATTTCCTCACTTCCCTGTTGGCCCATTCACAAGTTTTAACAATAAGGATATAAGCATCTTTGGGGTCCACTATGCCTGTCTACCATAGGAAGCCATATGAGAGTTTTGAGCAGAGGAGTGATGGGATCTGATTTCCTTTTTTTTAAGGTAATTCTGGTCAGTCTCAACAATAAATTGTAAAAGGTTGGGGATTTTCTCAAGATGGCAGTGTGACTAGGGCAGCAGAAATCTCCTCCCCAAACCATACAAGTTTGGAAAATACAGCAAATACAACAATGTCTAAAAGAGAGACCAAAAGATACAGTACAGGCTACATCTACATCTGCAAGAACTCGGCATCTCATAAAAAGGGTAAGATACAAATCTGTGACCCGGGGGGAGCAGAGCACTCACCCCACCCCAGCTCACCGGCAGGAGGAAAAGAATCAGAGTGGGGAGGGGGTGGAAGCACAGGACTGCTAAATAACCAGCCATTGTAATCTGCACTGGGAGCACAGACACACATTGCATGGTGTGCTGGATAACAGAAATGGAAAAGTAAAATCCAAGACTGAGACTGCGAACAGGTCCCCACAGCCGGCTGCCCTGGGACAAAAGAAAAGAAGGCACTTTAAAAGTCTTAAAGGGACAAGGGTTTAACAGGTAGACAAAATCATCCTGGCACATACAGCCCAGCAGGCTAGGAATTTTAAGGAACTTCAGGCGCCCTAACCCCCTGGGTGGCAACGCAGATCTGAAGCCCCTCACAGCAATAAGCAGCCGGCCGTTCATTCCCCTCCGCCGACACTGCAAGCAGACTGGCTGACATGCCATGGCTGCAGACCAGCTGGGGAGCAGCCCCACCCACAACAACCACACAGAGTCTTCTCCCAGCGTGCAGCTAACTGTGCCAGATTCGGAGGCTGCCCCCTGCGCATAGCTGCCAGGCACAGACAGAGGAAGCTGGCACAAAGTCCAGAAGGCACGAAGGGGTGCCATTCTTGCAGGAAAACACACACGGCATATCTGCGACCCCCAGCAGTGCCCTAAGCTATCCCAAGGGCCAACCCACCCACAGCAGCTCAGGGGATTAACCCAGAGACTGCTGCTCCCTGTGTGCGGTTAACTGGCATAGAGAGTGGAGAAGGGCAAGGTGACCAGTAAGCAGGAAGGGACTTTGTTCTACCAGCTGACACATGCGCCACTTGCTGGCAGTCACTTCTATGCCATGAAAAGGCAGAAGAACCTGGTCCAGTCCAAAATCATTAAAACGCAAGAGAGAGGGCCTAGTGAGACCAATATAAGCAATCTTCCTAAAAGAAGAATTCAAATTAAAAGTCATAACCATGTTGATGGAGCTGCATAGAAATATGCAAGAGCTAAGGGATGAATTCTGGACAGAGATAACAGAAATGAAACAAACAGTGGGAGGATTTAAGAGCAGCCTGGATGAGGTGCAAGAGACTGTTAAAGGAATAGAAATCAGACAACAGGAATACAGAGAAGTGAGGTAGAGAGAGATAAAAGGATCTCTAGGAATGAAAGAATATTAAGAGAACTGTGTGACCAATCCAAATGGAACAATATTTGCATCATAGGGGTACCAGAAGAAGAAGAGAGAGAAAAAGGGATAGAAAGTGTCTTTGAAGAAATAATTGCTGAAAACTTCCCCAAGCTGGGGAAGGAAATAATTTCTCAGACCATGGAAGCCCACAGATCTCCCAACACAAGGGACCCTAGGAGGACAACACCAGGACATATAATAAAATGGCAAAGATCAAAGACAAGGACAGGGTATTAAAAGCAGCCAGAGAGGAAGAAGATCACCTACAAAGGAAAACCCATCAGGCTATCATCAGACTTCTCAACAGAAACCTTATAGGCCAGAAAAGAATGGCATGATATATTTAATGCAATGAAACAGAAGGGCCTTGAACCAAGGATACTGTATCCAGCAAGATTATCATTTAAATTTGAAGGAGGGAATTCAGCAATTCCCAGATAAGCAAAAGTTGAGGGAATTTACCTCCCACAAACCACGTCTACAGTGTATTTTAAAGGGACTGCTCTAGATGGAAGTAATCCTAAGGCAAAATAGATGTCACCAGAGAAAATAAAATCACACCAAAGAAAGCAGACCAACCAAATACTAACTAAAGGCAAAAAATAAAATCAGCTATCCATAAAAGCAGTCAAGGGAAACACGAAAGCGTATAGAATAAAACACCTAACATATAGAGAGTGGAAGAAGAAGAATAAGAAGGGAGAGAAATAAAGAATCATTAGACTGTGTTTATAATAGCATAATAAGTAAGTTTAAGTTAGATGGTTAGATAGTAATGAAGCTACACTTGAACCGTTGGTAACCACAAATCCAAAGCCTGCAATGGCAATAAGTACATATCTTGATAATCACCCCAAATGTAAAAGGACTGAATGCACCAATCAAAAGACACAGAGGAATAGAATGGATAAAAAAGCAAGACCCACCTATATGCTGCATACAAGAGACTCACCTCAAACCCAAAGACATACACAGACTACAAGTGAAGGGATGGAAAAAGATATTTCATGCAAACATTAGGGAGAAAAAAGCAGGTGTTACAGTACTTGTATCAGACAAAATAGATTTCAAAACAAAGAAAGTAATGAGATAAAGAAGGATATTACATAATGATAAAGGGGTCAGTCCAACAAGAGGATATAACCATTATAAATATCTATGCACCCAACACAGGAGCACATACATATGTGAGAAAAATACTAACAGAATTAAAGGAGGAAATAGAATGCAATGCATTCAGTTTAGGAGACTTCAACACACCAGTTATGGCAAAGGACAGATCCACCAGACAGAAAATAAGTAAAGACACATAGGCACTGAACAACATACTAGAACAGGTGGACCTAACAAACATTTACAGAACTCTACACCCAAAAGCAGCAGGGTACACATTCTTCTCAAGTGCACATGGAACATTTTCCAGAATAGACTACATACTAGGCTACAAAAAGAACCTCAGTAAATTCAAATAGATTGAAATTCTACCAACCAATTTCTCAGATCACAAAGGTATAAAACTAGAAATAAATTGTACAAAGAAAACAAAAAGGCTCACAAACACATGGAGGCTAATAACATGCTCTTAAATAATCAATGGATCAATGACCAAATTAAAACAGAGATCAAGCAATATATGGATACAAATGACAACAATAGCACAACACCCTAACTTCTGTGGGACACAGCAAAGGCAGTTCTAAGAGGAAAGTATATAGCAATCCAGGCCTATTTAAAGAAGGAAGAACAATCCCAAATGAGTAGTCTAAATCCACAATTATTGAAACTGGAAAAAGAAGAACAAAAGAGGCCCAAAGTCAGCCGAAGGAGGGACATAATGAAGATCAGAGATGAAATAAAATTGAAAAGAATAAAACAGTAGAAAAAAAATCAGTGAAAACAAGAGCTGGTTCTTTGAGAAAATAAACAAAATAGATAAATCCCTAGCCAGACTTATTAAGAGAAAAAGAGAATCTACACAGATTAACAGAATCAGAAATGTGAACGGAAAAATCATGACGGACACCACAGAAATACAAAGAATTATTAGAGAATGCTATGAAAATCTATATGCTAACAAACTGGATAACCTAGAAGAAATGGACAGCTTTCTAGAAAAATACAACCTTCCAAGACTGACCAAGGAAGAAACACAAAATCTAAACAAACAAATTACCAGCAAAGAAATTGAATTCGTAATCAAAAAACTACCCAAGAACAAAACCACCGGACAGACAGATTCACCGCTGAATTTTATCAGACATTTAGAGAAGACATAATACTCATTCTTCTTAAAGTTTTCCAAAAAATAGAAGAGGAGGGAATACTTCCAAACTCTTTCTATGAAGCCAGCATCACTCTAATACCAAAACCAGGCAAAGACACCACAAAAAAAGAAAATAACAGATCTATATCCCTGATGAACATAGATACAAAAATACTCAACAAAATATTAGCAAACTGAATCTAAAAATACATCAAGAGGATCATACACCATGATCAAGTGGGATTCATCCCAGGGATGCAAGGATGGTACAACATTTGAAAATCCATCAACATCATCCACCACATCAACAAATGAAGGACAAAAACCACATAATCATCTCCATAGATGCTGAAAAAGCATTCGACAACATTCAAAACCATTCATGATAAAAACTCTCAACAAAATGGGTATAGAGGGGAAGTACCTCAGCATAATAAAGGCCATATACGACAAACCACTGCCATCATCACACTTAACAGTGAGAAGCTGAAAGCTTTTCCCCTAAGATCAGGTACCAGGCAGGGATGGCCACTCTCCCTACTTTTATTCAACATAGTACTGGAGGTCCTCGCCACAACAATCAGACAAAACACAGAAATAAAAAGCATCCAGATTGGTAAGAAAGAAGTCACACTGCCACTATTTGCAGATGTCATGATATTGCACATAAAAAAATCTAAAGAATCAACTCCAAAACTACTAGAACTGATATCAGAATTCAGCAAAGTTGCAGGATACAAAATTAGTACACAGAAATCTGTTGCATACCTATACACTAATGATGAACTAGCAGAAAGAGAAATCAGGAAAATAATTCCATTCATAATTGCATCAAAAAGAATAAAATACCTAGGAATAAACCTAACCAAGGAACTGAAAGACCTGTACCCTGAAAACTACAAGACACTCTTAAGAGAAATTAAAGAAGATA
Source organism: Manis javanica (assembly GCF_040802235.1). Classification (NCBI taxonomy): domain Eukaryota; kingdom Metazoa; phylum Chordata; class Mammalia; order Pholidota; family Manidae; genus Manis; species Manis javanica. The sequence continues at coordinate 16,604,713 of NC_133159.1, forward strand.
CTAACAAATGGAAATTCATCCCACGCTCTTGGCTAGGAAGAATTAATATTGTAAAATGGCCATCCTGCCTAAAGCAATCTACAGATTCAGTGCAATCCCTATCAAAATACCAACAGCATTCTTCAATGACCTAGAACAGATAGTTTTAAAATTCATATGGAACCACAAAAGACCCCGAAAAGCCAACGCAATCCTGAGAAGGAAGAATAAAGCAGGGGGGATCTTGTTTCCCAACTTCAAGCTCTACTACAAAGCCACAGTAATCAAGACAATTTGGCACTGGCAGAAGAACAGACCCATAGACCAGTGGAACAGAATAGAGAGTCCAGATATTAACCCAAACATATATGGTCAATTAATATATGACAAAGGAGCCATGGATATACAGTGGGGAAATGACAGCCTCTTCAACAGCTGGTGTTGGCAAAACTGGACAGCTACATGTAAGAGAATGAAACCGGATCATTGTCTAAACCCACACACAAAAGTAAACTCAAAATGAATCAAAGACCTGAATGTAAGTCATGAAACCATAAAACTCTTAGAAAAAAACATAGGCAAAAATCTCTTGGACGTAAACATAAGCAACTTCTTCATGAAAATATATCCCCAGGCAAGGGAAACAAAAGCAAAATTGAACAAGTGGGACTATATCAGGCTGAAAAGCTTCTGTACAGCAAAGGATACCATCAGTAGAACAAAAAGGCATCCTACAGTATGGGAGAATATATTCGTAAATGACAGATCTGATAAAGGGTTAACATCCAAAATATATAAAGAGCTCACGCACCTCAACAAACAAAAAGCAAATAAGCCAATTAAAAAATGGGCAGAGGATCTGAACAGACACTTCTCCAAAGAAGAAATTCAGATGGCCAACAGGCACATGAAAAGATGCTCCACATTGCTAATCATCAGAGAAATGCAAATTAAAACCACAGTGAGATATCACCTCACACCAGTTAGGATGGCCAACATCCAAAAGACAAACAACAACAAATGTTGGTGAGGATGTGGAGAAAGGGGAACCCTCCTCCACTGCTGGTGGGAATGTAAATTAGTTCAACCATTGTGGAAAGCAATATGGAGGTTCCTCAAAAAACTCAAAATAGAAATACCATTTGACCCAGGAATTCCACTCCTAGGAATTTACCCTAAGAATGCAGGAGCCCAGTTTCAAAGAGACATATGCACCCCCATGTTTATTATAGTACTGTTTACAATAGCCAAGAAATGGAAGTAACCTAAGTGTCCACAAGTAGATGAATGGATAAAGAAGATGTGGTACATATCCACAATGGAACACAATGGAATATTATTCAGCTGTAAGAAGAAAATAAATCCTACCATTTACAACAATATGAATGGAGCTAGAGGGTATTATGCTTAGTGAAACAAGCCAGGTGGAGAAAGACAAGTATCAGATGATTTCACTCATCTGTGGAGTATAAGAACAAAGAAAAAAACTGAAGGAACAAAACAGCAGCAGACTCACAGAACCCAAGAATGGACTAACAGTTACCAAAGGGAAAGGGACTGGGGAGGATGGGTGGGAAGGGAGGGATAAAGGGAAGAAGGGGACATTACAATTAGCACACATAATGAAGGGGGGGCACAGTGAAGGCAGTAGAACACAAAGAAGACAAGTAGTGATTCTGTACCATCTTACTACACTGATGGACAGTGACTGTAATGGGGTATGTGGTGGGGACTTGATAATGGGGGTTGTCTAGTAACCATAATGTTGCTCATGTAATTGTACATTAATGATACCAAAATTTTAAAAAACCCTGTAGAAGATGAGTTCACAATACAAAATGACAACACTTGAGGAACAATTCTCCAGGAGGGAGAGTCAGCAGGTATAACAAACTGCAGGATTAGAAACCCAAGAACATCAAATAATTATCAGATTACAGATTCCCTATCCCCCTCAGATATGGGGGGAAAAAACTGTAAAAGGTCAATAGTGCAATATAAACGGAGAGGCACTGCAGTAGTCCTATGTGGAAATGGTGGGGTTTTCAACCAGAGTTGTGTTAAGGGCAGTTGTAAAAAATGCTCAAGTTTGGGAATGTATTGTTGAAAGTGGACATTACAGGACTAATGATAGATTGCATGTGGGATGTGACAGAAGGAAGAATTAAGGATGGCTCTGGGTTTTGGGGCATAAGCAGCTGAGTAAATGGTGCTGCCATTTACTGAAATGGCAGAGCTTTGGGCTTCCATGTGTGTATATGGATGGGTAGGTGGGTGGGTGGTGGGCATGGTAGGATAGAGAATTAGGAGCTCTGTTTTAGATATGATAAATTAGAGCCCCAAGCAGAGAAGTAGAGTACCAGGCATATGACTCTATAAGTGAAGGTCTGGGGAAAGCTGGGAGCTAGATTTATGAATGAAGCTGTCAGTGTATAGATAGTATATAAGGCTCTAAGATGAGATCACCTGGAGAGTGAGGGTGAAGAAGGTGGTCAAGGACTCCTCAGTAACTTCAACTCTTGATTCAAGAAACCCTTTTTTTCTAACAAGATCTTATTCAAATCCCACTATGTAGAAAATGAAAGTGAAGTTGATTTCTTTAGTTGAATTAGGCCCTGGGATATGAGGGGTCTGAGACCCTTACCTCACTGATTTCCTCCCTTCCCTGTTGACCCATAAGGGAGCTTGGAGGTACAGTTGGTCTACTATGTTTTACAAATGCCAGTTTTCCAGACTTGCTCTTTACCTGTATTTTCTGATTTCTTTCATTTTATTCTGGTCATTATATTCTTATGATGTGCATGAGAAAATAGAGGCCAAGTTATTTATAGTAATTTATAGCAAGTCACTGAAAGAAGGCTTTCATTTTTCTCTGAATCCACGTCTGTCACCTTTATGTTGCACTTGCAGTTCTACACTGTGAAGTTGTAAGGGATGTGGACTAGGGTATTTCCAGGCACAAGATTGTATCTGTTTCCCGGGAGTGGAATGAACTCTTCCATCCTCATGGTGGCCTGGTTAACAGATGGGTAGTCTTGTATGATGAGAACTCCATCCTTATTCCTCAGGATAGGGAGACCACATGACACCCTCTCTGTGTGATGGGCTGTTTGTGAGATGCCATCTGATAGAGTGGCTCAGACCTCTCCCTCAGTATATTACATATTACCTTGTTTTAATATCATCTCCCAGATTATATTTCCCTGATACGTGCTTTAGAATGTGACATTTTTAGGAATGCCAAAAATATTTAGTGCTGTCTCTTAACAAAAGCATGTATATTTCCAGGGAAAATGTATGCATGCCAGTACTGCGATGCCGTGTTTGCCCAGTCCATTGAGCTCTCCCGCCACGTGAGGACTCACACTGGAGACAAGCCATATGTCTGCAGGGACTGTGGCAAAGGCTTCCGGCAAGCCAATGGCCTCTCCATCCACCTGCACACGTTTCACAGTATGTACTGAGGTTGTGGACAAGGCGCTTGGTGCTAGGCCTGGCCCTGAGAATGCATGTAACAATCATAACAGAAGTTGTCACTCTGCCAGACCTGGGCCCATTTGGTGCCTTCACCTCCCCTATCCTGCAAAACCCACATAGCTCATTCCTATTTCAAGAAAAATCCCATTTTAACATGTCATTGTGTGATGCCCATTTCTCTGTTCAGGCTGTTTCCTTGTCTTCCTTCCTCTTTAGCTCACCTGGTGGTATTTGGCTGACAGGCAAATTAGGCTTGAAGGAGAGAGCCTCTGTAACAGACAGACTCACAAAGCGCAGAATACTCCCATTAGTCCACTGAGCTTCTGTTTGCTGCCCCCACTGTCTTTCCCCTACTCTCATCTTATAATCAAACCTGCCTTCCCCGAGGCCTCTGAGCAAATGTCTACCATTGTGAGTGGTCCCTAGGCACACTCCTTTCAAAGCCCGCCCAGCATTCTCCCCCAAATGCCGTCACATTCACTTAGTTTGTAGGGTCTTCCCCCATCTTTCTCCCCTTCTGCTAGAACTGATACAGACAAAAACACAGTTCTAGTCAGCACACACAGGAAGGGAAAGGTAATTCTGTGACTCCCCATTACATCATCAGGAAGTCGCCAGTGTGGCGTCTGGCCGGCACATCCCATCTTCAGCTGCTCTTGTTGCAGTAGGAATGTAATCAGTACAGCACGGTGGGGGGAGAGCTGGGCACTGAATTCACACATCGTGACCCTGCCCTTTACTTCCTTGAGACCTTAAACAAATATCCTACTTCTCTATGTCTCTAATGCCTCTTCTGTAAACTAGAGAAAATAAGTATGCTACCACCTCGGGTTACAGTGAGAACTAGTAAGCTATCAGGTGTAAAGCACGAAGCTCCCTGCCTGACACCTAGAAAACCCTCAGTAAATGCCAGATACTATTATTGGTGAGAAGAGCAACCCTCTCAGATCCCATTCCTCACCATCAAAGCCTCTTTTGAATGCTGTGGACCTTGCATACCCTTCTCCCCTCCCCAGCCCTGTTTCCCACACATCAGTTTCTAGCTAGCAAATACAGTGACTCACAAACATGCTTTATATCAGCACATTCAAGTCTGTCACCAGCCAGCCAGCAAAGGACTTTGCTAGAGCTTCTGTGTGTGCTCAGCATGTGGCTGGACCCTGGGCATTGTTGGAAGAAGAGCAAATGCTGCCCCTTCCCCCCAAGGAGTTTATAAGTACAAAAAATCCAGTTGCAATAGACTTCCAGATGAATGAGATTGGCTTGAATCCAGTGCCATAATTTTGACATCCTCTGGACCTTTTAAATGACATTCTGCTTCAGTTTCCTTCTCCCAGTTTACAGGGGGGTCAGGGAAGGGGAAGACTCAATTTTCAGAATGGAGAGGACCCAGAAGACCTGCCATGCCTTAGAGCATATCATTGGTGGCAGGCCCAGCATCCAGGCCCCGCTCTCAGAGACTGTTCCTTGTAAACTGAGATTGCCAGAGCTCGTGCCCACGGGAAAGTCGTCAGTGGTACTGAGTGCTGCTGCACGGTGGAGTTCTGAGTTAGTCTGGATCAGTGCACACCTAAGATTGGCCTGTGTGCTGGCCTTCTTCTGGGCAAAGGGTTTTACTATTAAAACATTTGCTTTCTGTTGCTTTCAGAAAAAGGCTGAAGTTTCCTGCCATGGGGACAGCAATGTATTCTTTATCTGTGGCAGGTCTTACTTTTGAGGTCTCACTGAAGAGTTGGTGTGTCCAATTAAGTATGTAGCTCAGAGCATACTTGGCAGTGAACACTGGGATTGTTACCCAGTCCAGCCATTTCCTACTGTGTCACTGGGCACTCTCAGCCTTGCTTTTCCTAATTTCTAAAATAGGGACTGATAATGGAACCTACTACAGGGTTACAGGAAGGATAAAGTGAGTTCATATATGTAAGGCACTTAAAACCTGCCTGTCATCTAGCACTCACTGAATGCCACCTATGAAAATGTTATTTTTGAATCTAAAGTGGGAGCAAGGAAGCATTCTTCCTGTCAGTCATACTACTGACAACAAAGGAAATAGTGATGCTCTGGGGTGTATGTAGGAATCTCTATAGAGAATTTGGAAAACTCACAAATGCCCACTGCAAGCAGGGGAGGGGCAAGGGCATTGCTCCCTGGTAAGTAGCAAAATGGAACTTCACTTGTAAGATAGCACATAAGGAATCGAGGTGAAATCCTTGGTGCTGCAGAGGTGGTTCATCCAGAAGCCTGGGAGGAATCCCCCTCCCTAGAGGAAGCTAGGAAGTAATCAGGTGATCACCACACTGACTTCTGGTTGTCGGAGTCTGCGACCTTGCATTACATCTAAACAGAGTCTTGCATCTGGAGCTGTTACAACCACCCACATCTCACTGATAGCTGCCTGTGGTATTTCCCCTCTCCTTCCTCTCATGGAACCAGACATAGAAGATCCCTATGACTGCAAGAAATGCAGGATGAGCTTCCCCACTCTGCAGGATCACCGCAAGCACATCCACGAGGTACACTCCAAGGAGTACCACCCCTGCCCCACGTGCGGGAAGATCTTCAGTGCCCCTTCCATGCTGGAGCGGCACATGGTGACCCATGTTGGAGGGAAGCCCTTCAGCTGTGGGATCTGCAACAAGGCCTACCAGGTGAGCTCAGATTCCGTGGGAGCTCTGCCCCCAGCCCCTGGCCTGCTCTCCCTTTGATCTTCCTTGATTCCCATGTTTATAGCATGCAGAGCACATCTTGTCTCCAGGATATGATGATAGCTGGTTCTTGTGAAGAATGCAGCCTGTAAATATTCCGATTATTGAAGGTGACATGGTCAGAGTAATGTGGTAGGAGAGCTTTAATTGGAGCCAAGCACCCTTATACCACTTGTCTTAGATTTCAGCCTTGTCATGAACTGAATACTGCTTTTCCCCATGGATACTCACGTTCTGTAGAACCTATTGACCCCATGTGTCGAGGGAAATGACCATGACAGTGGGGTATGTAACTCTGCCTGAAATTACCTTGTTTAGCATAATTGTTGTTTGTGTTTAACTCTCAGGGAAGGGCTCTGCTTCTTTACCTTAGAATTTGGTATGTAATTAAGGTGAAACCCCATATGCAACTAGAAAGAAACCACATCTATGAGAAACTTAACTCTAATGCCACAGAGAAAAGAATGGTTTTTGCATCTGTCAGATTTGGGTATATAGAGAGAAGCACCATGGCTAATTTCAGCACAACAAATACTGAGAGTTAATTTGGGGTCGTGTCTTGTGTTATGACTCCATCTCTAGGAAACCGTGAAATTTTAGGGAGTGTCCCAAAGCTGCTCTGGAACCCAGGAGGGATGGGGACAGTTGCTTATAGAGCAGGGACAGCACACACCCCTGCTCCAGCACGTTTCTCTGCTGCTCCCCCTGGGCCTCTGGGAAGAGGTGTGATATGGGTCAGTGGAGAAGAACAGGTACTTCAATTGGAAGGCCAGGGTTTGAATCCTGGTCTTGCTGTTTGCTAATCTGTGTGACCTTGGACAAGTCATGTAACCCCTTTGTGCCTTAGCTTGTACCTCATAGGCTTGTTGTGACAACTGAGAGTTTCTGAAGGACTCAACTGAGCCCTGTCCTGTAGTGGCCTCTCAGCAAATATACAAATGCCTTGTTCCCACAAACACCAGCCTCTCATGTTGACAACACTTAGTTTGATAGGTAAGCATGTGATTCTAGAGCCATAAGCTTAACTGAGAATGTTTTCCTCTCTCTCTCATGAGGATTTTGTGAACTCTCCAGCTACTGGAACATTCTAAGACCTAACATTTGCCAAATTCCTTGCAGCAATTGTCTGGTTTGTGGTACCACAATCGGACCCACCACCCTGATGTATTTGCTGCTCAGAACCATCGATCTTCCAAGTTCGCATCGCTCCAGTGCAGCTCCTGTGACAAAACCTTTCCCAACACTATTGAACACAAGAAGCACATCAAAGCAGAGCATGCAGGTGACGTTTGGGCATCATAGACAGAGTAGGGCCTGCTGATGAATAGCATCCTGGGTTCCAAATCTCCTGGCTTCCAGTGTTAGCCAGGTGTGCTATGGTAATTCCTGCCTTCTGCCTCAGCGTGCCTGAAGGGATGCCACACCAGTCCATGGACCATCAGTAACATAGCTTGAGTGGCAGTAGTTCTCAAGCCCAGAGACTCAGAGCACTGTGAGCTCCTACCAGCCTGAGTGATGATCAGTTGGGGCACGTGGGCAAGGGTGGCAGCTATGGGGGCAGACAAGCTTGGGTGGAAACCCTGACTCCAGCACTGATCAGCTGTATGACCTTGACAGGTGACTTCTGTTTCTGAGCCTGTTTCCTTGTCTTCAGAAAGTTATTAATACTTCCATTGCCTGTCAATTTGGAGATAATTACGACAGCTGGCAGTCATGAAGCATTTCCTGTGGGCAGGCTACATGCAGGGCACTCTGGGTGTGATTTCTCATTTCACTCTCACAACAACCCTGTTTGCATCTAGCTGGTCTGCATCCAGCCTTGGTGCTCTGGGCCACTAGATCGCACTCATACACCACAGGCATGAGGTAGATGCTTGCTAGGAGTTAGCCATCACCTCCTCTCCCCCGTCCTGTTACTCTCCAGCCTTAGAGAGCCATCCTTTTGTTCTTTCCCACCACTTCTTCTTGTCCTTCACAGATATGAAGTTCCATGAATGTGACCAGTGTAAGGAGCTCTTCCCCACACCAGCTTTGCTGCAGGTTCACATCAAGTGCCAGCATTCAGGTCAGTGGCCCTTCCAGAATGCTGCTGGGCTGGACCATCTGGAGTGAGTCTTATCCCCACCATTCATAGCTGTGCCAACCAGGCTAAGCAAACTAACTTGTGCCTCAGTTTCCCCATCTATAAAACAGTGACAATTGTAGTGCCTACCTCCTAGGAAAACTGAAAATGAGTATGTTAGTATATAGAAAATACATAAAGCTTGGAACCATTTCTGTGAGCATCTCTGAAGCATTTCCTGTGAAATCATTGTTACTGCTATGTCTCATCACTCAAAATGCTAGCTGTGAGCTGCACTGTTTTTAAAAAACCATTAAGAAAGAAAAACTGCCAATTAAACTACACTTTCTTATCACTTAGAACTTGCAGGTTATTCTGAGGGTTGTTTTGGACTTAATTTGATGTAGATTATGTTCACTCTTGTATGCAATATAAAAAGGAAAACAGAAATAAATGAAGGCGAGAATCCAGCTTCTCAGAGTCCTTTCAGCTGTGACTGTTGACCTGGTGTCATTCCACATGGCGGTGCACTCTGCCGTCAGGAGCCTTGGTGATGGAGCACAGTAAGGCCGTTGGTTTTGGTCTCTTGAGGATTATATAAGACTGGGCTACTTCTCATTCGTGCTTTGGGAATGTAGCTGAACATCCACCTCTTACCTTTTCCCCAAGACCGGTTGGTTCCTGTAAGTTAAAAATGTGCCCCACTCTTGTCTTGGGGATTTCCTTCCAAGCCACGAACACACAATCTGCAAGTCTTGATGCTGCCCCTTCAGGTGTTCGTAAATGTGCAGTCATTGGCAGTCTGCACCCACCTGCTGCCTTGTCCGGAGCAGTCCTAAGATACCATGAACCCATTTCAGAGATGTTAAAATGTGCCTCTTGGAATTGATGAAATACAGCATCATCAGCGTCACTGTCTACACCTGAGTGAATTATGGGCTCCAGCAGAGGCACATTTAGCCTGAATCTAATACTAATGAGAATGAAGCTGTGGCTTTAGGGCTCCTCACTTACATAGGACCCGTCCAAAACTTCCAAATAATCCTGTATTTGGAATGTTGTATTGTTTTTCCTAAAGAGGGTTCCCCAAATCGTATAAGCTTCAGTTCTCACAGAACCTGGATCTGCCTCTGCTCCTTCCTCTCCCCTCTTTCTGCTGATTTCTCTGTCATTCCACCATAGCCCATCCCCTCTGTCTCCCCTTCTGCAGGGTCGCAGCCGTTCAGGTGCTTGTACTGCGTGGCCACCTTCCGCTTCCCCGGAGCCCTGCAGCACCATGTCAGCACGGAGCACTTCAGGCAGTCAGAGAACACCTTCCCCTGTGAGCTCTGTGGTGAGCTCTTCACCTCCCAGGCCCAGCTGGATGGTCACCTGGAATCTGAACACCCAAAGGTGACAGGCACTGATGCCCCAGCAGCAGCCTCACCGATGGCGCAGGTGATTCTGGGGCCATCAGATGCCAGGGCGCTAATTCGGGGTTCCTAAGGCTCCTTTAGAGGCAGTTCTGTCACAATACCCATCTTTCTAGGGCTCTCAAATGGTCCCACAAGTAATACATTCAGGACCAAGAGGACCTGGTAGAAGAGTCTCTCTGGATCCCTTACCAAACAGAATAGAAAATTCTAGTCTGCTGGGGACCACACTTGAAATTGTCCCTGGGTAGAGGGAGCCTGAAACAAGAATTTCCAAAAGCAGACCAACCTTGGTTTCCCCTTCTCATTCACACACTTCCCCGCCTTCTGCGAAACACTGCGGGGGGCCCCAGGGAGCTCTTGGGTGGCTGAGCTCTCTGTTGAGACCTTCGCTTGAAGCACTTTGAGAGCTCCTCGGGCTGACCCTCCCCTCACCCGGGTGAGGGCCCTGCCTCTTCTGATGTTTCGGGACTGAGCTGCTCCAGCCCCTCTGTAGTTCCCTGGGCCTCTTACTGCTCCTCTGTCTTCTCCAATAAAGAGGACAAAGGAAAGGAAAGGAAACTTAGTTCTGTCTATTGGCAGTAATTTGTCCAGGGACTGGAGAGGAACTCTTAACTGACTGGGCTGTCCTGCTGTCCAGTCCCGTAGGTGAGGCCTTCCTAAACATGCTCTTAGGGGCGTCTGTGGGGAGCTGAGGGCAGGTCAGGCACACCCGCGCCAGGTGACTCTCCTGCTGCCATATCAACTAGAGCAGCTCTGCTTTGATCTTTTTTACATATTCTTGGTAAGCTGTCCTTTGGGAGAAAAAGGGGAGGGGTGAAGTGGGAGGATCCCATTGCTAAAAGAAAAGCAGTTTTGAAAACTATCCTAGATGGATTTAGATTGAACACCACAATTGCTCTGTTCAGCCCCACAGCACAGAGACATGGCTGAGCTTGGCTTCCTTCCTTCTGCCCACTCAGGTCTAGTGCCCTGCTCCCCACTTCTGGCTGTTCCCAAGAGCCAGGGTGGCACTGTGCCCTCTGTGGGTGCTCAGGTCTGAAAATATCAGGGCGCTTCAAGCCGTCCTGAGCTCCATGGATCAGAAGCATCAGCTTGGAGGTTGAGGCAGGAACTGATGTACTTCACAACCACAGACTAGCTGTCCCTGAGCTGGGAAGATCATCTTTACCAGGTGGTGGACATTTGGAAGGGGTATGTGTGACCTGTGGAGGACAAAAGGTGTCTGCCCTGCCGGCTGGTGAACCAAATGAATGAGGTGATAGAAGTCACATTATCTCTACCCATTCTTCCAAGCTCTGTAGCCATGTAGCCTCTAAGGAAGGCTTTTAGCCTGGTTGAGGTCCAGAGATGCCACCTTTGGCAAACCAAGGCTTCTGGTAACTCATTCCTGTTTCCATGGTTCAAGCATGAGACCGACTACCTTCCGTGTCATTCCTTTCATATGGCACTTACCTCTGCAGTGTAATCTTAAGACAGAAAAACCCAGTGTGAGAAACTGAGCCAGTGTTCACTGTTGTGTAATCATAGAGTCCGGGCACCCCGAGATGGCATACTGAGCTAAATTATAGCAATTTAGCTCACAGAGTTATTTAAATTGTTTGCCTGCCTTCTCTTTTGCATCACTGGTGTGTTAGACTTGCCTCTTCCCATTAGGCACATGTAATTGTTCTCCTCAGGTGAAAACATAAATATCATCATTCCAGCACAAGATGAAAACCATGTAAATTCTGGGGTGCCAACTGTGGACACTGCCCAGAGCAGCCTCGTGGTCTTTCCCTTTCAGGTGATCCAAACCCCAGAGCCAGCGGCCCCGACAGAGCAGGTGATCACTTTGGAGGAGACCCAGCTTGCTGGGTCACAGGTGTTTGTGACATTGCCTGATTCTCAGACATCTCAGACCAGCTCGGAGCTCGTGGCGGTGACTGTGGAGGATTTGCTGGATGGCACCGTGACCCTGATCTGTGGTGAGGCCAAGTGAGTGGCTCCTCGTCCAGTGGAGGGCCGAGAGAACACAGCTTGGCCTCTCCCCTCCATCCCAACTGTCCTGAGTGGTTAGCATCTTAGCCTAGCACAGCCCAAACGGCTGCACTGAGAAGCATCATTGTTCTCATAGAACCAACAGTGTCTGAGTCAGTGATGCCAACTCCATTGCCCTCCAAGGAGGCAGACCTGCATCCCCACGGGCCTGCTGCTGTGGCTTCGGGGACCCTGTGCATCCCCAAGTCCAGTGTACCTCCTGACAGTCTGAAGGAGCAGTGGGCTGGGGGCTGGTGACGGGCAGCCAGAGAAGTACGACATGCTGGCAGCCGCAGGGTGCAGAGTGGCAGTTAGATAGGGATTACAGATGCTGCCGGTGACTTCTGGCCCCTGGAAAACCTGAGGAAAGTGCCAGCAGACCATCCAGAGACCCCCAGCCTCAAGCACACTTGGCCCCTTCCTCACTCTATCATCGCCACAACCGCTTGGGTCGCCCAGCCCCCTTCACAGTGGCAGTAGGGCAGGTGGCAGCGTGGTCACACAGGAGGCCTCATTTCCGTGCCCAGTCCCACCATGTCAGTAGTCAGACCTGCCCAAAACGCCGCCATTGGAAGGTTTCTGCTGGAAGTGTTCAGTGTGAGGCTGCCCAGCCCCAAAGAACAGCCTCTACCTTTCCGGGATATTCTCCATGGTGGTCTGTACCCGAAGGCTTGTTCCTGAGCCTTTCCATGTTACCCTCATCACCTCTCTCATCAAAAGCCTAAAACTTCTCCATGACCTGGAGGCCTTGCCCCTCCCTCTGGCGCAGGTGATGCAGCCAGGGGACCAGCGCGGGGCTGGCGGCGCCGCGGTTGCCCCTGGCTCTTCCTCACGCCAGGTTCTTCCATGCCTTGCGAGTGGCCTCTTGTCTGAGCTCTGCCAAGCTGCCACTGTTCCTGCAGGTTAGTGATCCTTTAGAGCCTGAATTTCTTAAAGCTTTTTTATCTTCAGTTCCTAAAATATAATCTGATAATTAATGGTTTGTGGAATCCATTATGAAGTGCAATTAGATGGATGTAGGTTCCCGCCCTTTGGAGGGAAATGACTAGAATTTATCTTCCTTTCCTGGATGCCAGAAAGTTGAAGTCTGCTGGTGCCATGTTTACACAGCAAGCAGGGCTCCCTGCCACACTGTGTGGCTTTGCCCACACGGAGGGTGGTGCCCGTTTGGTCACCTGCCCTCAAGCTACAGGCAAGCCCACCCCTTCTCTCCGAGCTCATTTCACATAACCAGGTAAGGAGGGTGGGAGTCGCTCATGGACACGGTCGGGGCCCTTACTGTCACACTGCTGAAAGGCCATGCTTGCTGGCTGGCCGTGTGCTTTGTGCAGGTAGGAGTTCTGTTGTGGGCCAGCTCCCCTCAGGCACTACTCGGTGCCGGCATTTTAATATGCAAATTGCTTGAGCTTGTCTGCTCAGGGATCTTCTCATTCTGAAGTAAATGAAGTTTTCAAAGGCAAGTGGACCTCAGAAGCCAAAAACTGACCAGAAGATGGTGCTCAAACCTTTAAGAACACCCAAGCGCACCGTCCCTTGGCTGCCAAGGCTCTCTCTGCTTCTTAAGGTTTTTCAGTGCTGTGAGCTGTCAGACCCAAGAGCTCTTGGTCTACAAGTGGTGAAGTGACACTGAATCTCCCCTTAGGCACCAGATAAAACCCACTGGAAGAGAATGGAGTGGCCCATGCTTACAAGGGGGAGTCCCAGCCCTCACAAGCCGTGGGCTGTGGTTGGAAATTGCAGTGTCATCAAAACTTCTTCCAGCCAAAAAGCAAAATAAAAAATTAATTGCTGAGGGCCTGTAGGAGAAGGTGATTTTTCTTTTTAAAGAGTCTCTAAAAAAAAAGTCTAATTTTTAAAGAGTCTTTTTAAAGAGCAAACAGAGAATTTGGACTTGCTGTGATAAATGCTCTAAGCCTTTGACACACTCGCCCCGAGGCATGAACCTTGTACTGGTCAAGAATGAGAAAAGGTCTATCCTGAATTTAGTCTTTAAGTGGCCCTCTCTGCAAGATGCTGCATTGGCAGTGAATTTTACAGTGTCACTCCCTAGAGATGCCCAAGCTGGATTTTATTGCTAGTACCCTGGCCATTTTACTCCTTCTCCCCCTTCTGCCCAGGAGACCTTCTGAACTGCTGCCGCAGAGGATGTTACACGGTCTCCTCCATCTCCATCACTCGCTCTCATTTTGGCCGTGGTGTTCTCTTTGCCTCTCTGCCATGGGTGCTGTCCTGGTGGCCTCCGGGCTGACCTCTGGAGCATTCACTGTGCTGTGGAGTCTGTGGGCTTCTTGGAACACTTGAATTTGTTCAGTGGGACGCCAAGTCTTCTCTGCCCCCACAGCTCATACACAGCTGGTGAGGAGGGAAACACAGAGTCTAGGCAGGAGTTCAATTCTGTGGGAGTAATGGGGTCACCTGAGGAGCAGGGTTTTCCCATCCCAGGGAAGTGAGAAGACAGCACGTAGATGATTCGAGAGCAAAGATTACCATAGGAAGATGGGGCTGTCCACGTATGTGAGCAGATCCTGGGACCGGGGGGCAGCAAAGGGGCAGAGACAAAGGTGTTCACTCGTTTATTCAGTAAAGCCTCTCTCATGTCTCAAAAGCTTTATGTTTAGAAAACAATCCAGTGAGCACCAAGGTCTGCCTTTCAAATACTGCTCCTTGGTGATGCCAGTCCTCTGTGAGGAAGTGTTCTGACGCTCCTCTCCCACCAGCCATGGGACACCAACCAGCCTCCTCCTCCAGGGAGGAACTCTGACAGTCCAGGAGGCTGAGGGGTGATATGAGAGCCAGTCTGATTGGAGGAATGGAATGACAAAGCCCCTGTTCTGTCTTATGGTCTAAACCAGGTATCCTCCCAGAATTGAGCAGAAAGATGAGATGGGCCCTGAAAGTTTCTCTCCGCAGCTGATGCTGCGGTCGCCACAGGCTGATGGCATATACGATGGGAGGGCTGTGCCTTTAAATCCCATGTGCCTGGGATCTATGAACTAAGGGATGGAGGAAATTGCCAACCTTACAGAGAATGGTTCTAGGGAATAGGCAATGTTTCTATTAAGTTGAGGCTAGAAAGTTGAACAGTGATGGAGAGAATGCTGGGATGCTTTAATCAGTCCTCCCAGTGGAAGGATTCAGACCCCAGCACTGGTCTGCTTTGCCCAGTGTATCCCCGCGACACTTGGGAGGTAGGGAGAAAATGGAATAAAAGGAAGATGGGGGTTGAAGGGAGTATTGACAGCAAGTTGAGAATTGTGTTGATGCCATGGAAAATCTTGGGGCTGGTAGGACTTGGGCCAGAAGCTTGGAAGCACAGCCAGAGCACAGAAACTTGCTACACCTACAACAGGTTACAGGGAAGGGAGAAGCTGTCTGTGCTCAGGGGATTACATTGCTGAGAAAGAAAATATCCCCCAGGCTAATCAGTGACTGCCGCCAAATCGTTCCTTGTCCTTCTAAGGCCAGCCCTACCAGCTGCCACTGTGGGCAGGACAGCCACCAGCATGTGATGCTGTATCAGTCAGATGACAAACCATTATCCATTTCGAACTTGCACTATTCTGTATAAATAAAGTATGTACTTTGAAAAAACATGCTGCATGAGTTTCAAATGGATTGTGTGATACAGACCTGTTTTCTCTTTGGTTCTGGCTGGCTGTCAGATGGGCACAGGCTGGGTAGGCCTGGTTTCCTAGGGACGACTGTGTACCTGCAGGCTTGGGATGGGTCAGGGGGAAGCTCTCCTGTCATGTGCAGTCTCATTTCCAAGCCCTTCTTTCCCAGGGGGCAAGTATGGTGCAGTGTCACAGAGACAGGCTTTGGGTACATCCCAGCTCTGCCACTTTCTAACTGTGTGTCCTTGAGTCAGATACTTACCCTCTCTGAGTTCCTGGCTCTCATTTATAAATGGGGGGGGTATTGTATTTACCTGGCAGAATTATAGTACAAATTATCAGCCTGGCTTTAATGAATTTAGTGTTGAAAATTTAAATGGTTACCAATAAAACCTTTCACATACAGGTCAGCTATGCCCTGCAATTGCTAGCACTGAGGAGACTGTTCATTTTGACACCCTTATGTGTCTCTTTTCTTCCTGTCTCTTTGAGTCTTTAGGGATCCTTATAACACCCACTACTTTTCATTTATCTCTTAAATCTCAACTTCCCCTAAAGCACAAAGTGCTGAGCAGATAACTGTAAAATAAGCAGAAACCTTTTGTGGTGAATGTCTGAAAATGACACGTTGCTGACAGCCAACAAAGAAATAAGAGGCAGACACACAGATAGGATGTATGTAATTTCTGCAGTAAAAATCCAGCATGCAAGGCAAGGGGAGGATCCGTTCCTAACCCTGCAGCCCTCTAGGCTCAGGTCAGCCCTGTGCTAGGAAAGCCGCGGTCGGGGTGGCTCTGTGCTGACCTCTCCTGGGACAGTTCTCAAGTAGCACGAATTGACCTTGTCCAGAGCGCACAGGGCCTCTGTGAAGGAATGCCCCTCTGCCTAAGCTGTGTCTTTGGAGAGGTGGGGGCTGGAACTACTCTTTGGAGCATTAACCCTGGGTGTCTCAGTAAGCTGTGAGTGCCTGTAACACACAGTGGCCCCAGCCATGAGGGTAAATGTGCACAGAGGTGACGTGCTGCTGTGGGTCAGGAGAAATAGAGCAGAGGTAGAAAATGGGCTGGTGATTTCCCTGGTGATCCAGTTGTCTCAGGCCTGGGCAGAGGGTCCAGCTGTCAGAAGCTAAGCAGTCCAGTGGAAAGGGCACAGACTCCGAGCTCCTCAACTCCACCTCTGACTAGGCCTATGACCTTGGGCCAGATCTCTGACAGTGCCTGTGAGGAGGTAAGTTAAAACTTCTTTTTAAAACTTCTCACAGCATAGGTGCTTCCCAATTGATATCTGTTAATGTTTCTAGCACTTTAAAGTACCTGGGGGAAGAGGGCCAAGAAGTAGGGGACAGGGAGGAAGATGCCTGACATACTTAAGGTAGAGGGCCCGGAATGGAGTGTAGGGGTGTGCCAGACCAAGGTTAAGATTTCCTCTCTGGGCTGTGCTGTAGTAACCCCAGAACCTCTATCCCAGACCAGAGTGAATGTGTTAAGGGGACACAGGACCTCCCTGAGTTGGAGCAAGGACTGCCAGAGCCCCTTGGCACCCCAGCTGAGGGATCTTGTCTGTGTAAAGGCCGACTCTGAATGTCAGGTGGGAACACATTCATCAAGCACGGGAACTGCAAACAGTATGTCATGATCCCGGAGTTTTCATAAACATTGTTTTGTCTTGCCTTCCATGAGCTTGAGCTCAGAGATGCACGTGGGTGAACAAAGAAGTGTATGGTTCCGTGTGGAGTTGTCCTAGACCAAGGGTCTTCACCCATCATTGGGAAGTGCCCCAGGACTCCAGATTTCTCCCAGAAGAGGGTCTAGGACATGAGCATAGAAACCACGCTCATTTTCTTCTTTAGGCTTTTTCACTTGCATCTGTCTCATCTTCTGCCCTGTCCCCCAGGGCTACCAGAGTGTAGGTGCCATGTCCATGAAGTCGCTTGTATCTCCCCTGCATACCTGGCAACAGGAGGTGCGCCCCAGGGTGCGTAGCAGATGCTGCTGTTCAGCTAGGACCAAGCAGTGCTCCCCTCTCCTCTCCCCCTCGTGGCTACTCAGGAAGAACCCAGCCCCACATCTCACCTCTACCAGCAAGGCTCTTTGGCATGTTACCTGTGGGCTGATCTATCAAAACATCCTCCTTTCTTTGTCCTCCAAGGAGAGATTAGCAGGAGGCCAAGAGCAGCTAGCCAGGCCTGGAGCTCCCCAGCTGCTCGGATCAAACACCGCTCCTGCCAGCTCTTGCACTGGTTCCCCCAGCAAAGGCCAGAAACAGCTGATCAAACACATCAGCACAAGGTCAGTCCAGGGACACACAGTTCCCTCCAGGGGAGATTTCACAGACCTGCCATCAGGAAGGTCTGATAAAAATGAGCAGGGGCTAGAGAAGCAGGCCTATGGGGCTGGCATAAGATGGAGCAGCTTTTTATTCCTTTAAGGCTGAAACCTGCCGCACACAGGGTCCAGACCAAAGCCAGCGTTTCCAGAGAGGCCAGGGCTAGAGCTGTGAGCCCAGGGAGCCAAAGCAGAGTGAGGGAAAGCGTAGCTATGTGCACACGTGGCTGTGGGGGGAGAGATGTCAGCTGGAGCGAGTGTGGGTTGGGAGCATGGGATTATTAGACTGTCACAGGACTTCAGATCCTCCTTTGCTAAACTGTGACTCCTTCAAGGGCAACAGCTGTGCATTATCCTTTTTGTTCACACACACACACACACACACACACACACACAGAGGTAGCCTGGCACATCAGGTGTCTGATAGCACACGTCTCTTAGCCCTGAAGTTCTGGAGTCTCTGAAGTCCTAGTATGTGCTCAGTCCCACGCCACATGCCTTAGAGGTTGGCGCCGTATCAGGCTGAAATGGTGTGTGGTTCTAGCTCCTAGGGAACTGATGACCTGGTTGGCCAAGCCAGATCATACATGAGAAGCAAGTACCAAAAACACCAGTGCTGGTCCAGACTCAGGACCTAAAATACCTGCAAATGCTGTGTTTCTCTCTCTCTCTCTTTTTTTTTTTTTGTCTTTTTCATTGGGTGGGAGGAAATTAGTATTTTTAGAGGTATTCTCATAACTAATAATTACTGTTATTAAGTTCTTACCTCACGTTGGACACTGGATGAAGCCCTTCATGTTACTCTTCTTTCAGGAGCGCCGTGATGTACGTGCTGCTCTTGTCCCACGTTACAGATGTACGTGCTGCTCTTGTCCCACCAGAGAAGTGGCTTGACAGGTCACCCAGCTGGTAACAGCACAGCTGGGATTTGGCCCAGGCTGTCTGACTCCAGAGCTGGCTCTTCAGCAACAGGCTACGTGCACGCATTTCTTGCTTAACACCTAGCCAGCCGTACTCCTGGTCCTCCAGCAGCCCCGTCTGTCACACTTGGGCTGTCTCCTTAGGTCCTACCACGCCTCCCCACCTGCTCTCTCCTTTGTCTTCCCTTCTATCCATGCTGCCTGACACAGGCCTAAAACTCTGCTTTTCTCAGCTGGAAATGGAGTGACCAGTAGCAGTAAGTCACCACCTTCTTGCTCTGAGACTAGATCACCTATAGCCTAGGACCCACCCTCAGTTTCCCCAGTCCTCAGCCAGGCTCTTCTCGGGGGGCGGCAGGGCCATGGGTTCTGTCTGGGCTCCTGTGGGGGTGGCTGAGCCCCGCACAGTGCCTGCACAAGTGTGCGAGAGGGGTTCCTCGATCCAGGCTGTCTGAGAAGCGTCGGGTCTCTGGCCTCCCTCTCTCTCCCCAAATCCTGGGTTCCTAGAGGGAAAATGTTTTCCAGAACAGCAACCATTTTACTGGAGAGTGTTGGCACAGAACAGTATAAAATGCAGTGGTTCAGAGCCCTGCTTTACAGTCACTCAGGAGTTTGGATGGCCACTCTGGTTAGATGTGTAACTTCAGTTTTTTTTTTAACCTTGATTCTTTTTTTATATCTAAAATGGAGGAAATAAAACTCATAGTGTAATTGTGGAGATTAAAAGTAGTGCATGTAAGACTTTGTTAGAGGTCCTGGCATGTAGCAAATGCTCAATAAAAAAACATGTTATCAGGGGACCCAAAGCTCCAGATTGGTCTCTGCTCCATTGCAGAGACCCTGCTGGGTGCGCAGAAGCTCAGGTAGGGGGCACTTCTGGCAGGGAGAAGATGAAAAAGAGGGCAAGCTGGACAGAGTCCCTGGAGGGAAGGGCCTTGTTTCACTGTCTCACCCAGTTTCCCCAGTGTCTGGCACAGCGATGGGTCTCAGGGAACACCTGGTGTAGAACTAGGTGCGCAGCCAAACCAGAAGCTGAGTGAGGTCTGTGGATGCCTGGGACCCGTGCCCCTCTGCTGCTCCTCACTGCACTGCAGAGCCCCCCAGAGCAAGATTTTCAGCCCAAGGGGTGTCCCAAATGCAAGTGGACTTCCAGATCTGACAGTGCCCCAAGGTCCTGGCCATGTGGACCCAGTGGGGCTCGTGTCTTGTTCTGGCATTGGCAGAATAAGTTGTCTTGGTCCACGTGGTTGGTATCCCCGTTTTCTGTCCCAACCTGGGCCATTGACCTGGAGCAGGAAGAGGCCTCACCCAGTAGAGCAGGGCTCTCGGCACAGAACGGAGAGGAGATGGCAAGTACTTGGCACAACGTGGTGCTCCTGGGTTTGGCAGAGGCAGCGTGCTCCCGCAACTCCTTACTCTCACTGCTGTCCTCAGACCAGCACTGAACCCCACACTAGTGTGAAAGTTTAGACTAGTCGTCTTCCCTGTTACACTTTTCACAGTGAAGGAATTTAGAGGCGGCCTCTCCGTGGGTTTAAGGCCCTCACCTTGTGAGCAGTGGCACTGCAGGCCAGGGTTCTGACGCCGATGCAAGCTCTTCCACTGGCTGTGCTGCCCCTGTCGTCTCCGTGCCCCGTTTCAGAGCACTTTCACTCATTCACTTGCTTGGCTCTGGCAGCAGTGTCTGAGGCCAGGGTGGGGGGCATGGAGTTTTACTTTGCAAATGAAAAAACTGAGCATCAGGAGGCAGCACAGCTCCATCAGTAAGACAGTAAGTCAGGGGAACTGGTCAGGGCAGCTGGACAGCATGACCCCCATTTGACGAGGAAAAGCACAACTTAGGCCAGGTGACTACGGCGACTCAGGGCTGAGCCAGAGTCCTCAGGGCAGGGTGCGCTGAGTGCCCCCATTTGTTGCCATGTGCGTCCCCCCAGCGCGGGCACTACATTGCAGCCAGGCCTCCAGAGGAGCACTGTCCAGTAGCGTCCTCTGTGACCAGGGAATGGGTCTTCTCTGCACTGCCCGGTAGGGGAGCCACTAGTCACATGTGGCATTAAGCACTTGACATTGTGGCTAGTGGGACTGAGAAGCTGAATTTTGAAGTTTAATTTAAATGGTCATATGTGGCCAGTTGCTATGATATTGGAAGAAAGTTGTACAGGAAGTGGCAGAGCCCAAGTTCAAATCCAGGTCTCACAGACTCCAAAGCTTATGATGTCAGGAAGGAAATTCACTGGAGCGGAGAACATCGGCTGCAGGGTTCAGAGACTCGGCGTCATCCGTTAAGGCTCTCCTTTGCTTTATGCTGAACGGTCAGTCCCGTCCCTGCTCTGTGCCCGCCTCCATCCCCCGTCCTCATCTATACCATTCACTGTGCCAGCGGCTGTACCTCACTGTGACTGATCCTCAGACTGATGACAACGACAGTACTGTTTTCCCGCTTTACTGATGTGGACACTGAAGCTCAGAAGGGTGGAGGAACTTGTCCAAGACCTTGATAAGTTTGTCCAAGATCACTCAGTTTTTGCTGGAAGGGTCACCCCGGTATAAATACAAAATGCCTAATTCTCGCTCCTCTCCAGCTCCAGACCAGAGCTAAATGGGAATTAGAAGGGGCCACAGACACAGGCAGGCAGTCCTCTCCCTCCCCCTCTCAGGGCAGGCTGACCTTTGTGTGTCTGTTGCTTTCCGACAACTATTATAGTAGAAGGTACTTGCCTCAATTAATACATTTAAAAAAGGTAACTATAATCTTAAATGAAATTTTCATTTATCTTAATTTACAGCAGTGTGGAAGAGCATTTATAATGGAAGTCTGAGGAAAACAGCATTGTCCCTCCTGAGCTGCATGACCTTGGACAAGTCTTTTCAGCCCCACCCCAGTCAGTGGATTAGGTAACCTCTAAGGGCCCTTCTCCAGTATTCTACGATTCCATATGTAGCACAGGTTGTAGAGGACTCAGGGTCCTGTGCCTGACTCTGCCACTTGAACATTTACCTCTACACTTCGGTTTCCTCGCCTGTAAGGGCGCTGCCCCCCAGAGCATACCACTTGGCAAGAGCATAGTGAAGGCCCTGGCAGGTGTGTGTCCTGCATGCACAGGACCCTTGCAGGACCTCATCACCCATGCTCCAGGGAGAGAAGCTGGGAGAACTCCCTGCCCTCAAGTGGAAGGGGAACCGTGGGTTCTTTCTGAGTGCCAGCGCGGGTGCTGAGTGTGGCACAATGAGAGCCTCCTGTGGCAGCTCCTGCCGGGTACAGCCCTGCCTCTCCCTCATCTTAGTGGGGACTGGGGCATGGGGGCTGGGGCCCTGCCGCCCACCGCCCACCGCTGCACAGCTGGAGGGGCTGGCAGGGACAGCAACAAAGACATCTCAGCCTGCGAGAGAAGCTATCCAGAGTGGGGCCTAGGGTAGCCCAAGGGCTGGGAGTCAGGGCTACAGAGGCAGATGATCAAATGTCAACCCAGCTACTGCCCAGTGCTCTGGGCTCTATTTTCCTTATCTATGAAATGGGAGGATAATAGCACTTGCCTGCCCCCTTGGGATTATAAAATAATACCCATGAAAACCCTTGTCTGGCATCAGGCAGGAGAGACTCAGTAAGTAGTTAGTATTAGCTTCCCTGGGCCTGGTCCCAGAAAGGCCGGCTGAGGCAGGAGGCTGTGCTTTGTAGTCTGGACTCTGGTGTCCACGGGGCAGCAGGGAGGAAGAACTTCATGCTATGTGTCCTAGCCCCGCCTTCTTGAGACTGGCCTCAGCACTAACTGGGAGAGTCCAGGCCTGTGGCTTGGTGCTT
Organism: Manis javanica; assembly: GCF_040802235.1. Lineage (NCBI taxonomy): Eukaryota > Metazoa > Chordata > Mammalia > Pholidota > Manidae > Manis > Manis javanica. The sequence continues at coordinate 16,627,024 of NC_133159.1, forward strand.
CTGTGCCCGGAGTCTAACAGGCCTGGCTAGCTGAGTGATCAAGATCACACCCCAAGTTTGTGGTATTGGTGGTGGGGTGGGGGGAACTTCCTAGCTTCCCTTCAGGAAGCCTGAGGGGATAGAACCCCTGGGCACCACAGGCCACTCCCTATTTCCTGATCAAAACTTCCCCACAAGCCTCCCTGGGGGCTCAGAGCCAGGCTGCCAGGAAGGTGACAGGGCTTCAAGGTTCCCAGTGTGGGGCCATGTATGCGCCACCCAAGCACATGTACTCAGGGCCTTCCCTCCAGGCCTTAGCCCAGACCGTCCTCCTCTCAGCCCCCGCCCCTGCCCTCCGCCAGCCTTTTCCCACCCAGCTTCTCCCCATCCTTCCAGGCTCAGCCCAAATATCTCCCACTCCAGAAGGATGCCCCCAGGCACTTCAGCCAAAAGTGTCTTCCCCTGGACTCCTCTGATACCTCATATATATGACCCATACTATTGAGCATGTGGTAATTTGTTTTTGTGGGGTTTTTTTACCTCTTTTTATGATAAAAGTTACCATTTTGGCCATTTTAAATGTAAAGTTCAGTGGCATCAAGTACATTCACATTGCTGTGCAACCACCACCACCATCTCTCTCCAGAACTTTCTCTTCATTTCATACTAAAACTCTGCCCCAGTAAACATTCTCATCAGCCTAAAAGAAGGCCCCTGTCGTTAGCGTCACTCCCTATTGCGTCCTCCTCCCAGGCCCTGGAAACCACCATTCTACTCCTCTTCTCTGTGAATGTGACTGGGCTAGGTTTCTCACAGAGGTAGAATTATACAGTATTTGTCTTGTGTTCATGTCTTAACCCTCCACAGAGCCCTGTGCCCCTACTGAGTGGGTAATAGGGGCAAATGAAAGGGCAAAAGAACAAAGATAATGTCACACCTAAGGCTTCCTGAGACAGGCATAGTCCTTCACCATGCCACTCTCACACAGCTCTAAACCAGAATTCATTTATTCAGCAGGTAGCTATTGGGTACTAGTGAATGCCAGTCATGTTCTAAGCACTAGAGATACCACAGTGAACAGCACGGAATAAAACCCCTGCTCTCGTGGAGCTCATATTTTAGTGTGGGACACACAGTAAATAAGTGAAGTTTAGAGTCTGCTAGATAATGCTGAGTGCCGAGGGTGGTGCTGGGGGCAGGGGAGGGGCAGGGCTTCAGCTTTAGTAGGGTGGCCAGGAGAGGCCTCGCAGATTAAATGACTTCAGCAAAGATGCTTTGAGGGAATGGCCATGTGAGTGTCTAGGGGAGACCGCCTGGGCAGAGGGGTCGGCCAGTACAAGGGCCCTGAGGCAGGCGTACACATGGCCTGTGTGAGGAGTCCTGAGGAGGCCAGCGTGGCTGGCGCAGAGTGAGCAAGGGAGAGGAGTAGGAGGTCAAGTCAGAAGACTAATTCCAGCCCCGATTGTGTAGACTGTGTAGGTCATTTTGAGGATTTGGCCAGCAGCAGGTTTCGAGCCGGGTGCCGTGGCTGCCATGTGGGGCATATAGGGGGAAAGGGGCGATTACTTAGGGGCTACTGCTGTTCTCTCATCTCAGCAGAATTTCCCCAAAATTAAAAAATGAAGATGAGGCTGCAACCAAAGTAAGTTAGTGGCTCCTTTGTCAGCCAAGCAAGGAGAAATGATGACGGCTTGGACCAAGGTGGTGGTGAGGAGCGGTCAGAGCTCAAGGAGAGCAGGCAGGGTTTGCTGGTGGATTGGACATGGGATCTGAGAAACAAGCGAGAACGCAAGGATGGCTCTTCAGATTCTTGGTCTAAAAGTGAGAGCATGAAGTTGCCGTGCGCCAGGATGGGGAGAACGACGAGAAGCAGTTTGGGGGTAAAGGGTGCAGAGTTTACTTTGGAGCACGTGCCCTGAGATCTGGTCAGACACCCACGTAGAGTGTAGTGCAGGCAGCTGAAGCCCGAGTCCGGAGTCAGGGCTGTTAGAGATCAGCATGGCCGGCTTTCCTATTTTGTTTCTGAGGCCTAACTGGCACCTGCCATCAGAGTTTCCCAGAGACCCAGGCTGCACTGTGGACTCCACCTCAGCGTGGGGAAGAGACCAGGTGTCATCATCCATCCATCCACACGTTTATCCACCATTCCCTGCACATCTGACCTGTGTCAGTCATGGTCTCAGGCACTGAGGCTGATGGAATAAGGCACATCCTCCGCTCAGCAGGATCATAGTCTGGCTGCAACTTCTCCAAGCCACACCCCTCCCAGGGCCTCCCTTGGCCTCGGTCTCTCCATCAGTACCAGACAATCTTTAAGGGCCCCACCAGCTCAGACCTCCCATAACCTCATGAGGCCATCTTGCCCTTGCGCTCCTCTGAGCTGGGCCCCCACAGCCTGGGTGGAGCTGGGGGAGGGATCCACGTCAGCTTCCTGCTCCTAGAACACCCATCCGCCCCGCAAATGTGCCCCGACATCAATTTTGCCAGCATCTTCGACCAAGAAGTGATTAACTGTGGCAAGGCAATCAAGTCAATCTAGCAAGTGCAGTTCACAGTCCAGAGGACTCACAAGCGACCTAGGCTAGGGCCTGCGTTCTCAAGGGGCATGGCAATAGGCCATTGGACGGAGAAAACTTACTCTTTTTACATATAAAGTGCAGATAGACATACAGTACAAACAGATATACAGTAAATCTGTAGTAGTAAATTTACATGGGGGTAGAGATTAGGAGAGAAAATGTCTTAAAAGGCTCTGTGGGGAGCAACACTGAGAAAAAGGTGAGAAGCACTAAATTAAGGAAAGGAGGAGAAGGTCAGGACTTGGAGCACACACTCATTGGGCCCCAAATAGCAGGGCTGTGTCCTGGTTCTGGGGACAGAGGAGACCCAGCTCAGGGGCACTGCCCATAAGTGTGCCATCTAGTGAGAGGCAGGCAAGCAATCACATCCACGGTGGGGGGGGCGGGGCCCTAGCATCCGGAGACTGGAGCATGGCAGGTGAGCAGAGAGTTCTGGACGAGGCCAGCCTCCTGGATCCCAGTCCCCCGTCTGAGGCAGAGTAAGCAGATGCCCGCCTACAGCGATTCCTTTGGGTAGGTGGGGTACAGAGTGGGCTGAGGATTTCCTTCTCTCATGTCCTCAGCTCAAAAATCACATCTTGCCACTGGAAGATGCCTGCAATCCCCCCCACTAGAGCCTGAGATACTGCTCTTGATGGCACCTGATAGAGTGGAAGGAATTCAGACCAGGTGCCAAAATACCCGAGTCCTGGTCCCAGCTGTGCCGCTGACACTGAGTATCCTCGAACAACCACCTCCCCTTCAGTCTCAACTGTCCTCTCTGTAGGCTGGGGGAGGAGCAGTTTGCCTGCCCCCACCTCCTTCACATGGGCGCTGGATGTGGGGAGGCAGAGAGAAGCCGCCAGCCGCGGCCTACAGATCTACGAGCCCATCCTCACGCACACGCACCCCTACCTGTGGCAGGAGATTCCTCCCCACTTCATAGGTGAGACAGGCACAGAGAAGTTCGTCACTTGGTAAGGCCCCCCAGGTAGCCATTGGGGAGCTAGGATTTGAACCCAGTGGCTGAAAGCAACCATGGGTGGGGTGAGAAGACACAGGTGGGGGTGGGCGAGGGAGGCAAATGCACAAGGCCCTGCCATTCCTCTGTGCTTATTTTTCCCATAGGTGACCCTGGACTGTCTGTCTGAGAGCCACAATCTCTCACTCTTGTGAGTGCCATTTACAAGCAGAGCACGTACTGTGAAGATGGGCTGGCAGCTGAAAGCCCTGGAGACCCCAAATGGGAAACCCCAGGGGCTCCAACACTGTCTTCACAGACCTTTCAACTGTCAGAGGGACCTGCTTAGGAACGAATCCGACCACGTGGTGCCCCGGCTCCGGCCCCCCACAGTGCCTGAGATGATGTCCTGGCAGCTGAGATAGCCAGACAGGGCCGTCCAAGATCTGACCCCGCCAACCTCCCCGGCCTCACTGCTCACAGTTCTCTGCCTCATACTTGACTCTCCAGGCTTTCAAACTGCCAGTAGCCCTCTTCCACTATAGACACTCTCCCTGCCGGCGCCCCTCCGCCCCCCACTCCCTGAGCCTCTGCTTGTGCTGTATCCAGGCCCGCATGCTGTCCCTCCTCTCTTCCCAGGCAACTCCTGCCTGCCCTTGAAGACATCGGAGCTGTGACTCAGATGTCGCCTCTTTCAGAAGTCCTCCTTTGTGCTCCTGTTGCTCCGTACCCTTTCCCGATCCTGGAATGTGCGCTGTCCTGCAGCTGTCTCTGTGTCCGGAGTCGGATCTGTGGGTGTCCTGCCTGCCTGATCAATCACCAGGAGGCCAGCGTGGCCTCGTTATGTGCTGTTATCCCCTCTGCACAGGGGAAGACGTGGACACTCGGCGAAGCACAGGAACTTACCCAGGGTCACATGGCTGCTGGAAGGCAGACCTGGGACTGAAGCCTGGAAGTCCATGTCTTGGTGGAAGAGCTTGCTGGAGGAGCACCCCGGGGGCTGGGGGAGCTGGAGGCGGCGGGGCAGGGCAGGGAAGTGCAGGGCTGCAGGGTGGGTGGCCTTTGTGGATCTTCCCAGCACAGGATTCCTGGGTGCGAATAATATTAACAATGGTTCCTGTGTCACCTTCTCAGAGAGCCTTCCCAGCCCTCACTGCCTGGACACTACACCCTCCTTTCATTGTTTCCACACCACTTAACCACAATCTAAACTTTTATCAGTTACTCTTTGGTCTGTCTCCTCACCTACACCAGAGGCACTGCAGGGGTGGATTCCCAGTGCCTAGGAAAGTGCAGGAGCCCAGCCAGTGTTCTCTGAACAAATGAATACTTGCCATGCGCCTCGCAAGGGCTAAGAACGTCACGTCTGTCATCCGCTGGTCCTCCCAGCAATCCTTTGGGGTAGGAAGTAGGCACATTTCTCAGATGAGGGAGTGGAGCTCCAGAGAGGTTAAGCAACTGCTCAGGGTCACTGGTAAGTGGCCAAGCCAGTGGCCAGGTTCGTCTGATTCCAAATCCGCACTCTTATTAGATGCCAGGCCGCAAACAAGGAAGCTGGCACCCCTACCAGCTAATGGGCCGGCTGAGGTCACCTGGCCAGCTGGCTTTGTCCTTCACAGCCCTCTGCTGGTCCCCTGAGGGCCCTGAGTGCACAGCAAGTCCTGTTTTCAGTACTCCAAATCTGCCTTTTGTTAAGTGTGGAAGGGCTGCAGCCTTTGTATTTGTCCACAGTTCAGCTCCACCTCCCCCGCTGTAAATGAGCACACCCCTTCAGTGGCTACGTGGCATTCTCTGGCCCTCATCCTGGGCAAGGGCATCGGGCTGAGGTTGGGATCCTCAGACAGCCCTGGTAGGAGACTTTCCAAGCTCCTAATCCACCTCACAGCTGTCAGGACTCCCAGAAATTATACCTTCTCATCCCATCCTAATGAATTAATGGTCCAAGTCACACCTGAGGAGACTAGTGTTTACCTTCCCAACTCTGTCCCTGAGACCTAAGTTGGAATCTTCCAGATGCTCCTTTCTGGCTCTCTGACCTGGAGCAAGTCCCTTCCCTTCTGGGCCTCAGTCTCCCAGTTGTGTAATGGAGGTTCAGAGTCTTGCACATCTAATGGCCCTTCCAGCTCAGATGTTCTAGATTTTTCTATTAGCCACATGAAAGAAGTATAAAAAGAAACAGGTGGAACTGGTAATATATTTTATTTACCCCAGCACACCCAAATTATTTTCATTTTAACATGTTATCAATATAAAAATTAATGAGATATTTTACCTTTTATTCATATGATACCATCCTCAGTTCAGGTCACCTACATTTCAAGTGCTCGGCCACCACACATGGCAGCTGTCTTGGCCAGTGCCAGGTGGGAATTCTCATCTTGTCCTGCCCCCAGCCCTCACTGTCCCCCACCCAGGAGGGCTGCAGCTCTGGCCCGGGCTGGGGCTGCCCCCTCACTTCCCACCCAACCCAGCACCAGTGCAGACGACAGTTACAGGGACTGTGACGCCCAGCGTTCTGCTTTGAGGCTGGTGGAGGCCTGTGTGGCCTTGAAGGTACATGCAGCCCCAAAAGGCTTCCCTCCCTGGCCAGCTGGGGAGCAGATGGGGAGTCCAGGGGGAAAGAGATCCCAGAACCACGGTCCTGTAGTTTTGGAGGTGTGTCCATCATCTCGGATTCAACTGGGCCAGGCGCTGGGTGAACCCTCTAAGTGACCCTCTCACGTTACCTTCCCTAGAACCCTTTGAGGTGTGTGATTCCCTGCCCTGATTTTTCACAGAGGAAGAAACTGCAGCTCTGAAAGACAGAAGTGACTCTTTTCCTTGCTCTTTCATTCTCTCTCCCTCTGCTTCCCAGCCAGTGTGTAAGTGTGCACGGGTGTGTGGTGGAGTCCTACACGGGAGATAAGCCCCTTCCCACACAGCTGGGACTGGGCAGCAGAGCTCCTGCTGGCACACTGCCCTGTTGCTGGGGGTCAGGCTCGGAGCGGGACCCCGGGATGGGGAGACACAGGACTCTGCCCCTTCCCCCGTGGAGCAGCTATCCCAGCCAGGGGTAGAGGGGCTGTGGGAGGGGGAGGGTGCTGGAAGGCAGAATTCTCTTCTCCACCCTACCCAATACCCTGAGCCCAGGCTTCTCCACAGCAGCCTGGATCCTGCCAGTCTTGTTCCCTGCTGGGACCCCAGGGCTCCATGCCCACCAGGCCTGGCACTGAGTGCGTGCTTAGCAAATGTGGGCTGGTTGAATGAGGTCCTTCCAGGCCTCTCCTTGCCCCCCTCCATCCTTTTGTGTGTCTGAATCCCCTGCTCCCTGTCTCTTCCTGCCCCCCACTGTCTTCCGGGTCTCCCTGTCCTCGCCTCCCTGTCTGCCTGGTCTCTTGCTTGCTCCCTCAGGCTGCGTTCTGGCCCATCAGTCTGTCTCTCTGGGTCTCCCTCCCACACTCTCTCACCTTCCCCTCCTGCCTCTGTTAGGGCACTGCGCCCCTAACCTCACCCTCAGCCCCCCGCCCTCTCCCACCTTCTCGCTGTTCCTCTGTCTCGGCCCTCGGGTCCCCCCCACCCCCCACTTTTCCCCATCACTTGTTTGTGCCGCTCCTCCCCCAGCTCCTCTCAGCCTCCAGTCTCTCCTCCTCGGCAAGGCAGGCCTTTGAGGCAGCAGCCAGCAAGAGCCCCACGGGGTGACAGCGGAGCCCAGCTCCCCTCGGAGCTGTCACCGAGGAAATCACACACCAGTGCCTGAAATTCAAATGAGAGTTTTGCTGAAGCTGCTAAAACTCATCAAATACTATCTTTGAAGTCCGTTAGCAAGCTAGTCACAGCTCTTAAGTCTTTATTGGAAATGAGATAGTGGGCAGGTTTGGGCAAGGCCACTGTCCCAAGCTCCCCACACACCCCACATGCCCAGTCACCAAAGGCCACCATCTGGGGGCTCCCTCTGAGCATGCTCACTGGGTCAGCCACCAGCCTCACCAGGCCCCACAGGTTCCCTGCCTCTCCCCAGGAGATCACCAAACTGTGGGCTCCTGGGAAACTGTGGCCTAAGAAGCAGAGGATGGAGCCGTGGGCAGGGAACCTGAGGCCCTGGGAAGAGGTCTGAGCATGGGCTCTCTGCACTCTGCTTCCAGGTCCTCCTCTCTCTGCTGCTCCCCAGCTGTGTGCAACCCAGGGCAGCTGGTCCCACCCCTCTGCCCCCTCTGCAGGCAGTCTGAGAGTATTTACCTACAGGGTGTGGTGAAGTCTGAATGAATTATCACGTAGTGGTGCAGCTACACTGTTGCTGGTCAATAAACGATTGCATTACTATAATAATAGCAAGAGTAAAGCCACATACAGTCAATATAATCACCATCATCGGAGCATTTACGTGGGCTTTATCTGGGGTAACTCACCTCATCCCCAGAACCCCCTATGAGGAAGCCACCATTATTATCCCTGCTTCATAGATGAGGAAGTGGACCAGAGCTTGCTCGCAGTTCCTTCCCAGTGACTGTCCTGTCCTCTTCTCCTCGCACTCCACAGGGACTGCAGCTCTGCCCTGAGCCTGCCCTTTGCCAACTGCCTGTACTTAAATTCACCCTCTGCCTGCTCCATCATCACCCATCGCCACCCATCACTGTTCCCTCTGCTGGCCTGGAGACACCATCCCTTCCAGCCAGGCCTGCCTCCTTTTCCACCATTACTGGTCCCCCAACCAGTCTGACCTTTTCCACCACAGATAATCCTTTGGACTTTGGTCTCATTACAACCTACCACAAGGCAAGGACAGGCAGTTTCCTGTTCATGAACTTTAAAGTAAAAATCCTTGGCACCCTGCTTCCTATTATCTGTGACAGATGACCCCTGGGAAAGGCAAAAGTAACTGAGACTGAGATGGGAAGACTGGGCTCTGAGGCCCTAGGGAACATGGGAGAAGGGCCCACTGTGTTTGGAAAAGATGCCCAGGAGGGAAAGGCTGGCATTTGTCTCACTGGCCCTGTGCCTGGCACTTCAGGATAGTCCCCAGCTGAGTGTGCCTTTGGCACGATAGGTGGAGCCCACTGCGTGAGCAGCTGGCCCTGGGCTGTCCAGAACAGGCAGCCCAGTGGAGGGGTCCTGGTCTCAGAAATGACCACATGTGAAAGGCCCTCTGATGCCTGCAGGCTAGGTGGACACTAAAATCATGAGGTGGGCACCTGAGGGAGCCACAGGAGTGTATGCCAGAATCTGCCAACCCTGAGCTGCCCTTGGATCATCCATTCATTCAGCAAGTCCTTGTTGGTGCTCACCGTGTGCCAGGCCCAGCCCTGGAGAAGACACCACCCCGGCCCTCCCAAGCTGGCAGGTGCCTGGGGAAGAGAGACATGGCCCAGCATGGAACTGTCACTGTGAAACTTCTGTAACAGCAGCCTGAGGGCACACCCAACCCAGACACGGGGAACCAGGGAAGGCTTTCTGAAGAACAGAAGTTTGAGCAGTTTGAGGCTGAGTTCACCAGGCAAAGGGATAGAGCAAGGGGAAGCAGAGTATACCAGCTGGGGACTGGCAGAGGGGAGCCAGAGAGAATAGAGTAGACGGGGGAAATTGGAAGTTCAGAGTGGTTGCTGCTTGAGTGGGAAGTAGGAGCAGTGAGCCCCTTGGCTGGAGAGGTAAGCAAGAGCCAGGACCCAGAACTCTTTTGGTGGGAATTGACACAGAAGAAGAGATTCCCAAATGCTTCCTGAAAATTCTCTTACAGTATTTGGTGGCTAAATTCAGACTAGCCACCCTTCTCTGAGTATATACTACATGCCTTTGCTAAGTGCCATGTGGACAAAAGTGACTGCCCCCACAGGAAGCTCCCCTACCAGAGCCCCCTCTGCCCCAGGTGCCCAGCAGGATCTGAGCTCCAACAGCTTCCAGGTCACCATCCCTGGCCAGGCTGTGGGGCCCTGTTATTCAGACAACTGTGGTCACTGGATGCTCTGATGGCCAGGGCTGGATGGGGACTTTCCAGATAAGGAAATGGGTGTCACAGACGGGGAGGCCTTGGTCACACAGGAGGCCAATAGCACAGAGGAGTTGATGGAAAGGCCAGAACTCAGAGCCTAGACTCCCCATCCAGGGCCTTCAACTTGATTAGGGGGACCTCAGGAAAAGCCCAAGGTTCTTGTGGATTTTCCTTGATGGCTGATGCGACAAATGTGTTCAGTCTACACTTCCTCCCAGTGCTGCTGTGTGCCAGGTGCCGCGCTGCACACTTGGAGGCAGTGCTGCGGCCGACAGGAGAGGCAGATGCTACATAGCATGGCCCACCTCGGATCCTTTTGGAAGGGCACAGGGTGCCACCCCGGCCACAAGGGATGCAGACCAGAAGGTTGCCTGGGCGCCCACCCTGGTGCCCAGACTCACCATCCTTAGGCCAAGGGGCTTCTGGAACCATCTCCCAGGACCCTCCATCCACCCTTTCAGCACTGCTCGCTGAGCCTGTGTGCGGGCCTGAGTTGGCGTGCGTGTGCACAGCCCGGGTGCGTGCGTGTGATGACTGAGAGCTGAGGACAAGTGCCCCAGGGGTATTTCGGGGGCTGTGAAAGCTTCATGTTTAATGGCTAGAGCCAGAGCGGTCACGGCTGTCACTGGGGATTTCACGGGCTCCTTTACATCTTTAGCTTGCTCCTTCTAAGACGACTTCATCCTCCCCTCCTCGGCGATGGGGAGAGGAAGTGGGGCCAGAGCTCTGAGCTCCCACATTGGGGTTCAGAGCTCCGGTGGGGGGACAGGCGGTCAGAATAAGCCCAAGCCCAGACTGAGGAAACGCCTTGGAAATGCCTATCCCCAGCCACCGCCAGCGAGTTGGAGGCAGAGTGGGGCCGAGGAGCTGATAGGAGGTGTGGCAGCGGGGAACTGAGGACAAGCAGGAGGTGGGATCCAGAAGCCAGGGGGTCACCACTGGGTGAGGGCAGGAACTCTGGGAGTCACCGAGGGGGGCTGCAGAAATGGGGCTGGGAGAGCTGGACAGGAAAGGGTGTGCATTCCTGGCTGCACTGGAAAGCAGCCCCTCTGTGCCCCCACTGGGAAGCCACTCAGAAACGTCAGGGGCCAGAGGCCAGGGCTGCTGGAGGAGTGGTCCTGGTTAAAGTCTGGCTAAAGGGAGCTGACATTCAGCCAGAACTCAGAACAGCTCCCAGAAAAAGCCAGGATCTCAAGGGTGGCATGTGGGAGAGTGCAGATAGGATCCTTGACTTCTCGGCTCACAGCAGCCACTTTGAGCACATCGTTCCCCATCGAAGCCCCCATTTCCTCCTTTAAAAGTGGGTAATTGTAAGGCACTCAGTTTAGTGGGTGAGATGGGCAAACAGGTGTTTAGCATACTGTAGTGGGTGCCAGGATGGAATGAGGCAATGTGGGCACAACACTTAGCCCATGCCTAGCATGCCTTGAGCATCTGCCCCAGCAAGCTGTTAGGGTGATGAGGATGATCAAGGGGTGAGTGCCAGTGGGCACAGGGGCACCCAACCCAGATTGCAGGGCTTCAGGGAAGGCTTCAAGGAGGAGGTGATGTCCAAGCAGAGACCTGTGGAAGAATCAGAAGCTAGGCCCCATGGGGAGGCAGCAGGGCAAGGGGTGGGTGCCGGGGGAAGATGCTGCATGTGCAAAGGCCCAGAGTGCAGAGAGAAAGAAGCACCGCCAGACCATGAAGGGCTTTGCTCCTCAGGCTGCAGAGTGGGGCCCACTCCTGGGATGGCAGGGTCACTGCAGGTGGTAAGCAGGGGAGTTGTGCCTTAGACAGATCACCCTGGCTGTGGGTGGAAGCAGGACTAGAGGTGGGGCACCCAGAGGCTGTGGCCGGCAGAGGGGGAGGGGATGAAGTTAAAGAGGACTCAGGTGCAGTGGATGGTCCCTCGCTGGAGGAATTCCTCGGGCTTCTCAGGAGGAGGCATCAGAGAGGCTGAGCCCCTGCCCACGAGGCCCCGCAAGGGGGGATTGCTGTCTCCAGCTACGGGGCCCAGCTGTCTGCACCTCATCAGCACTCTTCCCACAGCCCGGGGCCTGTCACCAGCAGCCCCAGGAAACCTCCCCTCGGAGAGGCGCCTGATGGACCTGTCACCACTGTGCCATCCCGCCCAGCCGGCCCTCACCCTCACCAGGTAGTCTGCTCGCGCCAGGAACGTTGTCCTTCAGCCTCCCCTGGCTCCCAGCTCAGAGCAGGGAGGGTGGGCACACAGGGCTGGGAAGCTGATCTCTTCCCCGGACAAATGACCTTGGGCCAGTGACAGGGAAGAGCTTGGCTAGAATTCAAACAAGCCGGGCCCCCAGCAGCCTGGACTCTCACCTCCTCTTCCACTCGCATCCTGGGGAATAAATCTGCATTTGGGACAATTCCAAGTTAAACTCTGCTCTAGGAAGCTCCTTCTAGGTGACCCTGAGCCACTGATGGGTCTCTAGCTTCTGAGTTACATTCCATCTCCTTCCCAAAAAACTGCCCCAGGGGGGTGTCTGGGCAAAGGGGACAGACACAGGTTTGAGGGTCAGATAGTCTTGGGTTCCCATCTCAGTTCGGCCACTTCCTGGCTGGGTGACCTTGGACAGCTTGCTCTCCCCTCTGAGCCTTCAAGGAGCCTAAGGGAAGCAGCATGACACCCTGCAGCCTTAGTGTGGAGTCGCTGCAGAGGGGACCCAACTGCGAAGCATCCAGCCCACAGCGGGCACCTCAGAAATGACGACCCCTTCCAGCTGCTTATGTCCCCCTGCCATGCGGGGGAGCAGGACAGATTCCCCACCCTAAGGCCGTAGGGCTGCAGCCCCACAGCCCCACCCCCACGATCCGGCAGCTCCGTGGTGAGAGGGCCTCGCACAGGGGCCAGAGCACTGGGTGAGGGGCCAGGAGGGTGGGCTCTGGGGCCATCCTTGGCTGTGGGCTGTGTGTGCTCTCTGTGCCGGTGACTCCCTGTGTGCACATTGTCCCCACACCACTGAGCGTTTCCGCCCTTTGACCATTCAGTAGGGTCTTGGCGCTCCCACCCGGCTGCCGTGGAATGATCTACTCTGGGGCTGCCTGCACCACCAGAGGAGACGTTCCTGGAGGATCGCTGGTGTGTCCCCCATGCTCAGCCCCCACCACGGCCCCCTCCCAGTTCCCTGCCTGGACGCTGCTGGGCCTCAGAAAACGTGGGGGGATGGGATGGGATGGAAGTGGGACGGGGTTCTTTGCCCATATGACAGAGAAGCAAGGGGGCCCAGGAGGCAGGGAAAGGGGTTTTGCCCTCGTGGAGCGCTGGGTGGCAGCCCTCGGTCTGCTGCCACAGCAACAGAAGCTGCTCAGTGACCAAGATGGCTGAACATGGGCCAGGGCTTCCTCTGGGCTGTGGGACTGTGACGGGCGAGGGTGGTAGTGGCTGGGAAGGTGGCAGCGGTGGTGTGCTGTGGGCAGCCTCGGGACTGGTCCTGACCCTGACCAGACCCCCCAGGCAGGCATAGAGCTGCTGGCCCTCCCATCACCCTTTGCCTCAGCAGCTTTAATGAATATCAGACACAGATCTTCAGAGCTGCTTAGCATTCCAATGCATTCAATAATGGGCGTCCCAAAGTCCCCCTCCCAGATCTAATCTGCTGTCCTGCAGAGAGAAGTCTCCAGCGCCCCCACACACAACCCCCTCCACCCACACACTCACCCACACAATACCCAGGTCCTGTGTCACACACACCCATGTGCTCTCCCCCTCCCTCTCTCTCCACTGTCTGTCTGTCTCTCTCCCACAAACACCCGCAAACACAGAGAGCTGCTCCCATCTGTCAGAATGCTGATGTAGGCTCATCTCCTCCCGACAAGGCAGAATAATAAGGTTATTTTCTAATATCAGGATATTAATGCTCCTCTTGCTGAAATGAGCCACGGTGGGGCCACAGCCAGATTCCTCCAGCTCCTTAGGGGCTGGGTGGGACCGGTGGGCAAAGGGCTGTGATATATAAGGACCTATTATGTGCAGGGCGTCCTTTTAATCTTTGCAACCCAAAAGGGCAGGGGGTGGTATCCACCTTTCACAGATTGGGAACTGAGGCTCAGAGAGGTGGAGTGAGCTTCCCAATGCCACACAGCACCCGGAAAGGGTCAGGCCTGGGATTTAAAGCAGGTCTGACTCCAGAGCCCAGCTCTTTGCTGCCTCCTGATAAGCACAGAGACTTCCCCCCACACACAGGGGCAGAGCACTGCTGCTCAGGAGCTCTATTGTCCTGACACTCCACAGGAAGGGCCCCTGCACCAGCCAAGCTAAGAAGTCAGGCCAAGCTCTGGCCTTGGCCTTAGGCCTGACCCAATAATCCACCTTTCCTACAGGGGCCAGGTGAGGCACCGGAGACCCCAGACTCAGCAGGACCTCCCTGCCCCATCCCCTGTGGCTGCCCAGCAGTGAACTCCCCTTGAGGTCATGAGCTCCCCTTCCTTGCCCAGAAGGCTGAGGGCTCAGGGAGAGTCAGCAACCTACCAGTAATCCATAAATCAATAGCCCAATGGGGCATCTGGTCTCTTCAAGTCCCAGACTTTCCACACATCTAAGCACTCACCTCTGTCCCCGCTCCCAGGTGCCAAATGACTGAGCTGTGGGCTCTGGAGCCATGGATGTGAGTTTGAACCCCAAGCCTGCCACTTAATAGCCGTGGCATCATGGACAAATCATGTCACCCACTCCCACCTGGTTCTCCTCATTTATAAAGTGTAGATAATAATAGAACTTACTTCAAAGGGCTGTTATTAAGATTAATAAGAAGAATGAATATTCTGCCATATTATCCCAGATGTTGAGAGCCCTCAGAGGTTTTCCCCACACTGAGCAGTGCCCCAAGGAGGCAATGAGATTTGCCAAAAGTCACACAGGCAGTTAGTGGCAAAGGCAGTGTAGCCCCAGTGCCAGGTCTGGGCCCGGCCTCAAAAGGGAGCCAGGGACAAGGCAAAAAGTCTTTATGGAGGGCTGCCTGCATGCCAGATGTTGAGGATCTGGGGCCCAGCAGGAGAAGAAATGGTCCCTGCTCTCTTAGGAAGGTGGTGTCGGATCAGGGATCACACGTATGCAGGAGGGACTCCAGACCGAGCCAAGGTTGCTGAGGGAGCCCTGCAAGGCTCTGTGAGAGCGCTGACCTAGGCCAGGGGTCTGGCTTCCTGAAGAAAGTGCAGAGAGGGAGGAGGGGGTGATGGAAGAGGTGGCAGGCCCCAGACCACTTGGGCCAGGCCTTGCAGGTGTGATTAAGATGTGGGTCTTTATCCAGAGAGAGCCCTGGAAGTCTCTGAAACGGTTCTAATCATGGGAGGGGAAGGCACAGGGCAGGGGCCAGCCATGACCCTCTGCACTGCATAACCTTTCTGGCTGCTGTGGGTGCATCACTGAAGGGACCCAGAGGCATGCACAGAGGCCAGAGATGTGGCCGCTGCAGTTGTCCTGGTGAGAGGTGGGCTGGGGACTTAGACCAGGCTGGTGGCGGTGGTGAGAAGCAGATGAATTTAAGATATGTTTTGGTCCTAAGAAACCAAAGAACTTCACATGTCCTAGATATACAACTGATGGAGAAGGAGGTACGGGACACCATTCAGGGTCCTGACTGGTGGGTGGCAGTGCAGGGAACCAAGGCTTGTCAGTCTGATGCAGGGGGTGGGTGAAGGGCCGTGGAGGCCGTCGTAAGAGAGAGAAATGAATCCAAATGGAGTGAGAACAGCCAAAGCCTTCAACAAGTTTGCTGGGAAGGGGAGGAGAGAGGGAGACAGGCAAGGGGAATAAGGGATGAAGGGATGGTTTCATTTGTTTTTTTCAGGATAGGAAAGACTTGTATATGAGGATGGAGCAGCCCCAACCTCTGAGGCCCATCGCAACCCAGGAATCCGCTCCATTCTGCTGCTTGCCAGCGGTTCCAAACATGGAAGTGATTGATTATATGTAAACAGGAGGAAGCAATTAGTCTGTGCATGCCCGGCCATTAATAAGCTGCTTACATATTTTTAACAACACCTCATTTACCCTCCAACCTGAGCACAAATACCCTGAAAACAACCAGGAATTATCAGCAGAGACCTCTCAGCAGCCACAGCCATTGACTCTAAGCTCATAGTTTTACTAGTAGGCAAGTCCCTCACTTAGAACCCACTGACTTTTGCTTTACATACAATTCTAATAAGCATTCATTTGTTTAGTCTAAAATGGATTAGAAGTAGCAATTTAGGAGGCAGTTGGAAACTGTCAGAGGCATGAGCCCTGCAGCAGAGAAAAGAAGGTAGCTGACAGCCTGAGAGTGAGGGAAGAGATACCCTGGAGGCAGAGAAGCCTGGGGTCATTTAGTAGAAAAGGCCACCCCTGTGGCCCTGAAGGTGCCTCTCATATTCTCCCACAAGCAGTGGCTTCAACTAACTCATCTCTAGGTCTTTTTCCACATCAAGATTCAAAGATTCTCCATTCGCCGTGATGACTCTGAGCCACTGAGAAAGGGCCAAATTACATTTGGTATTTTCTGCTTAACGAGGCCATTTTTTTTTGAAATATTTTAAATTGTAAATTTTATTTTAAGTTTTGGTGCCTACAGTTTCTGAAATAGTCCCTTATGTGGAAAGGGATTTTGCAATTGCCTATTTAATTACCTGCTTCCCTGTTGAACTGAAGCTCTGAGCTCAAGGACCACATCTGTGCGGCCCACTCTCTTATTCCCAGCACCTGGCACTGTGCCACTGGGGCAGTGGGGAGGGGGCCTCAATACATGGTTGTTGAATTAGTGAACTGATTAATAAATTAATATTACTTACCAGGCAACATTCACTCAACAAATATAGCATTACATTTAATTTCATCTATTTCTCTTTACTTTTTTAATGTGGCTACTGAAGAGAAGACGATGGGGCTGCCTTGGCTGCGCATGCCTGTCCTGGCTCTAGAGGTGAAATACGAAGTTTAAACACATTCCCCAATGGCCTGTTGAGTCTTTCCTATGTAACATAAGCTCCTTCCTCACTTGTTTCCTGGGGGGCTCTCTCCCCTCCAGCCTGGGAGCACCTCACGGGCAGGGTCATGTCTTTTTACCCGGGAACTCCAGCCCCAGCCCAGGGGAGTGCCAGAACCACACTGCCTTCATGCCTTGGGAAAATGGGCGGGGGGGAGGCACACTCCAGATGGGGAACCCCAAGCAAGGAAGTGACAGTGACCTCATGTTAGGAATCTGGCTCTTCCTAAGCTCTCCAATGGCTCCAGCCACCAGCCAGGGTTGACAGAGAGGTTTCTGTGCAAACCCGAGGAATGCCGGCCCCTCCAGCCTCCAGAGTGAATGAACCAAAGGGCTGAGGAATGGGCGGTTCCCTGGAGGACTCTAGCCCCTGAGTGTGACAGCTTGCAGCAAAGAGCCATCCAGGGTAGGGGTTAGGGTGTCTCAAGGATGAGTGGGGATTTAACCATCAGCCCCCACCCGGACCACGCATTCTCATCTGTGCAAGAAATGGCGCCCCACAGAGCACATCCCTTGGGGTGCACACCTGCCCAGCTACAGCCCCCCTTTGAGATATGGCAATGCCACCTCATCTTAGGGCCCTGTGAACTCACATGAGCCTCACAGAAAACGTTTGAGTTGGTGGCATATCGTTATTGTCCTCACATAGTTGGGGAAACTGAAGCTCAGAAAGGTGAAGTGAGAAGAAATACTCCTGAAACGGTATTTCTCCCAGAAAATGGAGAACGTAATAGGGCTTGTCTGATGTTCCCGGCAACTCCCCTCCCAACTCCCAGAAGGAAAAGACAAGGGTCAGGGGTCAGGAGAGGGGCTGCCAGATGGGGGAAGGACAGGCTCAGAGGCTGCCCTGCTTGGCCAAGCCTAGCTCTTCCTGACCCCCACCCCCACCTTGCCTGTTCCGTATAACCAGGTCCCAAGGTGCCAGTGTGCTACTGGGAGCAGAGGACCACTGTTCACTTCTCTTGGAGAGCTGAGGTCAAGCCTACCTGGCAGGTCGGGCTGGCAAACCTTTGCAGCAACCCAGAAATCAAGCTGTCCTGTAACCCAGAAATGGCCTTCCTGGCAATGATTATGGCAAAGGCTTGGCCAGCAGGGGGTGGGTTCTTGCATGACTGTGGGCCTCTTGGATTCAGCAAACATTCCCAGAGAAGGTACAGTGCACCAGGACAACCCAGGGTGACCCAGCCAGGACTCTGCTGTGGATGTTGCCTTTAAGAGGCTTAGGATCCAGTCAGGGAGAGGAGACAAACTAGCCACAACCCTCCAGATCACTTCCCACTCTGTCAGCCAGGCCTCCCGAATCTCTCTCTCCTTGTCTTTGAAATGAGGTGGAAGCCCTGTGTTGCAGGTATTGATGAGAGGAGGGACAGAGAGTCCAGCCTGGGAGGTGCCGAACGAATGAGCGTGGAGAGTAAAGCCAGGGAAGCCTCGCCTCTGCCCCCATGCAAGGCCCTCCCCAGCTGCCCTGCCTCTGCTTGACACCTCAGGACAGGAGGGAAGGCACCATCTCCCCAAAGGTCCTGGTGAGATGCCTACTTCTCTAGGGGGGCATTGTTCTCCGCAGCAGCATGTTGGCAAGATGCCACTTTGAAGCCCAGGACAGGCAGAGGGCCTGGGGTGGCAGGGAGAGACCCGGGGAGAGGATACATCTGGGTAGGGCATCCTGAGAGTTTCAGAGGGTGCAGGGAGACAAGTGAAAGCAAGCTGCTCTTAGCCCATGAAACGTCTGGCGAAATGAATTTTTAGGTTTGCTAAACAGGTTTGCTAAACAGGGTCTGGAATATAGAGCAGACCCCTGACAGAGAACCACCCCTCATGCTCGCCAAGCCACCAAGGATCCTCCAGTTCCAGCAGACTGGTGTTCTTCAGTTTGCCTACAGAATGGGCACAACGCAAGTTTCGTTGGCTCCACTTCAACCTGGGGTGCAGAATCCCAGCCCCCAGCAAAGCCTCCCCCCAAATATTTCTGGGAGCCCTGGTGGGGATGTGGGATGCCTATGAATGCTTGGTAATGAGTCCTGCACTCTGCATGCTTCTGCCCTGGCTTGCCTAGTCCCCCCAGGCTTTGGACTCTTCCCTCTGAGGAACCTGCAGGAACAGCTAGAGTCCTGTGCGCTGTGGTCACGCCACTGACAGGTTTGCCACGCCGTGGTGTTATTAAAATCTTTACATTAGCTGTCAACTTTAAATACTAAGAGACATCACATAAAAATTCCAAATACACAACTTCTCTTGAAAACTGGGCAAAGCTGGCTGGAACTAGGAACACTCCCCTGGCCAGTGACATCAGGGTGCCATTCTGTCTCACATGGGCATTCACCTCCTGCCCCTTTCACAGTGTCCCTGAACAGTCTCCAGCTCGTGTCTGCCTGAATGCCTCTGGCAACAGGGGGCTTACTACGTCTTTGAGGCAGTTGGTCTGAGCTGTTGGAAAAGAGCTCCTAATTTGAGCTGTCTTCCCGTTTCTGAACAAAGAAGGACACAGGAAAGAAGCGGGCCTTAGAGCCCAGTGGATCTGGATCTGACCACTTCTCCAGCATTTAACCAGCTGTGTGATCTAAGGCAAATGATGGCCTTCCTGCACTTCAGTTTCCTTAGCTGCTCCTCCCCTGTAGGGCCGTGTGGAGGCTAAAAGTAGAGCAAGTTTATAAAGCGCCTAAAGCAGGGTCTGACATTTGGCCTGCATGCCCCAAATGGCCTTCATTGTTCTATGTAACTTCCAGCAACAGGTCCAACAATTCCCTGATGAGCACAAGAGCTGGGAGTGCAATCAGAGGGCGCTGGGCAGTGGTCTGTGCCAGCTGGAAGTCAGAGGACTTGTCCCAGCAGGCAGCCACACTTGCAGGCCAGCTCCCAGAGCTGTGGGTCTCTTAACTGCCTCCCAGACAGCTTGACCCACCATGTACTCACGGGGCCTGAGGGTGGTAGGCCAGGCCCCAGAAGGGAGGTCCACGTCCCTGCGCCCCTTCCACAGCCTACAGGCTCCCCAGCACGCCAAACCTGGGCCCCGAATATCATCCTCACAACAATCCTAGAACACAGATACTGTTACCCCTATTTTGCAGACGTGGAAGTGAAAGCTCAGAGAGGCTAAGAAGCTTGCCCAAGGCCACACAGCCAGGATTTAAACACTGGTCTGTCTGGTCCCTGAGCCTGTGTTCAGGACCACTGCACTCTAAGGCCTTCCCTGAACTAGGACGGCCCCCTTCGTGCCCAGTCCCTGCGGTTGGGAGTGGTGGGGAGAGAGTTTTTATCTAAAAGTGCTTCTGAATTTGTCTCTGAGCTGCAGGTTGCTTACCTACCTCCCAGACAGCTTGGCCCTTTAGGTCAAGCGCTGGCTTCTGCTGGTGGGCCTCTGGGCCTCTGCCCGTGGATGATGTGTGTGCATCCGACTATGTCACCGTGCCAGGCACTTTGTGTGGGCGCCTGTGTCTGAGGGTCGTACGTGTGAGTGAGTGTGCGGGCGGACGTCTCGCCTGTGTGTGCATGAGTGCCCACGCGGGGACTCACCCGGTGGATCTTCGTGTCCTGGTGTCGCCGGGGCATCCTGACTGCGGCTCGGCGCGCGGCGGCGGAGTCCACGTGCAGACGTGGGGCGCGGGGCGCGCGCCGCCCCTGAAGGTGCGAGCGGGTGGGTGCGAGCGTGCGCACGGGCGCGGCGGGTCCGCGGGTCGCTGTCCGCGGTGCGGCTCCGAGTCTCCCCCAGCCCCCGCCTCGGTGCTGATTGGCTCGGCGCCGTGACGGGCCGGCCCCCGCCCGGGGCGGCGGCGGCGGCGGCGGGCGCGGGTGCCCGCGTGTGCGCTGTGTGCCGGCGTGTGCGCCCGGCCGCCGGGTGTGCGGGAGAGCGAGCAAGCGCGCCGACGCGCGGCCCGCTGCGGCCGAGCTGCAGGGTGCGCGGAGCGCCCGGCCATGGCCCCGGCCCGGGGCCGCCTGCCCCCGGCGCTCTGGGTCGTCACGGCCGCGGCGGCGGCGGCCACCTGCGTGTCCGCGGCGCGCGGAGAAGGTGAGCGGCGGCGGCGGCGGCGGCGGGGGCGGAGGGGGCGACTGAGGCACAGGGGGCGCGGCGCCTGCTGCCCTAGGCTCAACTTCTTTCCTCTGGACCCTGGGCACCAAAGGAGCTGGGACCCTGCTGGGCTTGGGGGAGGGCAGGGATGGCACCGCAAGAGGGACCCGGGGTCAGGGACAGGGTGATGGAGATAGGGCCCGGCCCGGGGGGGCAGTGTCCTGAGGGCTTGGGGATGAGGGAGAGGCAGGAGGTCCTGGGGCACAGAGAGACAGAACTGAGGTTTGGGAACCGGGGACAGAGAACTGAGGATTGGACACTGGGGATGAGGGGACAGGATGGGGGCCAGAAGACAAGAGAAGAGGTATAGAGGAGATAGGGGACAGAGAGATAGGACAGGGGACAGGAGTAGGGATAGAGGACAGAGGGACAGAGGAATACAAGGATGCAGGGCAGGTTTAGGGGGCTGATGAAAAAGGGGGCTGGGGACGGCGTTGGGAGATAGGTACCAGGAGGAGCAGAGGGCAGAAAGGGGTTTGGAGGAGATAGGAAGGAGGGGCAGGGAGGGAGGCTTGCGGGCTAGAGGACTGGGGACGAGGACGGCAAGCATTGGAGTAATAGATGGAGGGGAGGCAGCTTTGAGGGGGCAGGAGGGGTGACCCTGGGAGGAAGGGCCAGTGAGGAGAGGGCTGAGGGGGCTGCAGGCAGGCAAGGTCCAGCCACTCAGGGGACATGGGGGAGAGGGACAGGAGCAGGGGATGTGGGCTGGGCAGTCAGGACCAAAAAGGTCTTGGAGGTGACCTCCTGGTGGTGGGAGGGGAACCCCTCAGGTTCCTTCAGCACCCAGGCCTCATACCCACACACCTGTACACACACACACACACACACACACACACACACACACACACACACACACGCACACACCTCTTAACCCCACTGGACACTCTATATCCAGCCCAAGATGCCTTCCTGGGTTCTGCTCTGCACCCCATTCCCTGCCCTGGACCTCCTCTGCTCCCACAGCTTCCTGAGGGGACCCACCCCAGTGCTCTGAGCAGGATCTCAGACTGGCATCCTGGGCCCAGAGCCATGTTCTCAGCCTGGCAGGCTGAACTTCCAATGTGAGGGAGCTCCACAACTCTCAGATAGACCACAGATCCACCCGGTCACACAGGAACAGTTCACAGAGACACAGCCGTACCACGTGCACATGCACACACATACACACGTCAGGATTCACATATACAGACCCGGGCCTGTAGAGACTCACCTGCGTGAACAACCCACCTCCACCACCCACAGTCAGTTGCACAGAAATGCAACCAGTACATATGTGCACACACATCCATGTATGGATGCATGCACATGAAAATATGCACATCCATGGGCAGACACCACATATTTAAGGAGACCCTCAAACTTGTACTCATGCATGTGGAAATGCATGTGCACAGAATAAATGCACACATAGGTAAACTCATAGTCTCCCATGAAGTGGAGCATGCAGGGAGCAGGGACCATAGCAGGGGAGCTGAGAGGGGAGATGGGAGGAAAGCAGTGGCTGCCAGGGTGGGTAATGATGAGGCCCAGGTTCCTGGGACACCAGGAGAGAGCTGAGGTGGGGGCTGGGTGAGCAGGAAAGAGGGCAGGGTACAGGCACAAGGGGCCTGGGGGTTCTTGGAGCTGTGGCCTGACCATACCGTTTTCCCAGGGTTGGGCTGGGAGAAGGAGGCAGTTTCTTCATCCCACATTCTGAGAGGTCCCACATGGAAGCTCCGGGTGCTGGGCAGTTCACCCCCAACTCCTAGCTTTGCCTTCCTTCTCTGGGGAGGACCCAGCACCCTCCAGTATTGCAGACTGGCAAACCCCAGAGCCCCCCGGGGAGGGGACTTTGAGCAGGCCACGCGTGGAGGACAGCCCTCGGGGAGAGGATGCGTCTGGGGGAGGGGCACCGGTTGGGGAAGCAGCAGGGTGGTAAAGAGAGGCCAGCATGGAGGTCCTTGTCCTGGGCAGAGGGGGGCACTGTCCAAGGGCCGGTCTGTGCCTATCCGATCACTGCCTCAGGGGCAGGGGTTGCCCACATGGGTGGAACAGCCCTTGGGGGAGACCTGGGGCATAGGTGCCATGCAGGACAGCCAGAAGTTTCAGTTCCATCCCCGGGCTGGTGTAGAGCCAGGACCAGCCCGGGAGACTGTTGGAACCAGGGAGAGGGCTTTCTTCCCAGCTGGCGCTCTACAAAGGTGACAGTTCTCTGGCCTGGCCGAGTGACCTTACGCCAGGTCCGTCACAGGGCTGGGAGAGGGCCCTGCACCTGCAGAGATGCCCCCCAGGCCCCACCAGGCTCACAGCCCCTCTTCACTCTCTGGTATGGATTATCCACCACTTTGGGGTGATCTCGGAGGCAGTCGCATCCTGGCTGACATCCCCTGGCCACCCCAAATTCTCCAGCTTCACCATCATGTGCTGCGTCCTCAGGGAATGTAAATCAATTTAAGTATTAGTCTCAGCGAAATGGAATGGGGGAAGTTGACAGTGCTGGAGAAAAAAAGAACTCGCATTGCCTTCCACAGTTGAACAGGAAAGGCTTAGGAATGATCTGTACTTCTTAGAGCAGGAGAGGGACCCCTTTTGAGCCCCAGAAGAGCCTGGGCGGGTAGGCCCAAAAGGGATGCCTACGGACATCTTACAGATAAGGAAACTGAGGCACAGAGGGGTTAACTGTGCACTTCATTGAAGGCCCCCAGAGACTGTTGAGTCCAGTCCTTCCATTTGTAAGTGGGGGACAGGACCAGAGAGGGGAATTGACTTCACAGATGTCACACAGACCCACAGTCCAGCCATGCAAAGGTAGGAGACAGTCCAGGCCTGGCGACCAGCAGGGTCTGATGTGCCAAAGGGACTCGGGCCCAGGCCTGGTGGGCCTAATGCTGGAATTTTCTCCAGAGCTGATAAAACCTCCTGTGGGCCTGGAGCTTCCCATGGCAGACAGTCTGTGTTCCCCCCACAGGAGGGGACACGAGGTAGGGAAGAAGGGGACAGGGTGGGGGTGGGGAGGCAGAGAAGGGTCTGGAAGGAATCGGAACAAGCAGCCAAGGAATTGTATAGCTCTTCCTGAATCCAATAGAATCGACTTTTGACTTATCTTTGGATCGTGTGAGCCCCCTGGCTGGATGATCAAGAATCAGCCGCAGATGCGATGGGGCTTCCCAGAGGAGGGAAGGGCCTGGAAAGTGGGGTCTGCAGGCGGCTGCCCCTAGAGTCAGCATGTTCCAGGTGGAGAAATCTAAGTGGTGGACATCCATTCCCTTGGCCCCTGGCAAGGGGTGGGTCTGAGCTGCATCAGGGCGCTGGAGAAGAGGCCCTCCAGCTAAGAGCCCCCATCTGCCAGGTGGATTGTAGTGGAGGAGCACCCTCTCCACACCCTCTCCCCAAACTCGGTTCTGCTGGTCTGGGGGAAACTGCAGTGAGGCCCCCTTCCCCCTCCCACCAGCCAGCAGGAAGAGAGAGCTGTCTGACCCAGTTTTCTCTCCATTGCCTGAGAGGGAGGGAGGGAGGTGGGAGGGTTTCTCTGCCTGCGCCCCTGGCGTGGGGCTGGCTTGGGGAGGACATGCCTCTGCGGACATTGGACACTGGCTCCATCCCCTGATCCCATCTGGCCCCTGGGGACCAGGGAGGAGCGCAGAGGCCCCCCCCCCCCACCGCTTCCGCAAGCCCTCTCTCCAGCAGCCTCTGTGGGCCCCTGGCAATGGGGTGGAGAGAATAAGAGGGGGAAGAAAATCAGCAAATAAGAACATCCTCACTCTAACATTTCCTAAGGACACTTGTTTCAATCTTTGAGGGGCAGGTGCAGAGCTATGCAAATCTCAGGCAGAAGGACGCCCAGCTTCCCTGTGGGAAAGTTCCTGGAGGGACCCCAGCTTGAACCCTCTGTGACCTACCAAGCTGGTGATTGGGGTAGTTGGAAAACCATGAGTGCTGGCTGGAAGAGGGGGTACATGGAAGAGAGAGTGAAAGGGAAAGCCCTCTCATACAACTATCAGCAGAGAGATCCAAGGAAACGGAGGCCCAGAGAGGTAAAGGGACTTACTCAAGGACACACAGCAATTAAGATTCAAGCCCCTGATTTCTTAACAGTTTGGAGTACCCTTATCACTATGAGTGGGTGGGTCTGAGTGGGTGTGTCTGAGTGCATCTGAGGTACAAGGAGAGAGGCAGGAAGAGCAGGACTTAGGGAAAGGGAACTAGCTTTAGGAAGGCATTGACTCTAGGCTTTACAGTTTATCCTCACTCACCCTTAGGTATTGTTACGCCCATTTCACAAATGAGCAAACTGAGGTTCAAAGAAGAGCAGGTCACCTGTTACTAAGTAACTGTGTTGAGATATGAGCCTAGTGGTATCTGATGCCAAAGGTGGGCTCTTTTCTCCACTGTGTGTTGAGACTTTGCAGGGTCCCCATTGAGGGTTAGGCTTAGGATAGACTTGCCTTTCAGGCCAGTGCTCTGTCCCCACTATGGTGACTGCTCAGAGGTTCTGTTGCTTGGACCCGGGCTGCCCGGGCTGGTGGCTTTATCTGTGGTTGCCACAACAGCTACTCTGAATGCCAGGCCTGCCACCTACCCCTGTGGGGCTTAGTGTTTCCATCCTTGGTGTAAAGATAAGAATTACTACCCTTGGGATTGTTGTGTGGGTCACAAATGAGGCGTCTAAAGGCCTCTTACAGAGCTCAGCACATAGTAGGCACTCACTAAGAGGTAGCCCTTTCTTCTTTAAATCCCTCCACTTCAGTGTGCACAGAGGACCTATTAGGTGCCAGGTACCTCCTGGGGGATGCTGATGATTGCAAAGCTGGGGCCGGTCCCCCTGGGGGAAGAACTCACAGCATGAACATTGGTGGGTGCTTCTGAATGCCATCATGCCCCATGAGTGAGGCAAGGGTCAGGGCATCCTTACAACATCCTGTGAGACAGGAACCACTATCACCCCCATATTCCACAAGAGGAAACTGAGGCCCAGGGATGTGGTCAAGGACACACAGCTCCTACGTGGCAGAGCTGGGATTCTGACGCAGGCCTCCCTGACCCCTGAACCCAGCTCTTAGCCATTCCACTACACTTACCACTCGTTGAACAGCTTGTGTTCTGGGAGTCTAGAAAATCATGTTTTGGCTGAAGTGGTAGAAGAAGGCTCAGGCAAGAGAGAACTTGAACTGCCCTGAGGGATAAGGGAAGAGGGAAGTCACGCAGAGACATAGAGCTGGCATGTCTGGGGTGAGAGCAGACCACGTGCTGGGTCGGCGTGCTCTCGTGGGACTAGGGAAGGGGGGTCCTCAGGGGGTCTAATGCCCTCTTGTCTCCTGTTTTACAGTGAACTTACTGGACACGTCGACCATCCATGGGGACTGGGGCTGGCTCACGTATCCTGCTCATGGGGTAAGTTATGGTGGTGGGGCTGCTGTTCATCCCTCTGTGAGCAGAGAGAGGCTGGGCTGTGACTCAGTCTCATCATCAAATCAGAAAGAAACAGAGGCAGAGAGAGGTGCAGGGACTTATCCAAGGACACACAGCAGTTAGAGATAGTTGCTGATTTCTTAACGGTTTGGCGCATGCAGACCCCTGGGATTGCAGAAGCAACCTTG
This sequence comes from Manis javanica, assembly GCF_040802235.1. NCBI lineage: Eukaryota > Metazoa > Chordata > Mammalia > Pholidota > Manidae > Manis > Manis javanica. Next base: position 16,653,085 of record NC_133159.1, read on the forward strand.
GTGCCAGGTTCTTGGTTCTTCAAGCCTGAGACCCCAGATGTGAGATCTTTATGTCTGTCCTGGGCGTACACATGCATGATGTAGCACAGCTGGGCCCAGGGTTGCCTGGAACATTCATTGATGGGAACCACAGCCAGGAAGGGCCCCAGCCAGGCCTTTCACCCCTTCAGGATCAGGCCCCTCCCTCACCGGGAGTTGTCCAGACCCCTGGAGTCCCCACCTGTTTCTCTCTCCTCCATCAGAACCACCTCAGGGAGCAATGTCAGCCCTGATGGAGGCCAAGCCCCCAGGCCCACCTGGCCTCCATGGTAATCCTGGGCTCAGCCCATAGGGTCCCAGCATTTCATGTACTCATGGGTGATGATCCATCCCTCCCTCCCTCCTGTGGCACAGGCATGGTAACCCCCACAAACCCAGGGACAAGGTTGTACTGCCGGACCCTCCACCTCTTATCCAAATCCCATGGGGTGCAGGGCAGCAAAGCCAAAGTAAGCCCATGAGTCTGGTGGGGTCCCAGCTCTGCCGTCGACAAGCTGCGTGGCCCTTGGTCATCACATCACCAGAGTCTCAGTTTCCCCATCTGTAGAAAGGGATGAGCATGTGACAGACCCCATGGGGTAGCTGTCGGGTAAGGAGAGATGACACATGGTCTGGTACCATCCCTGGCACACAGTGAGCCCTCGCCGAGTGCACTGTTATCATTACCATTGTTCTTAGTGTGTGCTAAGGTTACATCTCACACAGGTTTCCTCCTGTGCATGTGCTCAGAAACACACACACATCCCACCGTGGACACAAGCATGTCATGCACACATGACTTCTTTCATGATCACTCCGGCCGCCGTGGCTCTGGGGACATGGGGGGATGATAATGATAATTAATAATAATAACACCAAGAGTTAAGATTTGTTAAAGGAGAGTATTTCTTTACTTTGAGGTAGGGCTTTCATCCCAGCGTTGGTGGCCTGTGGTTGGAGTCCAGACAGAGTCCCCCCCTCTATCTTTGCAGGTCTCATCCCCAGGTAGCAATAGCTGGGTCCACTGTCATCAGCCCCTATACACCAGACTTGAGGGAGCTGAAGGGGCAGGCCCTGTGGGTCTGAGAGCCAGGAGGAACCCCTTCCCTGCCTGAGCAGTTCGGCCCTGCGTGAAGACAAAGATTGAGTCCTGGGGGTGTCCCTTTACCTCCCTGGGCCTCAGTCTGTCCCTGTGAAATGCACAGAGGTGTGCGCCCCCCAGTGGCTGCGTCCCGGGGAGGAGCATGGGTGTGAAAGGGCTCTGGCAGAGTGAGCCAGCTCTGCCGATGGCAGGGGGCTGACCCAGGAGAAAGTGACTGCCTGGCTGCAGGCTGGGTCGGAATTTCCCCTGAGGTCCTGCAGCTAGGAAGGAGTGCGCCTGGCCCCAGTTTGGCTCTGGGTGACTCTGTCCCTCTGACCCACTCAGAGCTGAGGACTTGGTCTTTAGAGTAACAAGGAGTTAGATGGGTTTTAAGCAGGTGAGGAAAAAGACTGCACTTGTGCCTCAGTGATCTTGCCAGTTAATCCTAGGCTGTAGAGCATGGCTCAGAGCAATTACATTTGGGAGTCAGAACAAATGGTAACTTGTATTCACATAGTTCTTATTTAATCCCCACAACCAATCCTGTGAGTGGGTACAGCCGCCCCATTTCACAGATGAGGAAGCTGAGCCTCAGAGCAGTGAGAAATACCTTGCTCACCGTCAGACAGGTTCCCAGTGGTGGGCTTGAATTCACATCTTCCTGGGCCTGGAGCCCGCGATGAGTCCCTTATGCCCTCTTTGGTCCCTGTCCTCATTGTGAGGGGATGGGAGGCAACCATATATTGATACTGAGCCATCCCATCTTTATGGGGCCAGATTGGGCTTCACATAGCAGGCGAAGTGTACAGATGAACACATCAGGGGGCTTGGGAGAGTGCCTAGGAGTCTTTTGTTTAATAAGCTTTCCAGGTGATTCTCCTGCCCAGCTGGGTGGGGAATCTTTGGATGAGGTCTTTGAGGTTCCACCCACCCCTCTGATTCTGGAGTCTGTTAAACAGCCTGGGTACAGGGGTCATCCAGGGCTGTGTCCCGCAGCATCAAAGTTACCAGATTGTCAGGCAGGCTGCCCAGCCTAAAGGCCAAGGGTGCTGGGTCTGGATGAGCCAGCACCCAGTCCTCTAACCAGTGGGACTCAGGCAAGTCACTTACCTCTCCTCAACCTGCTCCCTTACAACTTGGGGACTACCACAGAACCTGCTCTGTGCCGTTGTCATCAATGAGGATGCATGGAAAGGACAGTTTACTGATGAGAAACGGGAAGCCCTGAGAGGTTAAGCAGCTCTGCTTAGGTCGGGGGAAGTCTGGCATCAGAACCCATAATCCTAATGAGGTTGTGCTCCACCTTCTCTGCCGAATTAACAGCCACTAAGAAACGCCACATTACCAGAGGGCATATTCGTTTCTGTATCTCACTGGATCCTCCCCAGCCCCTAGAGTGGACAGAAAGAGCAGAACTTAGCTACCCCATTTCACAGAGGAGAAGCCCAAGGCTCCGAGGAGGCATGCAGAATATCCAGGGCTGCACGACTGGTTTGCTGCATTCTGATCTAGAAAGACCACAGAGTTCCAGAGCAATGGTGGGGGCTGGAGAGGCAGATGGTGAGGAGTGACTCCCCAGCATGGGGTCGGGGTGTCCCAGGTGGAAAAGGGATGATTCCGCCCTTGCACCAGCCTCCCGGAATTCGTGCTACTCTGGGCTCCCACAGCCCTCGCTGCTGGCAGGGCTAAGCCAGGCCCCTGGCATTGGTGGGGCAGCTGGAGCAGACTCAGATTGAGCTGATTAATTTATCCAGGTCCCTGGCAGGAAACAGACAGGGAGCAGCTGCTGGCTCTTTGGTGTTCCATTAATTACGACAATGACTTTAACCCCAGATGTGACCCAGCACTGCCCAGAGGCCGTGGCTGCAGCGTGGGGAAGAGGGTGGGGGTCCTCCTGCGGTGGGGGCACAAGAGACATAACTTCTTTCAGGCAAAGCTGCCACGCCCTGAACTTCTCCCCAAGCGGTCCCTGGAGGCAGGCACAGGTGGGCAGGGAGATGCTGCTGGCCAGCAGCATGTCGGTCCTGCCCTCCAGTGCCTTCCTGGGCCAGGCCCAGGTGCAGCGCTTTGCAGGTTCTCCTTTCATCCTCTTAAGCCTCACTGAGGTTTTCATTCTCTTAAAGCCTCTGAGCCATTTTACAGATGTGGGCACTGAGACCACACACCGGGCAAAATGGGGTGACACGGAGGGGCTTTAGTCAGACAGGAGAGATTTGAAAATGCTCGTGGTCCCCACTCTCTGCTTATGGAATAGTTCACAACCCTACGGAGTTTCAGAGCACCATGAGGAGTGGGCTTTACCTCCTCATCCCCATCTTAAGTAATAGAATCTCTAGTTCAAGGACAATTGCACATAGAGACCCAAGAGAGAAGATGAAGGCATTAAGGTATTGCATCTCTGGTAGAGCCGGGGCAGGACCCGGAGCCTGTCCCTTCCATCTGCCCTCAGCCCCCTGCCCCTCCTCAGGGCCCTCAGGTGTCCCCTGAACTCAGCCCAACATTCTGCAGTCAAGGGAGCTGGGGCCCAGAGAGGAGCACTGACTTGCCCAAGGTCACACAGCAGGTCAGGGACCGAGCCAGTCCTCAGAGCCCTGGCCTCTCAACTCCTGACTCATTTCTCAACACTGTGTCTTGGATGTGACTCTTGCGTGTCCACACGGGGCTATTGGGCCCCCTGCACATTTTCACCCTTTCCAGCCCTGCTGGCACCCCTCCTGCTCTGTCTGGCGAGAGGCTTGTGCTTCAGCTCCGCAGGAAGCTTGGCTCACTCCCTGGACGGCATGTCGCCCTCCCCCGCCTCATCTGATGGGCTGCGAGCTGCTCAGGGGCAGGGAGTCTTTCCTTCTTTTGTCAAAAGTTGTCATACAATACACATAACACAAAATTGACCATCTTAACCATTTTTAAATGTATGTTTGGTGGCACTAAGTACATCACCTTGTTGTGTGACCAACACCACCCCATCCACAGAATTCTTTTCATTTTCCCAAATAGAAATTTCTAGACCCATTAAACACTAACTCTGCATTTCCCCTTCCCCCAGCCCCCAGCATCCACTGCTCTAGTTTCGGTTTCTATGAATATGACTAAGTACCTCATATACATGGAGTCATACAGTATTTCTCTTTTTTGATGGGCTTATTTCACTTAGCATAATGTCCTCAAGGTTCACCCAGGTTGTATCATGCATCTGAATTTCATTACTTTATAAGGCTGAATAATATCCCATTGTATGGATAGACCACATTTTGTTTATCCATTCATCCAACCATGGAGGCATTTGGGTTGTTTCCTTTTGGCTATTGTGAATGGTGCTGCTATAAACCTGGGTGTACAAATATCTCCTTGAGACCCTGCTTTCATTACCCAAGAGTGGAATTGGGTAAATAGCCAGAAGTGGAATTGTTGGGTCATTTGGTAATTCTATTTTTAACTTTTTGAGGAGCTGTCATACTGTTTTCCCCAGTAGCTGCACCATTTAACATTCCCACCAACCATGCACAAGGGTTCCAATTTCTCCACATCCTCTCCAATGTTTGTTATTTTCTATGGTTTTGGTAATAGCCATCCTACTGGGTGTAAAGTGTCATTTCTTTGTGGTTTTGATTTGTATTTACCTAATGATTCGTGATGTTGAGCATCTCTCTGTGTACTATTTGACCATCTGTATATCTTCTTTGGGGAAATGTCTATTCAAGTGCTTTGCCCATTTTTTCATTGGGCTGTTGGGTTTTTTGTTGTTGAATTGTAGGAGTTCTTTATATATTCTAGATATGAATCCCATATTAAATAGATGATTTGTAAATATCTTCTCCCATTCAATGGGTTGCCTTTTCACTCTGTTGATAGTGTCTAGTTTATTTCTAAATCCTTAATGCCTGGCAAAGAAGCAGTCACATCCAACTCTCCCCATCCTGGTACTCCCTTGAGTGGGACCCAGGCCAGCCCGTGAGCAACTTTGGGTGGAGGGCAGAAGGAACATCAAAAACAGCAAGGCAGAGAGTCCATCCACCAGGTACTCAACAAGCACCAATTCAGTGGGTGCTGCTGAAGGATTTGAGATATGGTCATTATGCATTAGAAAGATCCCTCTGGCAGCTGATAAGGAAACTGGACTAGTGGGCTCACTGGATTTCTCAGGCAAGCCCCCACTCTGGGAGTGATAGGCCACGTAGAGATGAGGTCAGACTTCTGTAGCTTTCGCATCAGTTCTAGTTCTGGCTCCATCGCTCACAGGCTATGTGACTTCAGACCTGAGGCTAGTATGTCTGTGTCTCTATTTCCTCATCTGGAAAAAGGCAGCAAAACACTTCCCCAGAGGAATGTGAGATCTTGTCTGTAGGGTGTCTGGCATCTGGTGGCTGAGACAGTCCACTGGAAGGTCAGCTCTCAAGGACGGAGAAAGTTCCATCTTCTTCCCTAGGATGCCCCCTGCACGATGCATGTGGCATGCGGCAAAGGTGCCTGGCAATAGAGAGCGAGGTGTTGACTCTCATTGCAGCTGGCTGTGCTTGTGCCCGCAGTGGGACTCCATCAACGAGGTGGACGAGTCCTTCCAGCCCATCCACACGTACCAGGTATGCAACGTCATGAGCCCCAACCAGAACAACTGGCTGCGCACCAGCTGGGTGCCCCGTGACGGGGCCCGGCGTGTCTATGCTGAGATCAAGTTTACCCTGCGTGACTGCAACAGCATGCCCGGTGTACTGGGTACCTGCAAAGAAACTTTCAACCTCTACTACCTGGAGTCGGACCGTGACCTGGGCGCCAGCACACAAGAAAACCAGTTTCTCAAAATCGACACCATTGCAGCCGATGAGAGCTTCACGGGTGCTGACCTGGGTGTGCGGCGCCTCAAGCTCAACACAGAGGTGCGCGGCGTGGGCCCCCTCAGCAAGCGCGGCTTCTATCTGGCCTTCCAGGACATTGGTGCATGTCTCGCTATTCTGTCTCTCCGCATCTACTACAAGAAGTGTCCCACCATGGTGCGCAACCTGGCTGCCTTCTCGGAGGCAGTGACAGGGGCTGACTCGTCCTCGCTGGTGGAGGTGCGGGGCCAGTGCGTGCGGCACTCAGAGGAGCGGGACACGCCTAAGATGTACTGCAGTGCTGAGGGCGAGTGGCTGGTGCCCATTGGCAAGTGTGTGTGCAGTGCTGGCTACGAGGAGCGGCGGGATGCCTGTGTGGGTGAGCACGCCGCACGTGGGCTGGCTAGTGGGTAGGCTCAGTCTGGGCAGGGCTGCCAGGGTGTGTGTGTGGGGAGCATCCTAGTCAGCAGGCATCTGGGTGGTGAACACAGCACCTGGGAAGGTGGGTGAACCTCCAGTGTTCCTGTGTTAGCAAATACACCAGGCCACTTGTGTGTGTGCGTGTGCATGCGTGCATGGAGCAGGGGAGGGACAGGAAAGGGAACACATTACAGCCAGGCAGTACCCTCCATGGGCATTGTGCAGAGGCACGCATAAGGCCACCTGTGTGATTGAATATGCTACTGGGTATGTAGCTGTATTAGAACTAACTTGTGTCGGGCCTTGTTCTAAGTACTTTTCATGTATTAATTCACTTAATCCCTCCAAATACCCTATGAAATAGAAACTACTCTTATCCTGGTTTTATAGATGAAGAGACTGAGGCACAGAGAAGCAGAGCAACCTGCCCATGGTCACACAGCTAGGAAGTAGCAGGGCTATGATTTGAGCCCAGAAGCCTGGCTCCAGAGTCCGTGCTTGAAACCACTCAACTGCTGTCCTGTGGGGCGGAGGGCAGTGGAGCCAGGCTGGGTGAACAAGCGCAGTACAGCGCCATAGTGCAGGTGTGTGGGCAGGGCACCCAGGGAGTGCTGCCTAGGCTGGTATGCCTCTAAGGCAACTGAAGCAGCCTGCCAGTGTTCAGGGGGCTCTTTTCTCGGGACCTGTGGGGAGGACAGCCGTGGTCCTTGTGAAGGAGGACAGCTGAGAGCGCCTGGGTCATGAAACGGCATGGCACCTGTTCCCGTGGATATACTGCTAGGGTCTCCACGTCAGTGGCCAGAAGCAGGGCCCAGGCCCCAGGCAGTGTGCATGTGAGCCCCAGCTGCAGTGGCCCCACATAGCATCCAGAGAGCCAGAGAACATCAGGAGAACTAGGTGGGCAGACAGCTGGGGCCTCAGCTGCTACTCCTCTCAGCCCGGTTACCCTCTGCCGTTCCTTGGTCTCCCCAGGGGCTGGACACATGGTGGCTCAGCCACTCAGAACACGGTGAAGCCTGCTTCTGGGCCCACTGGTTCTCCTGGGGAATGAGGATGGATCTCTGCAGGGACCAGAGAGACTAGGGCCTGTCCCCCTACAGCCTCAGTGAAAGCTGGGATGGGGCCTTCTTGGTCACTAGGAATATCCTCCTAGCCCTGCCCCGAAAGCATAGTTGGTGGGAACCCCAGCCCCCTCTGCACCATGCCTCTGCCCATAGCAGGCACAAAAGGCCTCTGGTGTTTGCAGGACTGAGCAGGGCACAGGATGACAATTTCAGGTGATGCTCCAGGTAGTTCTCTGGGACCAGGACCTTCTGTCCAGCTAGCAGGCCCTTCCCAGCCCCTCTCTGGGGCTTTCTGGTTTCCTTAAGAAACTCACATTCTCAGCTGCAAGTCTTCATCTCACCTGGCCTCTAAACCCCAAAGCCCCTTCTGTGACATTTGCCTGTTTCTGGATTTGTTCTGCCCTCTGTGGCCCAGTTTGCCAGGCTCCCCAGACATCCCAGTACTTCTCATCTTCCTGCTGGGTAATGACAATAACAAACATCCGTATTGCCTTTACAGCTTGCAAGGGGATTCCTCAGACATCAATTCATTTGCTCGTTGTTAACAAGGCAGGTATTCCAACCTTATTTTACAGATGAGGAAACCGAGGCTCAAGCACTGTCTCCAGCACTGGGTCTCACAGCTGGGACCTGAGTCAGGTCTGTCTTGCTCTGAGCCATCTGTAGGCTGTTAACCTTCCCCTGGCGCACTCTGGCTGCTTTTCCTGGCTCCCAACATCCCCTCATTCTGATGGAGATGAGAAAGTTCCTTAGTGACAATTTTTCAAGTGTTTGCCACCTGCCAGACACTTTAATAGTCACTTCTTCCTTGTCGCATCAGTTACTCATTCTGTTGTGCATCTACTGTGTCCCAGGCATCGAGGATATAAGCACAGAAGGTCCTGCCTTCAAGGAGTCCATATTGCCTCTCATCCTTACGCCAGCCCTCTGAGCTGAGCTGCCTGTCGCCATCTTACCGATGTGAAAAACCAAGCCCCCTCAAGTCAAGCCAGTGAATGGGGGATCTGATCCCGGCTTGTCTCACTCCAGAGCCTTGAACTGCTTCCTCCATCCACAGAGCCTCTGTGAAATCTCACTTCCCTCCTCCCTAGGGTGGCATTAAAACAGTTGGTTACTGCTTCAGTATAAGCTGTAATAGGCCGGCCAGCTGGCGGATACCTGCTCAGGGTCACAAGCTGCCCCCCACTCTGGATTTAGCCAGCAACACAGGCAAGCCTCTTGTTCGGTGGGTGGGTGTGCACTCAGCCACACTTGCCTGTAGGAGGGAGACGGTCCTCCTGACTGGGCCTGGGGCCGCCCTCAGAGGTCTCAGGCACTGCTCCAGCCTCCTTACTTGCCAGAGGAGGGACGTGGAGCCCAGAGAGGGACTGTGCCCTGCCCAAGGTCCCATGTGTGTCGAGGGCAGGACTCCTGGCAGATCCCCAAGCCTGAGCAGCTGGGCCTCCGCAGGCCAGGAGAGCCCAAGGCCACTTCTATTTCCTGGCACTACTGGCACATTGATAAAAAAATAATAAACAGTTGCCAAAACAGGGTTAGGAAATTGCAGCATATTTTGAATTTTACATTTAAATCACAATACAACATAATTATGCTAGTTGCAAGATAATTACAGGTTTTATAAAAAATACTAATTCTTAGTGCACCGCAGGCAGTGAGGTTTGGGAATGGAATACCAGGTTCAAGTCACACAAGGGGAGACTTCTCAGCCCCATCGGTGGGCTTCTGTGACTGTGTAATGCCCTCCAAAGAAGCAGCACAGGCCCAAAAGTGAGCCCCTTGCCAACAGGAGGCCCAGGCCACCCAGTATCCCTCATCCCCACCCACTCCTTGGTGTGTAGCCAGAAAGTGGGAAGGATGGGGGCCAAGCAGGGGCTGGAAACAGAGTGGGAGGTGCCTTGCCTGGGCTTCTTGAGATGTCTGCTCAAAGCTGTAGCCCCTGCCCAACGTGAGTGGGACCCTCTGTTGCCCAGGGGTCCCCTGGCCTCTGCTAGGAAGTTTTCTCTGAGCATTTGAGGGGAGGAAGGGCTGGGTGAGGGGACCCTGGCTTGCCCAGTTCCGAGCACCCCCCCACTTCCTTCCAGTGACAGGAGGACTCCAGAGCTTGAGGCTAGCAGCAGGGGCTGAGCGCATGGGGAGAGCCACCCTCCTGGCCTCCAGGGTCCCATTTCCCTGGTTCCCCCTGATAGCCACCCTCAGGAGTGGCCGGGTGCCAGCCTGGTCACACGACTCTTTAAAGGCCTTACTGAGACTGCACTCCAGCCTCAGAGACCCACGGAAGACTGTCCGAGCCAAGCAGGGATAGTCTAGTTTACCAGTGGGGAAATGGAGGCCCAGAGAGGTGAAGTTCCTGGCCCGAGGGCACACAGCTAGGAATGGTTGATTAAATCCCAAATCTCCCAACTCCTGGACCAGAAAGCGCCCTGCACTACACAGTTGCAGCTGCAGTGATCTCCCCCCACCCATGGCTGCACCCACTTCCCTGCTCCAGATAGGGAATGGGAACAGCCTTTCAGAACATCACCCAACGGAGCAGCAGCCCAGTGTCTGAAGCCCCGGTTGCCGTCCTTCCTGTCACCCGGACGCAGAATATAAAACACCCTCTGTGGCCCTAATCATCTTTCTATAAATATCAGAGTCTCATTTCAGAGGGGAGCAGGAACGACGAGCTCTTTTGCCTTCCTGGCTGTGTTTAAAATCTGATTTAGAATTAATTTCCTCTGGTCACCCACCGGCAGACACCTTATTTGTCAAATCTAAAGCTCCTCGCAGGGGAGAGGAGAGAAGTGGCCGGGGTCTCAAGCAGCTGCCGGCCTGACAGGCAGCTCGGGCAAGGTGCCCTCGGCAGGGACAGGAGCCCCTCCTGGCCCACGGCCGACACCGGCCCGCACAGGCTCCGGAAGCACCCTGGGTGGACATGTGGGGCCGGGCCCCAGCCCAGAGCTGTTCCATCTGTCTCAGCCATTAATTCCCCACTCCGACTCCAGGTCTCCAGGCTCCCCGAGGCCTGGTGATTAGTATTCTTATTAAAGATTATTTTATTTTCATAGTGCGGATTAATCTGGCCTTGACACGTTATAGCCATATGGGTATTAGCCAAGCGTGTGAGAACCGCCCACTGGTGAGCAGCAGGCTGGCTGGGCCATCTCTAAGCCCTGGAGGTGTTGAGAGGCTGGTAGGGGCAAGACCCCAGCTTTGGCGGCTCCCCTACCTGGCTTTGCCTTCTGGCTCACAACCCAGGGCAAAGCACTCAAGCTCCCAGAGTCTGTGTCCTTGCCACCAGCAGATGTATCAGTGCCGACTTCATAGAATTGTAGTGATAAGTGTCAGGCGCTGCCCTGGCGTGAACTCGCATGTGTTCACAACAGCCCTAAGAGGTGTGTGCTATTGTTGTCCCCACTATAGATGAAGAACCTGAGGCCCAGCAACTTGCCCAGTGTCACTTAGCCCAGGTGAAGGGGTTAGACAAGAAAAGGAAGCCAGGCAGCTGGCTGCCAAGTTTCTGCTCTTAACTGATAAGGACTAGGTGAGCTCTGAATGGGCAGCTGCCCAACAAACTTCACACCAAGGTGTGACCACACGTGTCCTTGTCTGCCCCTCACTGCTCTGAAAGCTGCTTGAGGGGACCGGCTCTTACTCATCTCGGTCCTATGTAGAAGCTCACTACGTTTGGGTGAGGGAATAAAGGAGGGACAGAATGAGATGCTGATTGATGTGGATCTGATAATTATAGTGAGGATTACTGCCACTCAGAAATGAGTGGAGACTGCTTTAGCAGGGAGGGGAATGGTTGCTTCCGTGTGTGTGTGTGTGTGTGTGTGTGTGTGTACATGTGGAGGTATGGAGACATCCAGAAAGTCTTCAATTGAAGCAGCATTAAAATGAATCTTCAGTGAATTTGACAGGTTAATAAAGGAGAAAAGCATCCCAGGAAGCAGGCACAGCATGTGCAAAGGCCCTGAGGCAGAAAACTACCTGCTGGGTGTGGGGAATGGCCAGTCCTTCAGTTTGGCCTGAGGATGGGGAGTAAGAAGAGGCACTGAAGGAGGCTACAGGGAGGGTCTTGAATGCTAAGCTTTATTGTTTAGGTCACGGGGAGCCTGAGAGGGTTTGAACTGGCAGTGACAGAGTCAGGTGTCATTTTAGAGTCTTTCAACCTCAAATACTCCCATTCCCACTCCCTGCACAGCTAACTCATTCTTATCATTTAAGCCACAACTCAAATACCATCTTCTCTGGAAAGGTAGCTCCTCCCCTCCTCCCCTCATTTACCCTTTGCCACGCCATCTGCTTTATTCCCTTCCTGGAAATGATTACAGCTTCATTTACTGTGTGTCTCCCCCTCGAAAATGCCAGCCCCTTGAGGGAGACACCGTATGCATCTTGTTCACAGCATGTCTCTGGCACCCTGATCAGTGCATGGCACAGAGCTAGTGCTCATCAATACTGGTTGAATGAGAGTGATGCCATGGACAGCTGGAATTGGGGTGGCAGGCTGGAGGCTGGGTTTGGAGGCTGCTGTGGTCATCCAGGTGAGGCGTGAAGCAGGTGTGGCAGAGGCTGCAGAGAGGATCAGATACAAGTCAGTCCCTGCCATGGTGACAGTGTCTCGGGGTCTGGGAGGAGCGGGAGCATGCTATTTTTGGATGGTCAGCATTGCTCAGGGATCCTATAAACCACAGATACCCAGGCCCTGCCCGTGGCTCTTCCAACTTGGCAGTAGAATGGGGAATCTGTATTTTCACAGGGGGTTCCACATCTGCCCATATTTGGGAGCCACATACGTCTCTTTTCTAGTCAAATTCCCACCTACCCCCTTTCTCTGTCCAGCCTCATGTCCCACTAAAGTCACCTCCCTGGGGTTTTGGTCCCCCTTGTACTCTTCACCTCTTGACCCCCACCTCTGAGGCTGGTATCTCACTCAAGGACCAGTGTCCTGTGAGGACAGAATCAGGCTGGAGACGAGGGCTGGGCTGGAGGGGCTGATGGAGGAGAGGTGAGGGGGACTTGGAGAAGCTCTTCCCTGTGCCCAATTTGGGCTGGGGCTCAGGTGTCAGGGTTCCAGCCTCAGTGCTGTGCAGCCCTGTGTAAGTCACAGGCCCTCTCTGTGCTTCAGTCCCTCCACCTGCAAATAGAGTAGGACCGGGTGATGCTGAAGTTCTGTACCTCTGTTCCTTGGGGGATCCCCTGGAAGCCCTGGACCAGAGTGAGAGCTGTCCCTGAGACCTGCGAGGGTGGCCTGGACCACCTGCCTGAAGCCACCTTGTCCCCTACAGCCTGTGAGCTGGGCTTCTACAAGTCAGCCCCCGGGGACCAGCTCTGCGCCCGCTGTCCACCCCACAGCCACTCTGCTGCCACCGCCGCCCAGACCTGCCACTGTGACCTCAGCTACTACCGGGCAGCCCTGGACCCTCCGTCTGCAGCCTGCACCCGTGAGTACCACCTCCAGAACCCAAAACCCACCAGACGAAGACCCGGCCGGGACCCCATGCCTGGTCCCACAGGCTCCAAGGAGCCAGTGCCGTTTGGGTGAGGCAGGGACAGGAGCCTAGGTGGGGGATGACTGACCCCTTAATGGTGGCCTTGACCTCTCTGGGCACCCAGCCTCTCCTCATGTGTCACCTGCCATCCCTCCAGGGAAATCTTTCCTTCCTTCCTTCCTTCCTCCTCCACTGCGGTGGGCAGATCAGATCTGGACTCAGCCCTTCCCAGCACCGGGTGTCTTTGGTCATCTTCTGACCCAGCAGTGAGGCTGATGTCCTGAGGGTTGGAGTGGGCAAGCCAGGGGCTTCCCAGGAAGTGAGGGGGTCTCAGAGGAGCTCCCCAATCACCATCCTTCTTGATGAACTGCTTGGAGCTGCTGAATGCTGGGAGCTGCTGAGATGTGTGTGCGTGGAGTGTGTGTGGCTGCCTGCTTGGTGGATGGCGCGCATGTGTCTGATTCTGGGATGTGTGTCTGTGCTCTGGGATGCCTAATAGCCATTATGACACTGTGTGTATCCATGTCAGCAGCTGCTCCTACAGAAGATGCCAGCATGGTGTTCATATGCCTGGGTATGAGTGTGTGAGGGCTAGTGCCCACGTATATAAAAGATTCTAAGGGTGTGTGTTCACATGTGTGTGTATCAAGGTTCCTGTAGGGGACTCCTAAGTCCTCATGGAGCTTGAATGAACCAGCCTTGTGAACTCAGCCTGTGCATGCCTGGCCGTGCCAGGGAGGCGTGTGCCTGGAGAGGGCGTGGTTGTGTGTGCTCATGCCCTGTGCCCGCGGAACCTTGCAGGTCTCTGGCTCCCAGCCTGCAGCGCACCGGGACTGTCTCAGGCTCTGCAGATGTCGCTCCTCCCTGCATTGCCTCCTCCTCCCTGGCCTGAAGGGGCCTCTCTCATTCCCATCCCAGCTGGGGAGAGGCTGCTGCCAGCTCAGCCTTCCCATTGGCCAGCCCTGGGCTCTTGTGGTGGGGCGAGGGGTGCCTCACATGGTTCTCACAGGTTTTGCCCTGAAATTTACCCCAGTCTCCACCCCCATCTCCCCCTCCCTCCACCTCCATCACTGGCCAGCCAAGGCTCCCAGTACCTGGCAGGTGAGGGTCTAGGTGTACTCACACACCACACACGCACGCATGCTACCCGCCCCCCCCTTCTCCACTGTTCTGCCCAGATTTGTGCATTTTCCCCTTGTGGGATGTGCTGGGGCAGAAGGGATGGCTGAGTGACGTGGGAACTTCTGTGGGCTCCTCAGGCAAGGCGAGCCCAGCTCTAGGTCCCGGGCACTCACACCCAGTGGCTGGACTCTGGTTTCTTTCCAAATCTGCAGTTCAGTGCCCTAAAGTTCTAGAAATTTTAAGACTGTAAAAGATCAGGCTTTTCATATTCCATACCCTTCAGATTCTAAGATTCTCTGTGATTCTGAGATTCTGCAGTTCTATTTTCTTAAGATCTAAGATTACCCTGCCTGGGATTCTGACCCCCACGGGCCTCCACAGTCCCTCTGCCCTCCTGGCTCAAATCCCCAGCCCCCAAGAGGCCTCCCCCTAAGCCCTGTGCAGCCCAGACCAGGGCTCCCATCCCAGGGAGGGGGCTGGTGGGCACTCCCGGCTGGGCTTCCCGTCACTCCCGGGGCCTCCATGCTGCTACCCCACTGCCGTGCTCAGCGGCCTTCATTACATGAAGTCCAGCCCAGGAGGTCAAGGAGTAGAGTGTTGGATGCAAATGGCGGGGGCATTTCACACCCGGGTGGCTGCCGTGTCAGTCGCCACCCCAGTCCGGATGAAAACGGGGGACACAAACCTGGGATGCCTGTGCTCCTGTGTGGGGAGTCAGGAGGGTTGGGTTTCTGTGCCTAGACTGACGTGTGGTCCCAGCCTGGTGGCGGAGATGCTGCCTCTGCCCTTGGGGGCATCCAGAGCACAGAGTAGCCTCCATCTTATCTTTAGGGAACCCCAAATATCACAGGGGAGCCACAGCCCTTCCCTGGTGTGGGGTGGGGCAGATTGGACCAGCCGAAATAAATACCTTCCAGCCCAGCTGTCATTCTGTGCTCCTCAGGGCCACCCTCAGCACCCGTGAATCTGATCTCCAGCGTGAATGGGACGTCTGTGACCCTGGAGTGGTCCCCTCCACTGGACCCAGGGGGCCGTGGTGACATCACCTACAACGCCGTGTGCCGTCGCTGCCCCTGGACATTGGGCCACTGTGAGACATGTGGGAGCGGCACCCGCTTTGTGCCCCAGCAGACGAGCCTCGTGCAGGCCAGCCTGCTTGTGGCCAACCTGCTGGCGCACATGAATTACTCCTTCCGGATTGAGGCTGTCAACGGCGTGTCTGACCTGAGCCCCGAGCCTCACCGGGCCGCTGTCGTCAATGTCACCACGAACCAGGCAGGTAGGCGGAGACACTCCGGCCCTCAGCTTCCCCGGCCCCTTGCCCTCCCAGGCATCAGGGCACTGCCTTGGGCTTGTGATGACATTTTGAGCAAACGCCTGCCTCTCCGGCCCTGCCATCCTCACCCAGACTCAGAGCTGCAGGCTTTTCATGCCCTTAGAAAGGAAGAACACAACCTATAAATGGGAGGAATCCAAAAAGTACAGAGGCAGGCCATGATGGCTGTGACAGGCCTGGGTTCCGGGACTTGGCCTCTCTGCCTGTTTCCTCCTCCCTGGTGCAATGGGAATAACAGCATCTGCCCCAGGTACTGTGAGGAGGCTTAAATGAGAGAAATGAGAATGCTTAGCCCAGCACCTGGACCATAACACATGCTCAATAAATGTCATTACAGAAATAAAATCACTCTGATTATCATCTTCCAGAACAGCTGCCCCTGGGATGGATTTGGTCACACTGCTGTGGGCAGCAGCCATTTCTCTCTCTCTTTCTAGCCAGTTATTGGGCTGAATTCATCCCCTGGAACCCTTTTCTTTCCAAATTCTGGTGGGTCCTGCCTGTTAAGTGACAGCAGGAACTGAGAGCCCACTGCGGCAGCTTCCCCGTTAATACCCACCCTGGTGCATGCCTAGGACTCGACAGCTCCTCACCCCCATCTCACCCTCCTCCTCCCAGCACCACACAGACTGGCGGACACTATCCCTGCCTTGTAACAGTGGAGGAAATTGAGGAGCAGAGAGCCACCCAGGGTCACCACATAGGAAATGGCAGAGCCGGGATTTGAACCCAGGTCTGTCTCACTCCTAAGTGAAACAGGCTTCCCAGCTCTGAGCCCGTGGAACCCCCTCCCTGGTTCCAGGGCTTCCCTAACTCAGGAGACTCTCACGCAAGGAGCATCTTTGGAGCCCCACCCAAATGCTGAGCTCTGTCCTTGGTGCTGGCAGCAGTGAGGCCTGGCCCTGTGCACCTGTGCTTCAGGCCCCACCCTTACCCACCCGTCTCTAGGGCAGCTGAGGCCTGCGGCCGGCTGATTGGGGTGGAGGTTGGAGCAAGAGAACCCAGCAGGATTCAGACGCCATTCAGGAGGCTCCATCCTTAAAAAGAAGAACCTCCCTTGAACCCTCACCCCCTTCCAGCCACCAGACCACTACTCTTCTCATGGAAACTCCCTGAAAGAGCTGTCTGTGCTTGCTGCATCTGTGTCCTTCCCTCCAAGGGCATCTTCGGGCAGCTCCTGGGGAGCATCTTTCCTGGCCTGTACCCATGATTCAGCCCCACCCCTGGGGCCACATGCACTGGGACCCTTCCCCTCGTTCTGTCCTCCTTCCTGGAACACCTTTCTCTCTCCGTCCACACCCCTGCCCACCCCCCATTTTCTGTCTGGCTGGCTGGCCTGTCCTTCTCCATCTTTGCCCGCCTCTTTCTCTGAGCAGCCTCTAAAGGCTGGAGGACTGCAAGCTTGTCCCGACCCTCCTCTCCTTCCTGTTCACCCAGGTCCGTCCTTTCTGAGTGACCTTAGCAGGGCCCACAGCTGTGAATTCCACTTTCATGTGGACATCCCCCAATTAATGTCACCTGCAGGGACCTCTCCCCTGAGGTCCAGCTGCCCACTGCCATCTCCACTTGGCTGTGTTTTAGACAAACAGCACCCCCTAAAGCACCTCCCACTGGCCCCCATCTCAGGGCATGGCCCCTCTGTTCAGGGGGTTCCTCGGGCCCCAGAGCCACGTCATCCTTGGCTCTCTGTCATGCCACATGTGTCCACCAGCCAGCCCCACTGGGTGCCCCTCCAGCATAACCATCTCCACACTCAGACCCTCCCTCCGTCTACCTTAGCTCAGCTGCTGTAACAAAATACTACGGACTGGGGGGTTTAAACCACAAAAATATATTGCTCACAGTAGAGGCTGAAAGTCTGAGATCAAGGAGCTGACCACTTGGCTTCCTGGTGAGAACTCTCTTCATGCGTGGCCTGTGGACAGCTGCCTTCTGGCTGCGTCCTCACACAGAGAGACACAAACAGAGATAGAGATCTCTCTGATATCTCTTAAAGGCACTCATGGCATCCTGAGGGCCCCACCCTGACGACCTCACCTAACCCTAACTACCTCCCTAGAGCCCCATTTCTAAATATCATCACCCTGGGGGTTAGGACTTCAACACAGGAAATTTGGGAGGAAATCCAGTTCAGTCCATGGCACCACCCACATCCCCATCATGTGTTTCCTGGGCAACCACGGGAGCCCTTGCCCCATGATTTGTTCTCACTTAACATCCTGAATGAGCTTTAAAAATGTAAATGAGATCAGGTCCCCTGTGAGTCCTTTAACAGCTTCAGCTGAGCCCTCCCACCTTCCAGACCCTCCAGGGGCCTGGGACCCATGTGACCTGCCCCTGCCCACCACTCCAGCCTCACCCAGTCCACTGCTTCACAGGAGTGACCCGGACTTCTGCCTGGGTCGGGTCCTGTCTGTCACAGCACCCTCTTCATGTCTATCATGGCCCTTAACCAGCCTGAATTATGCACTGGTTCATTAACTTTTCTGTCTTACTATGCTATAAGGTTCTCTAGGGCTGTCTTGGTCTCTGCAGTATTGCCAAGTGTGAGCCCACCACCTGGCATGGGGTAGGCATTTAGGAAATCTTAGGATACCAATGGAGTGGATGCCCACAGCTCTGGGCTGGGGGCCAGCAGCAGACCGCAGCCCTGAGCAATGGGTGAGGTCAGTCCTAGAGTCCGCCTCCCCCTCCTCCTCCCTCCCCCTCTGCCTCCGCCACACCTCTCCTCCAGAGCCACCTGCACCCTGGAACCCTTTCTGGGACCCTACCCTGGTTTCCTCCTGCCTCTGAGCTCTGGGATTCCCTCTGTAGCTGTCCCGCTCAATGCAGCACCTCTGGTTTAGGAAATTCTTTTGTTTTTAAGGGCATCCGCGTATGCTTGGCCCTGGTGTGTGTTCCTCACATAGGATCCTCACCTCCTCCTGGCAGTAAACGCCCACTAGCTTCACTTTCTGGGTGGGAAGACTGCCACCCACAGATAGTAATGGTCCCCGCCAGCGAGAGAAAGGCCAAGTTGTGAACCCAGACCTGATCCCCAGGCTGGCAGGGCATCCCTTGTACCACACTGTCCAACAACTCTGGAGCCGCTCCTTAATTTTTCATGTCAAAGTCATCCAGCAACACTTACTGGGCACCTATCATGTGTTGTCTCTGCCTTCAGGGAGCTCTCAGGCGTGCCCAGGTAGGAGGCAAGAGCTGGGCCTGGGGGCAGGTGGGGCGCAGGGTCAGAACTGGGTGGGCAGAGCGGGAGGAGGAGCCTGCGGGCTGGAGGCGGCAGGGAGGACGGGTTGCAGCCCTGCAGGCAGTTCCAAGTTTGGCTGTGGCCCGGTCTGTACCCGACACTTCCTAGCAGCCTCCCCTCGGGAGAGCTGCACTGCGCCAGGGAGGGAGGGAGTGGGAGAATCAGTGAGGGAGGGAGGGATCCTAGTGCAACAGAGAGAACACTTGACCTCAAGTGAGCCCTGGGCTCAGCTCCTGTCCCTTCCCTAAGTGTCCAGAGCTGCTGGGTCATGCCCTCCAAGCCTGGGCACTGGTGGCTAGTGATCTGCCAGGAGGAGCGGCAGGTGCTGGCTCTCCAGGGGCTGGGGCAGGACAGTCAGCCAGGTGAGCACAGTGCAAGCTGGATTCCTGGGCAGGGCCTGGGGAAGGGGCGGGACGGAGGCCAGTCCCCAGCTACTCATCTGACCAGGCTGGCCTTCCTCCCCTAGCCCCGTCCCAGGTGGTGGTGATCCGCCAGGAGCGTGCAGGCCAGACCAGCGTCTCACTGCTATGGCAGGAGCCGGAGCAGCCCAACGGCATCATCCTGGAGTATGAGATCAAGTACTATGAGAAGGTACCGACAGGGAAGGGGAGAGGGAAGGGGTGGCAGGCCGGAGGACCCTTGGCTGACCACTCCTCCTACGGGCAGGACAAGGAGATGCAGAGCTACTCCACCCTCAAGGCTGTCGCCACCAGGGCCACCGTCTCGGGCCTCAAGCCGGGCACCCGCTACGTGTTCCAGGTCCGAGCCCGCACCTCAGCAGGCTGCGGCCGCTTCAGCCAGGCCATGGAGGTGGAGACTGGGAAACCCCGTGAGTGCAGGGAGCAGAGAGGGCAGGGGGGCCGCGCCAGGCCTGGTGCCAGGGCCGGGCAGGCAGAGGGAGGAACTAGTGAGCACTGAGCTGGGCCTGTGCTGGATCTGCATTTTCATAGATGAAAAAACTGAGGCTCAGGGAAGGAAGGTTACTTGCCCAAGGTGGCAGAGCTGGTATCAGCCCGTCAGCCACTGGCTTTTACTGACCATTGTTGCAACTTACAGGCATCAGGATGCCCCGCGCTAGCAGGATAACCCTATACTTGTCCTCGAGACCCTCTAGTGAGTTGGCATTATCCACCTCCCCATTTTACAGATGAGGAAAATGAAGAAAGTGTATTGCCCAAGGTCACCCAGCAAAGCAGGATTTGAACCTGGTCAGTTTGGGGCCATCCTGCCTTCAGCCTCCAGAACAGTGGTTCTCACAGTGCAGTCTGGGACCAGTAGCTTCAGCATCATAGGGCCGGGGGAGTGGGGGAGAGGCTATTGGAAATGCTGATTCTCAGGCCCCATCCAGTCCTTCTGAATCAGAAACCCTGGGGGTGGGGACCTAGCGGTTCAGGTTTTATCAAGCCCTCATGGTGATTCTGAGGCATATTTAAGCTTGGGGTCCCCTTGCCCCATCTCCAGCCAAATGGAGTCTTCTCCTAGCCTCGGGCCCCTCCAGAAGGTAGTGCTAGGATGGACGGTTCAAGGATTGAGTTGATGACCTTCCTCAGCTGGCCCTTGTGTGTCTCCAGTGCTCCTGGGTCGGCCACCACGGCAAGAGGGCCCAGGTCACCATCCCATATACTGTGTGGCCTTCAGTAAGTTTCTTCAGCTCTCTGAGCCTCAGTTTTCTCATCTGAGAACTGAAGGTAATACTGGGAGCTCCCCGGCAGGATGAGGGGAGGATTAACTGAGCCTGGAATATGCAGCCGTCGGCACATTCAGCCATGGCACTGTTAGAGGGCAGGCAAGCAGGCATTTTCTGACTCACGTTACATGTGAGAAAGCTGAGCTCAGAGAATCCAGTGACTCTCTTCGGGTCACACAGTCCCAGGAAGTGGTGACACCAGGCTGGGAAACCAGGAAAGCTTAAGACAACAGGGTCCTGAATGGGAGGTGTAGTAGGGGGGTGGGGGGTGCAGAGGGGAGAAGAACTGTGCCCTGACTGGTGTACAGCTGAGGAGGCTGCCCGCTGGGCCCCAGCAGGGCTGCCAGAACCCTGGGCCTGAGGCCAGAGCTGACAGGCTGGTCTCCGACCTTCATGAGCCCCTGCAGGGCCCCGCTACGACACGCGGACCATTGTCTGGATCTGCCTGACCCTCATCACGGGCCTGGTTGTGCTTCTGCTCCTGCTTATCTGCAAAAAGAGGTGGGTGGCCTGGCCCCCAGCCTCCCCCACACCCCTCCTCTGGAGCGCTGTGTCTCCACCTGCACCCAGCCCACTGAGCCAGTGGTTCCCCCGTGCATGGGCCAGGCTCACTTTCAGGTGCACCTGCTCTTCTGTCCTCCTTCCTGGGACACTTTTCTCCTGCCTTGCATTCCCCTGCCCACCCACCCCCATTTCCATCCATCTGTCCGGCCTGTCTTTCTCCATCTTTGCCAGCCCCTCCTCTCTGAACAACCTCTAAAGGCTGGAGGACCATGAACTTGTCCCTGACCCTCCTCTCTTTCCTGTTCACCAAGGTCTGTCTTCTCCAGGTGACCTTATCAGGGCCTACAGCTGTGAATTCCACCTTTATGGGGACATCCCCCAATTTATGTCTCCTGCATGGACCCCTCCCCTGAGGTCTAGCTGCCCACTCCTGTCTCCACTTGGCTGTGTTTTAGACAAACAGCACCCCCCAAAGCCCCTCCCACAGGCCCCCATCTCAGGGCATGGCCCCTCCGTTCAGGGGGTTACTCAGGTCCCAAAGCCATGTCGTCCTTGACTCTCTCTCTCATGCCACATCCATCCACCAGCCAGCCCCACTGGTCCCCCTTCACCATGACCAGCTCCATGTCATTTAGTCTTAATGGCACTCCCGTGATGCAGAGATTATGACTTCATTTTGCAGGTGAGTAATTGGGGATAACAGAGGTTAGGCCACTTCAGCCAAGTAGGTGCCAGAACTGGGACAGGAACCTGGGTCTGTCTCAACTACAGGCCATGCTCTTAGTCACTGCCTGCTGTCCCACCAGAGGGAGATGGAGATGGGATAGTGTGCTCAGTGTGGGCGTAGGATGCAGACAGCAAGAACCAGAAGGATCATCCAATAGATGGAGAAACTGAGGCCCAGAGAAGGGAAGGGTCTTGCCAAGGTCATAGAGCAGAGTTGGCATCAGGAGCCTCTTGTCCCAACCCCTCCCCCAGGGGCAGCTTCATGTAAAATGGGGCTAAAATGCTACAGACTTTGCTGTAAGGGCCCAGTGGGCTTGACTTTGTAAAGTGTTTGTAACTGTAAAGATGTCACCATCTAGCTGGGTTGAGAGCCTGAGGGTGGGGACTCCCCTGGCCGGGACAGGGGCTGGGGTGGTAGGAGCTGACCTGAAAGGGGAAGGGAGTTCTGACTCGTCTGCAAATGGGGTCAGGGCTGAGGCTAGGGATGGTCGGGCCACAGGCAGAGCCATGCCCATCCTCCGCAGGCACTGCGGCTACAGCAAGGCCTTCCAGGACTCAGACGAGGAGAAGATGCACTATCAGAATGGGCAGGGTGAGTGCAGCGGCCCAGGATCTGGGGGCAAAGAGGAGGTCACGGTGGGAAGCCGTGCTGGTCTGGGGATGGCACAGGTGGGAAGGAGATCGGTGCCCACAGAACAGACAAGAGCCCCAGAGAGGCAGGATGTCACAGGCCCAACCCCTGAGGTCAGTGCAGTTCGCCATTCTCGGGTTTGCAGACACCGCTGAGGATGCTGGGGACCCTCTCCCCAGGGAAGTGCGCAAAGTCCTGTGCTCGTGCACAGTTTTACGTACGATTTCAGGGGGGTTCATATTTTCTTGGACAAGAACCCCTGCTGCAGAGACTCCAGAAAACGAGCAAACATGGGGATGCCTACCTCCCACTCTACCTGTATGCCCATGACGTTCATGTCAATCATGGTGCTGATTTCCAGTAAGCCTGGGTGTAGCCTCAGAGTCCCTGTTAACATAGTCTTCTAGAGAACCACTTTCAACCAGTCTAACTTGGCAGTTATGATGAAATCTTTTTTACCACATTCCTGCCCCAGAACAATTTAGAAAGGTCTTAAGGACTCAAGAAGTGATCCCAGAAAACAACGGACATGCTCAGAACTCAGTAGAGACCCCAAAACTACTCCACAGGGACCCAGCTTTCTCTTGGCAAGCACTTAGTGAGCACCTACTGTCTACCATCACATCCTGAGATTCCCAGAGACACTCCTCACCTGACCCTCAGACCCATCCCAGGTCTGGGGAATGCTGGGAAAGAAAGTCCTCCTGGACCCCACAGATGGTCTGTGTCTCTTGATCCTTTAGTGCCCCCACCTGTCTTCCTGCCCCTGCACCACCCCCCAGGGAAGATCCCAGAACCCCAGTTCTATGCAGAACCCCATACCTATGAGGAGCCCGGCCGGGCAGGCCGCAGTTTCACCCGAGAGATCGAGGCTTCCAGGATCCACATTGAGAAAATCATCGGCTCAGGTGAGCCTCAGGGGTGTGAGGGTGGGGACATCACAGAGGGGGCCCAGGGGAGGGAGCGCACAGGGCAGAGGGAGAGGGGGACCACGAGCTTGACCAGGGCCCCAGCACTCCCCGACACTTGCCCCGCTCTGGCTCTGCAGGTGAGTCTGGGGAAGTCTGCTATGGACGCCTGCAGGTGCCAGGCCAGCAGGACATGCCCGTGGCCATCAAGGCCCTCAAAGCTGGCTACACAGAGAGACAGCGGCGGGACTTTCTGAGTGAGGCGTCCATCATGAGCCAGTTTGACCACCCCAATATCATCCGCCTTGAAGGTGTTGTCACCCGTGGTAGGTGCCGGGCAAGGGCTGCCGGCCTCACCCTGCAGAGCCCCTCCTGCCCTAGACAGGGCTCTAGTCTGTCCTGGGACTATCCTGCCCTGCCCTGCCCTGCCCTTTCCCCCTCCCCAGCTCAGGTCTCCAGATTACTTGATGGGGAAGGGGGCCCAGAGCACGGGGCCCCAGGGGGAATCTTAGGCTCCCTGGGGCCCTCAGTGCCTGCCCAGCTCCTGGAAGCTCCTGGGAGGGCGTGTTCCTGGGGTCTCCGGTCACCAGCTCTGCTCATCTCACCAAGAGCCATCCCCTCCCCAGGTCGCCTGGCAATGATTGTGACCGAGTACATGGAGAACGGCTCCCTGGACACCTTCCTGAGGGTGCGCGCTACCCCAACCCCATGCCCCGCCTTTCACATGGGCTGTTGGGGGGCATAGTCTGGGTGTTGGGAGATAATGTGAGGCCTCCAGACACCCCCCAGGAGCTTGGGCCCAACAGACCTGGGATATGGGGGGCCAGGCATGGGGAGAGACCTTAGAGGTCCTCCATCACGTGGAAGTCCCTCTGCTGCACAGCGTTCTGCATCCTGCACACAGGCTAAGAGGGGTGCCTCTCTGGGAACCCACAGCCCCACCAGCTCGGCGGCATGGTGGGTATGGCGGAAATCACTAGATTCCCACCCCCTGCCCTGCTTTTTGTTTGCTGGGTGCTCTAAGGCACAGGACTTACCTCTCTGGGCCTCATTTGTCCTTCTGCAAAATGGATGAGCTGTCATCACCACCCCACCTACTCTCAGGGCGGCTCTGAGTGTAAAAGAGACCATGAGAACAAACCTCCAACAGTAACATGCTCCATAAGCAATGAAGCACTTTGTAAACTGTAAAGAGCCTTCCGGAAGCCTAAGCCCTGTCCCTCTGCAGACCCACGACGGGCAGTTCACCATCATGCAGCTGGTGAGCATGCTCAGAGGAGTGGGCGCCGGCATGCGCTACCTCTCAGACCTGGGCTATGTCCACCGCGACCTGGCTGCCCGCAACATCCTCGTTGACGGCAACCTGGTCTGCAAGGTGTCTGACTTCGGGCTCTCGCGGGTGCTAGAGGACAACCCCGACGCCGCCTACACCACCACGGTGCGTAGCCCACACCCCTTTCCACTAGGCCTGGGGAGGGACAAAGTGGTACAGGAGGGCTCCCCCTGCGTGTCATTGAGCCAAGTGGGAAATTTCAGGGTCTCCTTCAACCGGGAGTCAGCCCCACCTCTTCACTGCACCTCAGTTTCCCTGCCTGGGGAATGGGAGCAACCTTTCCTGACCTCCTCTGTCACCGGGCGGCTTGGGGAGACACACTGGTCCCCACTGTCACTCACCCACTGGGAGATTTTGGGGGAATTGAATCACACGCCACTCCACATCTGTCGCTAAAGTCTGGTTAAAGACCAGCATTTTCACACTGAGTTCCATGGAGATTTGGGCTTCTCTAGAGAGGCCTCGGGCTGCCTTAAAGACGGGAGGTTGAGTGGGCCTCCTCAGTGGGCTCAGGCCCACCCCTGCCTCAGTCGGAACATTCCCTTTGGACCTCACCTGCTGAGTCTCCAAATAAGGTTTCACTTAGAGGATTTTGTGACCAAGGAGAAGAAGAAAGAAGAAAACAAAGGAAGACAAGGAGTTTGAAAGCTGTTAGGCCTCATTCTCTGAGCTTCCTCACCTGGTCAGGCACCGACTTGTTGACTGATATTTACTGAGCATCTACTATGTGCCAAGCCCACTGCTCATCTTCTCGCATCCAGTCTGCACAACAGCTCTGTGTGCAGATCTCCCCATCAGAACAGCTGCCCTTGGGAGGCAGAGGGCCTGCCTCCCCCACAGGACTGCGAGTTTCCCAGCCTGGACCTCCATGTTCTGCTCCCTGACTTGGGCTGGGGAGAAGCCCTCAACATTCCTGTGTCCATCTCAGGGAGGGAAGATCCCCATCCGCTGGACAGCCCCTGAGGCCATCGCCTTCCGGACCTTCTCCTCAGCCAGTGATGTGTGGAGCTTCGGTGTGGTCATGTGGGAGGTGCTGGCCTATGGGGAGAGGCCCTACTGGAACATGACGAACCGTGACGTGAGTGGAGACCCCGGCCGGGCAGAGGGTACATGGGGCCTTGGAGGGAGGGGTGGACTTCAGCCCAGCACTGTGCTTGCCCACCCCACCCCCCAGGTCATCAGCTCCGTGGAGGAGGGGTATCGCCTGCCTGCACCCATGGGCTGTCCCCGCACCCTGCACCAGCTCATGCTCGACTGTTGGCACAAGGACCGGGCCCAGCGGCCTCGATTTTCCCAGATTGTCAGTGTCCTCGATGCC
Source organism: Manis javanica (assembly GCF_040802235.1). Lineage (NCBI taxonomy): Eukaryota > Metazoa > Chordata > Mammalia > Pholidota > Manidae > Manis > Manis javanica. The sequence goes on from NC_133159.1 coordinate 16,678,762, forward strand.
CTCATCCGGAGCCCTGAGAGTCTCAGGGCCACGGCCACTGTAAACAGGTACCTGGTGTCCACCCCAGCCTTGCCCAAGCCTGGCTGCCCTCCAACATTGCCCCAGATAAGGCTGACTTATTTCCGACTCTGCCCCTGGACCAGACCCAGTCCGGGCCCCTGACCACTGCCTGCCTGGGCCTTCCTTAGTCTGCCCCTTCAAGGCCTGGGGTCCAGCTCCTCAGACCCCTTGCACACTACTGAGCCTGGATGGAGGGTGAGGATAGCTAGTGCCAGGGCCCACCAAGGAGAAAAAGGCCCTGGTAGGCCACTTACCAAAGATCCCTGTGCCTCAGGTGCCCGCCCCCTGCCTTTGCCCAGAGCTGCTTTGACCTCCGTGGGGGCAGTGGGGGCGGTGGGGGCCTCACCGTGGGGGACTGGCTGGACTCCATCCGAATGGGCCGCTACCGGGACCACTTCGCTGCTGGTGGCTACTCCTCTCTGGGCATGGTGCTGCGCATGGATGCTCAGTGAGTAGAGGATGGGTGGCAGTCCCCATGGGCTGGGGACACAAGGACGGGATGGGGGGCTGCTGAGGAGGCTGGCAGCTCCAGGGCATGGGTGTATCCTTGTCCCCACGGCTCCCGGCCTCCCAGGCCAAGCTGCTCAGCACCACCCTTGCTTCTCAGGGACGTGCGCGCCCTGGGCATCACCCTCATGGGCCACCAGAAGAAGATCCTGGGCAGCATCCAGACCATGAGGGCCCAGCTGACTGGCACCCAGGGACCCCGCCGGCCCCTCTGACCCAAGGCTAGCTGGACCTGGGCAGCAACCAAGCCAGCCTCGGTTTACGGCAGCCATCAGAGGACGTGCAGGGTTGGCCAGGGGTCGGGGTGGGCCCAGCCTCTGTCCCTCCTCTCAGGTGCTACCACAGGACCTGGAGTTATCAGGGTTAAGCTGCCTGGGAAAGAGCTCTCTCCCCAGAGCAGAAACCTTCTCTTTCCCAGAAGCTGGGGACTCAACGCCACTGAGCCCACCAGAGATGTCACTCCCTTGCCTCTGTGCATGTGCGTGTGTGCGAGCACAAGGACTCATGCACTGTGGGACAGGGGCGTGTTCTCACGAGGTCTGGAAGCCCATGTGATCATGTGTGTGTGTGTCCACTGGTCAGGTCCCAGCATGGATGTGTGCAAGTTATGATGTGCCTGCTTATCCATTAAGGCTGGGGGCACGTGTGTGACCGTGGATGGCATGTCATGAATGAGGATGCGTGTCACAGGCCTGTGAATACAGAACATGGTGTGACACTGCCCATCAATGTTGGCACAGGTCCCAGTTGCCCACAGGGACCAAGGAGAGGCTCACACCCACCTCCCCCCATGCCTGAGGCCAGAGCTAGGGGCCGCTTGAGAACTGCACCAGCACCAGGCCCACCCTTGTCTCTGCCCGGGTGAACCCACCCCCGGCTCTATCTCAGGTCTGAGCCCTCCCTCTGGCTGGAGAGGGGGCCACCTGCAGCCCCCAGCTGGCTCCCACCACTGCTTTAACAGGAAAACAGGGTTCCCGGCCAGCCCTCCGGCCACCTTCTGTGCAGTCATCACTGCAGAGTACATGAGATGCCCACAGCTGGACATGGCTCCCTGGTCAGGGGCCAGGGGCCACCAACTTCCCGCTAGTCTCTGAAGCCCCTCCACGGTCCAGGGCTCCTCAATTGGAAGTCCCTCTGCCAACATCTCACTGCCCAGCCCTGGCCTGTCCCCACCTCTGCCCCATGCCTAGGGTCAGGGACCATAAGATCCTAGCTCCTCCACCCCAAGTCCACCCCTCTTCTGGGAAGACCACAGCCTAGAAAAGGGGTGTGCCTTATCCAAGGTCACACAGTAAGATTCAGAGCTGAGGCCTCCTGCCTCCCAGCCCAGGGCCCTTCCCCGAGGCTATCCCACACTTGTGGCTGTGGGTAGGAAGGGGTTGGGGAACCCCCCTACCCCCGCCCCCGAGACTGGCCCTCCCTCTTACGGCCCACCAGGGTATGTAAATATCTTTTTCTACCATGTCAGAATATTTTTTCCTCACTCCTGACAATGCAAAAATGGTCTTCAAAGCACATAAAAAGCACCCAGGGTAAGAAAGCCCCATCCCAGAGGAAGCTCGGCAGACAGGGCTCAAGGAACCCCACTGAACAGGATGCCTTGTGCCTCCTGCCAGCCCCCAAGCGAGGGGCAAGCCCAGCTCCCCACTCTCACCCAGCCCTCCCCGTAGCCAGCGCAGCTGTTCCGCGGAGACACCAGCACTGAGCCCCCTCTCCCTCCTGCAATAATTTGGGGAGTCTCAGCCCCGCCCAGGTGCCGCGGCCAGCTCTCTACACATCTATATATTATATTACTATATAGCTGAGCTGATCTTCCTTCCTATGGAAGTCGGAATCACTGTCAGGACACGATCCGGGGATCCCACCCCCACCCCACTTTCACCTGGTTCCTGGGCTCTGGATCCTCATGGTCGGGGAGGGCACAGTGGGCCTGGCCCTTGCAAAAGTGTGACCCCTGTCTCTGGCATGAGGTGCCCCTCAGGGACCAAGGGATCTGCCTCTCCGTGGTCTCCATCCTGAGTCTTGAACTTGCCCACAATGAGAATAAATTCTGCCTCATCTTTACCTGTGTCCCCCACTTTTTTCCATTCCTATAACTTTAACTCTCCTGGTGAGGAAGGGGCAGCCTTATGCTGTGCACCCAGTGTATGCATCCCATACATTTTTTTTCCTTTTGGGTCTTCTCATCTATTCCAGGAGGTAGGATTCATGCACCCATTTTATGTATGGGGAGGCTGAGTTAAGCTTGCGGGGGGCTGCATAGGACCCCAGGTCTGTCTAACTCCAAAACCCATGCTCTGCTACAAAGCACCACCATAGCCCCAAATTCTCTCTTCCAAGATGTACAGATGGGGCTTAACACTGGAGCCCCGTCCTTGGCCCTTGGCACTGCCCTAGCCTGGAGTACTCTTGCGGAAGGAAGTCACTCCCTGGAGGACAAACGCATTTTATGGGAACCACTTAGTTGGGACCAAGGGTGCCATGGAGCAAGGAAGGGAAGATAGGATGCAAGGATCTTCCATAGTTACATCAGGGGGCTGAGGAGCCACCTCTGCTTTGGGAGAGCGCTGACTGCAGCAGGAGCCCAGGTGGTGGTGTCAGGGGCTGAGCAGAGCCCAGCTATGTCCGTTTGAGTCAATGGCTCAGACATTTGGAGAAGGTGTCCCTGGGGTCCTATTGATGAGCAAGTAAATGGTCTCCAATATCCTCTCAAGCCGATGAGAAGGTTGTCATTCCTGCAAGTTGGAAAAGTAGGACCAGGGAGAAAACACTTTTGCTGTATTTTCTACACTGTCCCACTAATAATCACAACAGCCCTGTGAGATGGGTAGTAATGTCTCCATTTTACAGATGAGCACAAGTATGCTCAAAGAGGCCAATGTCCCCCCACGCAGAGCCACCATGTGAAGCTAGATCTGATTTCTGGCCAGGTCTCCTGAAACTCTGCAGTCCAATCCAGGCCCCCTTCCCATGGGACCAGCTGTTTCCTATGAAGAAGAACCCATTGCTCCACACTTCTCTTCCCTAAGGACCAAACATCAGTGCCTCCTGGGCACCTACTGCAGGCTGGGTGCCACTGGGAAATTCAAAGATGAAGGCAGCCCCTTCTCTTCAGAAGCTGAGACTGGGTGGAAGTGAAGAGCACACAAAGTGGCCCTCCAGTCAGATCCAGGATGCCAGGTGTCCAGGGAGTCAGGCACACAGGATGCTTAGCGAAGGTCAGAGGGGAGAGAGAGCCTGGACGGCCAGCGCTGTCACCGAGGACCTCCTGGTGAGGAAGCATTCAGCTGGGCATCGAAGGATGAGAAGGGCTTGGAGTTATATTTCCTACACATCCTCCTGGTGACGGGTGGAATGCAGAAAAGAGGAAGAAAAACAACCTTAAGAAAAACGAACTGTGTTCATGTATGGGAAACTTTACTATCATAAAGTTGGCTAGTCCCCTCCAATTTAATCTATGCATTTATTTCCAATAAAATTCATAATGGGGTTTTTTCTACAATTTGAGAAGTTCATCCAAAAATGTGTATGGAAATAAAGAGCCCAGAATAGCCTAGACAGTTTTGAAGAAGAAAGAGAAGGAAGAGGAAGGGAAACATCCTGCCAGATAGCAATAAAAACTATAAAGCACTAATCATTAAAATAGTTTGATTTGGTCCCAAGAATAGAGAGAAAAAAAGAATGGGGAATAATGCCTAGGACGGATCCAAATATATGTGAGAGTTTGAAACATAACATGGTGTAAAAGATGGTCTAGTTAATGGGTGATGTTAGAACAATTAAATATCCCTATGGGAAAGGATAAAATTAAATCTTTTTTTTTTTTACTCACACCACTCACAAAATAAATTCCAGGTTGATCAAAGTCCTAAATGTAAAAGTAAGATTATAAAACTTTTAAAAGGAAACAGGGAAAATAACTTCATTAACTTGGAGCAGAAAACAAGACTTGAAAAGCACAAATGATAAAGGAAAACAAAGATAAACCCTACTTCAATAAAATAAAAAACTTCTATGTGACAAAAATCTTTATAATTAACCAAGAGAGAATTTGTTTCCAAAATAATTTTTTTTTAAATTTTGAAGAACCAATTTACCAAAACCCTCCAAAGCAACAGGAAAGTGGGCAAAAGATGAACAGATGACAGAGGAAGAAATGTGAATGTCCAATAGATAAAAAAGTTCTCAACATGACTACTAAACCTGGAAACACACATGAAAAGAACGAGCAGGCACATCATGCCAACTGGACTGGCAAACCGTCTGTAACAGTATTGGTGACAGGGTGGGGAGAATAGGAATGTTCATAAACTGATGGTGGAAATGTAAGTTGGTACAACTACTTTGGAGGGCAATTTGGAAACAGTAAATTTTAAGATGAGCACGTCCGCCACCCAGCACCCCCACTCTGCTGTGTGCCTGTCTTAGGTAAGTCTCCTGAAGCAGCGCCTGAGATTCTTGTGCAGGTAGGTTATTGAAGGAGAGCTTCCAGGGAAGAGAGAGAGGGGGGAGGGCAGGTAGGGTGGGAGGAAGCCCAGCAATGAGGGTTTCTCTGATGGAGATTAGCTTTGATCTGATGCCCTAGGAGGGCTGGAGAATTAACACCACAAAGTCGATCCTCCTTGAGGCAGGGGTGCCAGTTGTTTGTATCCATGTCTGTCAGTTACTGCCTATCGGCTTCCCCATTCCAGGTGGGGTACATGACTCCAGGCATGAGGAAGTTTCCGAGAAGGAAGCAGCTCTGAGCCCTTAGCTGCCAACACCACAGCAGCTGGGGGAGAAGTGCCCCTGCAGGTCAAAGGAATCTGAGCAGGGCTCCCATAGTGCATTCCATGAGTCCTAGAGAACCTCATGCATGCGGAAGGAAACATGTACAAGGCTGTTCACTGCACCTCCATATACAGCAGCAGAACAAGGAGCAGCCTAACCCCTAACCTACCCTAACCCCTCTCGTCAGAGGAACAGGAGAATAAGCTGCTTTGTAAGTACAATGAGATCATCCATCACAATTTAAATGAACGAACTAGATCAGCATGTATGAATATGGATAAATCTCCAGAACATAATACGGAGTGAAAAAATAAATGACAAAGGAATGTGTACAGTGTTACACCATGTTTATAAACTTTAAAAATATATGTAACAATAGAATTACAGGTTTTGAATGCATAACTAGAAAATGACAGTACAAAAACATGCCTGGGACTGATAAACACCAGCCTCAGCCCAGTTACCTCTTGGGAAGAAGGGTAAGGGGAGGAATATTGAGCGGTATTGGCAGTGTTTCGTTTCTTTTTTTAAAAGGGAAGGCAGGCTTTGAGGCAAATATGGCAAAAATGTTAACACCCATTCGGTCTTGGTGGGCACAAAAGTGTCTGTCACATTATTTTCTGATTTTCGGTATGCTGAAATGCTTTAGAATTAAAAATAAACATGTTTAAAAACTGCAAGGGAGAAGATCTGAGAGCTGCCCCCGAGAGGCCTTTCTGGGAACTGATCAGTTTGCGCTGTCCAGGGTGCTAGATCCCAGTGGCAGGGGCTGGTTGTGCTGAACCCTATCAGGAGGTCCCGTCACCTCCCTCTCCAAACCGTGTCCCCAGTCTACCCATTTATCTCCACCTGCCCCTGGTCAGAGATGCCACCACTACCTCCCCGCTGAAAGTCTGCAGGAGCCTCCTCACTGGTCTCTGCTTCCTCTCTCCGCCCTGTAATTAACACTCTGCAAGAGACCAGAGGGATTCTTTAAAAACATAAACCAGATCATGCCACTTCCTTAATTACAACACTCCAACAGTTTCCTATTAAGTTCTTAGCAACATCTAAAATCTTCATCTGGCCTACAGCATCCTACATGGTCTGCTCCCCTGGCCGCTTTGACCTGCCTCCTCCCCTTCATCCACGCCCGCCCTTTATTTCGTTTACATTCCAGCCCTTGGTAGTAGCTCTTCCCTCTGCCTGGGATGCTCTTCCATATCTGCAAAACCACTTCCCACCTGAGTCCTTTTCTACCTACCCAGTGTCATCATATTTATAGCCTTAAAACCAGTTGAAGTTATCTCATTTATTGTTTATTCACTTGTTTATTAACTGCCCCTATCATACACTCTAAAAAAGCAGGTACCACAACTAATTTACTCAGTTTTACTCCCAGCAGAGAACACAGAGATTGCCCTCATTTGTGTACAACAGATATTTGTTGAATGCATGAGTGTATTTTCACTGAGCACCTGTTCTAAGACAGACATTGTGCTTGGCTCTGTGAATTCTGGAATAAATAAGATAATCTTTGCCCTTAAGATGCTCAGTGGCTGGAGAAAACAGAGAAACCAAATTTCAGGATCATAGAATGTTGGAGTAAGTACCTTTGCTCTTATTACAGAATAAGAGGGCTTTAAGGGAATCTGATTGTGCATTCTCCACACTCTCCTTGTTTCTTAAGGGAGTCCAGACTTACCCAGAGAGGGAAAAGGACTCACCCAAGTTCACACAGTATCAGAAGCATCTGGGTCTGAACCCAGGTCACCCAACTTCTCATAGTTCACACTTAAAGGAAGGCCTCCCAAAGCAACTTTGGACCCTCTTCCACTTTCTGGCTCTTGGGTGCCTTTTCTAGGTACCACCTGCGGAAGGGAAACAAGTTCCCAGAGGAGTGGGTTGAGGAGAAAAAGGAAATCCTCAGGCAGAGGGGCACTTACCCTTTAATCAAGACACAATGCCTGAATTTTCACCATTAGGATCTCATCTTTTTGAAGTAAGCCTTGCATTCTTTGGATTTCCCTGAGCAAATCCAGAAGCCCTCCGGAAGAGCAACTTTCTGGGCTCCCCGTGTGGGTGAAGTCAGCCAACCCTTCCACCTCTGCAGGGAAGCTCACTGGGAGAGAGCAGACCATAGGGTTGGGGGTTGGAGCAAGTGTGGAGAGAAGTGATCTGAGGCACGAAGAGAGCTTTTCTAATCTGGCCCCACCCATGCCTTTTACTTCATCCCATCCTTACTCCCCAGCGGACCCACAGAGGACGTTCCAGGCACAAGAAAACACCTGGAGGGCCCCAAACTCTCTTGGCGCTCTCTCATGGCTGCCACCGGGCGTGCTCACCGCTGGGGGAATGTTCGTCCTCTCCCTTCCCCCCACTAAATCCTACTCACGCTGCCTCTCAGCCTCTGCTATCGCTCCCCCAGTTTAGGGTTGGCTGCCTCCGTAATCTGAGATCCCACAGATCCCCAGCCTCCCCCATTAGAGCACTTAGGTTGCTCTGTGATCGATTTTTCACCTTCACTGCAGACTGATTAAGACCTGAACTGTCCTTACTCAGCCCGAGAACCCCAGTGCCCGGCCCGAGCCTGGCTTCCGGTAAGACTTCAGTGAACGGTAAGAACACAGGCAGTGACCTTTCCCGGAGCCTTGGGAGTCCGCCCTGTCCAGGGGCAGCTTCTCCACCCTTCCTTTCTGGGTGACTTCACCTCTTTCAGGTCATCACTTCACCTCTTTGAGACTCATGTCATCACCTGTGACATGGTGTCGATTCTTATGACACACCACACGGGCTTGTCAGGAGAATCAGAGGAGAATACAAGGGTACCCTACAGGCACAGTGTCTGGTGTCGGTCACCACACCCGGAGGAGGGTGGCTCGGTGTCTCTGGGATGGCGTAAGGGCACGGCTGTCGGTGAGTGTGGGTGAGGCTTTGGAGGCAGGAGGGGTAGGAAGCCCCACTAGTCAAGAGTTCCGGCCCCCAGGCAGCCCCCTCACTGCTGTTCTGCTCTCTCTTACTCTACCCCGGAAGTGATAGCCTAGGCCCGGTGGCCACCACCTCTCACACTCCACCCCTGCTGCCTGGGCCCCGTATTAGGACTCCTCCATCTCCCCCATGCCAGGCAGCTGGGGAAGGGTCAGCTGCTGGGGTGAAATTCCCAGTCCTTGAAGGGTTTGCATTTCCATGTCTCCTGTGTTGGGGCTGGTGGAAGGTGATGAATAAAAGATGGGGATGGGGGGAGCTTCCACGGCTTTAAGGGAAATGTGATGAGCATTTAGAATGGGGAGCTTAGCGCAAGAGCTTCTCTCTGAATACCAAAATCAAGGGGTCCAGCATCAAATGTAAAATAACTGAAATAAATCAGGAAGCCACCTCCTGCTTTGAGGTGGCAGGAACCCAAGGGAAGAAGAAGGGGTCCTGGGGGCTTTGGCTGGGGTGGGGCAGGGGTAGAGGTGGTGCAGACTCCGGGGAAGGAAACCAGGGACTATCAAGAGAAGTTCAGGAGGAGGCCCGGCCAAGGTGACCCAAGGGCTAGGGCCGGGGCAGTGGGGGGAGGGGAGCCCGGGTGCAGCCGCTCCCGGTGCTGATCGTCACTGGCTGCCGTCAGGAATCATTCCTGCTCTGTGTGCAGAGATGATTTCACTCCTGTGAAAGGGGCTGTGAGAGGTGCTCTGTGTGGCATCTGATGGGAGCCTAGATGGGTGGCTTATTGTTATCAATAATAATGAATCCCTATTTGCTGCAATTTTATTATGAGCCAGACACAGTGACAAGTGCTGTCCATGCATTATGTTTTCCACTCCTCACAGCCGCCTATGAGAGTGTCACTATCACTGTTCCCTTTTTACCAGCAAGGAAATCACGGCACAGAAAGGTTGTGTAACTTGCTGAGTGTCACACAGCTAGTGAGTGGTGAACCAGGATTCGATCCCAGGTCAGCCCAACTCCCTGGGAAGGGGCGATGATGGGGTGTGCAGGAGGGAGTAGTTAAGGATGTGGGTGCTGTCCTAAGGTAAGGAATCACCTGGCCAGCCAGCAGGTCATACCTGAATCTGTCTTCCAGACAGTTTCTCCTGGGGAAAAGCATCCGAGACCCACTGGCCAAAAGGGATGAGTGGAGGCGAGTGGGGAGGTTGGTTGTTATAGATTTGTGCTTCCATGTAAGTGGTGATCACAAGGGGTTATGTGGACACTTTGTGCATGTGGTGACATTGACTATGGAAAAGAGTATTTGTGGCATTATCTCTAAGTGTGTGCATGACTGTTGCTGCATGACTGTGTGTGTGCATGTGTGTGTCTGTGTGAGTATGTCTGTGATGAGTAAGTGCCTGCCATGAGGGTGAGGGGGGCTTAGGTCAATGGATATGTCCTTGTATGTAGAGCTCGGTGACTTAAGTACACAAAACACACAAATGTGTGTGATTGGTGTAGGTATATTATTGCAGATATGAATCTATGTGCATGTATATAAGCCCTGCTGTGACCATGCCATAGGCCAGTGTGTGACTGCATATATGAGTGGTGTGCTTGTGTGTAGAGGGAGGGAGCAGCATGTGTGTATATATTTGTGTGTGTGTGCCAAGACCAGATGGTCATCTCAGATTTCCTCTGTCCCCAGTATCTCCCCCAGGGGCAGAGTTGTATGTCTGTCAAGATGCTCAGAATAGGAATCATTCTGCCTTGGTATAACGATCCTCACAGGGACATCCTGAACACGGAATGTCCAACTGCAGGTGCACAGCAGAGCCTCAGAGGCCTGCTTCTGCCCTAAGATCCTTTCAGTGTCCCTCCCAGGCCAGGCAGACACTCCTGGCTCTATCCTAAGAAAGGCCAAATCTCAGAAGGATTATATACCAGGCCCTTTATATATATATATCTATTCCCCATTCTTTCACAGCTGGGGAAACTGAGGTTCAGACAAGTTAAGACTCTTGCCTTCAAATTGCTTTCTGCCAGGGTCACCTAATTTCCTGAGCTTTTGCTCCATAATTTCCTCTAACTCTTGTCCTGACTGAAACCAAGACAATCAATCAGTCATTCAATAGTTATTCGGCATTTCCACCTTGTGACCAGCTGATAGTGTCTGCCAGGACATGGTCTCCAAGGATGTGGGTATCACCTTCTCGAGTCTCAAACCGAGCAGGACTGACCTGCACCCAGAGTGCTGCAGAGCTGTCCTTGGTACTGAGGCTGCGTCTGCAGGCACCAGCCTCCAGGGCCACCTCTGGACTTTGAGAAGACCCAAGGCTGGATCATTGTAAGTATAGAGTCATGGTCAGGGGAGGTGATTTTCATGCCATGCTCCATGCTGGCCTGGCATGTCTAGAGCCTTGCCTCCCTTCTTGCCTGTACATTCCTTATTAAGCTTTTTCGGGGCTGGGTGAGGCTGATGTAGCCAGGTCTTGGTTCGGTGGTATTTGCTGGACTGAGCTGAAAGAGAAAAACAGACATGTGGTTGTATCCATGGGAGGATCCCCTAGTGGAGGGCGTCTAGGAGATACAGCAAAGGAACATTGTGACAAGACCCTGGGGAGGACTTGGGGACATAAGCAATCATTGTCTTCAGATCCTGCAGGGGCTGTCCTGGGAGCGGGACTCAGGCCTGCTCTTTCCAGAACCAAATTTCAGCTTTACTTAAGAAACCTTCTTCTAGTCAAAGTTCCCTCAGCAAGGGATCATTTTGCCTCAGGAAGGGATGAGCTTCTGGATAGTGAGACAATGTGAGGTGGGAGTTAACACTTCTAAGGCTTGGGATATAGTTTAATCTTCTCTTGGTTAATCCTCAATAAATGGCCACTACTGCTACTGTTTTTCTAGCATCTTCATGAAAGCAGACCAGCCCTTAGGCACAATGGCTGCCATTTGTTGAACATCTATCATGTGCCTGCCACAAACCATGGACATATATATCATTAGCCCCATGTTACAGACAAGGAAACTGAGGGTGAGAGAGAAGAGGTGACCTGTTCAAGGTCACATGGCCAGTAAGTAATTGAGCTGAAATCACACCCAGGTATGTGATTTCAAACCTTTGTTGTTCACCACTGTGCTACAATGCCTCCCTGAACCAATTCCGAAGATGTAGAATTCCTACCTTCGCCCCACATCGCCTCACAGCCTCTCTCAACTCCCTGCACTCTTTCTCCCCTTGGGTTGAGTTTTAAGGCAGAAATAAATTAAAAATGGATAAGGCAGCAAGCTCGGGGTGTGGGGCCTGATCCGATTACCACTGATGTTTCTTTCATGAGGGATGGGACAGCGTTTCTCACCCGCAGCAGCCCAGGGCGGCGGAGGAAGCTGCCTGCAAGTCACCAAGGCCACCTGCCTCCTGGCGCTGTGGGTTCTTCAACCCGCCCGCCCCACCATCTGCCACCAACTTCCCCTCCTCCCGTGCTCCCCGCGGTCCAGCCACAGCTCTGAGAAGCCCCACCAAGCTCCAGCTGCATCTCCCAAATAGCTGGGGGCGGCAGAATGAGCCCAGGATTCGGATCAGACCAGAGTCTGGACCCCGGCTCCGCCTCTTACTGTGAGACTTTAGAGAAACTAGTTCCGCTTTGGCTTCCCCTCCAGTAATGTGGGGACGATGCTTGTCTCACAAAGTCATTGTGAGGTATGAGCTAACATATCTAAAGCTTGGGACATAGTTTTATCTTTTCGTGGTCAATAAATGGCCATTACTGCTACTACTGTCACTGGTGAATGGAGGCATTTCTTGAGTGCTGATAACCAAAAAGACGTGGATGAAAATCAAGGTGGCTGGAATTGAGGCTCTATTCATGCAGAGGCAGGGCACTCTGTAGGGAAGCCCCAAATTTCTCCCAAACAGCCATGTCCAAGGTGGAATAAGAGCAGGGGTACAAGCAACAGGGAGGCAGATTTATCAGGACCCCATTTACTGGAGGTTTACCTTGCATGATTTTCCAGCTGAGAAATACGTGGGAGTCCCTCAGATGGAGACCAAAGGCATCTGGATCACTGGAAAAGCTGATGCCATACAATGCAGCTTCCATCTGAGGACTGGTAGGTGTCCTATGGCAAACCCTGGCGTCTGACAGGCTCACCGCCCAGCCACAAGGGTGCCAGACCTGGCAGCCACCTCAGCGGCAGGGCCGCAGAGCACAAATGGGCTTCCTGCGGGCGGCCTGGCTCCTGGGAGGAAATACCCTTCCACCCTCGTGCGGAGAGCTCTTGGCCTGAGTGCTTCCCCCCTCTGAGCCCCAGTTTGCTGCTCTGTCAAATGGGGGTAATAATAGAACCTACCTCACAGAGTGTGGCTGGGGTCAAAAGGTGCAAATGAGGCAGAAGGGCAGCAGCCCAGAAAGGTCCTTCCAGGGCTTCCCAAACACCCACATCCTCAGGGCTAGGACCCTTCCCTGGGTCTGAGCCCCCAAAAGACACCTGTGGGCCCAGGTGACCCGCACAGGGGTCCCTATTCCCCACCCAGGGAACAGATCTCAGCAGCAGCTCTGAGCCTCCTTGCCTTCCGTGCCTGATGACATACGCGGCTGTGAGCAAGAGGAGGAGGGAAGGGGCTGCGGCGCCTGGGCCCCGGGGAGCACCCTGCACGCTTGCCGCCCTCACGCAGGAGGCTTCACACGCAATGTGCGACATCCGGCAGGCCTCCTCCTCCCGCTTGCCCTCGACCCCTAAGCACATCTAGGGAGGCTCAGCAACTCCAGCCTCTGGCCCAGCTCCAGCCTCCACTCCCCTCTGTCCATCAGTCCATCTGTCCATCTGTCCTCTCACTGGGCAGACTGGCTGTCTGCCTCTCCCTTGATTTGCTCCCAGACAGTCGCTGTGCCCATCTATCTGCCTGTGACCCTGTCAGTCTGCCTACGGGTTGTCAGGCTTTCTTTGGGTCAGACTATCCATCTGTTTGCCAGTCTATCCATTGGTCTTTCTCTCTGTTTTCCCCCCCAAGTCTATCTGTCTGTCCTCTCATCTCCTATCTCTCAGTCTACCTGTAGTCTGTCATCACAACCATCTGTCTGTCTGTTAACTACACTCATATTGATCAGGCTGGCTGCCCCTCTTTTCCAGTTTGTCTTGGGTCTTCCTCTGTCTACCTGGCAGTCTGTCAGTTCTGCTTTCTGATCTGTCGGCCTGTCCATCCACCTTGCTATTCCCCACCCCCATTTCTCTTCATGTTTGGAGCTGGGTTCATTCGTCACCAAAAACCATTCCTCTTAGGCAGGGACCAGCGCCGGCGGCCCCCAGCACACCCAGCAGCCCCCTCCAGCCCGGCAGCCCATGCAGCACACCCCACCCAGCCTCCAGGCACAGCCTCCCCCTTTCAGGCCTTGCCTTCCTCTCTCCAGCCCTGCAGTGCTCTAGAAAGAGTTAGTGAAAGATACTTGGGGAAAATGAGGTTCAAATTAATGGTGAAAATAAGGCTTTATGATTCCATTTCAGTTTTATTCCTCAACTGATTTTCTCCATTACCACTGAGCATCAATTGAGAATGGCTGTTCTCTGCAGTATTTATGGTAATGCAGGTTAATGTCTGAGTTCGAGGAGCTCAATTAGCAAATTCATGGACAAGGGGGTCTATTCGCTGTTCTCTTGTGAAGCCCGATGATTCATTAGCCACAGGGAGACACTGGGTATTACGTTCGCATACAAAACACTGGCTACCAATCTCCCAAGCCTGGCAGACGTGGTGCTGGGGGAGCTCATGGGTCTTCGTTCCCTGTGCCTGTCATAGTGCCTGGCACAGAGTAGGGCCTCAATATTTGTTTGAGCTCAGGGCACATGGCAGATGCCTCTAAACATTGAATAAATTGATTAATCACTTTGTCCCCAGTGCCAGGCACCAAGCCTGGAACAAAGGAGGCACTTAGTATTTGCTAAAGAAATTGATAAGCCCTCAATCTCCTGTGCCCATCATAGGGTTCTACACAGTAAATGCTGGATGAATGTTTGTTGACTGACCAGCTGACTGATAATGAATGAATAAGTATCACTGGTCTTTTCTAGCAGCAAGGCTGCCTTGAGCTGTAGAACCCCACCCCAAGGATAACTAGAAAAATAGGGTTTCAAGGACAGGTTCTAGTCTGAAAAGTCTAGGGCTGGAGCTCCAGCCCCTACCTTAGGGCCAGATTTCAAAAGGTGGAGGAGCCCTTTCCAGGTATGTAGCTTCAGGCTGTGCTGCACTGGGGCATCGAGGCTGAGAGGAAGTGCTGCAGATGGCACCCACTGGTCCTCTGCCAGTTGCCCAGCCTTGATTCTCAGGACAGGGAACCTGTGCTGAAGGAACTCCATTCTCCTAGTGCCTTCCCAAGACTACCCTCATTGCAGACTCATCTCTTGGTGTTGCAAGACTGGCTGATTAGTCCCATTTTGCAAATGTGGAAACTAAAGCCCAGAGAGGGCCAGGGCTTTGTCCAAAGTCACACAGCAAGTTAGTGGCTGAGTCAGGATTTGACCACAGGTCTTCCCTGTTCTGTCCTCTACTTCCCACCCCATCTTTGTTCTTTCTGGGGCTCTAATTTTCCACATCCTCTCCCACTGTTAAGGACGTTTTCTGTGTTCAGTGCCTTCCGAGTGCCTGTAACTGGGCTGGCAAATTATAGTAAGAGTGTACTAAGCCTTACTGGATAGTGAATGAATGAATGAATGCATGAATGAATGAATGAATGAATGAATGGATCCCATGCCCACCCAGAGAGCAAGAGCATAACGAATTCATAGTATCTCCCCTTTAGCATGTTCCTTTCTATGTGTCAGGCACTGGTATTGCTCCAGTGTTCACAGCAGCTCTGTGGGGAGAGCATTAACCCTGTCCCCATTTTCAGTTGAAGAACCTGAGGTTAGCAAGGTCGCTCAGCATGCCCCAGGTCACACAGCTAGTGAGTGGTGGAGGCTGGGTCAGGATTCCACCCCAGTTCATTCTGTATCTGAGCCCTAAGCCTATACCCACTGGACACCTGCCCTCTGCACCCAAACTTGAAGCTGAGCTCACCCACCGCTCTGTATAAGGCTGGCCCCTGGACTGACAGCTCCCCAGCCCCAGGCAACCTCTGAGGTCACCTCCCGGGGCTGCAGCCAGAACTGTGACAGGGAGACCAGGAAAGGCTGGGCCCAGGGGGAACAGGGCCAGGCCCTGGGCTGCTCCCTACCCACTCCACCCGCCAGGGTCTCGTCAGTGTTGGCAGAGGCCTCTCAACGAGATGAGGTTGACATTTTTCTGCACAGCCTGCCATGGGCTGCCTGTCTGTCCCAGGAAGGGGCTCTGGGGGGAGGGGGTGTGGCGTGAAAGACAGATGTGACAGCCAGGCCCAGGAGGCCAGCTCAGTGCGCCCTCCTTCTCCAAGTGCTAGATGAAGACAACAGATGCCTCTCCAGCCCAGCGCTGAAGGCTCACAGGAGTATCTGCCAGCATTTAGGGAAGGCTCACGTGTGCCAGGCCCTGTGCCCAGCCCTTCACATGCATCCTATCCTTTTCCCTCACAGCTACACATGAAGGAGACATGAGGAACAGCTCCATTTTACAGTTAAGGAAACTGAGGCTCAGAGGCCTGCAATCGATGGCCTGGGGTCACACAAGCAGAGCAGCAGATGCAGGACCAGTTCTGTTTGACCCCAGAGCCCTCACCTTGAAACCCTCCTCTCAAGAGCTTCAGTTCAAAAATTTAAGTCCCTGCTGCCTGGGAACTTCCTCCTGCAGTTTAATGAGGCAGGAGAAAAAGCCCCTGGCCTGGAGCTAGAAGACACAAATTCAATATTGCTTCTCCCTTGCTGTGTGACTTCAGGCAAGTCACTTAACCCCTCTGACCCCCAGCAGTGACTTCCTCCCACTGGAGATCTTAAGCACCCATCTTGCCCATCATCTGGTTCCTGGAGGCCCCTTCACCTCCCCAACTCATTTCCTGGGCTGAGGAAGACTTTCACATTGAGAGGGAGGAATGGGGTGCCTGGGACAGACAGCACAGACTGTAAGGAGGTCCCAAAATGTAAAGTGGCTTAGAACCGGCAATCCCTTATCAGGGATCTGACAACCAGAGAGAAGTGACTGGCCCAAGATCACACAGCACATTAGCATCCATGAAAGGATTCCAGGCACCACACCTTCCCCAGCACGGCTGCTGTGGCAGCAAAAATGATAAAAGAAATGTAAAAGCTTTACCTTTGGCCCTTTTTTTTTAAAAAATCTTTGTTCCTTTTTCTTGAAAAGAATAGCTCATTGGGGTCCTTGGAAACTCTTTTTTTTTTGTCCTTTTAACCAAAAAAATAAGCAAGCTCAGTCTAGCAGACCCTGAAGACAGAAATGACATCTGGGCTTCCTCTTGCTACCACCAGCCCCACCCTAGGGGACCCAGTGGCTGCATAAATAGCCAGCAACTTCAGACAGACCGGAAAATCAGGCCCCACTTCAAAGGCTCAACAACAGGCGGCAGCGGTGGGTGGGAGCGTGGAGGTGGCTTCCCCTGAGGGCCAGCCATGATGGGGAGGCTGGCCTGGCTGCTGTGCTCTCACTGAGAGGCAGCTGGCAGAGGGTGGGCACCACCTCTCCCGACCAGTGAGGAAGCTCTTACAACATTTTTCAAGCCCTGAGCACCAGGAGGATGAACCCACTCGGGGGTAGGGGGAGAAGAGAGCACTTGCCCAGCGGTCTGGGACAGGGGGCGGGGGGGCCTGAGCCTTCCAAAAGCCAAGCTTCACCTGCAGAGCTGAGGGTCTTGTGCAGAGGGCGGGGAGGCCAAGATGCCCCTTCCTGGCTGAGATGGAGGAGAAGAAAAGGGCCGGCCGGCTCACCGAGGCCCCTCTGTGTGCTGGGCAGTAGGCAGGCCTCAGCAAACTTGGAGCAGCATGGCTTCTCTTCCCACTTACAGAGGAGGGGGAGCTGGACTCGCTGGCCCCAGAGGGGCAGCAGGAAGTCCCACTAGAAAGGCCGGAGGGTGTGTGTTCCTGTGTGTGCATATGTGTGCACGTACCGCCTCTGTCATACACCTTGTCGGGAGTACAGGCACACCTCATTTTATTTCACTTTGCTTAATTGTGCTTCACAGATACTGTTTTTTTACAAACTGAAGGCTTGTGGCAACCCTGCATTGAGCAAGTCTATCAGCGCCACTTTTCCAGCATTTGTGTTCATGTCTCCATGTCACATTTTGGTAATTCTTGCAATATATAGAATTTTTTCATTATTATTATTTTTGTTATGATGATCTGTGACCAGTGATTATGACTTGCTGAAATCTCAGATGATGGCTAGCATTTTTAGCAATGAAATATTTTTTAGTCAAGGTATGCACATTTTTTTAGACATACACTATTACATCCTTAATAGGCTACATAATAGTGTAAACGTACAT
This sequence comes from Manis javanica, assembly GCF_040802235.1. Lineage (NCBI taxonomy): Eukaryota > Metazoa > Chordata > Mammalia > Pholidota > Manidae > Manis > Manis javanica. Next base: position 16,696,395 of record NC_133159.1, read on the forward strand.
CATATATGCACTGGGAAACCAAAGAATTCCTTTGACTCGCTTTATTGCACTACCCCCTGTGTGCGGTCTGGAGCAGAGCCCACACCGTCTCCGAGGCACGCCTATACTCCCCATTGGCTCACCCCAACTCCCCTCACTTCTGTTTGCCTGCCCTCCTCTTCCTGTCTCTGCCTCAGAGAGACATGGGAACGAGACTAGCCAGGTTCTAGACCCAGCACATCTCTCCCAGACCTACGGACCCGCCTCACCAATGCTCACCTTCCTGTCTGTAAAAGTGTTGCCCAGTGGTCCAGGTGTATGAAGCGCAGAGCTCATGCTTGGTGCACATAAGCCCCCAAAGTGCACAGGCCCTTTCCCTCTCTCCTTCCTCTCCACCCTCCATCCTCTTCTGCCCTGTGCTTTCCTTAGTTCCTTCCCCACCCTCCCTGTGCCTCTGCTTCCCCATCTGTAAAATGGAGATGATGCTATCTATCTCCAAGGCTGGTGGGAAAGATTAGGAAAGAAATGTTGAAACAGGGCCTGTGATTTCATCACTCACTGGCTGTGTTTCTCATCATTCTAACGTCTCAATGCCTGGCACAGAAACAGAGCAGTTACTACGGAACTGGGGAAAGGCGTCAGTCTGTGTGCGTGTGTGTGTTTAACTGTTTGGTCTAATCTCACATGTACAGCAAAATGGCTTATTACGTTGTCATACACCCATGAAACCACCACTCAAATTAAAATGCAGAGCATTCCCGGCATTTTGGAATGTTCTCTCTCCCTGTCAATACCTCCCCCCACCACCAGAGGTAACCATTACTCTGGAAATGCCAGTTTCAGCCTAGAAAAACTGCAGGGAAGAGAATGGATTGGACAGGCAAGGGCGAGGCAGGGGGACCAGGGCAAATACATCCCCGCAGAGATAGAGCACAGATTGCATTCAGTAAGGGATGGCAGGAAAATCCTGGCTGTCAGAGAAAGGCCCTGAGCCTGGGGTCTCAGGGGACCCCTTCTCCAGGAGCCTCCCACTGCCTGAGGGTAAGCCGGGAAGCATGCATTGCGGCTTGTGCTCACATGCATCTGGAGGCTCTGGGCTGGGCCAGCCCAGCAGAGCCCAAAACGTGGGCAGCTAATGCTCCTGGGCCTTTGATGTGATGGAGATGGAGACACACACACACCCAACAATTAATTAATTGTGACTTTCACTGTGCAGCGGCCGCTTCCTATTGATCCCCGCCCGTCTGGAGTGAAAGAGACAAAATTAGGAAGGAGCACAGCGGCGACAGCTAATTACGCACAGAATAAAAACCATGCCTTTCAATGTATTAAACTTTTATCACAAAAATAACCTAGCCGCCCCCTCCTGCTGAGAAGCAAAGGGGGATGCTCTGGACTGGCACCCCAGTTAGCCGTTAGCTGATGCCGGAAGCCCCAGGAAGGCACAGGCCCCCTCATTGCCATGGAAGACCCTGCATACCTGGGCTCTGGGAAAGAGAGCTGGGAGAGAGAGCGCTGCCACACCATCAAAACCAGTCCTGGGGCCTGAGGCCTGTGTTTGCCACACCATCAAAACCAGTCCTGGGGCCTGAGGCCTGTGTTTGCCACACCATCAAAACCAGTCCTGGGGCCTGAGGCCTGTGTTTGGAGTAAAATCAGGCAGCAGACCAAATGAAATCGGGCAGAGGTCTCAGGAATCCGGAGGCTTAGAAGCAGGCTGGGAATGTCCCAGCTAAGCTGCAAAGGCTCTTGGAGATCCCCCAGTCCCACCCCTTAGGTGACAAAAGCAGCCTGGTGTGCAAGCAGGGCCAACAGGTTGTGCAGCCCCTGGTTCAAACCTCAGCCAGGCCTCCTAGGAGTTTGACTGTCTCCATTATTTAGCGCCTGCATGAGAGAACTTGCCACTCCCATTTACCAGATGTGGAAACTGAAGCTCAGAGAGGCAGAGGGCTTGCCCAAGGCCACACAGCTCTGTATGCTAAAACCCAGTTTGAAGCTCCACTTTCTTTCACTCTTAGTGGCCACACTGGGGCAAGTAACACCACCTCCCAGAGCCTCCATTTTTTTATCTGTAAACTGGGAATGATAAATCCACCATGGAGGAGAGTTGTGAGCATTTAGACATTTTTAAAACAAAAACAAAAAACCTGCCTGCCCTGCAGTACAGCCAACTGTCACTGCCACCATTAGTGGAGAAACTGAGGCCCTAGGGGGCTTCACTGACCCAAGGCCAGCACACAGCCGGCAGAGGAGCAGAAGATTCCTAGCCAGATGTCTTTCTGTTCCACAAATGGCTCCTAGTTCAGACCTGGCTCTGTCTCTTGCTGGACATCTGAGGGGGACCCTGAACGGGTTATCCGCTTAGTGGGATGTCACTCACTGGCAGGACTGTGATGCCCTTGACTGCCTGGCTCTGGGGTCCTCCTTCACGAGCATCAGCCCCTGGAGTCACCCACAGCTCCTGCAGGTGGATGAGATAGTGCATGTTAGAGACACAGAAGCTGACTCCCTGAGAATGAAGAGAGGAGGCCGAGGCAGCAGGCAGCCAGGTCAGGACCCAGGCTGCAGGCTTCTGAGCTGGGGTGCACCCCAGGCACCTAGGCAGAGCTAGAGCTTGACCTGGTTCTAACAGCAGCTTGGAAACCACAGCCCAGGGGGGCCCCAGAGTCCAGCCCATAAGCTTTGGCTCCTCTCCTCCCCACAGGCCAAGCCAGCCTTCGGAAAGCCCCCTGCAGCCCCGGTTCCACAGGAGACGGTGGGAATGAAGGGAGGGGTGCTGTTCTCACCAGCCCCCACCCCGGTAGGTGCCGACTCCCACCAGGGTCTCCCAGGAACCGCCTGTCTGCCTGGAGACAAGAGGCTGGAGAAACTGAGTGGGGGCCCCAGAGAGGGCTGCTCCAAAGACCCTTCCCCAGGGGAGGAAGGAGCTGAGCCAAGGGCCGTTTGCCCCTCTTCCATCCCCTGTTGCCTTCGCCCTGATCCTCCACCAATGTCTGTAACTGCCTTGCTGTGTAGGCAGCAGGCATTGTTACTCCTTTTGTGCAGAAGACAAGGAGACTCTCCCAGAGCAGCGCCGGGTACCTGCTGACCTGGGACCCAAGTTCCCTCTATACTAATTTGGCCAAGATTCCCTGAGCAAGAACTATATATTTCTTGAATAAATAACATCTGGTATTTTGTCAGCACTTGCTATATGCTTAAGAGGGAAGATACGGTGGGGGAAGGGCCATTCACAGGCGCCAGGCCCGAGAAGGTGACTCGACTTGGCCCTGCCTCCCAGGACTCCTGGTGCGCCGGGCTTTCTCAGTGGCTCAAGGAATTCAGTTCCCATTGTGACCCTTCTTGTCCCACCACGGGAACTTGTCACAAGGACCCGCCACTCTAGACACCTCAGAAAGGAAAAGAGGCATCTTACCTGAGGCTCGGGGCTGCGCTGGGATGAAGGAGGAGTCCATGACCCCTGTCCTCCTGCCCCTACCCTCTCCCATTTTCTCTCTTGAGGAGGACATGGCCAACAGCGTCTCTTGGGCAAGAAGTTTGACTGTTCCTGGGACCCCTTTTTAATCGTGTGCTCTCCTGGAGAAGCTCTTGGTGTGGAGCCAGGCCTCCAGTCCCCATCAATAAAGCAAGACGAGGCCCTGGGGCATCACCCCCCATGTCCTCCCCACCCATCTCCCTTCTCTCTGGCCTTCCAAGCCAGGCCAGCTCCCGGGGGCCTCCTCCCCTTACTTCCCTGAGGCTTGTTCTGAAACCTACTTAGAAAAGGGGCTCTTAACCTCATCGGCCCCATTGCCTTTCTGTCTTGAAAAGTCAGAGTGTGGCAAGGCTCCGGGAGCCACATTCCCTTTGATTGTTACACTGGTGCACTAAACCCACGGCCCCTGGTCACCTGCACTAGACACATGCTGGGGGAAAGGACTCGGCCTTTTCTGTAAGGGAAGATCTTCTCAACAATATTCTGGAGGAAGTTCCCTCTTCTGGAAGGAAGGGGCAGGTGAGGCCAGGCACAGGGAGCAGTAATCTTAGGGGGGTAATCAGGCGCCTGAGCAAGGGGTAGACGGAGGGTCAGGGGCTATAGGGGCAAAGAGACGGCACAGGAGGGTTGAGAAGACTTCCTGGATGGTGAGGATGCAGTCAAGATGACCGCTGGGGAAGGGGTGGATTTGAACTATGGAGACGGTGCCGAAGGGCATGCCAGGAGGGAACTGCGACGGCAGAGGCCAGGAGCCGAAGGGACAGCAAGACAGCCAGTGGGCTGAGGCCTGGGAAGAGGTCTACTTCCTGGGTGCCTGGGAATTGTGGATCCTGACACAACCCTTGGAGTGACCCCCAAGGCTGTGGAGGTAGTGGGGTCCCATGAAAGCAAACACTGCATCAGATACTTGCACACCCACGTTCATGGCAGCATTATTCAAATAGCCAAAAAGTGGAAGCAACCCAAATGTCCATCAATGGATGAATGGATAAATAAAATGTGGACTGTACATAAAATGGAATGCTATTCTAATTTTAAAAGGGAGTTCCGACACATGCCACAACATGGAAGAATCTTGAAGGTATCATGTTAAGTGAAATAAGCCAGTCATGAAAGAACAAATATTGTATGATTCCACTTACAGGAGGCACCTAACGTGGTCAGATTTGTGCACATAGAAAGCAGAAAAGAGAGAACCAAGGGCCGGAGGGAGGGGGAATGAGGAGGAGCTTCGGTTTAATGGGACGGAAGGCGCAGTTTGGGGAGATGGAAGGAGTTCTGGAGATGGTAGTGGTGACCATCGCACAGCAGTGTGACTGCACTTAATGTCACAGAACTGCGCACTTGAGAATGGTTAGAATAGTAAACGTTATGTTATGTTTATTTTGCACAATTTAAAAAATTGTGGGGCCTCAAAAGTTAGGCATTGAAAGAGTTGAAGATTTGAACAAGCCAGAGGAAGAAGTGAGGCTTAAGATCTGAGGACACAAATCCTAACCCCACAGGCTCTGGTGAAAGGCAGGCCCAGATTCCAGTCCATGCTCAGCCACTTCTTAGCTGTGTGTTTTAGGCAAGCCACTTGCCCTTTCTGAGCCTCTTTTTTCTCATCTGTAAAACAGAGATAATACTAGTTATTTCTGTTCTCTTGCACAACTGTTGCAAGGGCCAAATGAAGTCATCATAATAGGTGTTCATTGAGCCATTACCACATGCCAGGCACGCAGTAAAGCACCTTACATGCTTTACATGTATTGGCTTGTTCAGTTCTCACAGCAACCCTATGAAGAGATACTCTCATCATCTCCATTTTACAGATGAGAAAACCAAGGCTTTAGGAGAGAAACGCCTACTCTGCATTACACAGTGGGATGCAGAGGAACTGGGGCTCAGACCTGAGCTGTGATGAGAGCCCATGAGCACCCAGAAGGGAGTCGTTGCTGCCACCTTTCCCCCTCCCCTTCTCCTTTTCCCCCTCCAAAAATTCTCCTGAGATTCCTGCACTGGGGTGACTCTTATTTTACCCATTGGGAGCTCCCACCTCTGGTTTCTGGGTGTCTCTGGCACCCCATGACCTGCTCACTTGGGGATTACTTCTGTGTATGCCTCCCCCAACATAATGTAAGCTCTCCAGAAGTGGATGTGGATATTTTTCATTTTAGAATCCCAGTGCCCAGCGTGGATGGCACAGAACCGATTGAAGTTCTGGGCAGTGGGGGAGGCTCCGGCCAGGACCCTGGACAGCTCAGAGGGGGCTCAGCCGGGGCTGGTGCAGCCGAAGTACTGTAGGAGGGTACTGTCAGTGACAATGACAGCCCTGAAAATGAAGAGCAGCAGGAGGGTGATTAAGACTGCGAGGCTAGCAGCAGTACCGATGCCACCCCATTCTAAGCTGGGCCCACCCTGTGCTGTACCAGTCACGATAAGTAGGTTTTGCCGTAGTCCTAAACCACACCTCAGTGGCTTGATGGCACCAAGGTTTACGTGTCACTCCTGCACTGGTGGTTGTGGTCCAGATGACGCTCTAGCTCAGTTGTCCTCTGTGCAGACACTCAGTGAACCAGGCCACCCAGATCATGTGCCTCCACCATTGCAACGTGAGGATACCACAGCAGTGGCAGCAGGGCAGGAGCCTGCTGGAGGTTTGCACCAGCGTGAACTCACACGGCATGGCACAGAGCTGGTTCCAGACCCCACGGAACTGCTGGGAGGTGGTGAGAAGTGCGGTTCTCCTGTGTCTCCAGATGTGGAGGAACTCCACCACATACAACCTAAGATCTGACATATCACACCTCACCTAACCCTCATGACGATTCCTGAACATACACAATCCTGGGAGGGTCAGTAGAGAGGAGGCCAAGGCCTTGGACCCTGGAGTCAGATATAGATTAAAATCCCAGTTCCCACTGCCTGGCTTCATTCGTAGTGAGCTGCCCAACACAGGAGGTACACAAGCAGATGTGGGATGATCATTTGGTCAACATCATCATTGTACATTAACGTGTGATGTCTCCCAGAAGATACCTACATTTTATTTATGTTTAAATTGCTTTAAGGTGACGCGGTCCAGCCGTGCCTAGTCGAGCAGGTCCTGAAGTGTGGAAGGGGGGCGAAGAAAAGAAAGAAAGAGCTGATGCTCCCATACGTCGCCAGCCAGCAGCCTGGCTGCTTCCCTCTGCTGCTCCTAGTTGGGCTTGAACTCACAACTCTGAGAGTAAGAGTCTCATGCTCTACCGACTGACCTAGCTGGGCAGATGGGGAAGGCTGACACTCCTTCACATCACCAGCCACTAGCCCTCTTGCTTGCCTCAACTGCTCCAGTTCAGCTCAAACTCACAACTCAGAGGTTAAGAGTCCCATACTCTCCCAACTGAGCTACAGCAGGATTCCTGTTAGTTGCTCATGGAATGCGTAAATAGAATGTTCTTTGTTCTCTATTCCCACCATATTGGCAAGTGGGGGAAGGGCATAGCCCGCTCCCCACATTAAGGATATAAAATTTACATAAAGTAAAATAAGCATAACTTAAATGTACCATTTGACATATTTTAACAAATGCATACACCCATGTAACTGACCCCCCAGCTAAACCATTAAATACTTCCATCACCTGGAAAATGTCCTTATGTCCCTCTCCCTGTGCTCCCATCCCTGCACCTCAAAGATGGAGTTTCAGCAGGGCCTGGACAAGAAGGAGGTGAGTGACATGCCCAGGGCACAGCATTTTAAGGAGGTGCTCACTCTTTGCATCAGTTCTGCACTTGAACAATCCTGACAGTGAATGCCTTCTTAAGATCCCTCACTCTCCTTACCCTGGGCCCAGTCCAGAAGTTCAGGCAAGACAGGAGAAATGATGTGCCTGGGAACAGGAGGGCCAATCCTGAAGCCTTTCAAATCACGTATCACAAGGCAGACCACACCCCGACACGGCAGACCAGGTAAGGAAGAGCCCCCGGGGGAGCTGGGCCTTGGCTGGGCAGCACGTGGACCACTTGGGATGCTGTGGGCAGATCTGATGCTTTCTGATAAGAGCTCTTATTTAATGAACACCTGCTAAGTGCCAGACCATGTTAGACACTTTCTGGAGCGTAAACCTGAAAAGCATGTACTTTTCTCCCCATCTTTCAACAAGAAAACTGAGGCCTCGGGACATAACTGCCTGAGATCACATAGATAAGGACCAGTGGTGTTCAGATTCAAAGCCACGCCTCTCTGAGCCCCAAGCCCATTTCTCCCTCTGCCTCCCTCTAGGACTCCTGGGGAACTCTGAAGATGAACCCCTCAATCCTACTCTGACCCCTCCAACCCCCCTAAACCTGAGGGACTGGGCCCCCTGCAGCTGGGGCCACGGCTCCCAGAGCCTGTCTCTCCACAGCAGCCCACACTTGCGGGGCTCTGACAGCCACTCCCAGGAGCCCAGAACGGTTGGTTTGCATACTATGGAAGTCATTTGCATACTACTTAGGAAAGGCCTCCGCTTTTCCCACCTGCAGCAAACTCCAGCCTGATTAGTTCTCCCCACATTGGAGAGTTAATTACTCTCCTGTGCAGACCGGGTGTTTATTTGTAATCAGCGGAGGGCTGGGAAGAGTGGGAGGAAACGGGGCAGAGCAGCTGTCATCAGCCCAAATTCCGGAGCAGCTCCCCGGGTGGAAACGTGAATGTGAGGGGCACCACAGACCCTTGCCCCAGTCCTGGCTCTGTTTGGCAGGCCGTGGGACCCTGGGCATGCCCCCACTCCAGGAAAGGAGAAGGGGGTGACGGGACCTGAGATCAGGGAAGTGTGGGACAATTGCCCACAGTGACAGGGGCAGGACAGACACTTCCCTCTCCTACTACAAGGCATTTCTGGACCACTCAGCAACTGCTCCCTACTTGTCAGATGCATAAAGGTCATGGCCAAAGGTCCAGGCCAGGCCCAGCCAATGTGTCAAGGTTGGAAAGACCCTAAGCTGCTGTCAGAGCTCCAGCACAGCGTGCCTGCCTCAGATCATCCAGGGCCCTTGTGAAGGATGCAGATGCCCCGCCCCAGAGATTTCCATACAGTAGGCTCAGGTGACGGTGCCCTCAACCAGCTTCCCAGGGGACTGACCCAAGGGAACCCTTGCTTTGGTTAACTCTTTTCTCTTTTTACAGATGGGGAGACTGAGGCCTGGAGGGATGATAGGGCTGGGAATAGAACCCAAGTCTCCTGTTTCCAGACCCCTGTGGCCTCTCCTGAAAATAGTCTGGGGCAGGAAGTGACTCTCCAGAAGGCAGCCTGCCGTGGTGATGACGTGAGGGCTGTGGCGGGGGAACCGGCCACAGTTCTTGGCCAGCCCTCGGGAGCAGCGATCTGGACGCTAGGTGGGGACAAAGGCTCGTATTGCCCTGGGAGGCAGAGAGGAGCATCCCTTTTGGCCCACCTCTCCCTGCCAAGGTAGGCTTCCCAGTGAACCAGAGATGGGACAGGACAGCTGCCCATGGGCTGTGTGATCTCTGTAGGTTGCCAGGTGAAATATAGGGAGAATAATTTTTTAGTGTAAGTACATCCCATGTATACTATTATTCATCTGAAACTCAAATTGAACTATTTGTTAAATCTGGCAACCCTGACCCATGAGTGAGTTGCTTCACCTCTTTGAGCCTCAGTTTCTTCATCCTTGAAAATGAACCCAAATTCTACACTATAACAATACTATGTAAATTAAGTTGAGATGATACATGTAAAAAGCCTGGCACAGGGGAGGTAAGTTTGGGGAGCTGGCAAATCTTGTTTTCAGAGTCCCCATACCTGGTGCTTTCATTGCCTCCATTCTCCTCTCCCTTTCAGAGTTCCTGTTTTAGACCCCCAATCTGTAGGATGCCAAAGGAACCTCTTCAGAAGGATACCCGATGCAGTGGAAATGACTCTACCAGTTACTGGCCACGTGACCTCGTGTGGTCACCTACCCTCTCTGAGCCTTGATTGTCTCATCTGTAAAGGGGCTCATCGGAGTACCACCTTCCTGCACTTGTAGTGCTGAGATGAGAATGTGTTAAGCACTAGCACTGACCTGCATTCGGGCTTACAAAGCAGAGCCCATTAACATCTTGCAAATGTACTAAGATGCACCTTCAATTTTAGAACAGCCCAGAAAGGGCAACGCTTACCCTTCAGAAAGAATGGGTGAAGGTGAAAGTTCAGGCCAGGTGACAGGCAGATGAGGGAGATCATCTCTGCATGGGGATGTTTCCCCGGATATGCTCCTGCCACCCTTGTGTCCACGTGAGCCCCTTGGAGGTATCACTTTCCCTGCTCTCTGGGTACCATGTTCCCTGGCTTAGTGGGGCCTGTCTTCCTGTTTTTCTTCACTCTCCTCCAAAAAAAAAATCACTTTTGTCTTATTTTGTCTTCCTTTTACATTTTCTTTCCCAAACTTCTCAACTGGTCACTATGCATCAGCCCCCTGAGTGGCAGGTGGGGGAAAGAAAGAGGAGACAGGACTTTTACTAAGCACCTACCCCACGCCAGGGACAAGTCACCCAGACCTGGAGCCTTGCCACAGTCTGAAGAGTAGCTGTCACCCCCAGACAGAGGAGTGTCCTCCTGCAAGAGCACACAGCACAAGGGAGCCAGGTGCTGAATTTGGACCCAGGCTGCTGCCATCTCCACAAATTATTTGCTGTTTACAATCCTCTCCATTTTTCATTAAACAGTCCCAGAAAGTGCTCTTTATCTGCTGAAAAAGCCAGAGAAGAAAAAATGTGCACTGAAAACACACAGCATTCTCTGACAGCTCCCTCCCCAATTTCCAAACCACCCCCCTACCTTGTCAACAAAACCCCAGTCTTGCTGCGTGGGGTGCTACGTGGTGAAGGAGAACACCGGAGGAGCTGGACGGCCCGGGCGGAGGGGAAGGACTGGGCCAGGAAGGCGTGGTGAAGACAATGTCCATTTCAAAAAGAAGCAGAGAGGGAGAAAAAGAGATTCAGGCAGAGGACCCTGGAGGTTTGTTTTTGTCTTTTTTGTTGTAGGAGAGGGAGCTGAAGGGAGAAGCCGTGGTGGTGAGTGGGAGAGGAGGAGGCAGGGTGCAAACTCTGTGCCCCTCTCCCCAGGGCGCTCCAGCAGCACTGCAGAGGATCGAGCGCGTGCATTCACAGGGCTACGTGGAGAGGACGGCACAGGACTGCTCTTAGCAGCTTTATCCATCGTGACCCAAAGTATCCATCAGTATGATACATGTGCGCAGTGGAACACCAGTCAGCGATAAAACCCGAACTGACACATGCAGCAACGTGCATGAATCTCACAGGCATGGGAAGCGAAAGAAGCCAGACACAAAAGAGCCCATATTGAATGATTCTATTTACATGAATCCCAAGACCCGGCAGGAAGTAACCCAGGGTGACAGAAGTCAGAACACTGGTCACTCCGGGGGTCGGGGGCCCTATAAAGGGCAGGAGGCAACCTGCTGGGGGTGATGGACATGCTCTCTGTTTTGATTTGGGTGGTGGGAAAGAGTGTATCCATGCATGTGAAAAGCCACCTAACAGTGCACTTAAGATCTGTGCATTTTATTGTTTATAAATTACATCTCAATTTTTTATGCAAAAAAAAAAGAAATACAAGAACTTCAGAGTCACATTATATAACATTTGACTATCTGCATTTTGCCTAATAAGATTCCAAGAGAGAAAGAGCTAAAAATATTAATTTAAATAAGTTAGGGGATGCCACTGTCACTCTAGACCCTCAAGGACCCTGATTTTGCAGTGAGCATGGACAGGGAGATCTGAATGGACACGTTGTCCCCAGGTCTGCTTCAGATCCTATGAGCCTCTCATGGTCTACACACCTCACCACTGTCTGACTTCGGTCTTTAAAGATTCAGTTCCTTTTTTGGGAAGTGGGGGGTGGAGGGGTATCTATTAGCCAATAGGTACCTAACTGAAGAAAGAGAAATCTGTCCTAATATCAAAGCCAAACTGACCACATAGGACTATTATAAAATGATAATATGGTCTCCAACATGGTGCTTTCCGAAGACTTTTTCCAATGGTAATATTGACCATTTACAATTTTTGCCTAATGTGCTGATTTTGGAACCCAACCCTTGGGTGAGTTGTGACTCCACTCTGAAAACTTTGACTAAAAATTATCTGGGGAGGGGGCTCTCTTGTCCCCTCCTGGCTTGAGCCAGGAGCTCTGTCTTTCACTTTCTCTCTAAATAAAAGCCTCTGCCTTGAAAAAAAAAAAAATTATCTGGGGGCTGTTCTTTAGATCCCTAAGTATACTCTGACTGCATCACATGGATCATGACTTCAGGAAAGCAGTACAAGGGGTCCCTCTCATGCTTACACCCCCTGCCTCCCCCCTCCAGGAGTCTGATTTGGAGAAGAGGGGTCTTTGCTGTGACATTGACAGGGCTATCACTGACCCATTGACTTTTCATGCTAATGATACGTTCATTTCTATTGAAGTCTTTTATTTCTTTGGAAGTGTTTATACTCTTGCACAGCCTGATAAGTAAAATCATCCAATACTTGGAAAGAAGGCAAAGAGATATCTGGTGTCCTTTCAAAGTCAAATTAGAACAGCGTCTAACCAGCCCTCCTAACGGTCATCCAACACTCTAGGGGAAGGTCACTGTGCTTGACTTATTATTTACTATTGATTAGGGCCCAGGCTCTGTAAAGATAGTTGGTAGCTGATAGAAAGCTGATAAGTTGCAAGTTATTTTTGTCTGGTAGAGAAATCACGTAAGTGGTTTCTTTCCAATAGAAAAGCTAACCCCAACATTACGATTTTATTGTCCTATGGAACATTAGCCAGTTTTATAGCTAACCTAGCAACCTCATGAATATTCCAGAATTCTTCTTTTTTGATTATTGTTTAGTTTTAACTGAACTCTCTCTTCTCTCTCTCCATATATAGGTATATATAAATATTTTTTCTCGTATCCTTCATTGAACTAGCTTTGTCATCCTGCTGGGTCCTTCGTTAATAAGCTACCAGAAACCATTGATGTATGCTCACTACATATATCATCTGTAACAATTGTGTATTTAATATTTTGAAAACTGTATTTTGAAAGCCTTTGACAATATTTGGTTTTTCCTCAGGCCAACTCTGCCACTTTCTGTGTGACCCTGGGCAAGTCCTTCTTTCTCTGAAAACTAAGAAGTCTTTAGTTTCTTCATCTGTAAAATAGCAGTGACCAGGCAGACGCTTCTGGCTCAGACATGTGATCTTTCTAACTCTTTCTTCCAGGAAAGCAGGACCGACATAATGCAATCAAAGAAGATGATGGGACATCCCATCCTGGAAGGGATGTTACAACCTTTTGGACAACCTTTCTGCCTCCCACCACTCCCTCTTCTTGAGAGATGGAGAAAGTGAGGGCTCAGAGAGGTTAGGTGGCTTGCCCACAGTCACACAGATATTATTCGTAAGGATAACTTATTTTAATGTGATGTTTGACAGTATAAACTTCCTCATAAGTTCATATAACCCCTAAGCAGCCCAGCAAGGAGTCTGTATCATCCTGTTTTACACATAATGAAACTGAAGTCCAGAGAACGATGCAGCTTACCCGAGTCACACAGTGAGTTATGTACGGGCTGTGAGTTATGTCCAGCTCTCCTCACCTCCTGAATCCTGGAGAGCAAGACAGGGGCTGGCAGGACTTGCTCTGGGCCCCCCATCCTTCTCCACAGTATCCCCATTTGTACCTGTAGGGTATAAATTAGGTGCCACATAAGATTGCAAACAAAAAAGGAGTGCCCCAAACTTGAAAACCATGGCTTTGGACAGCCTTCATCTGCCCACATTCAACAGCCTTCCATTTTCTGCTCCTCTTCCTCTCCTCCTCCCTCCGGCAAAATTCTGAGGAAAAACAAAAAACATGGTCAGCCCAGGCCTGAACACATTGGTCTCCAGTCTGGGAGAGGTGGAGTCACTCAATTGAAGGAAAAGCATTCTTAGGGTCCTAGGTATCAATAACAAAGTGAGTACCCCATTAGCAAGACAGAGTAAGGCTATCAGATGACCCATCGGAATGTCAAGGGCAGTTCTCTGGCTGGTAGAATTCGTGGGCTTTGACACTGTTTTTTAGATGTCGATAAAAGCTAATTGTTAAGCGTTCACCATATGCCAAGTGTTTTGTATGTGTGTTTCTGTCATTAAAACATTATAAGAATCCAGTGAAGTAGAATCTGTTGTTTCCGGTTGGTGAATAAGAAAACTGAGGCCCAGGGAGGCTGAGTAATTTCCCAGCGCAGCCAGCAAGTGGCAGGTCTAGAAAGCTGATTACAGAGCTTCTCGCCACTACCGCACTACCCCTCTTTCTTTGAGCTTTGCTCTATTTTCCAAGCTTTTTGACAGTGGATACGTGTTTCTTTCATAATCATGAAAAAGGCTTACAAGTTACTGATTTTCAAAGAGATTCCTTCTGCCCTGATGTTCTACACCACTCTGGTTCTCACAGCCCCACCCCAAGCCCTCCGCCGCCCCCATCCTCACAGCCTCCCCCTGTGCTGTCCCTGCCCCCACACCAGCGATGGCTGGGGTAGGATGTCCCCATATCCCAGTCTTGCTGAGGTCTGCTCAAAATGTCCCTGGCGGGCCTGTGGCCCCTGGGGCGATGTGGAGGGGCAGGCCCAGGGAAGGGAGAAGGGGAAGTGGGAAGGGATGTGAAACTTGGCCACAGCTGGACACTGCCTCTGCTGGGTGTCCACAGGGGTCCTGGGTGGAGAAGGACAGGAGCTGACAGCTGAGGTGACCAGCAGCCTGTAGCAGGTGAGGTCAGCGCCTGAAAGGGAGGTGGTTGGAGTTCAGGAAACCCGGGGAGCTGGTCTAGGAGGCTGGGCGGCCAGTCAAGGCAGGAACAAGGGCACTGTTAGCTGGTTCTGTGTCGAGACAGGGTTGGGTGGGGTACCAATCTGGGACCCAAAATGAATAATGGGGGAACCTTAGCTCCTTGGGCTTAGGGGAGGGCGGGAGATGGTGATACAGACCCATCAGCTCTAACCACGTTCCTGGCCCCCTAAGTTATAAGAAGCTTGGAAAAGGCTGGGGGTATCACAGCCCAGCCCAGCAAATAGAGGGGAGAGTGGGTGCCAGTCAGCTGTCTGTCCTGAGTGGGTGCTCAAAGGAGCCGAGCGTGCAGGGGAGTGAGCAGATGTGAGTGTCAGGTGCTTGTGTGTGTATTTCTGTGCATAGGCAGCTCTGCCATCTGGGTGACAGGGTGTTAATTAAATAAAGAACAGGCACCCAATACCTATTTGTTCAATGGAATTGATCATCTGTAGGAGTAGATGAACATGTGTGTCGAGGTGAGAGAGGCATGGAGTTTATTTGGGTGTTGGTTTGGGTGTCCAGGAGCTTGTACGGACTTCTGGGTTTGCTTCCTGTGTTGTGTGGCTATAGCAGGGAGAGGCTGTGTCTGTGTGTTGGCTTGTGTAACTAATTGTGTGGGTGTGTTCAGTTGCATGTGTGTATCTATGTAAGTTTGTGGTTCTTTGTGTATGCGTGGGGTTCCTTGAGCTGGACAGAGGATATCGAAGGCTCTCAAGGGTGTGTATGTGAATTGGATCAGGGTGGGGGGGGGTGTATATATGACTTTGTGTATAAGTTGGGTGTGCGCGTGTGATGCCCAACCTGCCCTGGCCTTGTCCCTGTCTCCGCAGTGGCATCATGGAGGCCCCCGGGGGCTGGCTGGTGGTCTGTGTGCTGGCCATATCCCTGGCCTCAACGGTGACCCAGGACGTGTGCCGAGCTCCGGACGGAAGGGACGGGGCTGCAGGAGTACCTGGCCGACCTGGGCGGCAGGGCCTCAAGGGGCAGCAAGGGGAGCCGGGTAAGCACCTTCTGGACCCCAGCCCCTCATCCCTTGGCCTGGCCTGGCCTCCAGAATGGAGGTTTGGGGGTGGCACCAAGAAGCAGGAATCCCTCTGAGCCACCCCAGGAAGCCCCTTCAATCTGTACTTGGTCCCAAGGACTGCGGGGGCCTAGCCTTCCCCTTGGGCATGTCCCAGGCTGACAGGCTTCTCCGCATCCCCTTCCAGCCTGGGTCCTCTTTCTGTGGCCTTGCCTTCCTCCCCTGGAAGACAGACCACTGCAAACAATGAATCTGAGAGGCTGTGAGGCAGTGCCCAGTCCTGGGTCAATGTTCAGTTACCAGAATGATTAAGGCCCTAAACTTTAGACTGAAGAACCCTTGTCTTGCTGTGTGACCTGGAGCAAGTTACTGAACCTCTCTGAGCCTCAGTTTCCTCATCTTTAAACTGGAGAAACAACCCTACCTGGCACATAGAGAGGGACCAGTTAATGACAACTAGCCTTTTTGCTTCCTTCCAGCACCCTCAGCTCTGTCCCTCTTCGCCCATCCCAGACCCCTCAGACATTCATTCTAGAAAAAAGGCTGGTAGTGAAGGAAAAGGGAAGAGGATATGATCAGAGTGGAAAAGGAAAGACTTGTGTAATCCCTCTGAGCCCCACAGTTCATAACAGACTGGAAAGATCCACACAGACACTCGCAATAATTTGCAATCTGGGCATCGTACATGTAGTCACCCCAAACTGAAGAACTCATGTAGAGTGCATGGCCATGGGCAGGAGCACAGTTGAGGAGCCAATATTCTGTTTTTGCAAGAACCTGATGCTTTTCCAAATGCCTGTTCACACTTCTGTCTATTTTATAGATGAAGAAGCTGAGGCTCAGAAAAGTTGGGACACTTGCCCTAGGTCACACAGCCATTGAGAATCAATGTCCTGAAGGCCCATGCACTCCCCTGTCCTCTATCACACAGCAGTTGGGTCCCAGCCATCTCCCTGAGGATGGGCAGAGACTATACTCTCACTTCTAATCAGGACTTTCTCCCCACAGGGGTCCCTGGCATCCGGACAGGCATCCAAGGCCTTAAGGGAGATGAGGGGGATCCTGGGCCCCCTGGAAACCCTGGCAACATGGGCTACCCAGGGCCCAGTGGCCCCCTGGGAGAGCCTGGACTCCCAGGACCGAAAGGCACCAAGGGCAACCCAGGAAACATCAAGGACCAGCCACGGCCAGCCTTCTCGGCTGTGAGGCGGAACCCGCCCATAGGCGGCAATGTGGTCATCTTTGACACGGTCATCACCAACCAGGAAGGCCCGTACCAGAACCACTCGGGCCGGTTCATCTGCACTGTGCCTGGCTACTACTACTTCACCTTCCAGGTGGTGTCCAAGTGGGACATCTGCCTGTCCATCGTGTCCTCTGGGAGGGGCCAGGTCCGGCGCTCCTTGGGCTTCTGTGACGGCAACAGCAAAGGCATCTTCCAGGTGGTGTCCGGGGGCACAGTGCTCCATCTACAGCATGGAGACCAGGTCTGGATTGAAAAAGACCCCAGTAAGGGCCGCATATACCAGGGTCCTGAGGCAGACAGTGTCTTCAGTGGCTTCCTCATCTTCCCATCCATCTGAACCAGGGAAAGACCCCACCCTGGCCTCACCTGCTTCCTGCTGTGTGACTGTGGCCTACTCACTCCACCTTTCTGGTTTCTATGCTGTACTCTGTATGGGAGTGCTGTGGCTTTAGCTGCCTGAAGGGAGGGGGCTGCTGCCCACTGCATGCTCTAAGATCAATTTCCTAGAACTCTTCCTGGAATAAATGCCATGAGTCCACATCTTCTAAGCTTGAGGTGCAGTTGCTACCCAGGGCATAGGAAGGGAGCATAAGAATGACAATTATTGAGTGCTTACAAGGCATGCCTGCATTTAGTGTTTTACAAAATGTATTTAGCATGTTCTGAGAACCTCCTCCGCCTGGGTTCAAATCCTGCGGCCATCACTTACTTGTCCAATCGTGCATGTCTGAAATCTCAGTGAATCTCAGTTTCTTTATCTATAAAAGGAGAATAGTAATGGCACCTACCTCAAAGGGTTGTTGGGAGGCTTAAATGACTTAATACATGACAATTACAGAGCAGTGCCTGATTCATAGTAAGAGCTATATAATTTCTGCTATCATAATATTTTGTTAAATCTTTACGGTCAAGTGATGAGGTGGGTAATATGATTCTGTTTTGCAAATAATGAAAATGAGGCTGGGTAGGAGATAGCCAGGGTGAACATAAAGACCACGGTCTGTGTTTAAAGGTAGGAACTAGGATTTGAACCCAGGCCTTCCCAGTGTTTAACCCCCACCCACAACAGCCTCCACAGCCAGACACCTGACTGAAGACATCTGTGCTTTCCAACCTTGGGCCAGAAAAGTAAGAGCAGTACTCAGAGGAGGGGAGCCGTTGGCCCAAGGGCCTCGGCAGTCCTCCTCAAAGCCAGGGTTCCTGAGTCCAGCCCTGGGCTTCCCCCCATGCTGGCGTGGAGGCTGGGGCTGCTGCCAGCTGGGCAGCCATCCTGGGCCAGGGACAGGGAGGGTTTGGATTGCTCATAGCATTTCCCAGGGTCCCACTCAGCCATCCAGGGGCTTCTCAGAAGCAAGAAGCCCCACTGTGTCCTTTGTATGTGAGAAAAATAAGGAGACCAGGAGTTCAGTCCTGAATGTCCAATGCCCTGGGCATTTCCTCAAAGGAAGCCGATGTTCCTTTCTGCTGCGCATGCGCATAAGTGCACTCACACGCGCGCGCGCACACACACGCCTACTTCCAGATGCATGTGGACCCACATTCCTGGACCAACACTTGTCCACTCCGCACTGAAACATGGGCATGCTGTACCCGCCCCCAGCACACAGCCACTCCCTTAGACACACCATGCATACCCCCAAACATATGCACTAGTTACACCTTCAAACCCACAGACACACTCAGGGATACATGAGCAGTCATAGCCATGCACCCCTCAAATCAGACACCCAAGTGGCCCCCATAAACAGCCAGAAATACACTCACACACACCTTAAGACACACATCCCAGACACACCCTTGGCACACAGGTGTACACATCTTCCTTGCCTTCACGTGAGCGTGCCTTGGAAATGTCCATGTTCTCTCCCACGCTGACCCCATGCATGCTCCCACTCTCCCAGGACCATCCTCCAAGGCACGGGAACTGTGTCCCATCTACTGAATGACACACAAGCACCCATGGAGTCCCCACGTACACACAGCCCCCACCCCTGCCTCCAACATACATTCTAGACCCTTCCCTGGGGCTGCCCCGCCAACAGCCTTCAGGGGGCAGGAAGAAGAGGGGAGCCTCCCTCCCTGCCCCAGAATGCTGGTCTCCTCAGTGCCCCAGGGCCTCCTTAGGGCCTCTGCTCTGGCCCAGCTCTCCCCTGCCCATCCACACACACCCTGCGCAGATGGGGAGAAGAAACAGATCCTAGAGCGCCTGCTATGAGCTGGACGTTTCCTAGCCGCTTACGCATTCAATTAAAGCGATCCTCTTAACGAGGCTCAAAGAAGACATCTACCCAAAGTCACACTGCCAGAAAGTGGCAGGCTGAGTGGAGGGCTCCTCTCTTTCACTGCAATGGAGCTCAAAGAGGCCCCACAAGTGATGGGAAGGACCAGGCTATCAAATTGCGGCTACGGGGAGTGCCCGGCTGCGCCTTACCCTGAAATCCACCTGCACCCGTCCCTCTGCCCAGGCAAACCACTGGTCTCTCCGGAAGGGGGGGACCAGACAGAGCCAGCCTGGGCCTAGCTAGTGGGGAAGGGGAGGGCTGAGCGTGGGCCGAGGCTGCCACCTGCTGGACAAGCCAGACCCAGTGCAGTCAAGTTGGAAATGGAAGAGGGAGACCCGGGTGCCACCGGCAAGGTCCCCTCACTAACGCTGTGCCCAGCAATCTGTTCTTCGCAGACCTGTGCCTGATGGGGACTTCCAGGGCCAAGTGCATTCACATCCTCGCTCTTGTCCCACGCTGCCGTCCTGTGGCACAGGATGGAAGGAGAGCCTGAGGCCCTGAGGGTCTCTTGGCCGGGCAGGGGCTAAGCACCACATCCGCATCAGGCCCTGAGTCCCCACGACTGCTCTGCACAGGCACCATTGGGAGTCCCACTTACACATGAGGAACCAATGCTCGGGGAGGTCACCCCAAGTGACACAGGTGGCAAGAGTGGGGTCAGGTTGGAGCCCTTAGCAACCCAATACCCTCTTCCTCTCATACGAGAGGAGGAAGAGAGGAGGGGGTCATCTCAGCTCTGCCAGCCTGGTCACAACTGGCAACCCCTCACCAGCCATCACAGGCTTCAAGGCCAGAAGCAGAGGAGCCTGGGTGGAGGTGATGGGGCAGCGCTGACCGGGAAGGAGGCCCCAGCAAGAGAAGAGGCATGACATGCCAATCCTGGCCTCCCCCACCATCCAGGACGGTGAACACAGAGGCCTAGAGGGGCCGGTGCTTTGCCAAAGACCTCGGGGCAAGGGAGTGGCGGGGCTGCAAGATCCTGAGGCCGCTGCTAACTCTGCAGCCAGAAGAGTCTGTCTACCACGGCAGGCTGCCTGCCATAAACACTTGCCCACCCTGGGTGTACGTCCCCTAGAATGGGAGGGGGCATATGGAAGTTTCTAGAATACTTGACAGGTGCACGTGAGGCTTGTTTCTGGAGACAGCGAAGTAGAGGGGTCAGAGCAA
The DNA here is from genome assembly GCF_040802235.1 of Manis javanica. NCBI lineage: Eukaryota > Metazoa > Chordata > Mammalia > Pholidota > Manidae > Manis > Manis javanica. The sequence goes on from NC_133159.1 coordinate 16,716,381, forward strand.
AGCTTTAGACCCCACAAAACCACTTACCCTGTGACTTTGGGCAGGGACTTTCACCTCCCTGAGCCTCAGTTTCCTCATCTGTAAAGGGGAATTGTAACTTCCTCCTAGGGATGCTGGGAAGCATCTGAGTATCAGGCACGGTAAATGCCAACAAACAGGGATGCGCTGACCTTGACAGCAGGGGAAGTCTGCCCAGAACTGAGTGTGCACACACACACACACCCCACACCAGACCCGGGGTAGTGGGCACTTCCTCATTTCAGACACTCATGACTGGGAACAGAACACACAGGGGTGTCGCTGTGGTCAGCCGGGCTCAGCACCAAAAGAAAGTATTGAGTCAGGAAAAATGATGGGAAAGGGGATGTGGGATTGGGGGAAGGGGGAGCTGAGGGAGGGGGCCACCCAGCCCGCTCTGGGCCCTCCTTGCCGGTCCACTCCGACACGGCATCCTGCTGCCTGGGAGCGAGGAGGCCAACTTGAGGACATCTCTGTGACCAAACTAGAAACCTCCTGTCCTAAGGTGAGGCCAGGCCCCCTGCCCAGGTGAGGGAGAATGGCAGTTTCCCCCTGCCACCTCCCTGAAACATGGCCCTGGGGACAGCTTGCTATGTGAGAGGAAGAGGCCTCCACTCGGCAGATCTGAGGGCCTGGACTCCAAGAAGAGGACCCCTCTCCATCCTTCATGTGATCCCAAGGGGTGAGGGGCTTGGGGGAGGGGAGCAGGCTCCTGAGGGCTGAGAAGGACAGGCCCTGGGGAGTGAAAGGGTGAGGAGGTGGGTGAGCCACCAGATGTACCAACTCTGCTCTCTCCCCATCCAGCGCCTTCCCCAGGATGGACACGGGGTCCAGCTCCCGGCCCTGCTTTCTACTCCATCTATGGCTCCTCCTGGTGCTACTGGCTGGGGGTGAGGCCAGCACAGACTGCTATGGGATCCCTGGAATGCCAGGCCTGCCTGGGGCACCAGGGAAGGATGGGCATGATGGGCTGCCAGGGCCCAAGGGGGAGCCAGGTGAGTCTGCCAGCTGGGGAGAGGGGGCACCTGGGGCTTGGAGGCAGGGGTCGGAGTGTCCGTCTGGGGCTGACCAGGCAGTGGGTGACAGCACCGTGGTGGCAGGAAGTGCAACCCCTCCTGCCGTACCTGTTCCCAGCGCAGACTCTCGGGCAGGTATCACCCATCTCTTCAGAGCCCAGGCCTCAGGCCGCCCCAGTTCCCCTCTTTACTCCTCAGTTTCCTCATTTGATAAGAGAGAGAATCAGAGAACCTGCCACAGGAGGTGGCCGGGCGGGTCACGGGCAGGGACAACGTGGAAACCTTCAGCAGACTCTTAAATGCTTTGCTGTGTTATTACCCCTCCACCATTTGCCTGCAATGGGGACCCTGGGAGGTGGGGAGTCACACAGAGAACGTACACAGGGTGCAGGTAGCCAGCACTCAAGTCCCAGCCCCACCACTTCCCTCTGTGTAAACTCATGCAAGTTACCAAAACTGGCAATGCCTCAGTTTCCTTATCTGTAAAATGGGGAAGCAGTAGTACCTAGTGCACAGGGGTGCTGTGATGGTCGAATAGGTTTAAATGGAAAACAGTACAGAGCATCATGAGAGGTGCTGGATGAGTGTAGACCGTGGGTGGTGTTGTGATGCTATCACTGTTTTATCAGAGAGCTGAGCTCACCTCCCTCCCTATGGTTCTGGGTGGCTGGAGGGTGGGAGTGAGAAGTCAGGACCACAGCCTCTTCTGTGTAGGCTCACAGGCAAACCCTAGCATGTGCCGAGGGGGCTGAGGACAGGAACGGGCGCTGGTGTCAGGCACATGCTGGGGTCTGGGCGCCTTGTCTGTGAGAGAAGAAGTGCAATCTGGGAGGCAGGGTGTGAATGGGGCCACAGGGGTGACCCTGGGAAGGCGTTGGGCAGAGGTGACGGCAGTGACAGAGGCATGGGGCAGGGGCGCTGGTGGAGAGGACCATCCTTAGGAATTTCCCCACTACCATCTTCCCTCCTGGCAGTTGACTGGAATGTTACTAACATTCCAGAAGGAATTCTCTGTTCAGGGTGAGCCGAATGACGCCCCCAGGTCTGCCATTTTTGTGGACTCTGTACTTCACAGCTGCCTCTGGCCACTTCACTGCCCAGGGTGGTTGGTGGCCATCAATTACTGAGCTCCTACTATGTGCCAAATGCTCTGCATACATTTATCTTACGGGATAGATAAAATGGTTAACTCTACAAGTGAGAAAACTGAAGCCAAAATTCTTTAACAAAGTGGTTTATTGCCATTTTACAAATGTCAAAGCTGAGGTTCAGAGAGATTGAGCAACTCCCAGAATCACACAGTGGAATCCTGTCCACCTCCAAAGGCCATGCCCTTGGCCACGACCATCCACTGCTGCTCAGGCCCCCTCCCCACTGTGAGTCCTGCCTGTCCCAATCAGTTGCTAGAAGACATCGAGGAAGAGGAGATCTGGCCCTGCTCGGTGTCACCGACAGTCATCGTGGGGACCTGGCATTAGTAAGCACTTCCTGCAAGTGGCTGGGCCCCTCATGCTCCTGTCCCACTCCTCCAGCCGCTCTCGGGGACCTGTTCTATTGTGCCCGTATCTAAATTAGACAAGTAGTGGCTCTGGGAGGGGACGTCACCAGCCCACAGTCACATGGCCTAAACCTAGGGCTGCTGAGTCCTGATCCCCGTTTCTAACCCTTGGACCTAAAAGGTTCCCAAGCCATAAAGGATCTGTCACAAATAGGTCTGCACAGACACCCAACCCTAAGGAAGTCAGGAAGAGGCGGCCATGAGAGCTGGCAGGCGTGGTCAGAGAGGGCTTCCTGGAAGAGGAGACTGGAGCCAGGCCCTAAAATATGAGTATGGTTTGGACAATGGGAGACGAATCTCACAGAGGCTCAGATAACCAGGGAGGTCACAGGAATCAGACACTCCAACTGGGAGTCAGCCAGACTTGAGTCCACCTTCTACTGGCTGCATGGCCTTGGGTAAGTCTCTGGCCTCAGTTTTCTCATCTGTAACATGAGGGAAGTTGAACCAGGCCAGCTGGCATAAGGGGCTGAAGTGGGCTGAGTGGGGCTGGGGAGCCAGAAAGAGCAGCCCTTTAAGGGGGCAGCTTCTCTTTGATTCTATCCTGTGGTTCCCATATGCTAACCTGGCTGGATAGTTCCATCTCAACACAGGTTTGTGGGGCCCTGAGGCTTCATAAAACACTGAGGGCCCTCTTTAAGAAAAATAATGCAAAATGACTAATCATTGATCACAGGGGAGGAGGGGGTGACACAAATCTACACATGCTACACAGTTGTATTAGGCCCACACATACGCACAGTGAGTGTATGTGAAAGTGGAGCTCTGCAGATTGTACAAAGGTCAGTTTCCCAGTTTTGACATCGTTCTTTAGTTCTGCAAAATGTACAAATGGGGAAAACTAGGTGAAGAGTATGTGAGACCTTCTTGTCTTTTTTTTTGCAACTTCCTGTGAATCTGTAATTGTTTCACCATAAGAAGTTGAAAAAGTATGAATATAAGATTAGCAAAGGGCCTTGAAGGGGCCAGTGCAAGTAATGGGGCCTCAAGTTTAAGTTTCATGAGCTTTCTAGGAAACGTGCCTCTGACCAATCTTCTGATTTTTGTCAAGAAAAACTAAGAACCAAGACTGTTAGGTAAGGTCTGAATTTGTTGATTTTGGGCTCTAAATAAAAAAGTGTTTTTAACATTTGGCAGGCCAAAAAAAAGCTATCTGAAGCTGAGATGTCCTTAGACTGACAGTTGTGGCCTCTGACACACTCTCTAAGATCCTGCACAGCCCTGGCACCTCCTGATGTTGGCTAGTCCTACCGTCTCCATCACAAATGTGGAAACTGAGGCCAAGAGATGGGAAGTGCCTTAGCCAGGGTCAGAGTGCAAGTGCATGGGGAGGTGGGACTTGAACCAGGATCTCCCTGCCCTCTGGCCAGCTTACAGGCTGCTCCTTCCCCTCTTCCTCCCTGCACACTGCTCCCAGGTGCACAGCACATCAGGGGAAGGAGGTTCCAGAGACCAAACTGTGGTGATGTGTCCCCTGGAGGACACCCCCAGGGTTCCTCTTCCCTGTCCCTTGCTCCATCACTTCCTTCCTACCTGCTCTCTCCCCAGGAATCCCAGCTATCCCTGGGACAAGAGGACCCAAGGGTCAGAAGGGAGAACCTGGCACACCTGGCCATCCTGGGAAAAATGGCCCCATGGGGGCCTCTGGGATTCCGGGGTTTCCTGGTCTCATGGGACCCCCTGGGGAGCCGGGTGAGGAAGGCAGATACAAACAGAAGCACCAGTCAGTGTTCACAGTCACACGGCAGACGCTCCAGTTCCCGACAGCCAACAGCCTGGTCAAGTTCAACACGGTCATCACCAACCCACAGGGAGATTACGACACGAGCACCGGCAAGTTCACCTGTAGAGTCCCTGGCCTCTACTACTTTGTGTACCACGCCTCGCAGACGGCCAACCTGTGCGTGCAGCTGTACCACAGGGACGTCAAGGTGACCACCTTCTGTGACCACCTGACCAACAGCAAGCAGGTCAGCTCGGGCGGTGTGCTGCTGCGGCTGCGGGTGGGAGAGCAAGTGTGGCTGGCGGTCAATGACTACAATGGCATGGTGGGCACCGAGGGCTCCGACAGCGTCTTCTCCGGCTTCCTGATCTTTCCTGACTAGGTCAGGCAGCCTGCTCCAGCCCTGGGGCCACCGCACCTCCCTTGGCTTCTCTGTAAGAACCCACTGTGCCATATCCTTGCCCAGACTATTCTCCCCTCCTGATGGACTCCTCCTCCAGGAAGCCCACCCTGTCCACCTGCCCCATGAGTTCTCTCCTCGTTGCTCCTTCAGGAGTCACTGCTTTGACACTTAACCAACACCTTCTGGTACTGTCATTAGTTCCTTCCAAGTCTTGGAAGAGGCAGGGAGATATCTAAATAAATAATTAAACTGTAAAGATGGATGGCTTAGACTCCTCACTGCCACTTCTTTGAAGAAGCAGGTCTCTTCATTTTCAACTTGGCATCTGCCACAGCCACCTGTGGGCTCTAGACTCAGCCAGAGCATCCAGTTGGTACTCAGTAAAGGCTGGTGCTGATTTGGCCATTTGGGACAGAGAGGCTCAAGCGTGGTTGAAGGGGCCGTGTGCTGTCACTTGTTTGAGTGAGAGGCACTGCCATCACTAAAGGGATATGTGATCCCAGGTAAACAGGAGTGTGTTTGAGTCCCCAGACCAATGCTGACCTATGCTGAATTTCAGGAGCACCTGCCACAGGAAGGATTTGGGCTCAGGGAAGCCCAGCATAGACAAAGACCGGATGTGCAGAATTAATCAGTGAACTGGAGTGAATGAGTGAATGAGTAAGTGGGTCAATGAATGACTAAAAGCAGAGTAAATGAGTAAGTGGATTTAAAAAAATAGTAATAGCGAACATTTATTGAGCACTTACTATACACCAGGCATTAGGCTAACCCATCTATTAAGTCATATAATATTCATAACTACACTAGGATGGGTATCAATGGTGAGAGAAAGAGTGGGAATCTGTCTCCCGGATGTCTGATGCACACTAAATAATTGACACACCCTGGGAGCCCCCAGGAGGTCATCTAAACCCACTGCTGCCCAGGAACTGTGAGGGCTTCACTGTGAGCTTCCTGGCTGTTGGGCCTGGCTGCTGTGACCCTTGTTGGAGGACAGGAGGCTGGTCATCAGCTGCAGCACTCTCACTGTGGTGACCATGAGAAGGGATTGGCAGTCATGGTCCACAAAGACAGAAAGTGTGACTGCCAGGCCAGCCTCAGAGCCTGGTGAGACCCACCTCCACCCACTTGGCCCCTCCATTCCTGAAAGGTGCTGCTTCACACCTCCAGGCCTTTCCCCGCGATGTCCCTTCATCCTGAAGAGCCCACCACACTCACACATCCTCTGTACACCTGGATAATATGCACTCAACTGTCAGGATGCAGCACAAAGGTCACCTCCTCCACAAAGCCTTCCCTGATTCTGCCCTTTGTGTCTTCACAGTGCCCTCCACTGTCTTGGACCACAGACTCATGACTCTTTAGAACCCAGGTTCCCAAACTTGGTGGTACAATAAAATTATCTGTGGATTTATTCACAAAACAAAAAATGTTTCTGGAGTCAAGGCTTTTTTATTAAGTTTGAGTAAGCAGTGTGTCAGGTGACCCCAAAGCATGTGGCACAGCAACTGGCTTTTGTGTACATTCTTGGAACAGGTCTGCCTCCCCCTCTGAGTGTGGGCATCCTGGAGGGCAGGGCCTCTTCGATGCATGCCTGGCACATAGCAGGGCACAGGGAATGGGTCAGATGAGCAAGAAGGAGGGATGAATGCACAAGCAAGCACAGAAGCAAAGGCCCAGGAACCCTGCCTGGTTCTCGGCATCTGGGGGCCTCCGGCAGGGACAGGGCTGCATCACAGGCCACTCCAGTCACAACGCCCCATCAACCACTTAGCAGTCTGCCCTGCAGGGCCCCAAGTGGGACATCTTCTTCTCATTTCTTTTTTGTTTAAAAATCAATACACCATTTAGGTAGGACACAGTGTCAGATCAGAAACCTGTACTTTGGAAAAACGACAATCCATGCCATTTTTATTTTCTGTAACTGGTTCCTTGTCATTCGCTCTTCGTCAGGCCTTTGAAAATGCCAGCTTCTCTGCTTGGCCAAGGGGAGCCTGGTGGGAGTTTTTAAGGGGGACAGGCAAGGAAGGGGTGTAGGTGGGACAGGAGCCAGACAGAGACACCCCAAGCTGCAAGGAATCTCTTTCAGACCACAGGACATTGAAGGGTTTTAGGTTTCTTTTTCCATCCTTTGTAGGGATCATCCCCTCTCCTTCACAGATGCAAGTCAGCAGTCTTAATGGGTACAGACAGCAGTCGGCTCCCACACAGAGGCCGAGGCACAGAGAGCTCTCAGATCCTGATCTCTAATCCAGGCCTGCCCCTAACCCAGGCATGGCTCCTGTGTGCTCAGGCTCCAAAAATTCTGTCTTCTCTTCATGTAAATAATATCCCCAGGTTTGCGTTGGCTGCTTACCAAGGGCTGGGCACTAAACATGCAGGGTTACCTCACTGGACCCCCACAACCCCGGGGGTTGCCCATTCATATATGGGGAAGCCGAAGTCAATAAATGTGCCTGAGGCCACACAGTTAGAAAGAGGCAAAGCTGGAATTCAAACCTGAGCAAGGCCGATTCCAAAGCCCAGGCCCTCATGCCTCCCTGGTGCTTCCTGCTCGTAGTCTTGAGCTGCTTCTACCCCAGCTTCAAGCCCATCTTTTCCCATTGCCATCAGCTCCCAAAGAATTAGAGGCCAGGGACCACGTGGCCTTAGGAGCCTGCAGATGGGCCCCCAGACCGGCAACTGCTAACCCCCGTCTCCCTGCTCAGAATCCACTGCTTTCTCTTGCTCGCCCAGCCTGGGTCCCTTTGAGTAGACAGTCGGCTGAGCTCAGAGACCGGTTCTCTCAAACCAGCCTCTTCTTTCCCTGTCACCCTCTGCAGGTAACAATTTCTATTACTCAGGACCCACAAGCCCAACGATTCCCTGTCTCCAAGCACAGATGTGCAGTCAGGCCCTCCTGGCCCACAGCTGCTCCTGGGCTTGCCAGGCAGCTATCCCTGAGGCCTACCACATAGCCTTAGACTCAAGCCTTGCAAGAGGGCTGAAATCTGGTGCCACGGATGCCTGGCTCTGAGTCCTGCTTCTGTCGCCTGTGAGGCTTGGCTCCAGCAGTCACGGCTTTTTTGTACCATTTATCACAGGAGCAATGAAACCATCCTGTGCTTTGATGTTGAACACCATTCTCCCCTAATAGAAGGGATGCACGGTGGGGGCAGGAGCCATGGCTGATTTGCTGGTGGCTCCATCTCCAGTGCCTGGAACACAGAGGTTCATGGTAAATATTGATGACATGATGACTCTCTCCCCTCTGGGTCTCAGTTTCCCTGTCTATTAAATGAAGCTGGGTAACCTCCAAGCCCCTCTCCAGCCCTCACTTGGTGTGGTTCCAGGAACAGCACGCAATAGGCCCCTGCCTGTGCCTATAATTGTCATCAGCTTCAAGCCCTGCTGGAAGCAGAGGAAGGGGTATAAATAAGTAATGACCACATTTAAAATTCATTATTACATTATTTTCTGAGAACAGGGGAAGAGCAGGGGTGCAGAATGGGCAGAAAGCAGGAGAGGGGCCCAGAAAGGGGAAGCCTGGGACATGGCATGATATTAACAATTAACACGCACACTGCACTTCACAGCCTGCCTGCTTTCTTCTCCACTGTCCATCCCAGCTGAGCCCCCAGAGCCCCGTGCAGTCTGCAGAGCAGGTGACGTTATGGTCCCATCATATAGCAGAGCAAATAGGGGCTCCCTTGAGTTCCCTTGGCCGAGAACTCTTCGTTGGTAAGTGGCAGAACCAGAATATGAATCAAAGTTTCTGACTCCAAATCCAGTGCTCAGGCATTAGGCCAGCCACATTTTCCTCTCACTGAGGAACACGCATGTGTGCAGTGGAAGGTCATGAGGCCAGGGGCCTTGGCAGGCAAGCCACCAGTTGTGGACATTCTCCCAGGACAGCCTGTTCCCCCCATGGCTGCTGAGCCAGCAAAACCAAACTCCCCGCCCCGTTTACAGTAAACCCCTCCAGATCGCAGAAACAGGACCTGAAACTGCCTGGACGGGGCAAGAGTGGGATTCCGGGAGGGGGGCCGGCCTGCCGGACCCACCAGAGGGGCCCATCAGGGGAAAGCCCTTCCTGTCTCAGGGGAATGGAACTTCCGCTCTGGACAGAGAGCAGCAGGCTCCTGGCTCCCGGTCCCACTGCTGCCCGGCCCAGCGGCACCACAGCACGGTGAGGCCCCAGGTGAGGATGGCGCTTGGCACCTGGGGGGCTGGCTGGCAGGACCCATACGGCAGAGCGTGGTGGTTCCCAAAGAGTAGGCCTTGCATCCCACACCTCAGAGCCACCTGGGCTGTTAAACTTGGGGTGTTCCTGGGCCCAGCCCCAGGAATCAAACCTCCTGGGGTGAGCTTGGGAGTCTGCTGCTATCCGGGGCCCCAGGTGATGGGAGTCAGCCTGAAACAGGAGCCACCAACATAAGGGTTTGGGGTCCCTGAGACTCTAGCTGAGTCCTGCTTCTGCCTCTAGGTGCTGGTGATCCGGGGCAAGTCACGTAACCTCTTTGCCTGGACCCACTCTGGGGACAACAGACCCTTCAGGGGCGCTGGGGGCCCTAAAGGAGATGTGGCTCACCCAGTGTTTGGCGCCCTGCCTGGTTCAAGATATGTCAGAGGCAGAGGTGAAACGTGAGCCCAGGTGCCCCTCTGCCCAGCCCAGCATTCCTCCAACGCCTGCCTTCTCTCACTTCCTCGCAGTTGCTGAGAAAGCTCAGCCTGACTCTTTCAAGGAAGTGATTTGACTTTGCAGGTGGAGTTGTGATTCGTTGTTAGTTGGTGCTGAGTGGACTCAGTAATGTCTGTGAAGGACAGGGTGGGATCGGGCACCACTTTACAGACCTTATTCCTTCTGGGTTCCACCGCATTTAATCCTCTGGCAGCCCTGTCCGGCAGAAGTTACCTTTGCCAAAGAGGCTCAGAGAGGTTAAGGCACTTGCCCGAGGTCATGCAGCAAGGTAGCAGCAGAGACAGAGTTGAAAGTCCAGGTGGCCTGACTCTAACCCGGGGGAAGGGCCTGCTGGGGCTGGTGGTTGACGCAAGGGTCGGTGATGTGGAGAAAGACAGCAGACCAAGGCGGCCAGTGATGACAGACGGTGGCAGCAGGAGGAGGTCAGACCAGATGAGTTTTAAGTCCTTGTCCAAGTCTGAAACTCAGGAGCCCCTGAAATGGGCCAGAACCCAGATCTTCCCACTCCCCCCACCCCCTTTCTGCTTCCCCCAGAAGCCTGCGTCTCATCTCAGAAGCGGGTCTGGACCTGCTGCCCCCAATCCTACCCCTGACCCCCCAATTGGAGCTTTCCACCCCTGGGCTGCCTCCAGCTGAGACCCACCCCAATCTCCCAAAGGGACTGGATCCTTTTTACTTTTCCAACCATCTTCCATCTTGTTCTAAAGCTTGAGGATTCTCGAATGATGGTGAAAATAGAAAAAGAGCTAGATTCATTTAGCATTCCCAACCTGCCGGGGTCTGTTGTAAGCCCTATTTCCTCAGTCCTCCCACCAGCCCTATGAGGTAGAGGTTAGTATTACCCCATTTCACAGCAGGGGAAACTGTGGCTGGAGAGGAGAAGCTCCTTGCCTAAGGCCCGCAGCTAAGAAGTGGCAGAGGCCTGACCCTGTGGCCCTGGCAGTATTCTCTTCTCATGACACCACCAGTGAATGTTCACCGCCTAACAACAGTGGCAATAATAGTAATGGTAAAAGCCTCCTTCACCCCGTACTGGCCCCATCCCCAGAACTGCTCTACACCTATTAGCTCCTTCTGTCAGGCTGTCTGGTTCCAAAGCCCATATTTTAACCACCAGATACAGTTGCCTCTTAACGGAACACCCTGGAAGTTTTAAGATCCGGTGGACCTGGGTTTGAGTCCCAGCAGTATGGGGGCTGTGTGACTTTGATACAGGTTCCCACCCTCTCTAATGCCCAGTTTCCTTGTCTGTAAAGTGAGAAAGCAGGGGTGCTTTCTGAGGGGACTGTTGTTAGGACCAAATTAAATGAGAAAATGGCATGTAAAGCCTTTGGCACAGGGCCTGGTACCTGCTAAGTGCCCAATGGCTGGACTATTAAAGTTGTCAAACTGCTGTTTTCTAAAACCTGCACAAGAGTGGGAACTGATGCTAACTTGAAGATAAGCAGGATCCTTCCCCAGAGCCTCCCTCTTTGAAGGACGGAGCCTAAGCTGGTTACTTGCAGCCTGGTCACACCCACCCTTGAAGCTTCCCTTTCCTTAGTGTCCAGCAGAGGACCTGGCCTAACTCAGGGCTTTGAGCAACAAATTGGTTAGGAGTAAACTGAGAGGCCGAGACTGATGTTCTGAGCACAGGGGCCAAAAATCAGCAGGTTTTTCTGGTCCCGGGAAGGCCTCCACGTGCCAGATTCTGAGAGTGGCAGAACCAGCACGAGGCAGAGAAGACAGGGGCTTGACCACAGCTCTGCCATCAGCCAGCTCACTGGTGACTTTGGGCAGGTTGCTTTCTAATGGTGAAGGTTCTGTTCCCTCATCTGCAAGGTGGGAAAATAATCACAACCCACTTCTGGGCTTGGAACTCTGTGACTTCTTCCCAGCCGCGGCCTCGCCTGCATCCCCAGTGCTATCCTGGGAGGTGGGAGGGCCACTCTGCTTTTCCGTATTAATTGCAGGAAACAGCTCAGCCTCTATGGGCTAGTGGTAATGATGGAAGGCTTCCTGGAGGAGAAAGACTTTGACCCAAGCCTTGAAGCATGGGAAGCATTTGGATCTGGGAAAAAGTAGAATGGGCTGCCTTGGTAGGTAATAGATGGTGCAACTATGGATGGAAGAACCCTGGCTGAGATATTATTAAGGAGGCTTTACAGTAGGCTGAAAGTCTCTCAAAAAGTTAAACAGATTTACTGTAAGACCCAGTAATTCCATACCTAGGTAGGTACCCCAAAGAATTAAAAATGCATTCAAACAAATCCTTGTGCATGAATGCTCATGGCAGAACTGGCCACCATAGCCAAAAGGTGGAAACTCCCCAAATGCCCATCAGTGCTGAATGGATAAACAGATAAAATTCTATACAATGGAATATTTTTCGGCCATAAAAAGGAGTGAAGGACTGATACATACCACAGTGTAAAGGAACCTCGGAAACATTATGCTAAATGAAATAAGCCAGACACAAAGGTCACCTATTATATGATACCTTTATATGAAATATCCAGAATAGGTAAATTCACAAGGGAAGGCAGGTTAATGGCTGCCAGGGGCTCAGGGGACAGGGAGTAACTGCTTAATGAGTGCAGTTTTCTTGGAGGGGATGAACATGTTCTGGAATGAGACTGAGGTAGTAGTAGTACAATATTGTGAACATACTAAATGCCACTGAAATGTTCACCTGAAAATGGTCAAATTTATGTCAAGTGAATGTCCCCTCAATTTTTTTAAAAAGGGTTGGACTAGATGTAATGTTAGTTCCCTTCTGTCTTAAGAATAAATGTTACAGGCCCCCGTGATGACCAGCTCACAACAGCCCAGGGCTTCTTCCCAGTTCCCGGAGATTAAGAAAGGGCCAGCACTTCCCTCTCTCCAGGGCCTTTGGAGACCTGAGAGTATTCCACCAGCAGAGATGGCCTGGTATGTTGTTGGCAGGGACCCTGGCTTCAGTGCCCCACAGGCCTGGGTGTGAGTCCTGGCTGCAGCCCTTCCTGCGTGACCCTGAGCACGTGTTTGAGCCTCTCTCGAGTTTCAGGGTCCTCTTTAGCGGAAGGAGAAATACTAGCTCCTTCCATGCAGGGCTGCTCTGGGGATGTAAAGAGGCCTGCTGTGATGACAGCACAGGTACCCTGAATTCAGAAGGTCTAATGAATGAGAACACTTGGAATAAAATCCAAACCCCGCGTATAACAGCCAACAAGACTCTCACCTCTGCCACTCACCCCTCACTCCCCTCTGGCCATGCTGGCCTCCCTGCTGGGCCTCAGCACCCCAGACTCTGTCCTTCTTTGCCCCCACTGTCCCTTCCTCCTTGTTCCAGCCCTTTCTGAACCCTCAGGTCTCAGATCTAAGCATCACTTCTCAGAGATGCCTCCCCTCCGAGGACTTCCCTCACAAACTGGCCACCAGCCCCCCAGCCCAGTTATTCTCCCTCCAAGCACCATTTCCTCTCTTTTGGGGCACTGGGCACAGGCTCTCGCTGTTTCTGCTTACCTGCATGTTGACCTACTGATGTCTGCCTTCCCCTGGACGGTCAGCTCCATGAAGGCAGGGGCCATACCCGTCTTGTCCATCACAGTATCCCCAGCCCCCAGAACAGGATCTGGTGGGCAAGACACATTCAGTGGACACATGAATGAGTGGCTGAGTGACTGAGAGAATGAATGCTAGGAGGCGCCACGGAAGTAACCTGCCGCGTCTTGTGCCCCGCAGGAAGCTGCTGAGACGGTGCAGTCATGAAGGCCCGAAGGGCCGGTGCCCCGGTGCTCCTACCTTTGTTGCTCCTGACTCTGATTTCTGTCTCCTGCGCCCAGAGCAGCTGCACTGGGTACCCAGCCATCCCAGGCATCCCGGGCATCCCCGGGGTACCAGGCTCCGATGGCAAACCTGGGGCTCCAGGGATAAAGGGAGAGAAAGGTACTGTGTGCTTTGGGGATACATGACTGTCACTGAACAAGGCCCCATCTCCTGCCTCCCCACCCCTTGCCCACCTTAGAGATTGCAAGAGCACTTGGAAATCCTTCAGCTTGCTGAGCAGTAATTTCTTAAGGGGAGTTCTGATATCTGGGAAAACTGATGGCCAGAAAGGCTACTGCCTTGCTCAAGAGAGCCCAGGAAGTGTTGAGGCTGAGACCAGAGCATGGCTGTCCTGTCACTACCTCCAGGTAGAGAGAGAGCCCCGCCCAGGCACACAGTCCTGGCTTCCTCCAGGCTAAGTGGCTTCAGCTCTCTGAATTGCTGCTTCCTCGCCTTTAGGATGTGGGCAGGTACTTTTTGGGGGTTATCACAGAGTTTGAGTGAGGCTTCTCCTGCTGTGAAAACCCCTAAAATGTAGTTCATTTGTTCATGTAAACAGCCAACCACTCTCCTTGCATAATCTAATTTAATCCTCGCAATCCCGCAAAATATCACCATCCTGGTTTTATAGATGAGGAAGCTGAGCCTCGGAGATAAGACGCAGTCAAAGCGACACAACTAATAATGTCAAATGTGGCATGAGAAGCACCTCTGTCTGTTTCCTGAGCCCACGTTTTCAGCCACTATATTCTGCCACTCTACTGGAAAAGAGAGTGCTGGGTCAAACCGCTGGGTGGCGCTGCCTAGAGCGGGGAGGGTGAGGAATTCTAAGACCCACTCCAGGTTCAGCAAGAAAGGGGCTGCTTAAGGCTGTCTGCCACGGGGAGGGGACGGACAGGGGTGCAATGTGCCAGGGCTTCATTATCTCTGCTCCAGGCCTCAGCCAGAACAAGGGCGCCTGTATGAGCTGGTGAGGAGGGCCGGCCTGCCACCTTCCTTAGGGAGACCACGACCCACCCTACAGGCATCAGTGACCTATCCAGGGTGACACAGCCAGGCTCCGTGCCTCCCAGCCCGGTATTCATTCTTTGGTTCACAGGGATCTGTGGCCTCCTCATTTCTCTCGTCTCTGCTTTTCCAGGGCGCCCGGGGCTAGCTGGAGACCATGGCGAGTTTGGAGAGAAGGGGGACCCAGGGATTCCTGGGAAACCAGGAAAAGTGGGCCCCAAGGGCCCCGCTGGCCCTAAAGGTTCCCCAGGGCTCCTTGGACCCCGTGGCCCCAAGGGTGAATCAGGAGACTATAAGGCCACACAGAAAATTGCCTTTTCTGCCACAAGGACCATCAACAGTCTCCTGAGAAGAGACCAGGCCATCCGTTTCGACCACGTGATCACCAACGTGAACAACAACTACGAACCTCGAAGCGGCAAGTTCACCTGCAGGGTGCCCGGCCTTTACTACTTCACCTACCACGCCAGCTCTCGAGGGAACCTGTGCGTGAACCTCGTCCGGGGCCGGGAGCGTGTGCAGAAGGTGGTCACCTTCTGCGACTACGTTCAGAACACCTTCCAAGTCACCATGGGCAGCGTGGTCCTCAAGCTGGAGCTGGGGGAGATCGTCTTCTTGCAGGCCACCGAAAAGAACTCCCTGCTGGGCATCGAAGGTGCCAACAGCATCTTCTCTGGGTTCCTGCTCTTCCCGGATGTAGAGGTGTGACCTGTGGGCCTGATTTGCTCCCCTGCCTACTCCCTCCCCTGCCTACAGTGCTCACTTTATCCCCAACTCTACCCCCACCCCAGCCAAAGCACAGAGTAGGGCCCCATGGATATTGCTGAGTGAACAAGTAAATAAACTCTTCCAGTCCAAGGGACAGTGGTTTGATTCTACTTTGTGTCCCAGCACCTGGCACACAGTAGGTGCTCAGAATGTTGCTTGAATTCTGGTGGAATGACTGAACAATGAATGAATGAATGAATGATCTCTGAAAACAGAAACTCTATCTAACTGAAGGTGACTGGAGGGCCAGATTCTGTCCAGCTCTGTGACAATCACATGGGGGAGATGGAGAGGGAACACCATTTATTGAGCAGCTACTAGGCTCCAGGCCCTGAGCTAGACCTTTTCCTTATTCTCTCATTAATCCTCACACTCAGTTGGAAATAGGTTGTATCATGCCCAGTTTACAGAGGAGGAAACAGGACTGGAAGGATAAAGGGATTGTCCTTGATTCCACAACAGAGCTGGGATTCGAGGGCAGGTATGGCACTGATGACCTGACACCTCTTTCAAAGCAATAGGTCAAGGCCATCCCCTAAAGTGCTCATAATGCCACATACTCTCACCCAGGGGATCAAAAGGTCTTCCTCCAAAGTCTTAACTGACCTTAGAACTAAGATCCTTCCCTTCTTGATTCTCCCCACATGCTCCTCCTCCCAGTATCTTCCCAGCCTGGCACAATCTCAGCCATCCAGTTAAAACAAATGTCACTTCCCTGATCAATAACCTTCAGTGGCTCCCCACTGCCACCTGGATGTAGTCCTAGACCATGAGCCTGGCCTTCAAGGCTCTCTGTGGATTGGCCTTCTCGTCCCACTCCCTCCTCTCCTGGACAAAGAATATCCCCACTCCAGACCAACTAGGCCCTTTCTGTCTTTTAGGCAAACCCCATGCTTTCCTGCCTCAGCACCCTTACTCCCACTGTCCCCGCACCCCCAAGCCAGACCATTCCAGCTGTCACAGCTCCCATCTTCTGGCCTCCTCTGACCCCGCTGCTGCCTGGTTCAGCCCTGAGCACACACAGCCTGCATCTGGCTCTTCACTCATGTCCACCCCATCTCCCCAGCTAGGCTGTGAGCTCCTTACCCTGCCCATCTCTGAACCCCACAAAGGCCATGATGCACAGTAGCCACTTAACAAAGTCTCGCTGCCTGATTGGCCAAGGTCCCAGGCACCAGCCATCCAGTAGCCCTGCACCTACCCTCTGCAGCCCCTCCTACAAGGCAGACTCCACAAGACCATTGGCCAATCCTGTCCTGACGTAGGAAGGATTTAAGGCACTCTGGCCTATCATAGGGTCATGGTACCAGTCAGCCTCCTGTTTGGCTGGCCTGTTTCTCAGGCCTCCATTGCTGGGGTGCAACTTCCACCCTATCTTCTGGAAGACAGGCCAAGCTTTGATGACTTGCCCCAACCTCAGGCCCTCCAACAGGAACCTGGAACCTTTTCTCCAGGGGCTGGGACTTCTTTTTGCTGCTCAGCCCTTTCAGTACAAGCTGTCTGCCTGAACTTTGAGTCTAGTAATAATAGTTAACAGTTATAATAACCAGATCTCAATTGAGTTACGGTGCAACTAGTGCTGTATGTACATTAGCTCATTCAATGTCTGCCACAAATCCTAGGAGGTACATAATATTATCCCCATTTTACAGATAAGAATCTGAGGCTCAGAAAGGGCAAACAATTGGCCCAGGGTCGCACAGCATACAGATGCACAGCCAGGATTGGAACCTGCTTCTGTTTGCCCCTGAGCTCTTGCTAAATCTGTAGAGATATCACTGCCTTGCCCCCCACACCTGTTGGAATCTCCTTCTGAAACCTTCTGCACAGTACCCTGCATCTCACCTGAGCTCACTGGACCTTAGGAGTCCATATTCTCAAGCTTCTATAGTTGGATCTATCTATGCAGGGCTACACTCCACCCCAAGGGCAGATCATGAACCCCCAGGGCTCCCCACTTTGCTGCAGGGACCTTGGCCAAGCCAGCTTTGACCAAGCAGACAGAGCTCATCCCAGTGCTGCCTCGGGCTGGCCGGCTCTCTCTGACTCCTGAGCCATAAACCGTAGCCTTGCCACCTTCCCTCCACCAGACTGCCCCAGGCACGACCTCTTAACAGTGCCCCTTTTATGCCCTGCCTCCCCACCCAACTTCCGGATCTTCCAGAAACCCGGGAATTTCACTACATGTTCAGCCATGGCCACTGCAGTCAAACACACCTTGCTTTATACACTAATATTGCTAAACCCTCCACCTTTACTATTGCTCTTTCCCAGCCAGTGGAGATAGTTCAGCTCTACAGATCTCCAGGGAGAAGGTGAGGTTTCATCACAGGAACCAGGACCCAGGATCCCAGGAGAGCCTGGAGGTGACTTCAGATGGGTCCTAGGACCTCATCTATCCCATCTTTGCCCTGATACCGCCTTTCCCCCATAACCCCTTCTCACAGGGAATGGGGTTGGGCTTGAACCTTGGACATCCTGGCTGGGCCTGCAGTTTGACAGAAAGAGGGGAAGACATTCCCCTCAGACCTGTGACTCTTGACCTTGTTCACCCACCTTGACACTGACTCCCAGGCCTTACCATGCCAGAGCCCTTTTAGTAGCAAGTGACAGAACCTCCTTGAACCAACTTAGGAGAAAAGGAGGAACTTATCGGGGGAGCCCAGAGGTGTCCTACAGAACCCAGGAACAGCCTGGCCCAATCAGTGGAAGCCAAGAAGTAGTGGACATATAACCATAACAGTAGCTCACAATTACTGAGCTAGACTCCTGGCAAGTAGTCTCTCCTTAACAGTCTCAACAAGGCTAAGGAGCAGATATTCTCATCCAGTGGTTCTCAAACTTAGCGAGCATCACAATCGCCAGGAGGGCTTGTTAGAATTTGCTAAGAGCTTCCATGTGATGGTGCTGCTCGGGACCCCACTTTAAGAACCACTGCTATAATCTTATTGTGTCCCTTCTATAGATAAGAATACTGAGGTGCCGGAAGGGGGTCTTACTTGCTCATGTCACACACAATATCTAGGATTTAGATCCAGGCCTCCTTAAGCCAAGAATCAATGTGTTAGCTCTGTGCCCCATTGCCCAGACTACAGGGGCCCAGCCCTGCGGATGGGGGCAGCTCTCCGAGCAGCAACGGCAGGCCCTCCTCCTGGCTACAGTGCCGCATCCAAGCTTCCCCACCTCTGCCCCAGTCAGTCCTGACCAGCCTGCCCCTCCCAGGGACCCACGCAGCTTCGAGCCATTACGAAGAAGAAAGGAGGGTAAAGGGCCACGAAGAAGGAAGGTGAGGCTTACTAAGTAATCATACCAGCTCACACAGGGCATGGTTCTAAGCACTCATGTTAACTCATGTAACATTTACAGTTTTGCTCCCCCTTGACAGAGGGGAACAGTGAGACCCAGAGCAGTTAAGTGACTTGGGTTACCAACGTTGCACAAGTAGTGAGTAGTACAGCCAGGATTCAATACAAGGCAATTCAGCAGCTCTGGAGTCAATGCTCTCATCACTGTCCTGTTACAGCAGGACACCCTGAGGGGCTGTGTGGGGTGGCAGCTGAGTCAGACAGACCCATGTTTAAACCCTGCCTAGCCTTCCTACCAGGTGTATGACCATATCAAGTGGCTGCCCCCGTCTCCGGTTCTGCCATCTGAGAAAAAGGCAATGTAGCAATGAGCATCCTGGCACGCACCCTTGGTTCTTTTCTGCTAGAAGTGGACTCCCTAGGGAAAGGGTGTGCAAACTTTGGAGGCTGTGAAATATGTTTCCAAGTGGAGGGCCAGGCCGTCAATATGCCAGACCAGGCTGAATATGCCAGACCAGCTCCAGGGGGAGCTGCCACCAGGGGGAGCAGACACCAGGAGAAGGAGAGCCAGGAAGAGGGGCCAGTGGACCTGTGGGTGAGATGGACCTGGGTGGTGGGGGCCCCTCCTTCCCTCTCTTCTCCCTCTGGGTGGACTGTGAGCTTCCAGGGTAGGGCTGGGGGTCAGCTTTGAAGATACACTTACTCTAAACCAGTATCTTCAAAGTGTGATCCCAGCAACAGCATTACCAGGGAACTTGTTAGAAATGCAGATTTTCAGGCCCCCAGACTGGCTGAATCAGAAATCTGGGAATAAGGCCCTGTGATCTGTGTTTTCACAAGCCCTCTAGGTGATTTTTATACAGCTGAAGTTTGAGAACTACTGTTGTAGACCAGGGGTTGCCAAACTTTCTATGTAAAGAGCCACATAGGAACTATGTTTAGGTCACACAGGAACTATTATACAGTCTCTGCTGCAAGTACTCAGCCCTGCTTCTGTGGCATGGAAACAGCCATAGATAATACATAAATAAATGAGTGTAGCTATGCTCCCATAAGTCTTTAGGGACACTGGAATTTGAATTTTACATAATTTCGCATGTCACAAAATACATTTCTTCTGATTTTTTTTTCCAACCATTTAGAAAAGTAAAAACCATTCTCAGCTAGCAAGCTGCCCATTTTGTGGCCTGGATCTGTCAGCCTGCTCTAGACCCAGGGATGGCTCCAGGCTTGGAAGGAGAGGAGCAGGAACGTGAACCCAGGACTGCCTGGTTCCCACACCATGAGGCTGGTCTGCCAGGTTCCCGCTTTGGGGCAGGGACAGAAAAACCCTCTGGGCCTTGTTGTCCTTGACTGTTAAATGGGCATTGCAATCTCTGCCCTGAGGGATCTGAGGCGCTAGGTCTCCAATTTCCGTGGGCCATGGAATTCCCTGGAAACTTGCTGGTGTCCAGGTTCTGATTCCATAGGATCTGGAGGGTCCTATGTTTCTATGGTTCTCAAACACCCAGGGGAATCCCAGGACAGGTGGTCCTCAGCCTCGGTGAGGAGGCTGAGCTGATAAGCATGAAAGCTGTGGCCAGTAGCAGCCCAGCCTCTGCCCACAGGTGTCCATTGGCCATATGGGATTAAGGGAAGAAGCAGAAACAGACTTCTTGTCTGTTGGAACCCATGCAAGCTGAGAAATGCAGGAGAGAGGAAAGCCTGGGGGCGCAGAAATTGAAAGGACAGAGGGGCTGTATTCAAATCCCATCTCTGCCACTTACAGGCTGTGTTCTTGGACTAATTATTTAACTTCTTTGGGCTCCAGTTTTCTCATCTGTAGCATGGGGGTAATAAGCATATCCATCCCAGAGAGCTAAGGGATGATGATTATATGCACGATTCACTGGGCAACACCCCCAGCACATAGACACTTCTCTACAAATATTAGCTGTAGTTACAGATGGTGGGCTGTAATTGAAATTGGGGTGCTGGAATGGTGTAGGGCTCCTTAAATATTAATGTCTACAAAAACCACCTGGGGTCTTGGTAAAATACTCCTGGGTTTGGGGACCGACAATTTGCTTTTCTAACAAGCACCCGGACAGGAGTGGTCTGTTGAGCAGGCACCACACCGTAAGTGGCCAGGTTTAGGAGCACTGGGTCAGCATGTCCACCTGCTGTGAACTGGAATTCTCTCGCTCATGTGCAAGCCCTCAGCGACTAACCTCTTACTGTTATTGCTGCCATTGTCATTGTGCTTATGCTCCTTCCAATAGTGATGGTGAGGGAGTTCATGGTGGACAAACAATGAAGGACACGTAGTACATTCTCAACTCTGAGCCCCCTCGTGCTGAGCACTGCAGATTTCACTCCCACTTCTCCTCCACATCCCTGCCTTTCCAGTCTTCGGCTGACAAAGGAGTACCAGGTACCTTGCCTTAAACCGCCCCCCAACACACACACACACACACACACACACACACACCCTCCTGTTAGAGCAAGCTGCAAGCTGCATTTATTTTTACACATAGCCAGGAGGCATTCATATAGGCACCCCTGTTGGGTGCCTGTGATGCAGGAGAAAAGGGGCGTTTGTTCAAGAAATCCATGAAGACCCACCCAGGGAGGTACACCCACAGAGAGAGGACCTAGCAGAGTGGGGAGCACCCTGGATGGCAAATCAACAGCTTCCAGTTGCAGGCTGGCCTCAGAACCTGACTTACTGTGTGACCTCAGACAAGTGCTACCCTTCTCTGAGCCTCAGACTTTCCCACAGAAATAGGAGTTTGAACTAGATCAGCTGCATTAGACTTGCTTGTGACAGAAACAGATTCTCAGGCCTGCCCCAAGCCTACTAACTAGGAACTTACTTAGTTCCTAGTTAGTAGGCTTGTGACACCCACAGGATAAAGGTGGAGAATTATTACAAGGTCACAACCAAGGAGGAAGCTGTGGCCAAGTCCCCCCTCATTCCCCACTTATTCTGCATCCTCACCTACACAGAACACAGCCAGGATCCAGAAGTGAATGAAGGAGGCCAGAGACAGACATTCCACCACCCAGAGAGCCCAGGAGACGTATGAATGAAAGCATGGATGTGTTAATTAATTGATTGATTGATGAATCTTTCTCACTCCTGAGAGTATAGGCCCTGGAGACAGATACACATAATCCGTGCTCAGTAAATAGCTGTTAAATGAAAGGAAGAAAGGTACAATGGAAGGAACATCAAAATTAGGTCCTACCTAGAGAGGGAATGCAATAATGTTTCATAGGCTCCCGTGACAATTTCCATGGGAAAGCTGGCCTTTACAAGGGAAACAGAGGCAGGCAGGCAGGGAGAACCTTAACCGAGATCGTACCAGTCACAGCCCGCTGAATGCTCATGACAACCCCCACCACGGGTATTGTTGCCCCCGCTCAGAGGCAAAGACCTTGAGGCTTATTCCCCAACCACGACCACGCAGCAGAGAACTGAGGCCCGAGAACGTGCAAAGGGAGGCACCGGCAGGCGCATATGGAGCATATTTTTCTCAGGAGTAACATCCTCACCTCCATCCTGGCCCTTCCTGCTCCCCGACCACACTGGCCTGCTGTCTTTCACAGATTCCTCTCACCTACAGCCTGGCCCATGGGGTCATGTTTGTGCCTATGAGCTCCAATAGCATCTGGGGAGCAGAGAGGATGCAAACAAGCTGATGGCACAAAGAGGGTGAACAAAGCAAGGTGTGCTGTGCGGAGTACCTGCCAGGTGTCAGGCGTGCCCAGCACTTTGTGCACACTCCTTGTTGGCTTCTCCCAAGAGCTCCAGCAGGTTCAAGTCCAGCTTTCCCACTTTCTAGCTGGGTGGCCTCGGGCAAGGGAGTCACCTCAACTCTGAGTTTGTGTTACCTCGGCTGTGAAATGGAGCTGTGTTGGCTAATATTGGTATGTGCACTAAACGACCTTAGTGCACTAAAGCGCTTGCCTGGCACATAGTAGGCACACAATCAAGAGTTGTTATCATAGAGAGCGACACACCACACCCAACACATAGTAGGCCCTCAGTCAATGTTGGTATCCTCATCTATAAAATGACATGACTGGTTGTTGGGAGGTTCGTTCAGATGAGCTACAAGAGGCTAAAAAGCTTTTCAAAAGGAAAGGTCCCGTATTCACCTTGAAACAATTTCCCTTTCTGCCTCCGGCCTGGTGGGCGGCAGGGGGTGTGGGGTGTGGGCTGCCCCATGGCGCAGGCCTGTCTGCGGGCCTCGGGTTCCTGAGTTAGCACCTCTTGGGGAAGCTGTCCCTGCGGGCCCCCGGAGCTGTGGGAGAGACAGCTGGGCTCTTGTTAAAAAGGTGTCTGCAGACCTTGTTTAGAGCATGTCAGCTAATGTGAGAAAGACAGTACATAAATGTCAGCCTCACTGGGACCCATCCCAGCTGGTTTCCAGGGAAGGACCGAAAAAATATCTCCTCGTTCCTTCTGTCTCATGGCTAAGGCCCGGGACGGCTGGTGCTGCGGGAGTTCATGGTGCTGGAAGCGTCTGCAGCAACTGCGGGAGTAGTGAGCAGGGCAGTCTGCCCTCAACCAGGAGGTGAGGGTGCAACCTGGAGTCACCTACCCTTCTGAGCCTGTTTCCTCATCCATAAAATGGGGAGACAATTACCTATGTGCTTGGGCTACTAAGGCGATAAAGAACATTTGTAAGGTGCCCAGGATAGGGCCTACACAGAAGAAGTATTGCCCCAGGAAAGCGAAACCGTGGACCCGTGGGGAACTGAGCTGTACACTCTGTACACATAAGTACCCAGTGAGAGTCCCTTTAATTGGGTCCAAGCTATCAGGGACTTGAGATCCTCAGTGAAATGACATTAAAAATAGGCACTGGGGGCAGAGTAAGCTGAGGAGCATTCACCCCAGAGCCACTGACTCACTGTGTGACCTCAGGTAAGCGACTCTACTCTCTGAGACTTAGTTTCCTCATCTGTTAAATGGGGGGACTTACCCCTGGCCTGTCTGGACCCTTCCTTCCAGGGCACTGTGATGAGGGAAAGACTGGCCCACTCGGGTCCTTGCTGGCCCTGGTGGACAGGGCACAGAGCTTGCTCCGATTTGGGTGCTCCCCTGGCCTGGGTCTGAATCCTGGTCTCCTGCCAAGGGCTGTGGGACTACACAGCAGTCCCCTCACATCTCCGAGCCCCCATCAGTGGGACTGGGCATTAGTTATGGCCAGGCCCCCAAAGGCAGCCTGGTGCAGAGAAGGAGCGGTAGTCTGGCAGCCAGAGACCTGGGTTCAAGTTCTGGCCTGGGGATCCTCTTGCTCTGTGGCTTCCTCTGTTGAGCCTCAGTTTCCCTATCTGTAATATGATCTCTGGGACCTGATGATCTATGGGTCTCCTCAGTCCAGGCACATGGAACTTCTTCCAGGAAGTGAAATGATGGTTGGGGGACAAGGATAGTTTAATGATGAACAAAGGGGCAGAACTGCATGGCAGGAGAGGCCCCTAGATGCTGCGGGCATCCCCCCACCAGGCTGAAAGATACACCCAGAGCAGGGAGTGAGGTCCCTGTGCTACAAGCTCAGGCCCCCGATAAAGCCTGCACAGGGAGCCCCGCACTCCAGGCCCAGGAGCGAGGGCAGAGGGCAGGGAAGGGGTGCTGAGAATCCTTTTCCACAAGCTATGTCTTCACCCCAAAAGAGAATAATAGCAGGTGGCACTAACTGAGCCCCTCCTTTGTTCGAGGCTCTATCCTAAACACTTCCTATATCCTAATTCATTTAATTCCCATGAAGCAGGTGGTATTATTATGCCTAGTTCACAGATTTGGAAACTGAGGTGCATGGAGGCTGTGTGACTTAGCCAAGGCCTCACAACTAATAGAGCTGGGACATGGGTTAAGACAGTGTGGCCCCAAAGCTGCTCTCTTGAAGTATCAATGATGAAGAATCATGTAAGGAGCACCTACTGTATACCAGGCTCTGTGCTAGCTTCTTTACAGAATGATCTTCATTAATTGTAAGAGCATCCTTATGAGGAAGGTGTTTCATTAATCATATTTTGCAGATGAGGAAATGAAAGCCCAGAGATGAAACGGCCTGCCCTGGTCACATAGCCAGGACGTGGCTGAGCTGGGGTTCTGACCCAGATCTGCCTGGGTCTGGGTCCGGTGCTCCTTTTATGCCACCAGCTGGACAGGACCCCTCCCCAGAAACCCTGAAAGAAAAAAAGCAGGTGCCAAGAGGAGACACAACCACGGCTTGTGTAAAACATGACAGAAGCCCAGCAGGCCCCACTCCAGGGCCACAGAGGGGTCCAGGACACAGCCAGGTGGTAGGGAGACCCCTGCAAAAGAAGTCTGGGGATTCTGAAGAGCTGTTGTGAGGGTCACGGGGCATCAGAATCGTGAAGGCAGGCAGGTCCCTTTATCGAGCACCTGCTGTGTCTCAGGCACTGCATTAATTCTTTGTATTTATTGTCACTGGATTCTCATCTGTGATGTAGGTACCATTACTATTATCCCCATTTCATGCGTAAGGAGACTGAGGTTCAGACACGTGGAGTCACTGTCCATGGTCACACACTTAGCAGGAGCCAAGCTCAGGTCTGTGTGTCTCAAAGATAGCGCCTCTTCCACAGGGAAAACTTTCCCTCCCATGCCCAAGTGCTCAGCCCCTCTAAGTGCCCTGCATGGTATCTAGCGTGTGACAGGTACACCATGAATGCAAGCCCACCCTGCCACCGCCTAGCTGCCTCCCAGGGCCCTTAAAGGGTTAACTTTCCTGCAACCCTTTCTCATCCCTGTCAGTCCCCCATCCTCTCCCCAGCATTATGAGGACCAGACCAGCTTCTTGCTCCAGGCAGCTGACGGGTTCTCTGCTCAGTGGTTCGCGCTCCAGATATTAAATTACTCATAAAATATTTGGCCTGTCCCCAAAGCGGCTGCCGCCTCCTCCCTGCACCCACTGCTCAGCTCCCACTACAAGGTCAAGTTCTTCAGTGGAAGGGGGCAGCTCAGAATATGAATCAAACTTCATCTGGAATTAGCCTATGTTAGGGGATTGGGGAGCCTGAGGAGGAGGAGGCATCGGTAGGGTTGGGATTTTCCAGGGGAGGAACCTGTCTGTGACTCCCATTCTGGGTTCCCCAAGGCTGGCCTGAGCTGAGGCCTGCACCCCCCAGGGCCCGTGCTGCAGGACATGAGGAGCCCAGAACCGCTGGCTGCCCGAGCTCCCTCAGGACAAGGCCAAGGGTGACCTGGAACAGGTTCCCATTGTCTGAGGGGCAAGTGGGCTCTCCTCTCCTCCTCCCTCCCCCACTCGGTTGTCATGACAACCACGGTGGGGGGTGGGCTGCTGGACCGCTTAGCTTCTGGCCAGGCTACCCAGCATGCTCTGCTTTCACCCAGTTTTCTCCCTCGCTGCCCTTCAGCAGGCAGAGGGTGGGGCCAAGCCTGCCCTGTCACCAGCCTGTGGAGGGTTCACACCCAAGGGTCACCGCCTCCAGTCCCCTGCCTTCAGGCAGGAGGTTTTCCTGCACAGCCTCAGAAATGGGACTTTTATGAAGGTGGTCTGACAGAGAATGATTTGGGGGGTCTCTTTTGAGCCCCCTGGAGTTAATGAAATCAGTTAAGCCCTGGGATTAGAAGGTCGGGGTCATGGGTACAGCTCATGTTTGCAGAGTAACACCCCACCCCACCCCTACCTCCCACCAGCTGTTTCAGAAATGCCTAATGCTGGTCGTCTAGGGAACTGGTGAAGGAGTGTGGATGGGGCCTGGAAACCCCATCCCAAGTACCCACAGTCACAGTCCCTCACAGCACACAGCCTGCAGCCTGGCCACTGGGAGCCCCACCTCCTTCCTGTCCAGATGACACACTTTCATAATAGTGGTGCCTATATTAGCAAACTCTTATCGCCCTGGCCTAGGGTTTCATAAATTCTATGCCCAAAGAAACTGGGCTTGGCTTATGTCATGGCTTGTCCGTTTGGGGTACACTGCCACCAGGTGGTGGTAGTCACTGCCAAGGTATAGGGTTACCCTGAGATTCCAGAAGGTGATTTTCCAGTTTATATCCCTTCACCACAACCTATAAAATATAACACCATTGCTTTGTTTTGCTTTTATATTAAGGTTACAGAACTTTATAAATAGCTGAGGTTAAGCAGACTTTAAACAAACTCTACATTTTGGCAGTATAACAACAGATAGCACAGATTCCGGAACCAGACTGCCTGGGCCCATATTCTGGCTCAGCCACTTGCCAGTTGTGTGACCTTGGGCAAGGTACTTCCTCTCTCTGTGCTTCAGTTTCTTTCTCTGCAAAATGGAGATGATAAAAATACCTCCCTCGTAGGGTTGTTGTGAGGACTTAAGGACATGAAGTGCTTAGAACAGTGCCTGGCACAGCATTAAGCCTCTTAAAAACGTCGGTTATTAATATTTAAAGATAATGCATGAAAGCAAAGTTTCAAAAATAATTTGTATTCTGAGATTCACAGGCATATCTTTCTCTACTCAGTCTTTTATCTGGCAATTCTAATCTGGTGATTCGTTTCAGGGCTACACTGCCAGACACCCATAATCTGCCCAGATCCCGCCTCTAGCTCCCCCAGCCCCACATTCAGGCCCATATTCTAACAGGTTTGAGTGTCCTGCCTGCTCAGCCTCAAGAGCTGGCGCCTGACTCCCCTTTTCTGGGAAGACCTTCCCAATCCCTCTGCAGCCTCCAGACAGGGGAGAGACACTTCTCTGCAGGCTTTCACCTCCTAAGTGTCTGTGGGATTGGTCCCCTCCAGGCTTATTGCCATGCTGATCTCATTCCTGAACCTGGGCAACTGTCCCCTGCCTCTCTTCCTACCCACCACAGACCCAATCTCCTCATTGCAGCCACAGGGACTTTTCCAAAATAAAAATACTCCCCTACTCAAGCACCATCTGTAGCTCCCTCCAGGATAAAGTCCAGGCTCTTTAACTTAGTCCCTCTCCCTCACCTCCCACTCCAGCCTCATCTCCAGGACCCCACCACCACCCCTTTTCTGTCAGAATGCTGTGCTCCTACCCAGCAGCCTCCTGGCAGTTCCCCCAAAACCTTGGCTTCTTGGGCTCTGTGGCCTGTGCAGGGGCTCTTCCCTCTTCGCCCACCTCCTCTCTGCCTCCTCTGCCTGCCTGCGCAGCCTCAAGAGTTGGCACCTGCCTCCCATTTTCCTGGGAAGCCCTTCGCAATCCCTCTGCAGCCTCCAGACAGCATAGAGACACCTCTCTGCATGCCCTGAGCTCTCTGCGTGCCAAAGGGGCCTGTCTTGGTCCATGTGTATCCCCAGAGATGTCTGACACGTGGTAGGCCCTCCATACACCCCAGGGAAACAAATCCAGGGTGACCATTCTGTTCTGGAAGATCCTCTTTCCCATCTTCTCCGTCCCAGTAGCTTCTATTCATCCTCCATGTCTGGCTAAATGTCACCTCATTCAGAAGGCTTTGGGTAACCCTAGTTCCCATTTCATCCCCACATGGGATATTTAACTCCCTCCTCCAGCAAACAAATGCAATAGGCATGAACTTGATACATGTAATGCCACAGTTGTAGCCCCAGACCCTAGAGCAGTGCCCAGCACATACTCAGGGCGCAGGAAACATGTTGAATGTATGAACAGACAAATGACCAGAATTATAGTTTAGACCAATGGTCCTCAACCAAGGTAATTTTGCCCTCTAGGGGATATTTGGCAGTATCTGGGGACATTTTGTCACAGGACAGGAGGTGCTACTGAGATCCAGTGGGGGTGAGGTCAATGATACGGTTAGACGCACTACAGTGCACAGGAGAGCCCCACAGCAAGGAATTACCTGGCCCAAAATGTTAGTAGGACCCAGGCTGGCCTGGCCTAGAGCTTGTTCCATACGAATCTGTCCCTCTTGCCCAGTGGAGAGGCCTCCAAGAATTGGGCCTTATCCATTTTCTCAGCACCCACCAGGGTAGGCATTCAATCAACAATTTTTAGAAATAAACTCATAGGTGAGATCATTCCTGTCCCTTTAGTCTCCCCAGCTGCCACCTCTCACTTGGAGATTGGCCTCTGAGTCATGGGTTGCCCCCTCTAGGGCTATTCCTGGGCCTCAAGGCTTCAGCCCAGTTTCTGCTGGCCCCAGCCTTTCTTTTCTGATTCTTCTGAGCCCCACAGACACAAGAAATAAACTAGCAGGAAAGGGACACCCCATTTCCAAAATCGCAGGGAGCTTTGCAGGGCATTGGGGGCCCTGGGAGTAAATCC
The DNA here is from genome assembly GCF_040802235.1 of Manis javanica. Classification (NCBI taxonomy): domain Eukaryota; kingdom Metazoa; phylum Chordata; class Mammalia; order Pholidota; family Manidae; genus Manis; species Manis javanica. Next base: position 16,744,889 of record NC_133159.1, read on the forward strand.
TGGTGGGCCACTTGCTGTGTGACTTGGGCTAGTTCCTACCCCTCTCTGGACTTTGGATCCACGAGGTGATGGCAGGGGACACAGACCCTCTTGAGCCTCTCTAACAGACTGTTCTAGGCCACCCCCTACTCCCTGCACCAGTCCCTACGTGCAAGCGTACATACAGCCAACCCCGGGTGTAGCCCAGGACTCATGGCCCTTCCCGCAGCCTGGGTGCTCTGGGTCCCGGGCTCTCCCGCGCACACAGGGTGCCGCTGTCTCCAAGGGCGCCACTGTCAGCTGTGACCCCTGCGCCCCCAGAGGCAGCCAGACAAGCGGCCTTTGTGGTCTGGGCGCAGGCAGCCGTGGGGAGCGGCACAAAGGGTGGGAAGAAAAGCACCAATCCTCTTAGGGCCAGCCGCCTGGCTTTCCCACTACGGCCCATCTGCTCCCAGGGAGCCCGCAGGAGCAGGCGCCTGGCCCCACGGCAGAAAGCAAGCAAAAGCTGCCCGGGAATGAAAGACGGGGCCCGGCCAGCCCAGATCCCCACAGCAAACACAGGCCTGGCCCGGGTCCTGGGAGGGGGCAGGGCTGAGCCTGGGGGAGAACTTGGTTAAAAGCGCCGCCCCAGGAGGGGGACCCTGGGCTAATCCCGCCTGCCCTGTGCCTTCCCTTCCCACACCCCTGTTCCCGGCTGGGGCAGGGCACAGGGGAGGGAGGGGCTGGGATCCAAGGTCCTCCTTCAAGTGCCCTGCGCTCTGTGGGGCTCTTGTATGCATCCTGTATCCTTTCCTTGCAGCGCCATGTTTTACAAACAGTTTTATCAAGGCCAAGTCACTTGCTCTGGGCACCCAGCTGCTAAACGGCAGAGCTGGGGTCTCAGCGGGGGGCCGAATCTAAATTCATTCATCCGTGAAGCTGTGGTTTGCTGAGCCAGGGCTCCATAACCACTGCTCTTTCTTAGTGTGACGCTTGGACAAATGGGGAAACTGAGGCAGGGTGGCAGAAGGTGATCTGCCCAAGGTCACAGACCTGGTTAAATCCTGGCTCTACTCTGCATTCTGGTCCCAGCCCTCCTCACCCCATGAGCAACCTTGGGCAAGTCAGCACCTCAGGGTCCTTACCTGTAAAATGGGGTTGTTATGAGCACTAAATGAATTCATTCATTGATTATAGTCACTTAGAATGCTGCCTCGTTCATGTCTAAGTGCCCCCAAATTTTAGCTATTATTAGTTGTGGAACTCTTCCCCACAGTTTTGGGGAGCACTCAGAAACTATTTGCCCCATTTTGTTGATGAACAAACTGAGGCTGAGCGGGGAAGTGACTTTCTTAAGGGTAGTGGCAGAACTAGGATCTAAACGTGCCCACCTGACTGCCCATCCAGCTACCCTGTAGTCCTGCACTGGGGTGGTGCTGGGAGAGCTCTGGCTTCAGATTCAGCTGGACTTGGGTTCCAGACCCAGCTCTGCCATCTCTGGCCTCCATCCTCGGCCAGTCACTACCCCGCAGACCCCACTCTCCTCATCTGCGAAGTAGGCATCTGTGAAGAGGGTCATTCTGAGGGTTTCAAGATGATTTATCTAAGACTGTAGCTCTGGGCCTGGCTGGCACACAGTAGGTGCCCAATAATGGCTGCCGCTATTGGTATTAAATGGGCCTGAACAGGAAGAAAACAATGAGTTTCCGCCTTTTGATGGCTGGCCACATACACCCATTTTTTCCGTGGTTGGGGTTTGTCTGGCAGAGTGCGCAAGGAGCCAGGAGCCAGGGGAAGGGATGCACTGGGATGAGAAGGGGAAGTGGCAGCTGGATCCCTTCCAGGGAGAGGACGGCGGACCAGGGGCCCCCACCCCCCACCCCCCTGAGGCCCAGAGCCCAGGAGTAGTGGAACCAGAACATCAGAGCCCAGATGTCTCCTTCACAGATGCATACACAAACACACACACACCTGGGCCCAACTCTTGACCATTTGAAAGATGCCTAAACTGAGGCTCAGGACAGGTGCTGATTCCTGGAAGATCACCAGCTCCTGAGCATAGCCAGGCCTCCAGTCACTCTCTGCCCAACCTTCCAGGGGTCTGGCCCAGAATCTGTGCCTTGCCCACCAAGGAACCACACGGGGGCAGGGCGGCCAGAGCTTTATGCTCCTGTCAAGCCTGGCTGAGTAAGCCACCCCAATGTGCCATTCCCTAGGCCTGGCTTGGCCCAGGATCGGAAGTGAATCCTGATTCTCTCCTCTCCCTCTCCTGTGCCTCCCTCCTTCCTTTCCAGCTTTTCCCTGCTTGCTTTCTGTTTCTCTTTCTCTTTTAATGTCTTTATCTCTCTCACATTCTGTCTCCTCTCTCTGTGGCTTCGCCTGGCCCTACCCTGGCTGTGACACACGTTCCCCCATGGAACCCAGCTCTGTGGCCCTCTCCATGTGCCAGGGGCTCTCCTGGGAACATGCCCCACTGAGTGCGTCCCTCTGGGGCAAGGGGCTGCAGTCAGTGCAGGAGCGCCAACCCCAGGCAGCCTCTCCTCTCAGAGCCTCCCCCTTCCTTTGTCACGTGGCCAGGCTGCACTGTCCCACAAACGTCCCCAAGAACCTGGGCCACTAAGTGATTTAAGAAGTTCCGTAAGAATTTTATTCACCTCTGGAAATGGTCCCTCCTCCAAATCCTGCTGTCTCTTCCATGCCTCCCCCAATAAACTTCCCACATCCTATGCCCCCAGAGACCCCCCATTTCAACCTCTCAGCCTGGCCTATACTGCCCAAAACTCTTAGACTGCCCCTTCGCAGAGCACAGTGGGTCTGTGGGTCCTGATTCTGATTCACCCCAAGGTATCACCCGCTGACCACAACATTTCCAGCTAACCTTGGCCTTGGGGGTCATGGGAATAAGCAGGACCAGGAATGAGGCAGCCAGGGTTCAAATCCTACCTCAGGTGCCTTCCTGCCTGAGGGGTTTGGACAAGTCACTTCGCCTCTCTTGGCCTCATTGTTCCTCTTCAGTGAGCCGGGCCGGGATAATTGCTGATTTGTAGATGAAATTTAAGAAGAGGATGTTACAAAAGAAACTGGGGCTGAGGTCACATTTCGCTGGATTCATGGATCAGCTAATTTACAGACAATAGAATGTCTACTCTGCACAGGCCTTTATACTTATGGGGAAACTGAGGCTGGGAGAAGGAAGGTCACCTGCCAAAGGTCTGACAGCAAGTGGCAGCAGTGTCCAGACTTGAATTCAGGCCCAGCTCTCAGCAGTTACTTAGTGCAGACTATCAAAGACAGCCTATTCCAGAAGGGAGATCAAAGGCGTGCTTCTTTATTCACAAAGAGAAATCCTCATTAAAACATGGCCAACGGCTGAGGCAGCCAGGGAGACGGACCACATATGCTCAAAAAGAGAATTAATGATCCCGGGCAGGCTGTGCCAAGCGGCGGCAAGGGAGCCTGAGCTGGAGAAAGCAAGGACCAGAGCAGGGATGGTCTGGGAGGGCTTCCTGAGGGAGGAGAGGACTGGGGCCAGCCCCACGGGAAAGATAGGACACCCATGAAGAGTTGACTACAGCTGCCATTTATTGGTGTTCCAGACACTAAAAGGATGGGGGTCCTATCACCATTTGCAAGAGGAGAAACCTGAGCTAAGAGACCTGTCTGAGAGATGCCACAGGACAAGCCAGGACCAGAAGTTAAACCAGGTCTGGCGTCCCCTCACTTCCAAGCTTGTCATCACTGGGCTGTGCTGTCCCAACAGAGATAGTGTGAGGGTGAGAAGGGGTGGAAACTGGTCTGTCACCTGAGCAATTTGTCAAAAGCAAATGTCTGGAAGGTGGGTGGAAGGACCTGACAATAGTGGCAGGTTGGGGCCAGGCTGAAGAAACATCCTTCGAGAACGCTGGGTTGAGAGGCTCAGTCATTCACCCATTCTTTGATTTGACCAAATATTTCATGAGCATCTACTATGCAACAGGTACAGTTCCAGACATCAGGGACACAGCTGTGACAAAAACAGTTGGTACCTGGCTTCATGGAGTTGATCCCTTGGGGAGAAGGAGGAGAATAAACACGTAAATAAAATCATTTCAGATGGTTTATTAGTCTCCTAGGGCAGCTGCAATAAACTTCCACAAACTAAGTGACTTAAAACAAAAGAAGTTAATTGTCTTGCAGTTCCAGAGGCCAGAAGCCTGAAATCAAAGTGTGGCAGAGCCATGTTTTCTCCGAAGGCTCCAGGGAAGAATCTGTCCTTGCCTCTTGTGGCTTCTGATGGCTCCTGGCGTTGTTGGCTGTGACAGCATCAGTCCACCTTCTCCCTCTGCCTCCCCATGGCCTCATGTCTGCGTCCTCTCCTCTTCTTATAAAGCCTCCCTTTTAAGAGGAGTGAACTAAGACTCAGAGAGGAGAAATGAATCGCTCAAGGTCCTACAGCCAGGGCTTGGGAAGCCAAGATGGAAACCGAGGCCGGCTGATGCCCAAGTACTGCGCGGGGGCCCCAGATCTATGTTACCTGTGAGGGGAAGCTGGATGCTGACTACCTCCAGGTTTCATTACCTCCTCAGCCCCATGGGCATCAGCCCCAAGGGACTGGCTGTCACCTGCCTGAGGTGCAGTCCCTTCCCCTGGGAGCAGCCTCCCAGTTGTCCCTGCTGGCTACCCATGCAGCTTGGGAGGGGCTGATACTGCTGCCCCCATCCATCCCAGCTCCCCCTCCAAGAGTGAGCACAGGTCCCACGCCTGGCCAGTTGGCATCCTCCATTCTCCTCTGGCCGTCGTGACCTCTTGAAAAATTGGGCATGTGATTCATGTCAAGCCAACAGGAGTTCATCCAGAATCTTAGGGACAAATATTGAGAAAAGGGAGTCCTCCTTTTTCTTGGCTTGCTATATAGGAAGCCATCTTGCTAACATATGGGGAGAGAACGCTGGGGAGAAAGCCCTTGGAGAGGAAAACAGAGGCAAGAGGTGGGTGACTGGTGACATCCTCACTCGAAGGCCTGGAAGCGACTGTGCCAGCCTGGGGCCAGCACATGGGCAGAGCTCACTCGATCATCTGAGGAAGGGCCAGGGCAGCCTGGAATTGGCATTCTTACAAACGTAAGAGACCCCACAGAACACTGCCAGAGCACGGGGCTGATGTCAGGCTCATGGCTTAGAGCTAGAAGGGCCCACATGGGGTCGCCTGGCCCAGCACCTGCCTCCACCCAGCAAGGTGTCTGGATTCTCAAAACATGGCAGAGAAGGAGAACCCCCTCTGGCCCCTTTCTCACTGAAGCCCCTGGACATGCTCCTCCCCTGAATTTCCTCCACCCCTGGCTGGATGCCTTGTGCACCCCTTGGGGCCCTGCCAGCTCCAGGGCCTGCAGCCCATCCCACTGCCCCACCGTGTCCCCAGTTCCCCTCTGGGCTGAGCCCTGAATAGGCCTCTCCCTGGCTGCTCATCCTTGAAGCTGGCTGGAGTCACACAGTGTTTGCTCAGCAAGGCTGGGACTAGACGGACCCCATATGTTCCCCCCCAACGGCTCCTGCGCCACTGGTGTGCGGCCTCCCCACACCCCTACCCTCCCTGCCTTGGCCTCAGAATAGAGGTGGGAGCACAGCAGCCTGGGGACCTCCTGCCTGGTTCGTGGCAGCTCTGTCCTCAGCGACACTCCCTTCCCCACAAACTCATCCCCTCCGTGGCCCAGGCACCAATCTGTGGGTGTGGCATGTGGGGAGCCACAGGCACTTCAAACCCAAAAAGTTCCAAACACAATTTATCATCTCCTCCCCAAAGCTGCTCCTCAACCAGAGCCCTGGCTCAGCCCCCAGCCCCCTGCACCTAAGCCAGGGCCACGCCCTGCAGCCCATCCCGCTTGACATCTCTCAGCCCTGCCCCTCCTCTCTTCTCGCTCTGTGTTTGCTCTGCCTGCACTCCCGTGAGGGGATGGATGCAGGAGCTCCTCCTCGCCGGCCCCTCAGCCTCCAGGATTTCCTCAGCCAAGTGTCCACCTCTCAGTGTGCTCCAGGGATCCCCAAGACCCTTTGGGGGAGCTGGTGTGGTCAAAATTGTTTCATGATAATAAGCCAGACGTAAAAGACATCTGCAAAGCAGTGCCACTCTGCCCACTAAATACTTTTATTTTGGAAAATACCGTTATCCTTAATACATTATTTATTTTAGTGTATAAAATCTTTCTTATGGTTACTTTGAAATGAATTAGTAAATATTGCTAAGTTTTCTCAGTCTGCTGGACTGAACTCAAGCCCCGTGGCTTTTTAAATTTCCCTAAAGGGGCTGTTCCCGCTTTGTCTCCAGATCTCTGCCCACACTGTTCCCTCTGCCCCAAACACCCTCTTTGTCTTTCTTTGCCTGGCTATCACCTACTCTTCAAGATGAGAGTCAGGCACCACTTCCTCCAGGAAGTCTGCCCTGATGCCTCTCAACCTCTGGGCTGCTACCACTCTCATATTGCCCTCCTTCAAAGTACCCATCACCCTCTATTGAACTGGTCTGGTCTGTGTTGGTGTGTCTCCCTCGCCAGACTGCAAGTTCCTTGCTCATCTCTGTATCCCCTACCCCTAGCTCAGAGCCTGCCACTCAGTAGGTGCTCAGTGCATTTTGTAGCTGAATAAATAGCCTGTGCCAAGTATATCGACATCAGTGGGTCCAGAGTTTCTATATAGGAGAAGTTTCAAGGCAGCTATCTTGTTAGAAGGTGTTTCAGAGGATGGCTAACAGATTTGACTGAAGTTGTAGTAGTTCTTCTAGATTAAGCCATTTGAGCTCTCTGGGCCTCTGCTTACTTGTAAGATGGCATTAATGACAATATCCCTCCTCTCCACTTAAAAAAAAGTTTTATAAACCAGAAAGGGCTGTGCACATGCCAAGTTTTCATTCTTAATCTTAGAGCTGAGCAAGACCTGAGTGATTGACTCAACCAACCTCCTCATTTTACAGGTAAGAAAACTGAGGCTCAGACAGGAGGAGTCACTTACTAGTATCACTCAGTGACACGGGCCACAGGAGGAGCACTTTCTATTCTCAATTCATGACTCTGTAGATGTCTCTGTCAACTCAAGGATCCCCAGAATAATGGGAAAACCCCTAACCTAAGCACTGAAAAACTAGGTTTCCATTCTGGTCTGTGCCTAACTTGTTTGGGGAAAACGCTCCTCACCTCTGTGCCTCTTTTCACAGCTGTCAAAATAAAGGGCTGGATGGATAAGCCCCAGAGTACGTTTCAGTATAAGTAACCAATAAGCGTAAGGAAAGCATGTCTAGCACCCTACCAATTAAATATAAATTAAAACAACAATGAAATAAAAAGTGACAATACCCAGTGTTGGCAGACATGAGCTAAAATGGGCACTCTTGATACTTTTGAAGATAGTGTTAGTCAATACTGTCAAATCCCGTAGCTAAGGTCTTTCAAATAGCGATGGAGTGGGTGAGTGACAGAGAAGGACATTGGTCCTGTTAATTGCCAAACATACACACACTGGAATAGTTGGCAGCCACCCAAGCTGATGATATAGCTGTGCATATGCAGATGTAGAAAAAATGTTGAATGGAAAAAACAGATTATAAACAATACAGGTAGCACATTCCTGTTAATGTTGGTTTAGAATGTATCTAAAGAACAGGCAAAATATTCACCAAAATGTTAAAGATTGTTATCATTGGGTGCTGGGATTAGGAGTGATTTTTTTTAAGTATATTGTCTCTTGAGGTTGCTCCTAAATAATTATGTATTACTTGTGAAGTAAGAGAAAAAACAGAAGCAAGTCCCTTTCAGCTCTGAAATTCTAGAATGTGGGGCCCCTCTTTGGCTGCACCCTCATTAACATCAGCTCATCCCTTTCAACTCTAGTGTGAATCATGGAAAACAGGAGAGACAGTCAACCAAAGAGGAATGTGGATTTGGTGGGGAAATGCCATGAACTTTTGGCCAGGACATGGAGCAGTGAAGTTCCCTGTGTGTGTCATCCGTGAGAAGGCCATTCTGTGACTGCAGAGGCTAGAAACCAGGTGTCAGTGGACACAAAGGAGTCCTCAGCATGTGAAATGGGACTTAAAACAGGGCCTACCAGGAGGGTACAGTGAGTGACCGCCCAGCCAGCCAGACCTGACTCAGGGAATTGCAATGCCCAGAGCATCCCAGGGCTCTCTGGCTGCAAGGCCTTCAGAGGGTTGCTGTGCAGTCACCCCTATTTACACTCAGGGAAACTGAGGTCCAGCAAAGTAAATCAGAAATACCTATAGACCCATCAGTGCAAGAAGGGCCCTGGTCTAGGCCCTGCACTTGGCCAGCAGCGCTTCTCAAACTATCTATCACAAAGGACCATTTTGCTTTTTAAATTCCCCATCTGTCACAGAATGACACTTCTACAGAAAACAACAAAAAATGAGCTATTAGCAAGGTACCTAAAGAAGTCAAATTCATAAGAAACAGAAAGTAAAATAGTGGCTACCAAGAGCAGAGGTGGAGGGGTGAGAAGGGAGGTTGTTTGCATTTGGCAAGATGAATAATTTCTGGACAACACAAAACTTGCACAAAACACTGAATACACTGAACACTATTGGACGGTACAGTTAAAAGTGGTGAAGATGGCCAGTTTTATGTTATGTGTTTTTTACCACGATAAAGAAACGTTTAATAACTTGCAATGACACAGATGCCAATATAGAAGTGCTCTTTTGAAATGACAGTCAGTGCTTCTTTAAAGTAATAGTACTGCGATTGTACAGGAAATGAGAAAAATATGTGTGTCTTCGAACATTTTATGAAGTAACTACAAAAAGATGAATTACTCCAAAAATGAACAAGAGCTGAGATGTAGCAGCAATGCTATATTGTTACGAAAGTTTTCAAACACTCTCGGCCTCTGCACAGCCCATGCACCAGCCAGTCTACCAGGCCACACAGGAGTAGCACAGAGACCCACAGGTCACAAACACAAACAATATATCAAGGGACATGGGGAGCCACTTGGCATGCCCCATCCCCATCCGTGTCCACTCTCATGACTGACACTGCTCAGGCCCCAGGGAAGGGAAGGGAAACGCTTCTGTTCATCTCTTGCTCTGCATCCTTAACACAAAGGACGGCGGCATCCAAGTGCCACCAACACTTGTGGGCTGTGTGGCTGCTGACATCGTAAATGGATGCTGCTTCAGAGCACAGGGAGGCTTTGAGTAGTGTAAGAAAATCCTTTGCTCTTAGATAAGAGAAAAGACAAATTAATTAACTTGCTAAATCCTTCCTCTTAGCAAAATGCAGTAAATTGCCAGTAGTAGCAAGCATCCATTTCCTTGCCTCCCTTTATGTTCCAGTTTGCAGCCCCAGAGGTACTCAAAAAAGGCATGGAATTTACAAGAGTTGCATGGGGCAGCTGAGGAATATTTTGCAATCTTCAATTATTCACATTACTCTTAAATCTGTAAATATGCAGGTCCAGCTGTGACATGCTTTAAGCATGACACCAATTGCTTACATGAGTGTTGGATCTAGATATTGCTTTGAGAGACAGTAAAAACCAAAATATGTGTGATAGGATTTATAGGAAGCACTTAAATAGTTTGTAATTATTTTCCACAATAGTCATGAGTTATCATACACAACCTCAATACCACACTTAAGCTTGCTATGTGAAGTGTATGGCTCATTTCCTAATCTAAATATTGTTTTAAGAATATTATTGACAATTTATTACTACGTCCTCAACAGAGCAAGTGTTTCCTAACTAAAATTAATTAAAACTAAGAAATACAATGACATGAGAAAGGTTGTCTAATTTCACATTGCCATCAACAGAACAGAACTTATGGGAAAATATTGATTATAACCACACAATTACCGACTTTGCTGAAATACAGACTGGAAAAAACAGAATTGCTAGAATAAATATGTAATGACTTATGAATCCTGTGTGTTTTTATCACTTGCTCAAACATCATCAGCCCTTCAAGAGACAACCTGGCAGTAATAATTAGATTCAATCATCTTCAATACTTGGCTGACTTTCCGGCATATAAAAACCATAGTCTTGTGTATATTTTATGCGTTGTCATAATGAATGTGTATTTATCATAGCTCTTTACTATTGATTAGTTTGACTTAAGACTTTAAAATATCCAGATATGTGGTATGTGGAACTCCATGTGTATCTTGACCTAGATCCCATAAATATTTGGATGGATTTGGCCAAGGGACCTGCCCAGGGCCACACATGAACCAAACGCCTGTCTGTAATTCAAACACACATTTACTGAGCACCTACTAGTTGCGAGGCATGGGGATTAGGCCAAAATGTATAGTTTACAGCCCCTGTTCTTGGGAGTGAGCCAGCTCATAGTGAAGCCCAGAAAGACCTGTATTTGGTCATAGGAGCACCTCTAGGAGCTGTATGGCACATGTTTCCACACACAGCTTTTAATTCAAATGCACCAGGACTGAGGTGTCAAGTCTGCCACATCCTTACTGAGTGGCTTTTGATGAGTGTTTCCAGTGCTCTGAGGCTTGTGTTTGTCCTCTGCAAAATGGGGATAATAACAATGCCCACATCATTATATTATGAGAGTTAAGTGAGATTACACATGTGCTTTAGTTAGCTATTACTATATAATAAATTAGTCCCCAAACTCCATGGCTTAAAATAACACAAACAATTATTATTTCACAGTTTCTGTGGGTGGGGAATTCAAGGGTAGCTTCACTGGGTGGTTCTGGCTTGGGGTCTCTCACCAGGGTACAGTCAGAATGTAAGCAGGGGCTACAGTCATCTGAAGGTCTGGCCAGGGCTGGAGAGTCCACTTCCCAGCCGGCTCCCGCATGTGGCTATTGGCTGGAGCCTCAGCTCCTTGCTGGCTATTTGCAGGAGGACTTTGTTCCTGACCACCCGGGCTTCCTTGTATGTACCTGCGTGTCCTGAGGACATGGCAGCTAACTTCCCCCAGAATGAGTTATCCAAGCAAGAGGAGAAAGACGCAGTGCCTTTTTGTGAACTGGGCTCATCGCTTCAGCTTTATTCTATTGGTTAGAAGCAAGTCACTAGGTCCAGACCACTCTCAAGGGGAGAAGATTAGGCGACACTTCTTGAAGGGAGGACCACCTCAGAATCTGATGACATATTTTTAAACCACAACAGCATGAAAATGCTCAGCAGAGGATCTGGTAGGTGTTCATAGTGAGTGCCATCATGATTTCCCATGTTTGTATTTCCCTTTACAGTGAACAGGAGTTTTTGCATCCTTTGCTACATTTAAAGTTCATAAGAACCAAGTGGTCTCATTATTTCCATTTAAGGGATGAGGAAGCTGAGGCTCAGAGAAAAGTGACTTGCCTAGAGTCGCACACATTGTGACAGAACTGGATTGTCAGCCCCACAGGACCATAGCACACCTGGCTGCTTCTGGTATTGCTTCCACACGAGCTGAGAGTTCAAGTTCTGCATTTTAAAGTGCCCAGGAAGTCTGAGAAGACACAGAAACCTAGCAAGCCACGGGCAAGGGCAGAGAGCCTTCCAGGAGAAGAGTATGGAACAGGCGGAAGGGGCCTGGTGAGCATGCAGGAGGGACGGGCTGAGACAGGGTGTGGCTGGCAGAGAGGAGTTGCCATTAGAGCATGAAGTGCTGAGGGATGAGGGTGGGGAAGGGGTGATGGGGAGAGACTTGCAGCAGGTGTTAGCAATACCTGAGGGCAGACTGATGCAAGTGACCACATCCAGGGTTTCCGGCAGAGTGATGGGAGGTTGGGTGGGCTCTGGGGGCAGGGGCTGCAGGCCAGTGTTAGCCTTGGAGGGGCTCCTTGGAGACAGTCCCCCAGCAAAGGAGGGGGCAATCCTTGAGGACAAGCCCGGGGCTTGAAGTGAGGCTCACCTGACTCTACCTCCAAGCTGTGTGTCCCTGGGCAATCTCTTAATCTCTCTGATCTCTGTTTCCACAGCTACAACAGAGATAGTAATGTCCACTGAGCCCCTCCTGGTGCCTCCATACCCAGTATAACTCATCTCTCAGGACGCCTGTAACACACTGTGGTGCTTAATTATCTTCATGGGACAGAAAAGCATAATTGTCCAGAGCTGCACTGTCCAGTGTGGTAACACTAGCCACATGTGGCAACTTAAATTCAAATGTAATTAATTAAAATGAGATAAAATTATAAATTCATTTTCTAGTCCCAGTACTCATGATTTCAAGTTTTCAGTAGCCATGTACAACTTAGTGGCTGCCGTCATGCAGGATGGAATCTTTTCATCACTGCAGAAAGTTCTACGGGCAGCCCTGGCTTAGAGCAGCTCTGTCTAATAGGAAGACAATGCCAGCCACGTGTGTTGTTTTAGATTTTCTGCTAGCCATGTTTTAAAAAGTAAAAAGAAATAGGTGAAATTAATGCTAATAATATATTTTATTCAACTCAATATATCTTGAATATTATTTTAACATGTCACCAATGTAAAAAAAAAATTAGTGAGATGTCTTTTCTGTTTCTTACTAAGCCTTTGAAATTTGGTGTGTGTTTTACAATAAAGGCACATTTCAGTTCATACTAGCCACATTTCAAGTGTTCAATAACCACATGTGGCCTGTGGCCACCATATTGGACAATAGCAGTAGAGCACAGGCCCAGGGACCTGCAGAAATGGGTGTGAATACTACCTCCTTCACCTGCTGCAATGCTGTGTGACCTTGAGCAAGTTATACAGTCTCTCTGAGACTCAATGCCCTTATCTGTGAAATGGCTGTGATAGTCTATAGGTGATATTATTATACAGGTGCTACCACTTTATTCTATGTATGATACTGTTATATTATTGTATCATTATTTTATATATTATTATTATTATTATATACACCAGCCAGTGATTGTTGTGAAGATTAATAAAGAGAATGAGCATTAAAACTAAAGCACAATGCACACTATGGGGTAAGCTCTTGATAAATGGCACTTATGGAGGTGGTTTGTTATCATCACGGGTCTGACTACTCCAGACTGTGAGTTCCTGGAGGGCAGGGAACAGGGTCTGCTGTTCTTCTCTGCCCCCACTCCCATATCTTAGCCTTTGCCTCTGTCGCTCGACCCAGAGCCCCCCTTTGTGTCTGGGCCTCTCTCTGTGGTCAGACAGGTATGAAGGTTTTTCAGCTTTCGTGCCTGTCCCCACGCCAGGATCCAGCTCAGAGCTCATGACTCAAGCTCAGCAAACATTTTCAGCCCATGATGCAGTGGGTGGCTCAGGAGTCAATTCCCCTGTGGTGAGAGGGGTGTCAGGGAGCAAAGAAAGTTCTGGGCTGGGAGACAAGAGACCTGCTGGCAACTCCATCTACTACCTTGAGTAGGTTATTTCCCCTCTCCAGACCCCAGTTTCCCAACTCTAAAATGGACAGGTCAAACCTGATAGACGTCAGGGCCCTTCTGCTGCATCTATAAGCTGGCATTGAGGGCCCCTGACCAGCCAGGCCCTGCTCAGGGGTGGGAGCACACCAGAAGTGTCCCTGCTCGCACACACATGCACTCTGAGAAAGCCAGGCCTGGCTCCCAGGTCCCTTGACCCTAAAGTACCTGCCACCTGCCTCCCTCTACTGAGCAAGGTGAGAGAAATGGGACAGCACAGCCCCTACCAGGAGCCAGCTCATCATCCTGGCTGGGTCACTCCCCAGCTGGGTGACTGGATTGCACTCAGTCCTCACATCAGCTCTGTGAGGGTGCCATCACTGTCCCCATCTCCCAGATGAGGAGACTGATGCTTCAAGGGCTGAAATAGCTCATTGAGGCTTCCACAGCCAGCAGGTAGCCAAGCAGGGATTCAAACCCAGTCCTGACTCCAAGGGCTTCACCTTTTCTCTTCTGCCTCTGTCTCCTTGGAAAAGAACGAAGTTCTGGGTTCCATGGCTGAGTTCCTGCGAGGGTGACCAATCCAAGCTGCTCTCTAGGAAAACCTCCCTCCACATTCCCTCTAGGTGTTCTGGCCCCAGGGTGGGTCTTGGAAAGCCAGGATCCCTCCAACTGCTTCCCCCATTGTCCTAGTCCCAGCTGTGGCCTTTTCTGCACAGGCCTTTACTGTGGCCAGAACAACCAGGAGCTCAGAAATCTCCCTTTCTATGGCCTCATTTGCATAATCCCCACAATCCAATGCAGACCCAGCCTCCCTTTGTGACATTAATTAAGTGGAGGAAAATGTCCTGGGCAGGGAGGACTGGCTCCTGATTTTCTACCACTGTCCCCTCATGCCACCCCTACTGCTTGCCCCTCCCAAATATATCACGGGGATGGTGCAGAGTCAGAATTCAGGAGCAAGAAGTTTGAACCCACACCCTTGGTCCCGGTGTTCGTGTGTCCCTTGGAGCTGCTTGCACCCCTTGAACCACGGGAGGAAAGAAGACCTGGCCCCTGCTCAGAGATCATGAATGGTGGATGTCAAGTGTTCAAATATGTGATTAAACATACCATTTGCATTTAAAAATGAATCCCAGGGCAAAAAACAGACTATTAGTTAATAGGTAGCATTGACAGGCTGGCTGTTCCAATGGCATCTCAGGCAGTGACAGTGCTGAACCCTGCCCAGCCTTCTAGATGGCCCTAGAAAGATGAGGACCACCTGCCTGGTCTCCTTGGACTCCCCTTGGGCTTCTTTTACCATCCCTGTAGCTGGAAGTCTGAGATCAATAGCCAGTTCCCCTCCATAACCCAGGGAACGTCTCATCACTGTGGCTTACTAACTTGCTGTGTGACCTGGAGTTAGTCACTTTCCTTCTCTGAGACTCAATTTCTTCATTTATAAAATAAGAGGGGTGGAGAAGTTCATGCCAGGCTCTTCCAAATGAAAAAATTCTAGGGTTCTGTCCTCATCATCACTTATATTGAGGCATAGCTTAAGGCCCACTTCTCAGGACAGAGTCTGTCCAAAGGAAGGCTGTGAAGTTTGATCCCGCTACCTTCAAACTCCTTCTCCTTCCTTCTTTTCAGAACCTCTCCTGGGCCCCAGATGCCTTTTCCAACTGGATGCAGGTAGAAAAGCACCAGGAGACCTGAGTTCTAGTCCTGACACTGCCCCAACCCACCTGAGATCCTGGGCAGGGTGTTCCCTCTCCCATGGGACCCCAGAGCAGCAGGACTTTGGACTGGCCAGGGTCCCAAGCAGTGGCATGAATGCTCTGCCCATATTGGGAGAAGTGCTGACCAGGCCAGTCTTAGTCTCTTTGGAGGGGCACAGAGTCAAGCATCAGGGTTGGTGCAGAGGAGAACCTGCAGAGAGAAGGAAGGGTGTAAAAGCCTCAAGCAGGTACCCTGAGGAAAGCTTTTGAGGATGAATGAGATAACATTTGCTAAATGCTCAGTGCACCCCTGGTTAGATGCACCTCCAAGGTCAGAGATGCCTTAGATTCTGAATAATCACAAACCATGCTCAGGCCTACCAGGCTTTTCTGGGTTCCATTAAGTCCTGATAACAGAGTAGAAATCCCTGTTTTCTGATTGCCAGATGTGTGCTGAGTCAATTCTTTGCAATCCAGATAATTGTGACAGCTCATATGTTACCACCTCCTGGAAGCCTCCCATCACCACCTCCTGGAAGCCTGCCTACCTGCAATCATTCTCCCTCCTCTTTGTTCACCCACCCATCCATCCATCCATCTGTCCATCTATCCATCCACTTATCCATTTGGTACATATATACAAAACCCCTTGTGCCTAGTCCTGTTTAAATGTGAACCAGCTGTAATATTTGCCCTCCTGGAGCACCACTCTTATCCCAGAAACTTTCCAGAGAGCTGAACTACACCTGGTTCTATGACTTTTTCTTTTCATGCATAAGGGTCTTTAAATGTCTTGCCCTTCCCTACGTTCCCCCACCATCCATGACCAGCCCAGTCTGAGTTATTTCCAATTGTGCCTGGATGGGAGCAGCTCGCTTGGCCTTCAGTGCCTCCACACCCAGCTCAGCAGCCCAGCAACCCCACCCTACTGCACCTCTGTTGCCAGAAGCCCATCAAAACAGCTCTTTCAAACTCCAACAGAGAGACAACTTGGGAAATGGCTGGCCAGGTGAGCAGCCATAAAAGCCCTGCGTACTCCTGTGTGGTGCAAAGATCAAAGCACCCTGTCTCACATTCAGTGGGCAACTGTAACAAGCTTTTACCTAGGTAGGGCACCCACAATTTACAGAGGCATTTCCCACTGCCTGGCTCCTTTAATCTCCAAACAGGGCTCCCTGCCACAAGGAAACTGAGGCTCAGGAAGTGAAACAATCACCCAAATCCATGCAGAAGGTAAATGGTGGCATTGGGATTTGAACTCAGGTCCCCTAATATTTAATCTGATGCCCTTTCAAGCATATTACAGCTGAAGCTTTAAAAAGGCCTTAATCTGGGGGTCAGGAGACCTGGCTCCCAGCCCAGCATTTGTGAGTCTGTTGAGTGACCTTAGCTAAGTCACTTCCTCTCCTAGCTGCTGTTTCCTCCACTGTAGAGAGGAGAGGGCTGCCAGGTTCATGAAGTTGTTATGAGGATCAAAGCAGATGTGGGGTGGGAACAGGCTGTGGATACATGCTGCCCACTGAAAATGAGCAGGATGGAAGTCCTTCTCCAGATAAAAACTCAAATGACATCCACCACGGAAGGCTGGTCACCAAGTTGGGTGGTTACCCAGGGGTCAAAAGTGGAAATCCAGGACAACCTGCTTCTCCTACCCCTGGCCACCTCCTGTCCGCTGGTGCTCCTGGAAAGTGCATTAACTTTCAGGGCCACCAGGTGGCAGTGGGGAAACTGGCTGCTCAAGCTGCAGGCCAGCCTTCGCCAGCTCCAAGTCACAGAGACCCAGGGCTGGCAGTGAGCAGTGAGGCAAGGCAAGACTTTCAGGGAATCTTCCCCACCTAGTTCCTCACCACAGTCCTGCAGCCTCTGTGCTCAGAAGAGCACCCAGGGTGGAGCTGGGTTTGCAGGTGAAGCGGGAGGCACAAAGGGTTGCTGGCTTTATGGCCATCTCTTCCCGAGATAATACAGAGCCAATAGCAACAATACTCTTGCGAGAGAGTTTTTTAACAACCCAGGGAAATGCTCAGTGCACAATGCTAGATGGAGGGTGGGGAAGGGGGGAGAAGTAGGACACAGCTCTATGCATACAGCAAGATTAGCGTTATTTGCAAAATACTTGTGCCTAGAAAAATGTCTGAAATTAAATTAATCAAAATATAACAGTGGCTCTCAGGTTGGGGGAATTATGGGTGGTTTTATTTTCCTTCTTAACTCTTCTTACACCTTCTTTATTTTTACCAATTAGTGTTAAAAGTGGTAAAAGTAGCATTTGCCATACTACTTTTATCATGAGATAGAAAAAGCTTTTCTTAAAAGAGGGAGGAAAGAAACTAGCCATCAGTAAAATTTTTTTGTCTTGCATCAATCACCTCCTCCAAGAAGCCTTCCCTCCTTCTCTGGGCAGAGGTACTGGCTTCCTCTTTGTGCCCCTGAAGGATTTGGACAGCCTTTGAAGAGCACTTTTCGTTCCTTAGGGTAACAATTGGTGTCAATATTTAAACTTAGGCACTTCAATACAGTAACCACTAGCATTAGTCACATGTGGCTAAAAGCACTTTAAATGTGGCTAGTGTGAAATGAGCAATGCTGAAATACAAAATACACACCAGATTTCAAAGAATTAGTATAAAAAAAGAATGTAAAATTCAACATTGATTATATGTTGAAACAATTATATTTTGGATACATTGGGTTAAATATATTGAAATTAATTGAACCTGTCATCTTTTTGTTTTTTTAATGTAGCCACTAAAATTAAAAAATTATATGTGGGGCTTGTATTATGTTCTATTGGACAGTGCTGGTCCATGAGCTCATGAGGTTAGATCTGTGACTTTGCCAGCTCAGGCCCAGAGAGCAGAAGAGCCCTGCCTGAGGTCACACAGCAAACTCGTGGCAGAATTACAACTTGAGCTCTACTAGGATCTATACTAAGAAACTCCCCCTGGCCTGGCACTGGGTCCAGGTGTGATCTGATGCACAGCTGACCATGTGCCCCCCCATCCATCCCGCCTCTTGGCAAGGAAGCTGCATTGGGATGGGAGTCAGAGATCTAGGTGTACCAAGAGAGGTGACTTCTATGTTCAATCCAGGCTCCGTCACTCAAGAATCACATATTTCCCTTTCAGAAGCCCCTCCACCTTCCTCCTCAGGCAGAAGGCCTCCGGGGAAGCTGAGGGGCCCAGAACTTATTGGCATCTCCTGCTGTGACTGAGAGGCAGAATCAGGGCCTGCTATGCCCACTGAATCCACAACAAGGAGAGAGTCAGGGCTGAAAGCAGCCTCAGAGAAACCACTCAAGCCCATCCTCTCATTTTGCTTTTGTGGCAAGTGGGGTCCAGAGGGGGTGAATACCCTGCCCAAGTTCACACAGCAAGTTAAGTGAGGGCTGGGACACATTGTGGAGTCTCAGTCTAGGAGTATAGAGGCCAGGCCAGCCCCACAGACCAGAGGGATGGTGGTGTGAGTCAGCACTCAGGCTGGCCCCAGGCCTTGCTAAGCCAGGCTCACACTTCTTCCTTGACCTCAGATCAGCTTCTTCTCTACTTATAATCCTTGATGGTTCCCCATTATACTTCAAATGCAATCCATATTCCTCTTCCATGACCTGATCCCCCACCACGCTCCAGTGGCTTGCTATGCTCAGTGACTATTCCTAGAAGGTAGACAGCGTATTCCCACCCCAGGGCCTTTGCACTTGTACTTATTTCCTCCTGAAACTCTCTGCACACTTCTGCATGGGGGAGTTCCATCATCCAGCTTTCAGCTGTCACGTTCCCTCTTCAAAGAGGTCTTCTCTGATCCCCCCTGGCTAGAGTAGACCCTTGCTTTTAGTCACCCACTGACCCATTACCCTGCTTTATTGTCTTCTTAGCATTAATCATTACTTGAATTATCTTGTCCACCTGTAGATCTTACACAGCAGAAGGCAGGTTCTAGAAGAGCAGGGCCTTGTCAGACAGCTCCATGGAGGCAATTCCATACTTCCTCCCCAATATCTACAATGTAGAAAGTGCCCAATTAATGTTTGTTAATTAAATTTGATTGAAAGAGACATAGACAAATCAGATCACTGAAGCCTAGTTCCAGGTGCAAAGCCTAGTCACCCCCTACCCCAAATCTGCCATGTGTCCCTGGACATGTACTTTTTTCTCTCTCTGGGCCCCAATTTCCCCTTCTGGAAAATGGAGCTCCCACTACTGCCAGGCTGGCTGGCAGGGTAGGCTGCTTGCATTAGCATCAGTTGAGTTGATGGGTGTGAACACTGCTTTGTAAACTGTTAAAGTGTGACTGCAAATGCCAGTAGCTGTTGTCATTAGACAAATGAAGTTAAAACCACCTCCTCCTCTCCTGTGAGAGGACTGGGTCAGATGCTCTTCAGGGCCTTCTGCCCTGGGAGTGTATTGTTCTGAGTCCAAGCACTGCCTACAGGCAGCTCACAGTCTGCAAAGGATGTACAGATAGAATGCAAATAAGAAATCATCAAACCAGCAGACACCAGCAAGGACTGCGTGGGGCTGACCATCTTTCAGGAAACAGATCAGTGCAAATGGTCTGAGAAGGGCTGAGGCCAATGTCAATTAGAGGTCTTGGTGGGGGGTGGAGTGGGGCCAAATCCAAGCTGTTAGAGTGGAGAGGGCGGCCAGGTGGAGTGCACAGCTGGGACAAAGGCACAGCTGAAGGGAGTTGCCACAGAGCCCACTGGGGAGGCGCCCGCCCAGGCTGCAAACCCAGCTACCCTATAGGATCCCAAAAGATGGAGAATCAAATAATGTTTAGGCAGGAAAAGATGGGAGAAAAGGGGGCTTTATTTTATTATTATCACTATTTTCCTTTCTAGCCAGTTAAAGGCCTTGGACTGATGCTCTTCAATTATATATGTTGAGTGAGACATTTCCCTTTTGTAGGTCTCAGTGTCCTTCTCCGTGAAAAGAGTGTGGGGGAGTTGACAAACAACTCCCTGAACTCTCTGTGTCCATGAAGGCACAAGGGGGTTCAGTGCTGGGGTCATTTAGGCCTGGGGTTGAATCCTTAGCTCTGACTTGCCAAGTGACCTTAAGCAAACGACTTATCTGTTCCTCAGTTTCATTACCTGGAAAGGTCAGCACCTACCTCAGAGGGTTGAAAATTAAGGGAAACAATATATAAACAAAGCTTAGCCTAGTGCCTGGTATCAGATCCTTAATAAATGCCACTGCTGTTCTTATTTTGGGTCAACGAGGGAGGGTAGGTGGCGACAAGGGCCTGGGGTATAGTAACAGAGAAGAAAAGGTGAATCGACCCAGCATAGAGCAATAGGTGTTCAAGAAATATTTCTAGAATTGGGAAGAAGAAGGGCACCTGGGGGCTGGCACTGGTGAGTGCTGTAGCTTGGAGCCAGTTGGCCCAGGAGAGGGAGTCTTGCCCCAGGATGGGCCAAGCTCAGGGTCCCTCAAACCCTGGGTGTCCTGGAAAGTCTGACAAGCAGGAACTAAAAGTAAAGGCCAGCCCCACCCCCATGGATCTTGACCCCGGTCAAGGAGTCTGTAGGATTAAGAGAGGGGGATCTCCCTCCCTTCCTCTAGCCTCACTTCTGCTCTGTCCTTCCCAGGCAGTCTCTCCCAGCCTCCAGGCCCCCTTCTCCGGGCCTTCTAGGATGAAGCCCTTTTCAGGGGGACTCTTCAGGCTTCAAAAGCTGACCTAATCTCCAAACTTTAGATGGGGTCTCAGAGTCTGTGGTGTCCTTTTCTTGGTATGGACTGAGGGTGGGCCCTGAAGGGAGGATATTGCAGGGACATTTTGATACTTTGTGGGACAAAGGGCCAGGAGAGTTTTGGGTGGCATAGACTGAATGTTTACCACCTGTACCTCCACTATGCTCTTACACCCACTCCACAGAATGGGGAGCTCCTGGGTAAGTCTTGTTCTGGGGGAGTGCAGCTCCCAAAGGCTGGGACTCCTGCAGCCTGCCCTCCCTCCAGCCTCAGCAAAGCCGGTTAATGATGATGGTGATGAAGGTTGTCAGAGCAAGGGCGGGCCCACGGGGATGGAACAAGGGGCTGTGTCCTCCATGAAGGAACAGCCATGCGCAACACCCGTGGCTGCACAGATAGGTCCATGGTATGGGGGGGTTGAGGGGTTGGGGTGGGGGCGCTGTACATCCCCAGTTACATGCATCTGCCTCTTTCACCCCCAAACTGCATTACAGAGGTACAGAACAAGATGTACAGAAAAGAAGAAATGTACAGATAGAGGGTCTGCAGGGAGGGGCTCATGGGCTCAGCTCAGAACAAGGCAGGGAGGGTAGGCCTGGGGTCTGCCCGCCAGGCCCATCCTCCCCCCGCCGTCCCCCCCCCCAGTGAAGTGACACCCCCTCACCCCCACCAGGCCTTGCTGTTAGCGCCAAGGCCCACTCTCCCAGGCGGAGGCCCCAGCCCAGCCCCAGCGCCTGGGAAAGCCGCTTGTTTTGTTCCCATCTCCACCCCCCTTCTCTCTTTTTTTTTTTTTTCATTCATTGCCGTTCGGTCCCTTTCGGAGCCGCAGGGACCAGGGTGGCAGGGCTAAGGCAAGGGGATGGCACTCCCTGCCCTGACAGGTACAGCCAGCCCCTGCTTTGGGCAGCCCCTTTCCCCGCCCTCCCCCCGGGTTCCCTCTCCCTGCCCCTGTCAGCCGCGCCAGACGCTCTCCGGCTTTGCAGCATTCAATAAAAATTCAGAAACATTTGGGCTGAAATCGCTGCTTTATCTGGAGGAGCCACAGCGCTGGGAGAGACCACTGCTGCGCGGGGGGAGCCCGGGGTCTCCGCCGCCCGGGAGCGCGAAGTCTCCGCGCGCCAGCGCCCGCGCTGTCCCGGGGTGGCTCTGCGAACGCGGGGGCTGGGGGTCGGCGAACACGCGGGGCCAGCTGGAGTCCCGGGTGCGCACGGGGGGCGGCGGCCCGGCCGGGCTCCCCCCGCGCCCGCGGCTCAGGTGGGCCGTGCCCAGCGCTGGCGGAGCCCGGGTCCCCGTTCTGCCCGGGCTGGATGGCTCATTCTGCTGGCTGCGCGGTGGCGGCGGCTGTGTGTGCGCCGCGCCTCGCCGCTCCCCACGGCCCCTCGAGCACGGGGCGCGCTGCCGCCCGCGCCCCGCGGCGCCGCGGCCCGAGGCCCCGGGAAGCGCAGCCATGGCCCTGCGGAGGCTGGGGGCCGCCCTGCTGCTCCTGCCGCTGCTCGCTGCGGTGGAAGGTGAGCGGGCGGCGGGCGATGGGGGCGGGGAAAGGCCGGGCACGGGCGGCCCCCGGCGCCCACCTCCGCCCTGCGGCCCGCGAAGTTTGCCCGGGGGCTCGCGCCGGGCGCAGGTGGCCGCGGGGAGGTGTGTCCGGCCGCGCAGTGAGGCGCGGGCCCCGCGGGCGCCCGGGGAGCGGCGGGCGCTGATTGACTGTGCCAGGAGGAGGCGAAGGGACCATCTTGCCGAGGCTTTGTAGCCAGCCCGGCGAGCGCCGCCCAGGGCCGGGGGCTGCCCACGCGCGCTCGCCGCCGGCGGCCCGGGCACCCCCTTCGCGCGGTCCTGGCCTTTCTCGGCGCGGGGTGGAGGGGCGCCGGCTGGGGGCCCCGCTCGCAGTCAGGGCTGGAAAGTTTGGCAGAGAGCAGAGGGAGGGAGGCACCGCGGCTGGCCCGGGTGGGGACTCCCTGTCCGTGCCCCCCAGGGATGGGGTCGGCGCGCCAGAGAGCGGGGGACTGGCAGAGTGGAAGTGAGCGCGTCAGCCCCCCCGCGCTGTTGCCCGCCCGTGGCCCGTGGCATACAATGGTGTCCCCTCCCCGAGAGGACTACGGGGGGATGGGTCCGTGGGCATCTCTCAGCTGCGCGGGGTCTCTGGGCACCCCTGCCGGCCACCGCCCCGCTGGCCGCAGAGCTCAGCGTGGCCACTGGAGCCCCGGGAACTCTCCAGCTGCCGCTGGGCCGGACCAGATGCTCTTGCCATGTGTTGGCCTTGGCCGGGGTCGCCGGGCCCACTCCCCATAACCTCGTGTCGTGGTACCACGCGACCCCCAAGGGAACAGGGTGGCTGCCAAGTCTCCCAAGCCAGCTTGCTCTGGAGGGAAAGTTGGTAAGGTCTGGGTGTGTCCGCCAGAAATGGCCGAGCTTGTGGGGTAAAATATGAATATGAATAATGGTTCTCATGTGTACTGCACTTTACAGTTTTTAAACCGCTTTACAGTTTATGAAGTATTTTGCACTATAAGCAGCTCTCTGTGGTTTACGTGCTGCACAGCTGACAAGGTACTTTAAGCTTTACGAAGTGCTTTGCCACCCACAATTTTATCACCCACAATTTTGTTGGATTCCTCAGAATAAGTCTTCCACAGAAGCCAGGTGGGTATGATTCTTACTCTCTTTTAAAAGATAAGGAAACTAAGACTCAGAGTCCGCGTATCACCCAGGGCCACTGGGTATTAACAATGGAGCCCTGGTCTGGCTCTGAAACCTGGGCTCTGTTCACTTTGCTGGGTCCTGTCCCTAAACAGGGAGACCTCTTCCAGGATTCTGCCACTGGGGGCTTAGGGGCAAAGCATCTGTGCTCTCATCCTGGGCCGCTTTTGGATGGTCGGAAGCCCCTTCCCCTTTTGCAGCTCAAAAAACTGGTGAGACCAGCTGTGGCCTCGGGAATGGCATGATGGGCACCCCGTGCTATAACTTCAGTTTCTCTCTCAGTAATGAGCACTTTAGTGACCAGTTTGGTGGGTGGTGAGGTGTCCCTGGATGGCAGCCACAGTTTCTGGCACCAAGGCAGCTGTCCTCTGGCTCCTGGAGAACTTGGTGGCAGCCTGTGGTTTCCCAAAGTGGGGCCACTGAGTCCCTGAGGGTGCCACAGGCCCTGGGTGTGGAGGGCAGCCCTGGGGCCCGGCTGCCGGCCGGAGCTCGCTGAATATGGCTGAGGTACCACTTATTAACTCTGGCTTTGGGGAAATGACTCATGCATTGGCCTGCTATACATTGGGATGTTTACAGTATTATGGGGAGCTTGGCATAAATACTACTATATAGGTTGCAGTCATCGGTGCTGGAGGGGAAGAAAATTGGCCCCTCTTGCATTGGAAGAGGCCTGGGTGTGTTTTTAATTACCGTGGGGTAGATGGAAGAGCTGTGTGTGTCTGTCCTGCTGTCGCCCTGGCAGGGGGTGACTGGAATCTGGTGGGCAGTGGCCAGGCTGGACCCCGGGCCCCAGCACGGGGCTGATCAGCTGCGTGGGCTGCCACTTGGGGGCAGGATGAGAGGGCAGCAAGGTACCCCAAACCTCTCTTCAGGCTCTTCCTCTGCCCCTGGACACTAAGGTATTGAGTCCCTTAGCGGGTAAGGGGAGCTGGCCAAATGGATGGGAGATGGTGTGAGATGGAGGTCAGGGGCCCCACTTCTAATTTTCTCAGGGTCCTGGGCCAGCTCCCTTCCCTAGGGGCCTCAGTTTCCCTGGTGAAAAATGGTTTGCTAATCTCTTGGGATTCCATCATATGCACCCTACTTCTCCTCCCTGAACCTCAGTTTCCCCTTCTGTCAAATGAGGGTGATCATAATGCATATCCAGCCCATTCCACAAGGTGTTAGTGAGATTCGGGCCAGATAATGGATGGGGATTTGGGACACCTGGAAGAACGGTGTGTGGCCTTTGGGGTGGAAGATAGGGATGGGCACTGCCACTTGTGGCACATCCCAGAAGAGATGGGTCCTCTCTGGAGCAGCATGGTCTGTGGAAACAGGTCTGAAGCCCGCGCTGGAGGGCGAGCTTCCCTGTGGCTCCTAGTACCCAGAAACATGTGGCACCACTCCCTTCCCTATCCCCTGCTCATTCCCTGTAGTAGCAAAGCTGTCCTCATCACTGAGATCCTAGGAAATCCCCAGCCTTTGGAACAGGAGTGAGGAGAGGGGGTCCGTGTATGAGGCAGGGCTGGGGTGGAAGGTTCCTGGGTTAGGATGGTGAGCATAGTATCTCCCCCAAACCATGAGAGATGGCCCCACACTGGGGAAACACAAGTCTGGAACATCTGGAGTGGGGGCTTAGGGATGGAAGCACTCTGGGGACACTGGCCAGAAGAGGCCAGTGACAGACCAGCCACTAGATGGAATCCAAAGGTTGAAGAAATCAGTCTCCTCCATGCATTTGTTCATTTGATTTCCAGTTATTTGGGAGCTTCCTCTCTGGCTGGTGTGGTACTGGGCCCTGGGTGAGCAGAGAGGAAGGGGACAAGCTGATAGGGAATACACTTGGCAAGATATAATGTGATAAGTGTGTCCCAAATTGCTGCCAGGAGAAAGTCGTGAGCCACCTGGGGCAGTGGAGGCAGTTTAGAATGGAAGACAGTTATTTCATTTTTTATGGCTTTATTCCTTGCCTCATTTTCTCACTGCCTCCAGTATCCCTGCAATGAAACTTTCTCAGCCACCTGTCACACGAATGAACTATGCTCTCAAACGTTAAGGAGGTTGACTTTAGGACTTAGAGGGTGAGGAGAATTTTGCCTGGAATAAGAAAGAGCACGTGTAAAGACATAGGCATGATGATTGGATACTTACAGCTGATGAGGGCAGCAATGGGGGCTGAGTATGGAAGGCAGCAGGTCCTGAAGGGCTAGGATGAAAGGCTGAGGAGTTCAGACTTGACACCAAGGACAGTAGGGAGCCACTGAAGGTGCTTGAGCCATTGAGGGACCTGGCCAGATGTAAAGATTACTGACCTCCAGTGATGTTCAGATGGGCCAGACCCAGTCCAGCCCTGCTGAGGAAAGCCTGGCTTGTTTATTCCCCGCTAGTCTGTGAGTTCCCTGAGAGTTCATTTTATGTCCGCAATCATGGTGAAAAGAAATCAGTTCAAATGCCGCCTCCCCAGAGGACTTCCTGCTTACCTCTTCTGAAACAGACCCAACTCAGCCACTTATCCCATCTGCTTTGCTTTGCTTCCTAACACCCATCACCACCTGAAATGCTATCAGAGATTTGTTAGTCTCCTTGTTTTGTATCTGCCTTGCCCAGTAACTGAATGACACAGTCAGCTAAGAAATGCATGAATGAATGTCAAGGGAATGAATGAATGAATAGATTATGTTGTGTAATGTGAGAAGTTTCAGGATAATTGTAAGGTGATGGAGACAGTCCATCTGGCCTGGGAGATGAAGGAAATCTTCCGGGAGGGAGAAGCCCAGGGGCTGGCCTGAGTTGGGAGGCAGGATACGGGAAAGTGTGTGGGCATAATGAATAGACTAGTTCAGCCAGAGCTAAGGATTCAAATGGATCAGCCGCAGCTCTGTGTTAAATAAGCCCCCCTTCTTAAGGGGGTTGAGGAAGTGCCCCCCACCCCGCACAGTATACTTCTTGTCTCTCCCACCCCATCCTATCCCTCTACTGGGCTCACTTCTTGGTCATTACCTATTTAAGATCCAGTGACCTTCAGTGGGATTAATTTGGAACTGGTTTTCCTTTTATGTTTGTTTCTTCTGCTTCTCATTTTTAAAGGAGGCTGCTTTCATGTATTCGTCTTAAGGCAGGAAATCAGGGGCTTAGATTTAAAACCCAAATGTTGTAGAATTCAAAAGCCAGTTGACGTATTCATTCATTCCTTCATCCATCCATCCATTTAAGAAGAGTCACCAGGCACCTACTTCATGTCAGGTGCTGGGTGGGAGAAGGGATTCCAGCTTTGGCAGGGAACAGAATCAGCTGACTTCACAGACAGTGTGGGGTAGAGAAAAGGCACAGCGCTGTTGGGCAGTCAGACCTGAGTGCAGATCTGAGCACTGCGCACTGTCGCCCTGGCAAGGAGCTCAGAGTCCCTGGGCTCCTGTTTCCTCAGAGGTTTCTGTGCACACCCACATAAAATGTCAGGCACTCAAGCACATGGCCCTGTACATTATATGCTGTTCTTGGCCCCTTCCAGGCCCCCTCCCTCGGAGCGCCCCTGGGTATGGTCAGTGAGGGCTGTGTCCTGATTTGACCCCCTTTTTGGCATGTGGGTTGTCCAGGCAACAAATCAGCCCCCAGTGTCCCCCCAACCCACTGCTCAGCCTCCCAACATCCCCCAGCCCTGGGATGCGATCCCACAAGTCTGTGTGGGCCCAGGGTTCCATCTCTGCCTCCTCCAGGGCCCTGTTGGGGGCATGTACTCAGGTTCTTAACACCAGTGGGGCTCACAAGTCTCCTTATTTCTGGGGATCTGCGGTTGCCCTGAAATGATAATAGAATGTTGCATGTTGATGCATATTTTCCTAGGAACTGGGGCCTTAGCTTTCAGAAGTTTCTCAAAACAGTGAAAACACGAGTCAGTGCCTGAGCACACAGTGGGGGCTTGCTTCCCCATCTCTGGAATCCTAGGTTTGCCTCCACCCACCAGCCCCTCTTTCCTGCTGTGGCCCCAGTCCCTCCAAGGGGTTAGTCCTTCCTGGTGCCTTTGCCCTCTCAACATCAAGGTTGCATCAGCCTCAGAGCCAGGGTGGGGGCAGGTTCTCTGGGCATCTGTGCTGGGCACTCAGCAAGGCCCAGGGTAGGGGCTGGTCCACTCTGCCTGCCCAGAGCTCACCTATGAGTTACACCCCTGCACACAGGACCCCTACAGGAAGTAGGGAATGGAGCTGGCTGGTGACAGGAGGCCTGGGCTGGGAAAGGCAGGATCGCTGTGCGCCTTCTGAGGCTGGAGGGGTGAGATCAGGATGACCTCCTGGCAGAGGCGGGCCTGGCCCACACCTCTGAGTAAGGCACCATCTTGGTCTGGCCTGCTTGCCTAACTTAGCTGAAGATATCGAAAATGAGGAACGAGGCCCAGAGTCTGTAGGTTAAACACATTGTCCAGGTCCTTCCATCGAGCAGGCAGATTTGTCCCCCAGTGACCCAAGATAAAACACAGGACTCTTAGGAAAGAAGATGAGAAACCTCATAGGAAAACTGGAAAAGACTGAAATGACGTGAAATCAGAGTTAGTGCCCACCACCTGGCTGCCTGCCGCCCTCCTGCAGGCCCCCTGCCTGTTGGTGAACAGAGCGAGGCTTGGCTGGGGAAGGGCAGGGCAGGGAAGAATGTTTGCACAGTTCCCAGAGGTGGGGCAGCCATTGATGGGACAGCACCTGGAAGCTTCCTGATTGGGATCAACTAAGCTGATAAGGCTGCTTGAAAGCGCTTCAGGGCCTTTTAAGGCAGGGCCCTCAGGAGGGTGGGAGAAGAGACACCTGTCCCCCTGGCACCCCTGAGTCACCTGCAGGGGGTGGGGGCAACTTGTGTAGGCCACCTTAGCCTGGGCCATGCTAGGGGGGCTTCCTGGAGCCATCTGTCCCCTTCTGCAGCCCCCTGGGGGTGAAGGCGTCCTCGAGGAGGAGACCTCGCCTGCTCTGTGGCCTTGAGCAAGTGATGTGACTTCCTCATCTGTAAACTGGAGGTGGAAACTTGGCTGCTGGTCCAAAGCGTGTGGTGAGGATGAGATGAGATGCTGTATACAGTGACCAGCAGTTTGGCTTGACCCGTGGCCGTGACCAGTATTCATTCATTGTCGTTACTGTGAAATATCAGCACCCTCTGCCCTTGCTCCTTTCTCTGAAATCCCACAGCTCTTTAGCTCAGCCCCAACCACTTTGTCTCTTATTCCATAAACAGCAGAGTGTGGGGGTTACCATGAGCGAATCTGGAGTCAGAGTGTCCTCTACTGTGTGTCCTCCAACCAGTTACTTAACCTCTCTGAGCCCTGGTTCCCTCATCTCTAAAATGGGAATAATAATAGTTTATAGTTCTTGAGATGGTTGTGAGGAATGAATGTGTTAACCCATAAAAGATGAAGCCAAGCGTGTGCTTCAAGTGTGATGCGCACACAGTAGACATTAAATGGCCATTATTGCTTAATACCAGTGGGAAACTAGTTTCAGAGTAGGGGAATGTGGGTGTCATTTTACTAGGGTGACTGCCTCCAACTCTACCCACCACATCTTCATTCAACCATGGGGGAAAACCAAAGATTCAGAATTAAGTTCTGAGCCTTCTGGGGCAAGGGTGTA
Organism: Manis javanica; assembly: GCF_040802235.1. Lineage (NCBI taxonomy): Eukaryota > Metazoa > Chordata > Mammalia > Pholidota > Manidae > Manis > Manis javanica. The sequence continues at coordinate 16,773,837 of NC_133159.1, forward strand.
ACTGACTCTTGGTGGATGGTTGCAAAGCCCATCCAGGCTCCCTCTGTGGGACAAAAGCCCCATCCAGGTTTGCCTCAACGGCCTCAATCCTACTCCAATTTCACCTCCCTAATCCCCAGGAAAGGTGTAGAGTCCTCTGTGACCGTGCCCTTCTTCTTGGCCCTATGCCTGCCCAGTGCCAACTACCATGCCATGGCGATGATAACAGCCTCCAATTCTTGTGCCGGAAGCACTGCTGACAGCATTGCATATGCCATCTCATGCAAATGCCCCAATAAGCCCCACCAGGTAGTTTTATTATTATGCCCATTTTACAGAGAAGGAAACCAAACCCCAGAGAGTAACTAGCCCAAGGATACATAACTAGGGAGTGGGAATTAGGGATTTGAATCCAGGTCTGGGTGACTGGTGCTCCGCTGCCAAAGCCACTTCTGAATGTGCCTCCACGTTCAGAGGAAGAGCTTGGCTCTGGGGAGGGTCTCTGAGGCAGCCGTCCAGCCTCTGACTCCATCAACATCCTGAGATAATGCAAGTGGGAGGATTCTGGAACTCACAAACCTGCCATAAAAATGCAATCTCTGTCATAATGGTCAGAATAATGTTGTTCTAACTTAGACAAATCGGGTGTTAACTCATTACATTGCAGGGGCTCCTCCACAGAGAATGGAGGCTGTGGAACAGTCACAGGGCCCCTCATAGCCTGTACTTCCAAATCCATTAGCTCTCTGGGCTTCATGACAACCTGGTAAGTGGACACGAGCCACGGGGCCTATTTTAGGGATGAGGAAACTGAGACCTGGGGGGCCAACGTGACTTGTCCAAGGTCAGTGGCCAAACCAAGCTTGAAGCCCAAGGCCAGTCTAAATGGCCCAGAGATCCTCAATCTAATTTGAATTCTTAGCGAACATTTAAAAGTCAAGGGATTTTACAGGGAAACTCTGTTTCCAGCTTGTGAAGTCAGACAGTCTGGCTTCCCTGGGCCCATATTTCCACATGGCCACAGTTGACTGGATCCGGATTGTGGCTGCCTTTTCAGACAGAACATTAAGCACTAGGGGTAACTTGCCACCCACTTATGTCATGGATTTGTGTTACTCACCAGGCCCCAGTAGGGATCACGTTTGCCTCCCAAATCTGCCCCTGTGTCTCTGTGTGATCTACAGTAAATTGCTTCTCCTCCCAGGGCTTCAGTGGCCTCTTCTATAAAATGAGGTGGGGGGACTCAGTGGTTCTGAGGGCCCCTTCTACCACCAGGATTCAATGCCCAGTGCCAAGCTCCAGGCAGGGAAGAGAAGAGCTATGAAAAGTTCAGGGCTCCCCCTGGAAAGTGTATCAGTCATCTATTGCTGTGTAACAAGCCACCTTAAGACTTACTGGCTAAAAACAACCGTGATTTACTATTTCTCCTGATTCAGTGGATTGGCTGGGTTCAGCTGGGTGTTTATTCTGTTCCACGTGGTGTTAGCTGGGATCACTCATAAGACAGCATTCAGCTAGGTTGTGGCCAAGGTCCACCATGCCTCACATACATCTTTGAAGCCGTGGTAGGGGCAGCTGGAAGGCTGGGCCCCCTCTTTCATTCCAAGATCTCACCCGTCAGTAGTCTAGACTAAACTGCTTTCCGTGGTGACTGACTCCCAAGAGCATGAAGCAGAAACTGTGAGACTTCTTGAGGCCCAGGCCCTACTAGAATAAAACATCACCCCTGCAACCAAAGCCAGTCACAACACCATGTCCAGTTTATTCCAGGCATCCTCATCAGGCTCAAGGGGAGGGAAAATACAGTAGGATTGAGTTTCTGTTTAATCCCTACAGGGAAGTCCCATTTCTTGCTCAGATCTGACTTTGCATCTTCAATAGTCTTCAACATATCTCTGGAGGTGACGCACAGAGCTTGGTGTCCCCCATGAACCCATTTCACCACTTACACATCTCCATGTACTCTGCGCCAACTTGTGATCCAAACTGAGATTTAAAACACTGTGAATGGGAGGAGTGGTTCGTGTTCGTTGGTGGTCCTATTTGGAGATAATCAGCCCCAGGGAGTATCTCGTCTGTTGCAGGGGTGGGGATAACAGGAAGCTAGAAGCCTCACTCCCTCTCACCCAACCCCCAACACTACCTCCCTGCACTGGCTTCCAGTGTCACCTGCCTCCTGTGAGAGGGCAGAGACCCTCCACTTCACCTTATGCCATGCCCAGCACAAGGCCTGGCTCATAAAGGGCACTAAATAGATATTTGCACAAGAAACAAGCCTACATATTAATTCAAAATGGCAGTTGGAGTCATAGATATTCAAGACCTGGCATAGGGCTTAAGGCCAGGGAAAGAGAATCTGGTAGGATGGAATGTGGCCTGGGGCTGGACACGTCAGCCTCAGTCTCCTCATCAGCAAATTGGGGATCCTGATTTCAGCCCCCCACGAAAGTGACACAAAGGAGAAACCATGGACTTCATTCACCTGTAAAAGGACCCATACCAGTGTGGCTGTGGTTTGGCAGTTCCACCTTGGCCAGGGACCACCACTTGCTCTTAAGAGCAAGTTACACTCGTTGGGCTTCTCTTTGCTGACTGAACAGGGAATCAAGATCAATGTAATACAGACACTAACTCACAGGAGTCCGGGCCAGAGACCCCAGACTCCCAAGCTGGCCTGTGCTGTGAACGAGTGAGGTGAGCCAGATGCTGACAGCAGTGCCCCAGGGAGAGTGCGTATCCTGTCTAAAGAAGGCAGGCGCTACCCACTACTGACCACGTGGCTATGCCAGAATCAGGGTTCGATTTTGCCAGCTCTTCTGATTTGCAAAGTTCTAATGTTTATGAAAAATCTGGCTTTTTAACATTTGTTCAGTTTAGTCTAAAAATATAGTCCTGACTAAATTAAACCATGTTCACTGGCTGGATGTGATCCACTGGCTTATAGTTGACAAGCCCTCCTTTAAGTGTTTGGGGGAGCCAAATAGCAAGTTTGGTTCCATTTTTCAGTTGGAGAAGGTATGGTTCAGAGAGCTGAAGTGACTTATCCAAGGTCACACTGGTAGGTATGAGGGTGTTGGCTATGCCTCCTAACCCTGAATTTGGGAGTCTCTTTTCCTGTAACTTCCCTCCATGGTTCCTGTTTCCTGCCTTCTAGAACAAGCCAGAAGCATAAGTTCTGCTTTGTAGTCATCTGCCTTGTTTGCAGGCAGAGAGCATTTTCTTTCTTTGAGTTACTTCTCTGGGGGCAGAGTTGGTGGGATGGAAAGCATATGGTCTTACAGTAGCACCGTAAACCTTGGCCTTTTAACTGACCTCTGTGAGCTGCAGTCTCTTGCACTGTAGAACGGGGTTAGGAAAGGTTTCCTAGATGAGGTGACTTCTAAGAGATTCTTAAGGAATAGCCAGGCGAAGAAGCAGCAGGACAGGCGATCCAGGCAATGATACGGCATCTGCAGAGATCCAAATGGGAGGCCCGAGAGTGTGTAATGTACTGGAGAAGCTGGAAGGAGTCCTGTGTGGCTGAGAATGGGGCATGCCAAGCGCTGGGGCGGGGTGCAAGCTGCCTGGCCTCAGCAGGGAGAGAGCGTGGGGTCAACATTCCCATTATGGCAACGACATATGTCCACAGCACCAACTTGTCACTTGGCCTGAGTCCATGGGAAGCCGGAAGGACAAAAAGCATCTGAAATGTGTAAGTAGGGAGAAAGCGGCTTAGTGCACAGTGGGATGTGTCCCGCCTGAATGGGGCTTCTCCGCCTCTCACGGGGAGGCAGAGCCTGGGAACAGCCTCGGCCAGAGCCCACAGGGCCTTTCTGGAACCCACGAAAGAACGAGGCCCAGGGAGTCTGTTCGAGTCAGGGCCCCGCTCAGTATGTCCTCTTGCCTGTCCCCATCAGTGTCAGCTGTCATTCCCCACGGCCTCAGATGGCAGCTCCTGCAGCTCTCAGGAGAAGTGTCGAAAGGACTCAGCTGCCAAGGAGGCCCTGAGGTGTCCCCACGCCGGCCCGGAAGCCCAGCTATGCCAGCAAAGCTTGGGACTCCCTTCTGTAGTTGAAAGGGTTCCGACGTCCCCTTGGCCTGGGTCCAGGGACATAGAAGAGTCAGGAGACACCGGGGAGGGTCCTGCAGTTGAGAGACAGTCAGATGGTTCAAATCCTTATTTCCCCATGTGCCGGCTCTGTCCCCGTGGGTAAGTCATTTCACCTCCCCGGCCTTGGGTTCTCATCTGTACAGTGAGGATAACAGGATGTTGTTTGGGGAATTAAAAGAGATAATATATGAAAAGCAGGTGTTTCCTGAGCCTCGCCTAGCCTGTTTCTCAGCTGTTCAATGAGAATAGTAATTAGTAATAACAACAGTGGCAACTAGCATTTCTTGAGGGCTTGCTAGAAAACAGGCACTGGGTTTAGGTATTATTATCACCTGTATCCTACAGATGACAAAATTAAGGCTTGGAGAGATGAAATAATTTGTCCACAGTCATTTGGCCAGTAGTGGTGGAGCTGGAATCCAATCTCAGGCAGCCTGACGTCAAGATAGATCAACAAACAGCTGATTTCTTTCCTTCTATTTAATACTTCAGACATACAGAAAAGTTGAAGGTATAGCAAAATAAATACCCAAGTATCCTTCACCTGGATTCAGCAATAACAAACCTTTTTTCTCTCTCCTAATATAGGTGTACATGTATGTGTATGTATATTTTTTTCTGAACCATTTGAGTAAAAGTACAGATGTGAACAAAGAATTACTGTTTACTGAGAACTGATCCATATATGTCTATGGCCCACTTTTTTAACCACTAATTTAAATTCCTTTGCCTGGCACACAGTAGGACTTGCATACTGGCAGCGATTGGGAAGAATAAGTAGGATTTCCTATGGCCAACCAAGGACTCCACCTGTGTTACCTCATTCAGTCCTTGCTGTGGCCTAGAAGGGACCTATTTGTTTCTTCATTTTCAGAAGAGGGAAGAAAGACTCAGGTTATGTAACTTGTAGTAAAATGTAGTAAATTAGGATTTACACCTGTGTCTGCTTGACAGCAAAGCCTATCCCACAAAACTTTGCAGGGCCCTCTTCTTTCCCCAGAGATGTACCCCTGTTGTAGCTACCAGAACACAACTCAGGGCAGCAGACAGCAACTTTACTCCCAACTGCAGTAGGAAATGGCCCTTCCTAGGAATTGAGGGGGTAATTATTAGAGTCCAGTGGACTTGGAACCCTAACTGGGGACTGAGCCTGGGCCTGCAGTTAACCAAGTGGTTATGAGGACTCAGTCTTCGGAGTTGTTTCATGTTCCCCTGTGCATGGGTACCTTTCTCTCCTTCTCCCTCTGGCTCATTCCGCTGCTTATCAAGACCAAATTTGAGTGTCTCATCCTGTTTGAAGCCTGCCCTGTCCTCTCTCTCGGGTTCCTTCTGCTTCTGTGCGTGGTGCTGAACCTGTCCTTGGTGGCTTCTGTTTTCTTGCTGGCACCTTGTATGCACCCCTTTTAAATTGTCCAGGGTTGGCTATTCTGTGTAGTGTGTTAACATGTCTGGCCTTCCCGCAACCTTACTGAGAGGTCCGCAGCCACATTGGTTTGGTAGTGTGCAGCTGGTTAAGTGGAGAGCACCTGAGCAGCCGGCCGGGTGCTTGAGTGATGGATGGCTGGATGGATAGAGGATAAGAGCACGGGTAGCTGCAAAAAGTGGATGGTTGGATGAATGATGGGAAGTTTGATGACTGGGTGGATGGATGGATAGTTGATACATAGATCGATAGATTAGATAGATAGATAGATAGATAGATAGATAGATAGATAGATAGATAGATAGATAGATAGATAAGATGGTTTCATGAAGGTTGCATGGATTGAATAGCTAGACTTCTGAGTGGGTGGGTGAATGGATGGATGGATATGGCAGAATAGTTGCATGTCTTTAGATAATTGGATGGATAAATGGAGGGAAGAATGAACAAACACCGAAAAACAGTGTAATTCTCCCCCTTAGATTCCTCTTAGTATCTGGACTGTGATGTTTTCTTATTCCCCAGTTTCTGACCTTGGAAAGAGCTGATGACAGTATACTCCCCAGGTTTGGAGGAACCCACTGAGCCATTGACTGGCTTTGCCAAAATTCTGCACTGGGGAGTCCCAAGAAGTCCCCCAAAGTGAATTTCTGTAAAGTAAATCCTATTTTCCCACTGACTTAGCTCACACTTTTGGAGACATGTTCCTGCTGTCAGGGGCTGGGGCTCTCAGAGGCTGGTGACAGGTGGGCAAAGAGCTGGAAGCCCCCTGGGCATCAGCTGCCCTGATCTTCCAGTCACTCACCCTCTAGAGCAGACTGATGCTGGCCAGGGGCACAGGAGCTTAGGGCCGGGGGAAGCAGGTTTGGCATCTGGTCCCAGAAGCCTCAGCTGCCAGTGGGATGCTATGCTGCTGGGCTTCTAGGGTAGCATGCTCAGTCTCCTCCAGACTTAGGTTTCCATTCATATGTCCACACATCCATCTTTCCTTAATTCCAATATTCCACCTTCCTTCTACCCATCCATCCTCCCATCCATCCATCCATCCATCCATCCATCCATCCATCCTCCCATCCATCCATCCATCCATCCATCCATCCATCCATCCATCCATCCATCCATCCATCCATTCATCCATCCATTCCTTCATCTGTCTATCCATTCAGCCATCATTTATGAAAGCCTCTGGGGACAAAGAAAGAAATTAAACAGAACCGATGTTCTGATGTCCATGAGTGACAGCCCAGTAGAGGGGCAGGCGAGGCCTCCTTCCTCTTTCCTTCCCATCTCATCTTTCCCTTCCCCTTCTCTTCCTCTTTTCTCTTTTTCTTCCATCACCAATGTTGCCATCATAGCAGCTCCCACCCCTGAGTCCCTATTAAGTGCCAGGCCTCATACTAGGTGCTTTTCTGACATGTCCTCATTTATTTCCCTCGACAACTTGCCTGACGTTATTACCAGTGGCTTTGCAGATAAAAGAGCAGGTTCAGAGATGAAAGAATACGTTGAACGAAAAGGGAAAGCATCTTCATCCTGAGCTGCCAGGGGAGGGGCCTTTGGTTAGGTGGGAGTTCTGACCCACAATGAATGGAACGAAGGACATTCTGAGTGAAGGGCACTGCCTGAGTAAAGGCCTAGAGATCGGAGAGGACACAGTGTATGTACTGTGTGAAAGAGAAATGGGAGATGAGGCGACAAAGGTTTAGCCAGGTAGGAGAGGACTTGAATGACAAGGTAGGGTATTTGGATTTGATATGGAGTCTGTAGGGAGCCAGTGATGGAAATCAAAAGCAGGGAAGCATTAAGAGGATGACCGTGGAGGCCGGCATGGAGGGTATGCAGAGCAGGGAGAGGGGGCTAGCGCCTGGGGAGGGCCGCGTGGGTCTGGCCTTGATTAAGCCAGAGCTGGGTGCAGCCCGATCCTGCACTCTTCACCCCTTGGTTCCAGGGAGAGGTGGTGGAAACCCTGCGGGGGCTCAGCCCTTCCACAGAGCCTGGACTACACAAGCAGCAGGCCAGTAATTATCCCAGAAGGCCAAATACCAGAGCCAGACCTGCAGGGAAACTGAGGCCCAGAAAGGGACAGCACCCTCCTCAGGTCACACAGGCCGGTTATAGGCGGGGAACTTGGGACGAGGTCTGTAGCCACTAAAACATTCCTGGGGATATAAAACCTTTAAAGTCAGGAGCTCCATTTTCTAGCTGTAGAGATTTGGATAAATTGTTTAACATCTTCCTTTAGCCCTTTTGAGAATGAGGTGGGATAAAATAAGTAATGGAGTTGTAAAAAATGACTTAACCATTCTGACCTTCAGTTTACCCTTCTGTAAAGTGGGAATAATAAAGATGAAAATCAAACATCATTAAGTCATCATTTTGTCCTCATAAGAATGTAAGCTTCATAAAGGCAGGGGTTTTTGTCTCTTGTTTACAAATGTCCAATATGGTGCCTAGGATGTAGTAAATATCAATAATCAATAAATGTGTGAATGGATGAGGAATGGTCCTCATATATGGGCTCCTTACAATGTGGCAGATATTGCACAAAGCCCTTTACCTGCAGAATCCTGCTTAATCCTCTGAATAACCCCATCATAGGGTAGGTATGAGTATCTCCACCTTACAGGTGAGGAGCCTGAGGCTCCCAGAGGTTACATATGACTTGCCCATGGTCACAGAGTTCCTGGGCCATAGAGTTGGCATTAAAGCCCTGTTCTGTGTAACCCTGCAGGCTACAGGTCTGTACAGCTGCTACAGAGCTGAGTGAATGCCGTGGTGTTTCTGGGACCTATTTCAGGGCCTGGCATAATGCAGAGGCTGAATGAATGGTATCCCTTGCCCTCTTCTCCCCATTCCCCCTCCCTGGACCTCAGTTTTCCTATCTAGAAAGTTCCGGGGCTGGCCTCTGACCCTCGCAGGGTCCTTCCACATGGACCTCCCAACTAAGGAGGACCCTTCTACAGCTAATAACTCTGAGGCTAGTCGTCCTGCCCATTGTGACCGATACTCATTCCAGAGGGATAAGACCTCTAGAGGTTTCTGGACACTCGCTTCCCCTCCTGGGACTCCGGCACCCTCGTAGTCTCTCTGCAAGCTTCCCAAGGGGCCCCAAATTGGCCTCCAGACAGATCTGCCTGGATGGCATGCCGCACCCGGTGGCCTTCGGGAGGGGCGTTTTCTGCTCCCTGACGGCATCCATACTAAGGTGCGAGGCTCCAGCTGCACGCTGCGGGCCGGCTGCTGCTGTCTGGAGCGCTGCTTGGAGAAACAAACACAGCTGTGTTTATTCCAGAAATTACACATCCTGATAATCTGCTCACTTGGGGTAATGCCTCCCAGTTAGGATCACAGGGGGAGCCATGCCGAGTTTCCTGAATTTCTAGGTGGATTTGAATTCTCTGTGACAACTGTCCTTGGCCAGAGAGTAGACCTCAGCCAGTGGGAATGCTCAGTCCTGAGGGTAGGGGACATTCTCTTTTTGGCCCAGATGCTGGGAGGAGAGAACCTTTTACCTTGAAATCTCCAAACTGGGAGACTTGAGCCTCTCACCTTACCCCCACCCTCCCCAAACCCTGGCTACACCGGGACCCAGAGACACAGAAACAACAGACCTACATTGGCAGAATGTGACCTCAGAGTGGATTTTGAATCCATTCATGTTTCTCTAAAACATTTCCATGATTTCCTGTTGCTTTCAGGTAAAAGATCCACCTTTCCCGTGACTCAAAGGCCCTGCTTGGTCTGGCTGCTGCCCATTCTTCTGGGCTCCATCACCCACTTCAGTCTGAAGGTTCCAGCCATTCCGGCCTTTCAAACCCTCCCAGGCTTCCACCCCAGGGCCTTTGCACTGGCTGGTCCCTCTACCTGGACCCCTGTTCCCTTTACTCATCACCTAGATGACTTTCATCCAGCCTCCACTTTTTCAGGGATGTTTTCCTTGAGTTCCCAATGGCTCCACAGGCTGATCTTTTGCAACATTTGTGAGAGTCATAATTTTAAAATAATTATTTCTTTCTTTAATCATCTGTCTCTTCCACCATATTATAAACTCCACAAGAGCAGGGACCATTATTTAATTGCCTCATCACTATATTCCCTGGGCCTAGCAGGATAGCCCATAGTAGGTGCTCAGTTCATTGGAAGAATGAATGAAGGAATGAATGAGTGAAGGAATGAATGAACAAATGAACGGTCCTCAGGATAAGTGAAAGGAGGTTATGCTTCTGTTTGTTCTTTTGGGTGACAGTTGGCAGAGTGCTGTGACATCCATCATCTCCCTCTAATTGAACAGACTGGTATTGAAGTCTGCAGGAGCTTGGCACAGGGCCAGGCCCCAGGGCGGGGGTGGGGGATCCGAAGTGAATCAGGCATCACGGGCCTTGCCTTCAGGAGCTCACACGCTGGATGTGCGCAGCCCCCTGGGAGGAAGAGCCCACTGGGATTGTTCTCCTAGGTGGGTGGATGAGACTTCTGATACTCAGCGGGGGGCAGTAGCTTGGTGGAACCAGGCAGTGCGGAAGTAGGGACAGACGTGCTCCCAGATCCAGTGGACATCAAGTCTGCTGACCGTTCCCCTACTTCTCTCTGGCACTCAGGTGGGTAGTACCAGGATCTCTGGCCTCTGGGGATCTGCAGCCTGGTGTCTTGCTATCTGATCCTCTTACCCGTGTGACTGAGGACGGGTTAGAGTGGGCAACCCAGGCTCTCTTTCCTCATGGAATGTTCCTTCTAGTGGGCAAGACTAGAAATATCTTGTGAATAGGTTAGGTGGTGCTAAGAAGAAACCAGAGCATAAGAGAGGGAATGGAGGCTGGCTGGAGGAGAGAGGTTAGGAAAGGCCTTTCAGAGAAAGGGACGTTTGCATGGAGGCCTGAAGGAAGCGAGGGAGGCAGTGCTGTGGAGATCTGGGTTGGGAGGTCCCCAGGAAGGTGGACAATCGGTGCAAAGACCCTGAGGTGGGAATGTGCAATGAGGCCAGGGTTGCTGGAGCAGGAAGGCGAGGGGAGAGTGGGGGGAGGTGACATTGGAAGGGAGAGGGGTCATGGTCAGGGTTTCCCCTCTGTCTTGAGTGAGATGGGGGCAGTGGAGGGTTTGGAACTGGTTGACGATCTGTGTTCAGAAAGCACTGCTCTGTCTGATATGATGGGAACAGACCTGGGGACACCAGCAAAGCCGGGGACAGGAAGAAGCCGCTGCACAGTCCAGGTGGGAGCGGGCGGTGGCGGCACTGAGGCGCTGGTGGGGGGACCTGTCGACACCCTTGGTTTTGCTCCCTGATCTGCTTCATTCAGCTTGGGGGACGGAGGGGAGGGGAGGACACACCAGGCGGTTCTGCTCACCCTGACCCTTCACCCCACACCTGCCCCAGGAGGCCCTGCTACCGTTTGTGATGGGGAAGCATCTGTCTTCTTGTTTCTAAATTAATTAATAATTTATCGACAACTCGATCTCCTGACAGCAACGCTGGTACTCCAGCATGTGCTGGGCTGTGCTGGGCAGCCTGGGGGGCAGAGGGACCGGGGAAGGGCCTGGCTTGGGTCCAGGTTCAGCCTGGATCAGGACTGCTGGGTAACTGTGCACATGTCCCTCTCCCTCTTTGGGCCATGGCCCATCTCTCAGTGGAATGAGAAGGAGAGACTTCTCTGGCCTGGCCAGCATAGCACCATGGACAACCATCCTTGGACCCACACACATTAAGCACCTGCTGTGTGCTGAGATCCTTAGAGCGATACAGAGAGGACTAAGCCTTGCTGCCCTCCTTGAGGAGGTCAGAGTCTCAGTGAGTAAACTGGGCTAAACAATGACATATGCTGGTCCCTAGATGATTAATTAAAGCAGGACGAGGGGCTGCGCTGGAAGGCAGCTGACTGAGAGGTGCCACAGCCACACCGGCTGGGCTCGAGTCCCGGCGCCTCTTAGTGTGACTGGGAGAAGTTGCTTCACCTCTTATAGCTCCACTTTACTTATCTGCAAAATAGGGATAATAACAGTCCTTACCTTATTCAATTGTGATACATATATAGTAAGTGCTCAATAAATGATCATCATTGTTGTGTAGCAAGCAGGGCACAGAAGCCAGAGCCAGGAATGCCTGACAAAGTCAAGTCACCATCCAAGGAGAATTTGCCTGATCCTGGGTTCCAGCAAGCCTAGGGTTCACCCTTGGGTCTGATCTTGGAGAGCACAGCAGCAATAACCCTGGGGGACAGTGCCCCCTAGAGGGGAGCCCTGTGCTCCAGGGCAGGATAGACGTGTGTGGTCCAGGTGGCCTCAGGCTAGGAACACAGTGTCTCTGAGCTTCAGGGGTAATGAGTGGTCCCATCTGTGCAGTGGGCATAAGACCAGCCTCCAGGGTTGCTGTCAGGATGCAGTAGGAAACCATGTAGAAAGAGCTCGGAGCAGGGGCTCAGCCCATTCTGGCTCCCTTCTGCCCAGATGTGGGCCAGTTACCTCCCAGGAGTGGGAACTGAGCGCTATGGGGGCCTGGGAAGGGTGAGAGGGGCATGGAGAAAGTGGTGGGCAGGTGCCTGGATGTCGGAGTCAGGGGGACTTGGGGGAGGGCCTGCAGGTGGTGGGTGGAGGGCAGCTCTAACAGCTCTCTTTAGTTTTTGAGAAAAGCTTTCCCCCATCTTCATATAATTAAGAGTACTTTTAAAAGGCCACGTTGAAACAAAAATAGTCCGTTTCCATATGACCTCATTTCAATCCACGCCCCCAACACACACACACGACTAGATTTTAAAGCTACGTTTTGTGCCTCTGCTGGAGAGTTCTTATTTTTGCCTAGCAGGTAAATATTTAGGGATTCCTCCCACTCCATTTTTTGATTTACAATCAGAGGGCCTTTGGGGCCCTTAACAGTAGCTGGCACTGCAGCTCTGTGCCATTTACAAGGCATGTCCGCAGGTGCTCATCTCAGTTGCCCCTCCTGAAGTGCTGGGTGGAGGTGTCTGGGAAGGGGTGTTGCTAGGATCCACCACCTGAAGGCAGGACCAAGACCGGAAGAGGACAAAGGACTTGTGCAAGGTCACACAGTTGAGTAATGATATGAATGACAAAAAATATTAACACCGTTGTTGACTTTACAAAGTAGGTTCACATAATAGTAATCAGCATATACGGGAGGCCTTACCATATGCTAATTCCATTGCCTTTTTAAATCTACCACTGTGAGGTAGGACTATTATTATCTCTGTTTTCAAGATAGAAAACTGGATTTCTCTGAAGTTCAATAACTTGCCCAAGGCCATGCAGTCAGTAAGTAGCAGAGCTGGGATTTGAACCTATGATCTTCTGTCTCCAAAGTCCTTGCTCAAAGCTACTATATCAGGCCGGTGAAACTCAGTGCAGAGAACCCAGGACTCCCGACTCTTGGTCTCCTGGCTTCCAGAAACAAACTATGGTCAACAGGCTGCTGCCATTGGGAGCTCCCAAATAGGGAGGACAGCCCTGGGCCCTGAGCCCCCCACCCGGAGGCCAGCCTGGGGTGGGCAGGGTGCTAGTGTCTCTCCCAGGCCCCTCTGTGTGGGCGCTGAGGAAGAGCCACCGCTGCGGCCTGGAGCCTCCTTCGCAGGATCATGTGCCCCTGCCTCCGTGCACAGCCCTGTACCATTTTCAGGTTCCTTCCACCTCCAGTGTTGACTGAGCCCCCCGACAGCCAGGTCTCGCCAGATTTCAGATGGAGAAACTGAGGCCCAGAGATGTGTGCGCCCCAGGAGAGTCATGGGCACGTCAGAATTCTTTGGTTGTGTGGTTCTTAATTTCTTTGCGGTCGTGAGGAGCCTTGAGAAGCTGTAAAAAACGATGACCTCCTCACCTCTCAGAAAATCGGGGACACGTGTGCACGTGCTCTTGCACACCGTCTCAGGGGACTCAAGATGAAGAGATTCTGTTGTGTTGCTCTGTTTCCAGTGATAATGACAACATTTTATTAAGTACCTATTTTGTGGCAGGCAGGATGTTTGATGCTTTATGTCCATTATTTCACTTAACCCTCCTTACAACCTTGTGATGTGGAGGAAACTGAGGCTCAGAGAGAGAAGCCTGCTCAGCAGAGATTGGAATCAGCTCCTCCCAGCTGTACCTCTGGCCTGGGGCACAGTGTCCTGTCTTCCAGAGCTCTTGTTAAGACCCAGAGGCTGTGCGGAAGGTCAGATCCATAGTTTCTGCCTTGGGGAGGTGAGTGCCGGCTTACCCCAGGGCCTGAGAGGAGGGAACGAGGCCCAGGACCAGTTGCCTAGCTCCCTGGGCCTTGCGAGGAGCCCCTCTCTCGGCTCTGCGTGCCTGGGACGTCTGCGATTTAAGTGGATTCATTTGGAGTTTTTCCATTTATGGGAGTTCATCTTCCCTGAAAGTGTCCTTTCCTCCACCCCCGGTCAGCCTAATCATGCCTGTAGGGTGCTCAGAGCTCTCTGGACATGAGTCTGCCCAAGGGCCAGAGCCCTATCGGCCTCTCTCGCCTGTTTGCCCCTCGTTAGCAGGGCAGCCACAGGAGACTCCTGCGGTGGCTGAGTGTGGGCTCTGAAGTCTGGTGGAACTGGGTTCAAATCCTGACTCAGCCATTTACATCCTGTCACCTTAGATAGGCAGCTTTCCCTCTGTGAGCCTCAGCTCCCCATCAGTCATAGGGGGATGACAGTACGGTCCAAAGAGCACATAGCACTGTGTCTGACACAGAGGAAGTGCCCATAAAGATAATAATAGTTGGTCATCATGATTGTTGCCATAAGCAGTGTGTGTGTGTAAGAGAACACACTGCCCAGCCTCTAAAGATGGGTCTCTCCAGAGGCTGGTCAGGGTGAGGCCTACCTTTTCTCCTTGGCAAGACTGTACCTACTGTACCCAGGAGGGGGCAGGCTGGTTGGGGTGGGTCTGTGGGGACAAGGAGGCCCCTCTGGCTTGATGAGTATGGAAAATGGGGCCTAGGGACTGGGCCCAGAGGCACAAAAAGCTATCCCCTTCAACTTTATTTCCAAATAATTCTGGAGGTGGGACAAAGAGTTCCTTGGGACCCCCTCTTTAGTGCATAAGCAGGGGCTCTGCTTAGCCGCCCCCCACTCCACACACCCACCTTGGTCACCGTGCTGGCCGGAGCCTGATTTCTCAGGGTGTGGGGAGAGGTCTGGAAGCATCAGTGGGGCCTGCAGGCCACAGTGTGGTTCCCATAGGCCCCAGGACAGGGCCCCTTCACAGCTTCAGCACGAAGCCCTTTGGGGTGGGGGCGGCCTCGCATCCCAACGCGTTTGTGCTGCTGACACTGTCAGGGTCATCGTGCATAAAGGCTCTGCCCAGACCCTGAGCCCAGCCTGGAAAGGAGCTTTCTTGTCAGAGAGGAGCTTTTCTTCCCTGCGCACTGTGGGGCGGTGGCAGGGGGTCACCCAGCATGGGAGGATAATGGAACTTCACTGATGGAGAGGCAGGGCCCAGCCTCCCCCACCATGGCCCCCCATCAGAGCTGGGCGGGGGCAGGAGGCTGGGGACCGCTGGTTGGCTTAGAAATGTCAGCTGCCACCTTGGCAATGGCTCTCCGGGTGGATTCTGAAAGGGGAGACTCCCCCCAGAGGCCGTTGTGAATTCAGCCATTAGCCTGACTAGAGATTTTGCAGCCAGTCACCAATGCCTCAGTTTCCTAATTTGGCTGCCTTGTGGAATTCGGGAGAGACTACCTGGGCCGAAGCCTGTGCTGTCCTTTTCATCTGTGCTGCATTTTCTCCCTGGCCATTCCAACTACTCTGACTCTTTTCCCCTACAGCCACTACCTGAGCTCAAGGCCTGACCCTTCCTCTCATGCACACATGCTTTTGGACCTCTGAACCCCACGGAGTATCACTTACTGAGTCTTCAGAATTGTAGCTCAGACCATATTACTCCCCTGCTCAGACTTTGAACTCTTTGTTGTCTAAAAAATCAGCTAAACCATTTCACCTGGTTTACTAACCCAGCCACTTGCTAACCTGCCCCTGCTGACCTCCCTGCCTTCCCTTGTCACTCTTATCCATAAGTTCTAGGTTTCACACATCTATTCTGCAACCAGTCACCAATGCCTCAGTTTCCTAATTGTAGGGTGCTCAGAGCTCTCTGGACATGAGATTCCTGTGTCCTGCAACCTTTGTTCAGGCCCTAGCTGCTGCTTAGAATGAATTCCCTTCTGTCATGTCTTTGTCTAGTGAACTCCTAGTCATCCTTCACAACCCAACTCAAATGTCTCCTCCTTAGTATATCCTCCCCTATACCTATTCGCAGCCCCTTATCAACGACTTTTTTGTAGATGAACTTAGAACACTAAGGTATGACTAATTTTGTCTACATTGGCCTTCCCCACTTGGTTGGAACGTAGAAACTTTCTGATCTTATTCATGGTTGGGCAGCCAGTGCCTAGCACAGGGTCTGTTATCAACAGGCTGTCAGACTGATGGTTTATGAATGAGGGAATGAATGAATACAATGTCTGCCTATAAAAATAACTTCCTTCTCTATCCTGGAAGCTTTTACAACTTAGTGTGATGCCCTCTCAAGACCTTGGAAGTGGGAGGAAGTGATTATAATGCATAGGCTGTTCTGATGCATCTACAACTGGGTAGGACCCAGAATGAGACTAGAGCTGGGCCTCGGCCAGAGCAAGGTAGCTGCTTTATAAGCCCAGCCTGGAAGACGTCTTTGAGTTCATGCCCTGCCTTGAGGCAGGACCTAATGAAACCATTTATAGGTGAAAAACACAAGCTCATCTCAGACATGAGAAACCCCCACTTTGGGGCCAGAAGGATTCCTGGGGGCCCAGCCTGGCCCAGCTCCCACTTTGGGGGTGATTTTGCACAGAAGCACAGATGGCTTTATTCACTTGGGAGTCTGGTCTTCGCTTTCCTTCCTCTCTTTCCTTTATCATTTTCTTGTTCCCAAATATTCCTGGCTCTGTCCGTGTCTGTGTTGATGATCTTTCCAAAGCTAGGAGACCTCAACTGTTTTCAGTCCCGAGTCCTCAGGCATCAGTTGAAAATAATGATGATGGTCATGAGAGTACCGCTTTCCATCTCTGAGCATACCCGGGTGCCAGGTGCCGTGCCAAGCTCTGCTGGCACCTTATCCCTTTGCATCTTCATCACAGCTCCTGTGGTAGGTACCACCATTATCCCCATATTGCAGATGAGAAAACCAAGGCTCACAGAAGCAAGTGATTTCCCTGCAGTTACCCAGCTAGTAAGTAGCAGAGCTAGGATTCAAATCTACATGAGTTCCTCATGTTTTCCTATTCTAGGGCCATACTGAACCCATCCATCCATTCACTCATTCATTCAGTAGCCATTTAGGGAGCACATATGCTATTATTAGTGGCGTTGATTATTTTTTCATGTCTTGGATTTAACAAATGTCTACTGCAGCCCTACTATGCCAGGGCTCTGCGTGGGGGTTTCCAGGGGAGAGCACACCTGAGCTGAGCTTTGAGGTTGTCAGAGAGGAGACAAGGTGTTCTTAAGCCATGATGGTACCTTGAGGGCTGAGGTACCCCCAATCTGGCAGGTTGAATATGACCCCCTGGGACAACAGCAGTGAGCAGGCATGCTTGGGAGTCTGGGTTGGCACCCTGAGGCATGCTCAGGGCTTTGGGGTTGGCCCCTATAGCTTCTAGCCTCAACTGCCACCTTTTTCTTGTCACCACATCACCCCTTCCCAACCCTCATTTCTGAAATGGGCTAACCAGCCTTAGCTCACTTGGTTATTCCAAGGCTCAGGCGCTCACCTGTGCAGAGGGCCTGGCACAGTGGATCAGACCTAACCTAGCCTGGGCATTGCTGGTGTCATATGCAGATGACCCAGTCAGAAGAAACTGGGCAGAGCACAGCAGCCCAGCCCCAGGGCTGGAAGTGGAACGCAGGCTCCCTTCCCCCCACGCCCAGCCTGGCCTGGAATCAGACTCAGATTGATGAGTGATTCATGACCTGACGCTGCAGAAAGTTGTGCCGGGCCTCAGAAGGGCTGCCCGGGGTTTGCGGTTTTGAACGCAGAGGAGAATTCCCTCATCGGCTCAGAGTAGGATAACTTACTTGTTGAGAGAGACATTTTCACAAAATAAATCCTTAGAGAAACCAGGCGCTGAGGCAGGGAGGCCTGGGGAGGGATTATCTAAATAAACCCTGTTTTTGAAGCTTCAGGCCCAAACGATTTGCCTGAGCCCTTTGTTGCTTCCTAGTACCCAGCTTGAGGTCCCCAATGACCCTGAGATCTTTTTCAGTGGTACCAGCAGAACCAGGCCCTTTCCATCTAGGTGAAGTCCCTGTCATTTGGCCTCACTGGAATTCCCTTTAACTAGGGTCACTGGGGTACGTATGGTTCTCCTGTGGGGGAATGGGTGTCGTGATCAGGCTAATCTGCTTTTATTGTTTTAAACAAGATTGCTATTCATATTTTGGTCAGGACGGTTCTTGCTTTTGTGGGACTGCCCTGCCCAGAGCAGAATAGTTAGCCTATCAGGCTCCAGCCCGGGAGATGCCAGTAGCACCCGCCATGGTCACTGTGTTTCCATAGTCCTCAAAGGTTGGACCCACAGCCCTGGGTCCTGCAGCCTAGTGGGTTGCGGATGGCACTGCCATGGTGTCAGCTGTGGGCAAGCATGCCCAGGTGTCTCTGTTGTCATTAAAACAATCCAAACTGCCTTTATACATTTCTAACTGCTCGCGCTGCCACCCCCCCTGCCCCCACCAGGAGCATGGTGCCCAGCTGAGACCCACTCCTCTCGCCACAGCCTTGTGTCCTGCCCCCCTCACTGGCTTGCATTCCATGTACTCACCGTGCCTTTTCACGCCTCCCTGCCTTGGCTCCTGCTGTTCTCTGGCCTGGAGTGCCCTTCCCCAGCCCCCTCTGTTCTCTTCCAGAGCTCCACCCTCCTTAGCCTCGGAAGCCCTCCGTTGCAAACAGTCGGCAGTCTGCTGGCTCCTCCGCCCTCAATTCTGTGTGGCCTCGGACTGCTTCTTCAGCTCTCTGAGCTTCATTTTCCTCCCCAAATTGTGGGATAGGTGGTACAAAGCTCTTAACTTAGTGCTGGTCAAGTAAGCACCCCTGTGAGTGTGAGCCGCCCCTGCCTGCCGCGGCCAAGCCTGTCCTGGGTGAAGGCAGAGATTGGCGCCCTGTCCCATGGATAGGCCAACACCACCCTCCATGGGCTCCTTCTACCCAGCCAATGACATAGAGAGCCGAGTGGACGGCTGGGTGGCAGCTAAAGGTGGACCATGTGGCTGGTGCAGGCTTTGAGGGCTTCCGTCCTCTGTTCTCCAGTTCCATCCGATCACCCTCCTGAGAATCTCCCTCCAACAGCAGCCTTGGGTGACGTCTCCTCTCTCACCTTTGTCTCCCTAACCTGATACTATGAGGGTCAGTCTGCTCCACTTTATCCTCCTTCTAAGTAAAACTCTTTAAAACCACAAGCCGTCTGTTTTCCCTCCCCTCCTGACACCTGGCTGTTCTCCCCCAGCCCTTGAGCCCCCCGGGTCTCCCTCTTATCTAAATCCCAAGCCAGTTTGTCTCTCCTGGAGAGATAAGGGGATTCCCTCTCCCCAGCCGGGCCATGCAGACGCCATACTTGCATGCTAAGTGCTTGTTGCCTGACACTTAGAATAACTCCTGGCACATAGTAGGCACTTAAATACTTGTTGAGTGAGTGAAGGGACTGTGGGGCCCATCTGTTCCTCCTGTTCAGAGATTTGGAATGAAACCTGAAAGCCTCAGGGAAGGCAGGATGTATTCACTCTGACAGCCTGGTTTTCTTCCCAGCAAGGAAACTCCATCGGTTTCCCAGGTCGGCTCTGGCTCAGTGTAATGGCTGTAACTACAGGAGCAGCAAGAAGCGGTGACCTGCACGAGCACTTCAGACTCGCCGCGCACTGGGCTAATGACCCTCCTTGCCCATTTCTGAGGTGGGCTCTATTTTTCTCCCAGTTTTAGAGATGAGAAAGCTATATTGGTCCTGCAAAGCTCTGTGGTCAAGTCCCAGAGTCAGTCACCAAGACTGCCTGGCTGATAGAGGCGGATGCCCAGAATGAGACCGGTTTGGAGACAGACAGCCGTTTCTGCATTCAGGGTGGCCGCAGGGCCAGCCGGGAGTAATGGAAGGAATGTTGGTGGAAAGGGTTGGGGTGTGACTCTGGGACCTGGAGCTCTGAACAGTGTTTCCAGCTCCTGGGCATCACCCAGATTGGGAAGAGAGTGGGATTTACTAACTTTACTCCAAACGCTGCCATGTGTCTCTCTGGACAGAGAAGTTGAAGCCCCAGGTTTGCCCAGGAGTCCTTGTTCCTGTCCCACTTTGACAGTAGCTACTGTTGTTTGGACAATCAGTAGGCAACAGCCTGTATCAAGTACAGACTGTGTGATAGCATCACACTGTTGGGGATGTACTGGCTGCTATGGTCACCTCAACCCAGGACTCAGTATTGCCCGGGCAGGGCAGTTCCTAACGTCTTGATAGGCTGCTGAGCTCCAATACCAGGGGCTACCCTTTCTATGCACTTACTTCCTGTGAGACCCAGGCTGAGGCACTTCCCCTCTCTGAGCCTCAGTGTCTTCCTCCGTCAAATGGGGTAGTCATCATTGCTTCCCAGTATGGGAGGGTTAAAGGATATGAATAAAAGCTCTGAGTACAGTGAGTAGCATGTAGTGGGCCTCTTCCCCCAGCTCCACAGATGGTAATTTCATCTGCTTCTGAACTGGGGCCCCCCAGCAGAGTCAGAAAGCCTGACCTGGTGTCCAGGTCATTAATGGAGCCACATTTGTCTGAAACCCCAGTTGCACATAGAAGGTCTGACAATGGGTTTATAGTTGACTTGTGGATTTATTTCTAATGGAAATCACAGAGCAGCACAGAAAGGAATCAAATCACTTTTCATTATTAACACAATAAATCACCTTTATCTGAAATAATAAAATCACCCCACAGCATGATCTCCCCAAGGAACAGATTGGACAATGATATGAATAAAGTCAGTCATATAACCCCTTTGGAAAACAGTTGTGCAGTTTCTAATAAAGCTAAACCTATGCCTATCCATGGCCCAGCAACTCCACCCCCTATTTAGGATGTACCTAAATGAAATGAGCGTGCATGCTCACCAAGAGAGGTACTAGACTAGAATGTTCATAGAAGCTTTGCTCATAATAGCTCCAAACTGGAAAAGACCCAAATGCCCATTAACAAGGACTCGGTAAATCAACTGTGGTGTATTCACACAGTGGAATACCATGCGGCAATAGAAAGGAACATACCACTCGTAACATACCGCATCATGGGTAAATCTCAAAATCATGCTGCGTGAAAGAAGGCAGACACCATACATACTAGTGATTTGAGTGGTGTCATTTATAGGAATTTCCGAAATAGGCAAAACTAATCAGCAGTGATAGCAATCAGGGTAGTGATTGCATGTGGGGGACAGCAGGGGTCAGGGGTGGGTATTGATGAGAAAGGGACATGAGGAACTTCCTGGGTAGTAGTTATATGGGTAGAAACATTTGAGAAATTCATCAAGCTATTCACTTAAGATCTGTACACTTTATGTATGTTATATCTCAGTTAAAAAGAAATCTAAATAATACTCCTTCCCCTTTTAAATAGTGTGACTTTGGGGGAATTACTTCACTTCTCTGAGCCTCAGTTTTGTTCATTTCTAAAAGAAGAACATTCTGTGTATCACAGGGTTGAGAGAATTTAATGAGATAATTACTATCTACGCAGGAGCCTGGCATGTGGTAGGTGCTGGGCAGTGGGGGCCTTGGTTGATGTTGTTCAGTGGGGCCCAGGCTGGGCCTCAGACAGGTGGGCAGCCATGAGCACAGGAGGGACCTGGTGCCTGCCCACGGATGTGACTGGTATGTCAAGCTAGTGCTCAATGACAATTGATAAGATTGATAAGATGGACAATCTCCAGCTCATCTTTGAAAGTGTATCTCCCCCACGTACTTCCAAAGCCCCACAATCAGCCTGCAAAGTGGGGACACAGCACAATCAGTTTAACTTTTCTGTTTGCCACCAAGTCTTGGTTAGAAAGACCTCCAGCCACATAGTGATCACCTCTGCTCTGATCAGAATCCAACAATGGCCAAGCACCTGCTGTGGTCTAGGCCCCGGGCCAGGGTGCAGTAAAGGTGCAAGACCCTGCCCTCAAGGAACGTAGAGCCTGGTGGCAGAACAGTCATCAGAGAACCTCACAGACATGGGACAAGTGCATCTTAGACAACTACTCCAGAGTTGGTCATAAGGGAGGATTGGATCTGGTAAGGAGGCCAGGGAAGGCTTTCTAGAGGAAGTGACGTACAAGTGCAGCCTGAAAGATGAATGGGAGGTGACCTGGACCAGAGGGAGGGTGCACCAAGGGGGACTGGTAGGGATGGAGGTTGCGGGGGGGGTGCACTTGGACAAAGACGTAGCAAGAAGGTAGTTTATTGGTGGCCGAGAGATGCCGCAGGAGCTGGAACTGAGAGGTGGAGAGGGAGAGGAGTGGGATGAGGCAGAAAGGGCTGCCGGCTCCTGGTCAAGCCCCACCCTGTATGTCCTCATTCCAGAGTTCTCTGCAGGGGAGGGATGAGATGGTGAAACTGACCTTTCATGAAGAAAAACAAAGCCTCCTGTTGGGCCACCTACCATGGGCCATGTACCATGCCAGGCCCTCTGGCCACACTCCTAATCCTGAATACCTCCTGCAAGGGGGTATCACTCCCACCTTTCAAGATGGAGAAGTCAGGTCAGGAAGGTGTTAAGTGTTTCCCTCATGACCTTGCAGCTGGGAGTGGAGGAGCTGGAATCCAGACCCAGCTCTGTCTGAGGCCAAGTAAGTGCACACGCTTTGCACTGCACCCTTCTGATCCACAACAGCCTCGGCGTGTGTAAATCCCCTCATTTCTCACTTGGCCTTGCTTTTAAGAGGGTTAAGACCAGCTCTGCCTCCCTCCTGCCACCCCACCTCCAAGGGGGTGTTGCCAAGCCCAGTGAAATAAAGGACAAAGTGACAGGTGGTCAGAGTGGGCAAGCCCCTCCATCCATGCCTCCTATTTTATAGAAGGGGAAACTGAAACCCAGAGAGGAGGCTTGGCTGGCCCTGGATCGCACAGCCAGTTAGAGGCAGAGCTGAGACTGAAGCTCGGGCTTCTGCACTAACTGCTTCGCATCAGAAATCCAGGCGGAGCAGTGAACTGGACAGACGGCCTTCTGCTCTGACCTGAGTCAGTGGGCTGGGGCCCCACTGAGGCAAGTTCATGTCTGTCCGTCATTGTAACAGCAGCTGTGGACCACAGATAGGCTCAGGCCAGGTTAATTGCATTCATAATAGCTAAAATTTTTCAGCACTTTCTATGTGCCAGATACTGTGTTAATTTATTTTACTGAATTATATTAGTCCTTGATTAAGTAATTGCCCTGCAACAGTAAAGTGACTTGACCGAGGTCAGACTCAATCAAGGTCTGTGGACTCAGAACTGACCGAGCTGTTCCAGGGACTCTGTCTTCCTGGTAGGGCATATTGAGAGGTGCTTAGGATCCTCCAAATTCCATCTGCCAGCACCTCACCCAGCCATGGGGAAGAGGTGGGGGACCCTGAGATGACTCACCCACTCAGGGGAGCAAAGCAGACACCTCGGAGTGGCATGTGGCCTGTGAGCTGGCATTGCCAGACCCCCAGTCATCAGGGACCTCTGCCAGCAGGGGTGGCCTGTGGGTGAGTGGGCAGGCGAGCCTTCGGAATTCTGCTGCCATCAAGGGATTCAGGTGTGACCTGTCGCATCACCTGAAATGAACTCCTTTGCTGCCTTTGTTGGTGGCGTGAGCTCTAAACCCCTCGTGCTGTGGAGCTGAGCCAGTCTGCCAGACAGGAAGGACGAGGAGGCTGCTCTGCCACTGATGTGCTGAGTGGGCAAGTCACCTCACCTCTCTGTGCCTCAGTTACATCATTTGGCATATGAAGGTAACGCCCACCTGATAGAGCTGTGCGAAGCCGATGGAAAAGCACAGTGAAGGGCCTGGCAGCGTAACATGGCGACTAAGCACTCATGTGACACTAGAGCCAGATTTCCTAGTTCAAATCCTGGCTCCACTGTTTGCTAGCCACTTGAGCAGGTAACTTACTCTTTCTTGCCTCAATTTCCCCATCTGTAAAATAGAGCAGATAATCTTATCCCTTTCACTAGGTTACTGTGAACATTAAATGTGTTTCCATGCATAAAGCTCTTAATGCCTGGCACAGAGTAAGCACTCATGAAGTTTTTGTTTTCATTTTTAATTAAAATATAGTTAGTATACAATCTTACATTGGTTTCAAGTATACAGCATAGTTGTTCATCAGTTACCTCTATTATTAAATCCTCACTTCAACTAGTGTGGTTACTATTTGTCAGCATAAGAAGATGTTACAGAATCATTGGCTATATTATGATTGAGATTTTTTTTCTGCCCCTTTATCCTCCTCACCCTCCCCACCCACCCTAACCCCTCCCTGGTAACCACCAGTCACTTCTCGGTGTCCATGAGTTTACTGCTATTTTGTTCATTTTGTTTTGTTTTGTTTTTAGATTTCACAAGTAAATGAAATATTTGCCTTTCTCCACCTGGCTTATTTCACTGAGCATAATACCCTCTAGGTCCACCCATGTTGCAAATGGCAGGATTTCTTTCTTTTTTATGGCTGAATAATATTCTACTGCGTATATGTACCATATCTTCTTCATCCAGTCATCTATTGATGGACACTTGGGTTGCTTCCATATCTTGGCTTGTAAATAATGTGGCAATAAATATAGGAGTGCATATGTCTTTTCGAATCATGGATTTTGTTTTCTTTGGGTAAATTCCTAGGAGTGGAATTACTGGGTCATATGGTCTTTCTATTTTTAGTTTTTTGAGAAACCTCCATACAGTTTCCCACAGTGGCTGCACCAATTGACATTCCCACCAACAGTGTAGGAAGGTTCCCTTTTCTTCACATTCTCACCAACACTTGTTATTTCTTGTCTTTTGGATAGTGGCCATCCTGACTGGTGTGAGGTGATACCTCACTGTGGTTTTAATTTACATTTCCCTGATGATTAGTGATGTAGAGCATCTTTTCATGAGCCTGTTGGACATCTGTATTTCTTCTTTGGAAAAATGTCTGCGTAGGTCTTCTACCCATTTTTTAATTGGGTTGTTTTTTTTTTCTGGCACTGAGTCATATAAGTTCTTCATATATTATGGATGTTAACTCTTTATCAGATAAATTGTTTACGAATATATTCTCCCACACCATAGGTTACCTTTTTGTTCTGTTGATGGTGTCCTTTGCTGTACAACAGCTTTTTAGTTTGATACAGTGCCATGAGTTCATTTTTGCTTTTGTTTCCCCTGCCCGAGGAGATGCGTTCAGGAAGAAGTTGCTCATGTTTATATTCAGGAGATTTTTGCCTATGTTGTCTTCTAAGAGTTTCATGGTTTCATGACTTACATTCAGTTCTTTGATCCATTTCGAGTTTACTTTTGTGTATGGGGTTAGACAATAGTCCAGTTTTATTCTCTTGCATGTAGCTGTCCAATTTTCCCAACACTAATTATTGAAGAGACTGTCTTTTTCCTATTATATATTCCTGGCTCCATTAGGGTATATTAATTGACTATATATGCATAGGTTTATATCTCAACTTTCTATTCTGTTCCATTGATCTATGGGTCTGTACTTGTGTCAGTGCCATACTGTTTTGATCACTAGTATAGCTTGAAGTATAGCTTGAAATCAGGGAGCACAATACCCCCAGCTTTGTTTGTCTTTCTTAGGATTGCTTTGGCTATTCGGGGTCTTTTGTGGTTCCACATGAGTTTTAGAATTATTTGTTCTAGTTCATTGAAGAATGCTGTTGGTATTTTGATAGGGATTGCATTGAATCTGTAGATTGCTTTAGGCAGGATGGCCATTTGGACAATATTAATTCTTCCTATCCATGAGCACAGGATAGACCACTTATTTGTGTTTCTTTCATTTCTCTTATGAGCATCTTATAGTTTTCAGAGTACAGGTCTTTCACCTCCTTAGTTAGGTTTATTCCTAGGTGTATTATTCTTTATGATGCAATTGTAAATGGAATTATTTTCCTGATTTCTCTTTCTGCTAGTTTGTTGTTAGTATATAGGAATATAATAGATTTCTGTGTATTACTTTTGTATCCTGCAACTTTGCTGACTAGTTATTAGTTCTAATAGTTTTTTGGTGGAGTCTTTAGGGTTTTCTATATATGGTATCATGTCATCTGCAAATAATGACAGTTTCATGTTTTCCTTACACTTTGGATGCCTTTTATCTTCTTATCTTGTCTGGTTGATGTGACTAGGACTTCCTCATTAAGTTTTGATCATTGTTATTGTTTTCCTTCATCTTCTCCTCTCAACCTGCTTCTCTTTTCACTTTGGCTGCTGAGAAGCTCAGAGCAAACATTGTTTCCTGATTGCAGTCATTATTGCATCCCAGATTCATGGAACAGTTCTTTTTCCCTTACCTCTCAGGGATTTCTGCGTCTTCTTTTTACATGAATGTAACTCAAATGTCCTGTATTTTTTAAATTATAAACTTCCCCCAAATTCTTTCTAGAAATAGCAGTGTATATAGTATTTTATAAAGCCCAACAGGCTCAGGCTACACATGTCATGGGGCCTCTTGTCTGTGAGTGCCTTATTGTCAGGGCCTGTCCCATTCCCCTGTACCTCATGACTTTGCTGGTTACCAGCACATATTGGTGCCCTAGAGAAAAGAATGGAGAAAGGCAGGGGCTGGGGTGCACATTTCCTCTGGGGTCCTCCTCTGTGGCTACCTAGTCCAGGGCTGGACACAGCATAAGTATCCAGCTGAGACCTGGGCATGAACTGAAGGTTCCAGACCAAGATATTAAGTTCTGGGGGTGACAACAAAGGGTGTTTTTTTTGGTTGTCTGACATCACAGATCTGGGCATGATGTCAGCCAAGGAAGGTTGTTCCTCCGGTTCTTCTTTGAGGAACGCTTAAAGGGAGCTGAGATAGGGGACCCAGGATGGACATGGGAAGAATAGTACTTCCTCTCCATCCTCAGGGTGGCTTAGGTCCACCTGAGCCACTGCTTCCTTCACTCATTCAATGAACATTTACTCAGCTGGTCCTCCAGTGGGTGCTAGCCCTGCACTGGGGCCTGAGGGCACTGACATGAGTCAGCTGGTCCCTGCCCTCCTGGAACGTTCACAAAGCCAGACGGAAGGATGGGTAAGGAGAGAATGCATGAAGTGCTGCAATTACTGTAATCAAGACACGTGGTTTGACAAGACTTTCTCAAATTTTGAACTTATTTGTAACAACGACAAATATAATTTATTGAGTGCTTGCTATGTGCTCAGAACTGTGCTAACCCCTTAACTTGCATTATCGTGTTGATACCCGCCCCCGCTCCCCAACCCTCTGAGTTTCATCCTTATTTGGCAGATGAACACATGGAACAGAGCAGGGATGTGACTTGCCCAAGGCAAGTCAGAAATGGAATTTGAAGTCTAGAATCCTTCCTTTTCTACCACCTCCTTATGTAAAGAAATGGAGTAGGACGGTTTAAACTGGGGCTGACCAAGAAAACCCAGGGCCAGTGGTAGCTGTGGCCGTGGGATGGTTTCCAGCAGGTAAGGGGCAGGAGAAGGAAGGGGCAGAGCGTGGAGGGCGTGCTGCGGCCCCCAGCTCTGATGCAGCTTTAGAAGTTCGCTCTGCTCTCCTGGAGTCCCAGGTCATCAGAGCCAGACTTCAGACGTGCTTTAGTCCTGTGTTTACCAGGGTGTCCAACAGAGCAGACTCGAGGGGAACACGGAAATGGCATTAAATAACACTGAATCACACGTAAGAAAGTTCCCCTTCCTTTCTCCTCCACGCTTGCTGATTACTCATGGAGAAAGTCTCTGTTTCCTGCCAACATGTTTCTCACACCTCTCTGACAGCCCCTAATCTTCCTTTTCAATAGGGAAAAGCAGGCCTCAGACTTAGACCCTATGAGGGAGCTGGAATGCCAGGGCATACATAGTTTGTGTGTTTTTATTTAACAAACACATATACAGCTCTTGCGAAGTGCCAGTGCTTCAAAAATATTAACTCTTTTCCTTCCTTATAACAATTTCATGAGATAGGCACTATTATTATATTACTCATCTTACAGATGAGTAAACTGAGGCACAGAGATGTTCAGTAATTTGCCCAAAGTCACACAGTGAATGTCAGAGCAAGGATTATGAACCCAGGCAGCTGGCTCGAGAACCCATGTTTTCAACCACCCCACCAAACTGCTTTTGGTTATAGGAACAGATGCTGGTTTTCTTCTAGTTAACAGTAGCAATCTGATGTTTCCTTTACTAATGAATTCATTTCAATGAATCCTTCCTTTTCTACCACCAAGATAGGTGAGTGAATTTAAAGTGGTTACATGGAGGTGGCCAAAGTCCTAGAAGTATTTTAGGAATGATTGAAGTTTGAGGAACTCTGGTCTAGTCCAAGTTCTTCATATGCCAGATGGGGAAGCTGTATCCCAGAGTGGGCATGGGACCCGCTCAAGGTCACACAGCGAGTAAACTTGTAAACCAGCAGGGCAGATGGGGTTGACCTCTGACCTGCAGCCCATACCTGTCTGCTTCTGCACTCAGGGCTGGTGGACCACCAGGCAGCCAGTGTGCTGAGTTGTAATCACCTGCCAAGAAGAGTCCCGGTGCTGTAATACAACCTCCATTATCTCTGCTGTTCCCAGCACAGACAGGCCCTTACCCGAGGACCCAGCCCGAGTCAGCATTTGACCACCTCTCAGCTAACTTCCATCACATTCTCTACCTTCTTTCCCAGGTCTCTGTGCAGCCTGAGTGGGGAGCTCCATCTTAAGCCTATTCATCTTCCCTACCTTCATACCTTTCCAGAAAGTGCTACGGCCTCTGCCTTGCAGAGACATGAGTGGACCTGGGTTCAAATCCTGGGTCTGTCATGTATTATCTTTAGCAGATGCTTAGCCCCTCTGGGCATTGCTGTCCATGTGTATAAAGTGAGAAAGAGTAAGATCAAGGACCGTTGGCTGGGAAAACCATGAAGTGAGGTGTTCCTGCCACACAGGAGGGCAGGAGTGGATACTGTAGCTTGTTTCTGAACCACTGAGCT
This sequence comes from Manis javanica, assembly GCF_040802235.1. Lineage (NCBI taxonomy): Eukaryota > Metazoa > Chordata > Mammalia > Pholidota > Manidae > Manis > Manis javanica. Next base: position 16,802,464 of record NC_133159.1, read on the forward strand.
ACAAGGCCTTTATCCTGGAGGGACCTAAGGCTCCACTGAAGGAAAGAATGAATTGGGGTCATTTCCCCCATTATAGAGATGAGAAAACCAAGACCTCAAGTGGGGGACCAGCTTCTCCCCAAATCAGGCAGTAGTCTGCAATGCCACCCTCAGGGAAGTGGTCCCATTCACAGACTCTGGGCCTTGGCTGAACACTAGTTCCTCTGGCCTTGGGTGGGTCGTTTCTCCTCTCTTGGCCTCAGCTTCCTCATCTGTCAAAAGCAACCTACCAGGTGGGGTTATTGTGAAACTTCAGTGTGATGACTGTTCTTTGTAATGGCTGAGGCTCTCTGCAGGTGCTATTTATGACTGTCTTTATGCTTCGTGTGGAAAGAAAAATCACTGGGCAACATTCCGACCATGTAGACAGGACATACAAAGGAACTAAATCTCCCTTTCTGGTACGAGCCTCTGAAAAGGACCTGACAGAGTTGGTCTGGGCTGATACTTTGTTTCCACTCATTCTTCCAGTCCACAGTCTTTTCTCACCCACAGCTGGGTGAAGCATCGTGGTGTGGAAGACAGAGCATGAGCTTCAAAGGCCAGCAGCCCTGGATTTGCATCCTGGCTCCCTAGCTTCCTGGCTGTGTGACCCTCGGCAAGTTGCTTCCCATCTCTGAGCTTCAGGTTCCTTGTCTGTAAAACTGGGATGATCAGAGGACCTGCCTCATCAGGTTTTTGTGGGATTAAATGAGTCAATGCATGTGAAGTGCTTGGCATACATCCTGGCCCGTCATGGGCACTCAATAAATGGTGGCTTTCTTGTTGTTATATAATTATTGCACATCGGGCCCTTCACTAGGCTCTTGTGGCTGAGTCAGGTGGGTTCGGCAGACATACAAGCCACTCGGCCCCATGCCTGGTGGAGGAACCCGCTGCCATGCCCAGCCCGGGGCATCAGAGAAGCCCCTCCCTGAGCTGAGTGAAAGAGGTAGGAATGGCACACCAGGCAGGGGGCTAAGCAGTGGCAAAAGCTTGGCGTCCTGAGAGGGAGTCGTCTCTGTCTTGGGCGGCACTTGGGCTGCGTGTGGGGGAGAGACAGGAGATGAGGCTGCTGAGTAGACGGGCCCCCAGGGGACAGTTTGTTGGGGAGCTTGACAAGGTTAAGGATCTTCCTTGAACATCCTTTCACTTCCCCTCAGTAACCTGGCGCGGATCTATCATCCCTGTATTTATCTAAACCCTTGCTGGACCCATTTATATCCTCAGCCTCTCTAGCTTCTCAGCATAATGAGCTCCAGATGTAGTGAGGGGGCCTTCCCGAAACCTCTGCCTTGAGCCCAGAGGGCGCTGGGATTGGGGGGACAAGGGGAAGGATTTAGAGTCTGCTCCCCGACCCTGGCTGTATCCTCACTTGGGCCTGAGACACTCAGATTAGGGTGGGCACTGGGCCCTTGGGGGTTCCAGGCCCCTGAGGGACTCTAAATTCTGAGCCTGAGTGTCTGCATGCCAGGGTATCTGTGGACTGCTCAGGGGGTGCCCCAGAGATAGGGACCCACTGTGGCCGCCTAGGAGAGAGATGGGGGCAGGAGGGTGGCCAGGAAGCTGCCTCGGCACACAGCAATAGCAGGAACACGCCCTGACCCAACCAGAACATTAGGGCTTGAAGCGGCTCAGAAACCTTTCTGGGCCTCAGTTCCCAGCTGTGGGTCTCAATTTCTACCATCTCGAGCCATGCTGTCGCTCCTGTTCTTGAAGTGACTCACTTTTCTATTTACTGGAGTAAATGTGTTAAGAAGGAAAGTCCATATCTGTACCATAAATAAAACACCCAATATCTCTTGACACAAACAGAAGGTAACTGTAACTCTAAATACAGCAGAAACAGGACAGGGTGATCATGGTCCAGCTGGAGCCTGACGTTCACTGTCTCAGCTGGGCTTCCGCAGCAAGGAGGGGAGCCGAGCTGGGTCTAGGGGACCAGAGGCAGGGGGAAGCAGGCAAAGGTTATGCAAGGGCATGTTACGTTGGTCCAGGACCTAGAGTGGATGGAGGAGTTTGACCTCAGAATTGCTGAGGTTGCCAGCTAAGGTTGCCACAGACAGTGACTTCCCCAGCGCTTCCCCCTAAGCTGTACTTGAGGAGGTAGAGGCCCTTTGGGCCCTGGGGTCTGCTTGTGAGGACAGAGGCAGTGCCACATGGGTCTGAGCCTGAGACCCTGGCAGCTCTCTGTTAAAAAGACCACATGCTTCCGAGAGTTAGTCTCCGTAGCCCCCAGTGGAGACTTTCTCTTTGAGGTCAGGGTTGAAGGGAATTGAAGCATTCTGAAATGTCAGGTCCCACTAAATCCTCTCCCAGGCTGGTCCTGAGGGAAAACAGGTCCAGTGAGGGCAGGGGGCTTGTCCCAGGCACTGGGAAGCTAGAAAGCTCCGCGCTCCTTTCACCACACTGACCTGCCCTCCCCAGATTCATTTTCACTTACATTTACAGGTTTTTTAAAAACAAAGTCCAGGAAATATTTTTAGACAAATGCAGGAGAGGGGATCCCCAAAATTAAGTATGCAAGAGACTATCTTCAGCAAAGCTATGGTCTGTGGAAAGAACCAGAGCTTCAGAAAGTCCTGTCTGTCCCTGTGGTCACCCCTCCTCTGCACCCCCTGCCCCCAGCCAGGCCCAGTGCCCTCAGGGTGAATCTCTGAATTCTTGTTAACAGGGCAGGCGGGATGGGGGTGGGGATGGAGGTGAGGAAGCCAAGCCATCCCACTGAGCTGCCTGAAGGTGTTCTGAAGGAGGGACTTCCTAGGGGAGCTAGATGCCCTGGGTTTGTCCTACCCCCAACTATCATGTGACCTTGAACAATTCCCGTGCTGTGCCTCAGTTTTCTCCTCTGTAAAATGGGGTAATGCAGTGCTTATCTCACAAGAGTGTTAAGATTCAATAATACGCGTAAATGCTTCCAACTGCCCTGTTACAGGCACTGTGTGTATTTGCTGATACTGTCATCATGGGGCACAGGAAAGAGACTAACATATTTTGTCCCCAGGAGTAGCCAAGCACTGTGCCTGCAATTTGGGTAGCTCACTCTAGGCAATCCTCACCACAGGTTGTTCTTTGTCAGATGAGAAAGATAGGGCTCTGAGAGCAGAACTAATGTCCCCGGGGTCCACTGCTGTGGGGGTGCAGCCCACGTTCTGTGTCTGGGCACATGGATGCTCACTACATGGACCCAGGCAAAGTAGGGAGATGGGGATAGACAGTGAAAAGAGCCAAACCAGCTCAACTGTGGGCTCCTGGGGCGGGGGTGGGGGACATTAGGCTGGAAGGGGCTGCCGGGAGGCTGGCTCAGGAATTCCGGGGGAAGAAGTTTGCACTTTCTCCCACAGGCACTGGGGAGCCACCAGCAGGCCACGAGCAGGGAGTGACATGATAAAAGGGGTGCTTGGGAAAGGTCTCTGTGGCTGCGGTTTCAGGATGGATGGGCAACGGAAAGGTCGGGAGGGGAGGCAGGAAGCTCAGCTGGGCAGCTGTACTGGGAAGGTCCCCTGAGACGTGCCCCGGGAGCCTTCAGTCAGACTGACCCCCAGGACCCTGGGGCGAGGCCTGGCCAGGTCAGGGCCCAGGGCCTGAGGTGCTGGATGGACCCCAGAGACCCAGGCCTCCTTCCCTCTGCCAGTTTGCAGCTTTATCTGGGTGTCTCAGGAGGGCGCCCTGGCTGGGTTGAGCAGGTCTGGCCGCCTGCAGATTTATGAGGTGCGGGGGAAGCGGGCTGGGGTGGGCGGGGGTGGTGGGCGTACGAGGCAGGCCTGTCAGAAGGGGGATGAGCTGGAGGATGTTCTGCAGCCCACAGACATGCTCTGACCCCACTTCCACCCTGGAACCCAGCTGGCCCCGTAGACAGCGCAACCCCGTGCCACTCCACTCGCGGTTCCTGAGAGCCTGTCTGCCCTGGGCCAGGCCAGGAACCTGGCACCTGTTGCCTCAGTCTCTCCTCACTGACACCCTGAGGGGTGAGCAGAGATGGGCTGCATACAAGAATCTTACATGCTGGGAGGCTGTCCCACACAAGATGACCAAGCCACCAGCAGAAAGAATGTGCCAGAACCTTGTGTACCAGGGTCAGAAGATGTCTGTGATATGTCAAGAGCAGGTTACAAACAGTATGTTGAGTGTGATTCCATTTGTGACCTTCAAAGGGATAAATATGCATTTATGTTTCTCTTTATGTATTTTATGCACCATGAAATGTCTAAATGGTATCTAATTGTGACTGCTTCCAGAGAAAGAGCTTTGACTTTTTGCTTTATAGTGTTCTTTAATAACGTTTCAGTATCTTATAATAAGCATATGCTTTTTTCCACTTAAAAACTGTTTTTAAAATTTAGAGTAATGATAGGAGGTGATGTCAGAGAGATGAGGGGGGGCCTTCTCCCTGCTCATGGGTGGTGGCTGGGCTGCTGTTCCTGGGGCCTGCGGGGCTCAGGACGTGGGTCATTTGGTCTCTTCTGAGAGCCCTGCTTCCCCCCAAGCCCCTCTCCCCCACTGCCGGGACCCCTGCCTCTATGGGAAAACCCAGCTGACTCACAGGCAGGCAGGCTTGGGAAGCACTGAGGTCAGTAGGGCCATGAGGGTCTCCCAGAGGTGGTGGCCCTTGAAGTACAAGATTTGACTAGATGCGAGAGACAATTGAGGGCATTCTAGAAAGAAGCTTAAGAGCAGACTCGAGTCTGCAGTCAGGAGTGAATGCAAGTCCCCACTCATACCAGCTGGGGGACCCTGAGCAAGTTTCCTCATGTCTCTGAGCCTCTGAGTTTTTTCATTGCATAATGGGGTCCTAACGTTATTCAAAGTCAAACTATGCTTGCTCTGTATAAATTATTTTAGGAATGGGGGGATCATAAAAGCTGGGGGATGGCCCCAGAGAGCTTGAAAGCACCCTGCCAGACTTTTAGGACCCCAGGCTGGAAAGGCAGAGGGTCAGGGAGGACTGTGTGAGGCAACATGGCAGGGAGGCAGTTCCCCACAGGAGGGGCCTTCCCAGGCAGCTGGATGAAGGCAGGGAGCTGGGCAGCACCTTGTGAGCACCAGGCAGTCCTTGGATCAAGGCCCCCACAGGCCTTGGTGTCCAGTGGCAGCTGGCACTCATTTGCACAGGTGCTGCCTCCTGAGCAAGGTTCCAGGACACCTTGGTTCCCGTCCACTATGTAGCTAATGACCACACCAAAAAATTGAATTGGATCATGAACATGCCCTCCGCAGGGCCTTTGCACTTGCTCTTTCTAATACTTGGAACATTTTTTTCTCAAGTTTTCCTGGCTACTCCCTCACCTGCTACAAGGCATCCTGAAAAAGTATAGGACAACCCTTGATCACTGTGGGCCTGGAGCAAAACCCTTGACTTCACTGAACCACAGTTGTGTGAAGATGAGGACACCGAGGCTTGCCTGTTTCCTGTGTGCCTCTGAGCAGCCCTCAGTGTGGTATCTGTTGCCCCTCATTGCACTTAATGGTGGTCTGTCTGCCCCATGCCCTTCCTCTCCCCTACTCTGCATTATCTCCATTGCCCTGTTCCTCTAGGACGAGGCCCACATACAGAAGGCGCTCATGTAGGGTGAGATGCCTGAATGAATGTCGTGTTGCAGGATAGTTGTAAAAAAAGCATGAGATGAGACAAGGAAGGGGAAAGCGCCTTGCAAACTGTGAAGCCCTATGTTGTCATCTTTGCGGAGTCTTGACATGGCCACACCACCCACACCTCCATGACCCTGCCTTGGGCCACCCTTCTGTGTGTCTGGGAGCCTTTGGGCAGAGAATCCAAACAGTCTCCGCCCCCTCTCCCACTGTGTTCTGTGACACACTAGAGGTGTGGGGAATGTTGTTCTCACATGGGACAATTAGCAGCTCACCCTCCTTGATGATAGTAGCACCCTCTGGAGGGGCCCTCTCACCGCAACCACACTTGCCTGGTGGCTCCTTCAGCCCCAGGCCTGCAAAGCCAGACTTTGGGCCCACGGACAGCAGGCCTGGGTGCCTGAAGCTCCAAGGCTGGCCCCAAATCCCATTCATGAAATACTGTCTCTGCCCATCAAACTAAGACTGACGCATTTTACAGTTCTCAAAATGCATCCACATTTTCTAATTACTTACGGATATCAAACCTCCGAGGCAAGTGAGACAGATCACACAACTCACCCGTTTTACAGCTAGGAAAACCGGCTTAGTGATATTCCTGCTTGGTCTGTTCAGACGGCACAATCTGACCCAGCCCTGCCTTCCTACACCCTATAGTTCGGTGGGGTGGGGCGCTCAGGAACAATTATATCCCAGTGTGGGTAAGGGGTGGAGACATACAGAAAGTGGGACTGAGAGAGCCCAGTTAGTGAACTTTGAGCCAGGCCTTGAAGGCTGAGCAGAATTTTGGCAGATAGGGTAGGCTGGGGGAGACTTGACTAAGGGCAGTTTGGGGCATGGCAATGGGGGCCTAGTATATAGGGACAGGAGTGGCTGGTGTATGGAGTAGGAAGGGCAGGTAGCAGGGGAAGGGAACAGCAGGAGGTTCCTTCTGGAAGCCTGGCACATAGTAGGTTCTCAGGAAGTCACTGGTGGAAATAACCACCAGTCTCATTTAGACCTCCACCTGTGGGTAGTGGGGAGCCCCCAGCAATCCTTGGATGACAGGGTGTGAGTTGTGCTGCAGGAAGGGGTGCTCCAGGGAGGCAGAGGCAGGGCCGTAGTCAACATCTACTGCAGTTTTGCCTCCCAAAGATCCCCCTGTCCACCTGTGCCCCCCTTCCCTGGCTCTAGGTGGGTCCACCCTGTCCTCAAGGAACGGCTTCCCACCCTTCCCAAAGCCTGAGTCCCCAGGAATCTGCTTCCTGTCTTCCTAGTCACAGGAGGAACGGCACGTGCCTGTGGTTCATCCATGCCCCACGTCCAGGAAGGCCCATGTAGCTAGGGGTATGGGGCCTAGTGCCTGGTGCAGCTGAGCACGCCCTGTGGCTTGCGGCGGTTGCTTCCCCTATTGTACCCCATTCTTTTCTCCTCTGGAGGCCTCTCCACGATACCAGCTGCATCCCAGGAAAGTGGCCACTGGCCCCTTATGATGGGACAGTTATGATGACAGCCTTCGGTGGAGGGCAGTGTTTCAGGTGGGTGTAAGATCCTCTTTGGCCTTTTTCTCTTGTCCTCTCCATAGCTCTGCAAAGGAGGTTCCTGTTTTTCCAGATGAGGAAACTGCAACTCAGAGAGGTGAACTCACCCATCCGAGGCCACACAGCTCAGGCCATGGTTGGGCCAGGTGGCCTCAGCTGTCTCTGGAGCTTGTGGTCTTGCCAAGCTTAGGTCTGTGGGTTGATCCAGGCTGGCAGCATCAGCATCATCTGGGAAGCTTGTTTAAAACAGATTCCCAGCCGCCAACTGCCGGCCCACTCCCCAGATTCTAATTCTCTCCATGTTATGGAGTAAAGGCAGCCAGGACTGGTGTTTTTAAAAGACACCTGAGTCCATTGTAATGTACTGCCAGCTGCTATCCTGGGCCACCGCCAAACCCTGTGAAAAGCATCACAACTTATGCGAAGAAGAAAACAAAGAGTGGGCAGAGGGGGCCAGAATGTCCTCAGCAGTCACGGGGGAGTGGAGGGACAGCAGGGAGCAGATTGATTACTGTTCTGTACTTTACATTTCCTTCTGACCTTTCCACATTTTCCAAATTGTCTTTAATGAACATGTAGTAACTGTTATAATGAGAAAAATAAATAACATAGCATCTGGACAGTAGCAATTTGGAAAGGAGCAAGAATGAAAATTGGAGGTATGCTCACAGAGACCTGGGTCAGTGGCCCAGCCCTGCTCCTCCCCTGCTCCAGGCTTCTGGGCAGGGCAGGTGGTCTCTTAGCCTTACTTTTCTCATCTGTAAAACAGGAAGAGGAAAACCTCAAAGCATAAGTGAGGCCATTCCCCACGGCCACAGTGTCCCCCTCCCTCCTTCTCCTGTACCTCTCCTTGCCTGCCAACGGTGCCCCTTAAATTGGACACGCTTCACTGCCACAGTGAGCCTCCTCATAGACTGTGGGGCTGGCAGGGGCTCTGGGGTCCACCTCAGCCATTCCCATTTCACAGATGGGGAAACTGAGGCCCAGAGCAGCCACAGACCTTGGTTGCTGGCCCCGGTTCCACAGCTGTGTGTGTGGGGGGGGTGCGGTGCATGCATTTGCCATACATCTCTCTTCTGTCAACACACTGCTCAGTGTGTGTGAGGGGCAGCAAGTCACTGTCTGTGTTTTCCAATAAAAGAAAATGAAAATTGAAGCACATTAAAAATAGCTCAATTGGGATTCCACGCAGGGCTCTGAGGCCTGCTGTGGCACTGCCTCCTCCCCACTCCCAGCCCAGCTCCAATGCCACCGGGAAGCCATCTGAGGCACACCTCGCCTGGGAGGGCTGGGGGATGCAGGGTGCAGGCAGAGTCCCTGATAGCTCAGGGGTCATCGGGGACCCCAGTTCCAGCTTCCAGCTCCCAGCTGTGTGTGTCCAGGTCTTAAGATCCCACCGGAGGCAGGAGAGGATGGATTTCAGGCACATGCCACCCCGCTGGGCAGGGTGTAGGCCCACCCACCCCCAGGCTCCAGGGCCTTCAGCTGGAACCCCCGCCTCCCCAGGATGTCACACAGGGATGCCTTGTGGCTGACAGAAAGGCAGACTCATCTGGTGGCCTGGAGACCTGGGTTCCCAGCCCCTGCTGCACTGACCTCTCTGGGCCCATTTCCTCCGATACAGCCAGGATATTAACAGTCTGCAAGAGTAGTGCAGGCGTGGTCTTCTGAACCCCAGGGTGCTAGTTGGAAATGAGGGTGATTTAGAGTGTTCTCCTGGGGGACGTGTAAGAGGACAGAAAGGGAAGACATCAGTAGGCTTGGTGCCTGGCACAGGGAGGGCCTCCATAAGCAGCCATTATTATAATTGTTCTCATTATTGTCATTTTCTGTGAAATGGGAATGTGCTGGTGAGCTGTAGGAAGCCTGAGGGAGGCCTTCTGGGAGAGGGCTTTGCACAGGCCGCAGTGCTTCCCGTGAGGAAGGGCTGGCATCCATTCAGAAGGGCTGCTTCCGTGATTCTCAGAGCATCTCTTCCTCCCCTGAGGGGTCCAGCCTGAGGGGTCCTTCTGCACCTGTGACCTCAGCTACTGTGCAGACCTCTGTGAGGCAGGCAAGGGGCATGACTTGGACTCCTGAGCCCACAGAATGCTGGGTGGGGAGTAGTCCCTGGTTCCACAGTCCAGCCTGCAACAGAGGCCCACTGCCTGGTGGCCTTGTCAGATCTGAGTGGCCCAGGAGCAGACAGGGTCCCAGGGAGGGCCAGAGCTGCCCACCTGGGCCTGTGCAAGCGGAAGCCAGGCCACATGCTGCTGGACGGCCTTAGGCAAATTGATTGTTTCTCTGAGCCTCAGTTTCTTCTTCTGTAAAATGGTTCCCAGGCTTTGGGAAGATTAGGTCCTGGGTGGGGCTTGGCTCACATGAGCACTAGATAGACAGTAGCCTCAAGAACCTGCCCTGCTATCCCAGCCATCCAGAAGGGAAACTTGCTGGGCCCTCTGGTGCCCAGTTACATGGGATCAGCATCTGCCCCGCCACAGCCCAGGCCTCCCCAGGATGTGCACCCCGGCAGGCAGGACAGGAAGTGCTGGAGGGGAGGGCTATCCTCACTACAGCCATGAGCCCCCTCACCCCGCCCACTGCCCTTTCTCAGCAGAGGGGCTGGTCTTTTCCTCTATAGTGGAAGTGAGTCTGTGGGGTTCTAGAGGGTGGAGCACTTGCGGGCGTGCAGGAGATGACAACTTCCTCTGTTCAGGGTGTATATTAGTTTCTTATTGCTGCTGTAACAAATCACCACATCTGAGTGGTTTAAAACAACACAAATGTATTATCTGACAGTCCCAGAGGTCAGAAGCCTGAAATGGTTTCCCTGGGCTAAAATCAGGGTGTCGGTGGGGCTGTGCTCTCCCGGATCTCTAGGGGAGAATCCGTTTCCTCGCCTTTTCCAGCTTCCAAAGGCTGCCACATTCTTCGGCTCATGGCCCCTTCCCCCAGCGTCAGAGCGCATGGCTGTGGCCTGTGCTCCCGTCCTCGCCTCCTCTCTGACTCTGACCCTCCTGCCTCTCTCCTATCAGGATCCTGGCCATTAACACTGGGCCCACTTGGATCATCTAGGATAATCTCCCGTCTCAAAATCCTTGACTTAATCTCATTTGCAAATCACATTTCCTGTCTCAACCAGACAGGAAAGCCAGAGTCCAGGTTAGCCTGACCAGAGGGGCCTGGCTAATGCTGATGATAATAACAATTCCTTGACTTCCATTTACTGAGTGACTGCTTTGCGCCAAGTTATATAGAAGTGTGAGTTACAGTAACAGCCAGTAACTTACTGAGCATTTACTATAGCCAGGCTCTGGGCTAAGCACTTTCCACGCATGATCTCATTGTCACAGTCGCCTGCGAGGCCAGCTCTGTTCTTCCCACTCCCCAGCTCAGAAAGGGAAGGAAGTGGCTTCCCTGAGGTCACTGGGTTAGGAAGAGGGGTTTGAATGCAGATCTGACTGCTGAGCCCACACTCTCAGCTCCCTGGGATATGCTGCTTCCTGGTATTTGTGCCTAACATCTGGGTCCCCCCGCCAGGCTCCTGCTCGCCAGCCCCTGTTGTCCCACTGCCTGGCGTGTGCTCTTTGTCTGATGGTGGGTACCAGAGCTGCTTGCTTGGGTACCATCCTTGCCAGCCTGCAGGTTCCTGGCTGGGGCTGGGGCTGCACGGGAGGTGCTCAGTGAGAGAATACATCGGTGGAGATGGGCAGGGGTGTGCGAGAGGGGAGTGCATGTCTGCCTGAATAATTCTGTGCTCAGGTAGGAAGGGGGGCACAGGGAGCCAGACAGTCTGGGCACCAATTCTGGCCATACCACTGAGTGGCCAACATACAGCCTGTGCCCAGACCTTCCTTTCTGAGGCTTTTCATTTGTATAATGGGGCTCCTGCTGCACTCTGTCCCCTCCCAAGGCCTTCAGGAGGCAACGGCCCATTGAAAACCCTAAATCCAAGCCTGTGAGCACTGTTTCTCTCTGCTCAATCATGAGGGCCCGTCCCCAGTTCTATCTTTCTGCCTCTCAGAGAGCTTTCCGGGCCCTTCCTGTCTGTGTCACCCTGAGCTGCAGGCTGCACACATTGCTGCCTCTCCATGGGATCTTGGACAGATGCCCAGGCTGCCTCAGTCTTCGCATCTCTATATCGGGTGCTATCTTCATGGCTCAGCCCATGCTGTGACCCCTTCACAGCCTCTGCAGGACTGCCAAGGAGCCTGCTCACCCTGGGAAGCCCCTCCAAGCCCCCTGGGCTGGCCTGGTCAGCTCCCGGGGGCAGGGGCAGGGGGCAGAGGCCCAGGTGCAGGCAGAGGGCACGTGTCCTTGTGCTCACTCAGTCACAAGCTCAGGGGAGGATTCCTCAGACACTCCCTGTTCATGGCAGCCTCCGTCAGGGTCTTTGCCTCCCTGGAGAGCTCTTTTGTAACCAGCGGGAAATGGGACAGATAATTGCAACTTTAAATAAGGCCAAGTTAATGCTCCCTGCCAGGCCCAGCACGGGGGACTTTCTGAGCTTTGATGGGAGGCAGTGGGGAGCCCCAGACGGCACTCGGAATCCCAGTGCTGTCACCACCTTCCTGGTGACCCCAGGCAAGTCACTGCCCATCTCTGAGCCTCAGTTTCCTAATCTGTTAAACAAGGGACCAAATGGGACCAAATCAATGAAAAGGAGCTGGCACAGTGCATTGCATGTAGTAGGTACTCGGTAGCCGGAGTCAGCATTGAGATTATTACCTTTGTTCAATACAGCTGCCATCCCACCCCACCACACACAGGTTTCTCTGGGAGCTGTTCTTGGTCCCACTGGCCTCTGGGTAATGAGGGGTGATAAAAATTGTTGTCTGAACCTCTCCCGAGCTGAGCCAACTGTGCCAGGCCTGTGCTAAGAGGGAGTGGGAGCTTTGCGTCCATACCTGTAAGTCTTGCTTTGTGTCGCATTCTCCAGATGAGGCCACTGAGGCTGCGGGCCTGGGGGTGGGAGCAGCAGAGAGGGGCCCCAGAGCATCCCATCCCAGCGGGGTGCATACCCGAGTGGCGAGATGCTTGAGGTTCCGGATCCAATGTCTCGTTTAGAGCAGGAATTCTGAGCCTGCTATCAGCACCAGCACATCTGCCGGGCCACCCCATGGTGGACCACCACCACCACCATGGGGAGTTGAGGGCTCATTGGGGAAGGGAGCTGGGCCTGGCTGTGGCCTCAGCTCCCAGGTGGACAAGCCCAGTGGCCCAGCCAGCAGCTTGGGAAGGCTGCTCCTCGGCTCACCTCTGAGGCAGGGCTGGCCTGTTGCATTTGGGGCTTGGCACAGGCTGCCTGCTCACCATCTGACAGCCCCTCCTAGAGCCAGGGGGGAGCTGTCTCCCAGGCAGCCTGGATACCGGGTGCCACTGAGTCCCACTCAGCATTGCAGGATCTCTGCTCTTGTCCAAACGTCAGGCTAGGAAAGGGCATTAGACACACTGGAAGAGATGCCTGAGCTAAGTCTTAAAGGATAAAGAGGAATTGTCCAGGTGAAGTAGGTGGGCATCCTGGGCAGAGGCAGCTGGGGCAGGTGAAGGAGGCCAAAGGAAAGCCTCGCACATTTAAGGGGCGCCTTTCTTGCCATAGGCCTTGCTCCGGCTAGTCTGCTTGTCTGCCTGCCATGCCCCCATCTTCTCAAAGAGGGTTCCAGGTAGGGGTGTGACCGAGAGCAAAGGCTCGGCAGTGGTAGACAAGAAGGCAGTGAGTAGACTGGCCTTGTGGGGTGGAGGGAGGTGCATGTGGGGTCAGAGGTCAGGGCCAGCCCACCAAAGGCCTTGAATGTCAGACTGATCTCAATGGTGCCCTCAAGGCAGGTGATGGAAGCATCTCTGCCTGGCCAGTCAGCACCTGGTCAGCTTCCCAGAGCAGCACCTGCCCTGGAGGCCCATAAAATCACAGGTGAGGGTTGTGGTGACTTCCCCTGGAAGCTTCTGTGACTTCACGGGATAATCTCTTGAATGGGCAAGAAGTCTCCTCTGCCGCTACCCCCTGCCAGAAGCCCAGGAAAGCACACTGTGGCTGTCATGGCCTACCTCACATTCCTCCTAGAGCAGGCAGTGCCCCCTTCCCGACACTTGGCAGGCTGCAGAGACACCCACAGCTTGTGGCAGGAAGAGCACCAGACTCAGATCCGGGTGGCCTTGTCCCCCCACCCGTTTCCCTTCCTTGCAGACAGCCTCCCGCCTCCAGATCACACCATGCCTGCTCCCTGATTCGATGCTGCCACCCTTGGGCCTGGAAGTGCCCCCTTCCTGATACCACCACCCGCTTCAGCCTTTACCTTAGATTGTGGACTCCCCAAAGTCTCCTTGCGGTCATGAAAGGAGTTTGGGTCACATAGCCCAGAAATCAAAGTCCACCTTCCTCCCTGACTTGCAGGGGATCTTGGTCTACTAACTTGGTCTCAGCCTCAGTTTGCTTATCTGCAAAACGGGGACAATGATATGTCCCTTGGAGGGTCTGGAGAGGCTTAGAAGAATGCAGATGCGATCCTGGACATCCATTGCCTGGCGCAGTGCCTGACATAGAGCAGGTACTCAGCGAACAGTCTCCATGACGAAGGGGTGCTGGGTGGGGGTGGTGTTCCCTCACCTCCTGGCCAGTCTCCTCCCCACACCTGGCTCACGGCGCCCCCACCCCACCCCAGTGTCTTGTCCACCCTGTGGGTCCCCTCAGTTCAAGTCATGTTCTTGCTCAGGCCTTTTCACTGTCATAACTCTTCCATGCTTGGCCATCCCACGATCTCCAGCCCCTCGTGCCAGAAGCTCCCCGGCCTGGCTCTTTGTCTGGCATTGCTGGGGAATGAACAGTAACAGATGATGGAGACATGGAGGCTCTGATCATGAAGATGGTGATGAGAACTTGCTGGGAGGCTCTCCTGTGAAACATCAACACATGAGAAAATGCCCCAGCAGAGCTGTCTGCTCACCCACCCGAGCTGCCAGGCATGGTTTGCAAGTGAGCCCAGGGAGCAGGCGGAGTCTCACTGCGCAGAGATGGTGCCCTGGGGCTTCTGTCACTGCAGTCACACTGTGGAGGGCCCCAGAGGAGGAGCTGGAGGAGAGTGTTAACACGGGAGGGAATCAGGCCTCTGGAAACAGCCCCTCTGGTTCAGCCACTGCTCTCAGAATGAGCGAGGGCTTTGGAGCCATCATACCTGGGTGGGATCTTTGCTCTACCCTGACCTGCTGTGTGGCCTGGGGCAGCCCTCTGCACCTCTCTGCTCCGTAGGCTGAAATTTCCTCATCTGTAAAATTGACTGGTTACCCAAGAGCATGCAGCGACAGCCGAACCAGGCCACTCCCCTTCAATGGCTCCCTGCTGCCCTTGGGGTGGTCGTAGGTATTTGGCCTGGCATTCAAGGCTCTGTGGAGTTCAGTGCTCTTCTCCAGGGCCTGCTTTCCCCCTCGTGCAGCTCCCTGCAGGGGCTGTGCTCATTCCCTCCTCCCTGCCTTTGCATAAGCTGTTTCTTCTGCCTGGACCACTCTCTCCTCTCAGTTCTTCCCCATTCTCTCCTTCCAGCCTGGCTGTCTTCTGCTCATTCGTTGGGATTCAGGCCAGGTGTTACTCATGGGGAGGCCTCCTTGGACTCCCAGGCAGGGTTAGGGTCCCTCTTCTGTTGTGGGGTATGTCTGTTTATGCCTGAGACCCCCTTCTAGACTGTAGTGGGATCTCAGTGGGGGCTGAATTTGGGCTCGAGTTCTTATTCACTGGGTCCTCTGTGGGGTGGGGTGGGCCTCAGCCACATCCATGTCTGATATAATGGGGAAGTCAGGTCTACAGGCCAGGGTGGGGCCCAGTGAAAGGGACTGTCAGGAGGCAGAGGGAAAGCAGATTCAGAGGCAGCAGGACAGAGGCCAGGATGCCAATCTGACCAAGGGGCCACATCCAGGGATAGGGTGTGGAACGTGGGAAGTCCTTGGGAATTGGGGGTGGGAGCCATTACGGGTTCAGAGTTTGTCTCAAATCAGCACATTTCTTGAGGTCATTGACAGTGTCTATTTTCAATTCTCTGGTACTTAGCATAGGCCTGGCACACAGTAGGTGTTCCATAAATGCAACTGACTGGTTAGGAGGAATGGGTAGGTAGATGGGTAGCAGATTTCTGGATGTACAAGTGAGTGGTGTGCATGGATGGACAGGCAAATGAATGGTCATGTGGATAGATAAATGAAAGGAAAACCGAGGGAGGTTGGTTCAGTGACAAGATGGATGGGTGGGTGGGTAGGTGGGCAGATAGATGTGTGGATGGCAAGGAGGCAGAATGATTTCATAAATAGTGGGTGGGATCGGGTGGGTCAGTGGATGCATGAGTATAAGAATGGATGGGTGGGTTGGTGGGTAAGGGAACAGGTGGATGGATGGATGGAAGGATAAGGGTATGCAGGTGGGTAAATAGTAGGTAGGCGGGTGAATGGATGGCAGGGTAGTTGATGGATGACTGCAAGGGTTGGATAGTTGGAAAGGTAGATGGATGAGTGTGTGTATGGGTCAATGGGTGAATGAATGAACAGTAAAATTTCATGTGGCTAAATGCCTGACATATTGCCCAGAAGCAGAGGGGTGGTCTGGATTCTGGGATTTGAGTTAATTGTCCTTCACTGGGAGAAACCAGTGCCAATTAGGCAAATAGATCCAGCCCCAGCAGGTCCTGCAGCAGGCTTGCTAATTGACTCCAACCTGTCAGATCCCAGCTTGGACTTACAGTGGCCTGTGTCTTATTGATTTGTAATTTACACTGCACACACATCTAAAAACATTTGAGGTGACTTATAATATTAAACCTGCATGCAACAGGACAGTTAAAAATAAGATGAGAAAGCGAGAGGCCACAGAGCATAGTGGTTAAAAGCGTACTCGGTTCTGCTGCTTACTAGCTGTGTGATATTGGGAGGATTGCTTAACCTCTCTGAAGCCCCCATCTGTAGGAGGAGAGTGGAAGAGATGAAGGCAGGAGGGGAAGTTGGTTTAACAGGGAAATGTAGGATGAATGGTGAATGGATACCTAAGTGGGAGGCTAGATGTATAGCTGGGTAGATGTATGGATGATTGGACGAGTGGAATGGTAGATGGATGGATAGGGTGAGTGTGAGTGTGGATGGACGAATGGATAGATGGGCAATAGGTAAATGCGGACAGTAATAATTGGGTCTCATGGTTGTGAGCAGCAGACGAGTGATAGCATAGTAGTTGGCACTAAGTAAGCATTTTGAGTTTTATAGTCCATGCAGCTGTCCTGATACCAGTGACCATATTTCCTAGAGGAAAAGCCCAGACACCCAGACTGATGGTGTGATCAGGGAAGAGCATTTGATGTCCAGGTATGCTGGGGGTGGGGATGAGGTGGGGGTAGGTGGTTTTAACCGAGAGCCTGAGGGCTATCACAGCAAACTAGACCAGCTGCCAGCAAGGTGCTCTCCGTCGGGCTGGGCTGATAAGTAAAAGTCATGGGGCCTAGGGCCGAGGGTGGCAGTGGGAGACACACATTGGACTGTGGGAGCCCCAGTGCTGGGTTCATCAGGAAAGGCTTCTCAGAAGAGGTGACATTCGAGGTGGATCTTGGGTGTCCCGTAAGGTGAGAAGGACAAGGAACATTGCAGGGGGGACGGGGCAACACCGTGAGTGCCAATCTGCAGAGCAGGAGCAGAGGAGCTGCAAAACACTTAGCAGGCACTCAGAAGGAGGGCAGACTGTAAACACCAGGCCAGTGCTGGCTGTGAGAACCAGCCTGATGTGTCAGGAAGGCTCAAGGGCAGTAGTCCTGGGTTCAATTTCTGACTTGCTGTGTGACCTTGGTCAAGTCACCTAACCTCTCAGAGCTTCAGCTTCCTTACTTATAAAATGCCTCCTGCCTCCCTTAGCCACCAGAAGGGGGTCCCAGCTCTGCCACATCTTGCTAAGTGATGGTCTCTCTGGCTTAACTCTCCTCTTCTTTGAAATGTCTGTGACAATTGTTCCCAACTGATGGATCATGGTTAGGATCTCACAAGATGAAGCTGGAAAGTGCTCAGCATGGCACCTGGCACAGTAATGTCAGTGCCATCATTATATTTTCATTAACCTACTTAAAAGGAGGGAAGGGTCTATAATTCATGTAAGTAAAAGGGCTTTAAAGATTAAAACTCACCAGGCCAGTGCTGGCTGTGAGAACCAGCCTGATATGTCAGGCAGGCTCAAGGGCAGTAGTCCTGGGTTCAATTTCTGACTTGCTATGTGACCTTGGTCAAGTCACCTAACCTCTCAGAGCTTCAGCTTCCTTATTTATAAAATGGGACTAGTAACAGGCGTCCCGGAGGGTCGTCGTGAGGACCAGCACGGCTCTTATGTGTACACGGCTGTTTCCGTCCCTACCTCCCGTCTCCCATCTTTCCCTCCCCCAGCAAGCGCTGGTGTTCATTTACTACCCACCCCACCCCCCTGCAACCCCTTCCCAGACCCCCATCCATCATCCTGTCCTTTGCGGAGGTTAAGTGGGTCCCCAAGCAGCGAATCCAAACTCTCCTGAAGTCCTGGCTGCACAATGCGGCCCGCTGTTAGCGAGCAACCCGGCTGGCCCAGAGGATTGGGTTTCAGCGGGGCGGCCGGCACTGGCGGATGCCCAGGCCAGCCGCCGGCAGGCGGGGGACAGATGGAAGGGCCGGCATCACAGGGACTGCTCCGCCTGGGCCTGAGAAAACAAGAGCAGTCTCCAGGCGGGCAACCGAGGCAGAGAAGGGCCTCAGAACGGCAGGGGGACAAAGAGGGGTATGTGCTGGCAGAAGGATTTTGCATTAGCTGGGTCCCGTTTTTGAGAGCCTGAGGGCGGAGCGGGAGGCTGAGCTGGAAAAACAACGCGCTGCCTGTTGGCAGGTTTCACTCTTAGTCTTCCCGAGCTGGCCCAGGGCTCCTGCGGCACTGCCACCTGAGCTCACCTTGCTTTGGGCCAGTGACCCCGAGACCCTCTTAGCTGCTGTCCCTCATCTGGTTTTCAGAAGAGGGGCCTCAGGAAACCCAGTTGGGCTGATGTGGGTTCAAATCCAACTCTGCTTCTTCTGACTCTGACTTTGGGCAGGTCTCTTACCCTCTCTGCATCGGTCTCCTCATCTGTGTAATGGGGATAACAGTGCCAGCCTTGCATGTGTACAGAGTGGTTAGCACAGGGCCTGACACTGAGGGCATGACACACAAAAGCTGTGATCCTCAACCCCTTCTATGAGGCAGCATAGCCTGGTGGCTTCTGTGTCAGACAGACCAAAGGGGTCAAATCCTGCCCCGCCACTCACTGGCTGCATGGTCTTGGGGGAGTCCTTGATCTCTCTGAGCCTCGGTTTCCCTTTAAGATTGCTCTGGGATGTCAGTGAGACAACGCCTGCTCACCACTGGACTCCTTGAGTGTTAGCGGTCTTCTCTGGGCCTAAGTCTTAGCTCCTCTGGGCCTAAGCTAAGCTAAGAAAAGAGCGGCCCAGCCTTTGCATGTTGTAAGAGCGCTTTGCTCCCAATGCCTCCTTGGATCCCCAAAGTGACGTATACAGAGCAAGAATTCTGTGACCCTATTTTACAGATGAGGAAACTGAGGCTCAGGTGACTTTTCCAAGTCACGCAGTTTATTGATGGCCTTGAATTTTATCTATTGATTCCTGACTGTTGCCTACTCTTGGAATTTCTAATATTGGACTGTGGAGAGAATGCCCCAACTCCCAGCCATTGATAACCCACATCTAGCTTCCAGGCTGTGGCTGGCATCTCACCAGGCTGTGGTAGGGTAGACAGACGATTGAACAGACATTGTGATTGAGTTGCCTCAGCCCCATCAGCCTCAGACAGGGAGCAACTGGAGCTGCTGGGAAGGGTCCAGAGCAGCATCTGCTGCTTGGGTCACATACCAGGCTGATCTGCTGTCTGGGCTGTGGGCTGTTGGCCAGTCTATGCAAAGACCCTAGGGAATAGCTACTACGTGCCTGTTCATCTTTGAAATAGACCATGTTCTCAGGACAGACCCTATCACTGCCCTCCTCAGGAATCCTCCATAGCTCCCTATTACCTATGGGACAAGATCCAAACTCTTAGGTCCCACATTTGAGGCCTTATAGGTCCTGGCCCCACCCTGCTACTATGTCCTTCCCTGAAGCATTCTGTTCCCACCGCATGGCACAGACAGTCCAGCATGGTGCAGTGGTGAAGAACCTGGCCTTTGGTGCAAGGCAGATGCGGTTCCACCACTCCCTGGCCATGAAAACATTGAACAATCTCTCCTAACTTTAGTTTTCCCATCTGTAAAGGGAAAATAGAACCCACTTTACAAATGGTTATGATGAAATGAGATAACGAATGCTAAACTCTTAACCTGGAGTCCACCAGTGAGAACCAGTCCTCGGGTTTTACTGTTTCATACCTCTGTGCCTCTGGTTCTACTGTGCCCTCCACGTGGCATGCCCCTCCCCTCTTCTCCCAGCTCAAATGCCACCTCCTCTGAGAGGTCTTTGCTGACTCCCTGGTCAAAGCCCTGCCTTCTTCCCCTGGATTTGCTGGCTGCTGGCCTGGGCCAGCCATTTCACTCCGCTTCTCCCTGGAGAAAGTTCACATGTCAGGCCCTAGTTTGGAAGCTCTTTGAGGGGAGGACCTGCTGATCTGTTTCTGTGTCCCAGTGCCCAGCACAGAGCCTGGCACACATTAGGTAGAGTAGACTTTCACTGAATGCCATGGTCTTGTTACTTAAGGAGAATATTCAGAGACAGCTGCCAGGAAAAAGGAGCCTTTGAGTTAAGTCTTGGAAGAGAAGTTAGCCAGGCTAACAAAGCTGGAAGGGCCATGCATTCCAGGCAGGAAAATGTGGAATGGTTAAGTCACCAAGGCCCAAGGAAACACAGTACCTTCTGCAGGCAGAAGGAAATTCAGGGTGGCTGGACACTGGAGATGTGGGAGAGCATGGCCAGGAGGTAATGAGCTGGCCCAGTCAGCAGGGACTTTGAGTGCATTGTTGAGAAGCTACGACTGTATCCTGCTGGCAGTGGGAGCTCTGAGGGGCATTAAGCTCCGTTAAGACATGATCAGACGTGGGCTTTAGAAACACCACCCAGCCGCCATGTGGCTGTCGGTTGAATACATCTACTGTGTGCCGGAACCAGTTCCAGTGCTAGAGATAAAGTGGTGAAGGAGGCAGACACAGAGCCCCACCCAGAATGAGGGCCCTGGGAAGACAGCAGATCTAACAGGACTCACCTACATGATGTTACTTAATCCTCACATGGCCCATTTTACAGATGAGGAAACTGAGGCCCAGAGAGGATCACAGGCTTACCTGCACTCACACACTAGAGAGTGCCAGAGCCAAGGTGCTAGCGTGGACAGTCTGCCCTGTCCCTCTGCTGTCCTCCCCACTTTCCCCTCCTGTCTTCACTCAGGCCCACACAGAGGGAGAGAAGAAACCCATACAAAAAGCCCCAGCAATTTATGAATGAGCGTGTTGTCTGCTTTGTAAGGCTATAGCTGCTGCATCTTTAAAATAGCACAGATGTAGAATGAGAGAGAAGTGGATTCAAATCCCAGTCCTGCCTGTGTGTCCTTACACAGCTTGCCTCACCTCTCTGACCTCAGATTCCACAGCTGTAAAATGGCATTAATAGTATGTACCCCACAGGTTGTCTTGAGCCTGAAGCCGTGTTTAGAGTGCCCGGCTCAGTGCTTGGCACACAGTGGGTGGTAATGAAAGCTCCTGCTGTCTTTGGAACTCTCACATGCTGTCACTAGTGTGGACAGCAGTGTCTGGGCCCTAGAGAATGATGGCCCAGGAGGGGGTCCAACAGAGCTGACCAGGGGGGATCGGAGAACGGGGGCAGCCACCTGCCCCAGGCTGAACACAGGGGCTGTGGGGGGATGGTAGCCTCTACAGGGCCCCATGCAGCCACCTTTTTGTTGGCTCAACACTAACGACTTCAGTGTGTCTCCCCTTTTAGCTCAAATATTTCTGAAATGCACACTGCTCATTCACACATAGCCAGAGGGGCCTACAGGCCTCCCCAGCCTGTGCAGTCAGGGCCTCCTGATTGCTTTCCTCTGTGCAGTCGATGGGAAGGAGGGGGTGAGGGTGCACTGGGGCTCGGGCCAAGCCACTCCCACGGCCGGAACCCTGTTTTCCCACCAAGGAAGGCACTCTGGGCTGGTGGCTGGAGACCCTGGTTCCAACTTTCATCTGGATGCTAAGAATCTGTCCATACAGTCCAGCTTCATCTAGCCATTGGCATTTTCTTAAATGGCCCCTGACAGCATCCAGGGCTCTCTGGAGTGGGAGTGCCCAGAGGCAAGTGAAAGGGTGTGTTAGGCAGAGGGGGTGGCACCAGGAAGGTTGGCAAGGATGTGGACAGGTAGACATGACCTTTACCGGGCAGCCAAGCTCAGCCCCCAGCTCTCACCATTCCTTGTCCCACCCTCACTCCATTCAAGTGTCACTTCCTCCAGGAAGCCATCCCTAAATTGGGCATTTTCTTCCTCTCCTTCCACACCCAGATCCCACGACCCATCATACCCCACGCACATGCCCGCTGCAGTCTTTGTCACATTGTGTAGTGATTATCTGTGTACAACAAAAAGTTTCCCCTGCATGAGGGATTGTCATTGTCACTGTGGGGATGATGGGATGGGGACATTTCCAGCACTTCAGAGGCAGCTTGGTAGAGCCTAGCGGTCCCCAAAGTGTGGGAAGTGAAATGCTGTTAGGTAATTTGCAGATGAACATTTGTGTTTATTTTCCTTCTTGTAATGGCAAGTGATACTGGTTTCCCATTTATAATGATAACTCTTTCCTCTTTAAAATGCACTTAAGAAAAGGAGAGCCAGTTGGGAGAAAAACAGTAGCTAAAAAACAGTACAGGTCGTAGGTGGAAATGGCTAAAGTCATGAGTGTCATCCTGATGGAGCAAAACACGTAACATGTGTTCAAACCCTACAGTTTTGTGGGTGGAGACATTTCAGCCTTCAGCTGAAGCTCCACCATGTCCCACGCCCTGTGCTGGGTCTTGGGGGCAGGCCGAATGTGGAGGAGGAGAAAATCAGAAAGAGCAGTGTGTGTGAGGTGCAGGGGTGGGAGAGAGCAGCACAGACTGTACAACGGAGCACAGCCTGTGAATGGAATAGATGTGTGACCTTGGGCAAGTTCCTACACTTAGCAAGCCTTGGTTTTCCCATCTGTGAAATGGGGCGGTAACAACTATCTCTAGGCATTGTGAGAATATTGGTGAGGGTCTCAAGCTCCTAAACAGCAGGGTATGTGTAGAAGGAAGGAGATCCAGGTGATAGAAATAGAGCTTAGCTTTCTGAACCTACCCAGGTTCCTGGGGCAAGAACTACTAACTCCAGATCCCCTGGGGGAACTGAGTTTGACTCTAGTACTTGGTTTGAGAGGAACAAAGAGGACATTCAGGGTATCCCACGAACGCAACTTCAGACAGACCAGGAAGGGCTCCCCAGAGCCTAGGGCCCCCAAGCGAGAGTCTGATGTTTGTCAGATATTGGTAAGCACGGTCAAGGGTGTTGGGGGAACCTCTTGGACCAGCCTTTACTTTGAGGAAGCACCTAATGAGCCCAAAGGAAATGGTGCGTGTGCAGACACTGGGTCAGCCAGAAAGAGCCACACTCGGTCTGAGAAAGAACAGCTGCCACTCACCACGGATCCTCTTTGTGCTGGGCTCTGAGCTAACACCTCCCCATCTCACTGAGTCCTTCTATCCACACTCGGAAGGTACTGTGGCCATTTTCCAGGTGAAGAAACTGAGGCTTCAAAAGGTTACAGGTCCAAGGTTACAAGGCAAGTAGGTGGCAGAGTGGGTGTTAGAATCCAGGCCTCTCTGACCTTCCAGCTCTGCTTATGTGCTTTTTTGCAGAGGGTGGAGGGAGGTGTCAACACTGAAAAGCAAAAGACCTAGAGGAAGTTGAGGGTAGAGTACCTTGGGTTCCCCCCCCCACAGCCCAGAGGGTAACGGCTTTCACAGGGCCAGGCTTCCTGGCAAAGCCCAGGACTGGTGTGGGGAGAAAAACACGGGAGGTGGCTGCCTTCCACATCCTTCCCCGGGGATCTGCAAACTTCACGCTCCCACTTACCACCTTCCTGTCTGTGAGCCACCCAGCCCATCGATTTCCAGTCCTTCTGAGATCCTCCCCTGGCTTGTTGCAGATGTGGTGGGAGGCAGAGGGGGGCAGCAGAATCCACCCCCACACCCCACTGGCCTGAGCTCCCTGGGAGCCCAGAGTTGGAGCACCAGCTTTTAGTGTGCGACTTCTGGCAAGTCGTTTGCCCTCTCTGGGCCTGAGTTTCCACCGGTACAATGAGGATGTCAACTCACAGCCCCTCCTCTGGGCTGTGGAATCCTCTAGTGCTTGGCCTCTGGGTCAGCCCAAGAATCCAGCCGAGGGGTGGGGGCCACCTGCTTGGTGGGCTGGCCTCCCCCACCAGACCCCTTCCTAGTCCCAGGCAGAGTCTCCTCTGCCTTGTTCCACACAGCTCCTAGCAGCTGTTCCTTGGGCCCAGGCAGAGAGCCCAGCTTGGCGCGTCTCTGGCTGAGACCGATGAGAGAAAACAGGTTAAAAGTTCAGCCCTTGTTCTCTCCAGGAAGAAAAATCTGTAGCATTCCGAGTGTGAAAAAGAACCCTTTTTTCAGCTCTGAAGGAGCACAATAGAACTTCCCTCCAATTTGCCATCAAAAAGATGCCCTTGGCACTGGACTCCACCATCCCTGGCACCCCCTCCCCCCTCCCCAGCCTCCAGTTCAAAGGGACACAGTGACCGCAAACACGGCCACAGGCGGTCATGGGGTCACTGCTGCATCCTGTCTTGTCAGCTCCTGGGTCTGACCAGGGTCACCTCTGGCTAAATGCTTCCCCCTAGCCACGCTGCCCCTGCCCTACTTCCAGACCTCAGGGGCCGGGACACTACATATCCTGCCCCACTCTCCTTGCGCTAGTTTGTTCAGCCCAGGCCATCAAACTAAGTCTCTAGAAGTTTTATAGGGTAGGAGGCAGGAGATCTGCAGCTCCCACTCTGCCACCAACTCACATGGCATCTTTAGGAGTCTCTTCCCTTCTCTGTGCCTGAGTTGCCCTGTCTTCAAAATGAGGCAGCTGGGCTGGATCAGAGACAGTATCTCGAACAGTGGGTGCCAGTTTCCTGGAGCGCTGTGGTGAGAAGCACTGTGCAGCCACAGAATGTGGAGATTGACTAGTGATGTCTGCCCTGGATGCAGAATTGAATAGTAGCAAGCATGGCCACTTAGCTAAGTGCTGTGGAAGGTCCCACTATGACCTTTTAGGTCTCTCCGCCTACTCTCTCATAGCTGCGTGTATTTCACTGGTCAGGGACCAGACTGTCAACTGCTCCATAGCAAGGACTCAATATTCACTATTTTCCCTGTCAAGGTACCCAGCACAGTGCCTGATACATAACAAGCATCAGGATATATTTGTTGAATGAATCCTTGAAAGGGAACAATTTAAATCTGTTCAGTGCATTGCAATTCAGTTCAAAAATTGTTTTGAATCTCTTGTGGCAGGGAAAGAGTAGAGGGGAGGGGTCCTGTGGATCTGGGGTAAATGGTAATCTCTCTGGTCCTGGGGATCTCCTTTCAGCATTGGCTCCTTCTCTCCAGCTGCTGGAATGAGGGGGGCCAGAAGGGTCTGAGTGGTTCAGAAGCTGATCTGAGTTTCCTGAACCCTGAGAGGGCAGGTGACAGACTGGCCCCCTGGGCACAGTGCTCCCCCTCAACACCTCTCCACCCCCAGAGCCCTATCTGAGGAGCAAGTTAACCAAGACCCAGGGGAGGAGGCCTAGGAATGGGGACACGATGGAGGACTCCAGTTTCCTCCAGGGTCAGGGTATCCCCCACAGGAAGTGCGGCCCAGAGGGCAGAAGTCACCTAACTGAAGGGAGTCCCCTCTAAGGCCTACGTTCCAGTTTTTGAGAATTTGATGCAAGCTTAAAAGCAAACAGACACCCCAAGTTTGACAAAATTTTGAAGGTTTCTGGTTGGACTCTCAGTTTATTTGAAAGATCCCAGTTTAAGTACCTACCCCAGCAGTAAAGTAAACCACCTAGGTTGGTGAGACAGGATTGGCTGGGAGGGTTAGGCAAGACCTTGAGGAGAAGGGCGGGAGTTGGGTCCTAAGGGGTGGAGCCTGGAGGAGTGGAACCAGATGATTGGCTGGAGCATGGGAGTGGGTGGGATTATGGAGAGAGAGAGGCAGGACCTACAGGAAGGGTAAGCTGGAGGGTTAAAGCCAGATGATTGGAGCAATGGAAGTAGGTAGTGCTCTGTGAGGAAGACCCTGGGGGTGGGGTCTTGGGGTGATTGACAGTACTCCGCAGGCGAGTGGGTGGTGACTCTGCTTTCCCCACAGAAACGCTGATGGACTCAACCACCGCGACGGCGGAGCTGGGCTGGATTGTGCATCCTCCAACAGGGGTAAGTTAGTGGTCCCCAGACTTTGCCTGGTTCTCCAGGAATCCTCGGGTTCTGCTGCAGGGCCTGGATGCCCCCTCACATTGCAGTCCCTTTCCCTCCTTCAGGGAGCGGGGCTGGGCCTCTCATCGCCCCACCCTCCTGGTCCCCTAACATTAATGGAGTGCCAGTTACCATGACAACATGCTGGGTGCTTTCAGCCTTGATTCTATGGAGTCCTCAGGGCAAGGCTGAGAAATAGGTACCCGCAATACCCCCATTGTACAGATGAGGGAAGCGAACTGTCATTTCCTGAGCACCCACTGTATGTCAGGTACTGTACCAAGGAGGCACCTTTACACACATCTCCAATCCTATGGGGAGGAATCTTCTATTTTACAAGTGAGGAAACTGAGTCTCAGAGCTGGAGCCATCTGCAAGGGGCCCTACAGCTAGTAAGTGATAGGGCTTAGGTTTGTATCCAGGACTGTGACCAAGTATTCCGGGCTCCCTTTCTGGGTCCCCGTTGCACAAAGCTCCCCCTCCCTGAGCGCTTATGATTACACTTCCTTGGGTTCGGTGGTCAGAGTCTGCATCAGCTGTGAGCTGTCCGAAAACAAGATGGAGCACAATTTGGGATCCCTCCTTCTTCCCACAAGCAGCCCAGCACTTGCGTTCAGGCTGTGGGGTCAGGCATGCCTGATATTCTCTCCAGTTCTTCCACTCACCAGCTGTGCAATTTGGGGCCAGTTCCTTAACCTGTCTGAGCTTTAGTTTCCTTCTCAATCAAGTGGTGATGATAATCTCTTCCTCACAGGTCTGTTGTCACATTTTCCTACAAAGCGTCTAAGCACAGTGCCTGGCAGAGAGAGGCCCCAGTACTGAGTAGCTACAATAACTATCAGCAGTGTCATCATCAGTTTTAATATCATTCCCTCCTCATCCCCCTACTCCCTGCGGAGGGCTCCTGGCCCCTGCTGCCCATCCCTTCCCTTCCCCCCACCCCAGCTCCTCTGCTGGGACTCAGCTGCTGCCCCAAGGAGATGCCTAGCACACCACCCCGCCTCCAGGCCTGTACTCTCAATAGGCAGGGCCCCAGGGTCAGGCTTCTTTCTGTGGCTCTTTCTTGTCACCAATTTTCCATCTGCGAAGGCGGCTGGGCCCACAGCCCCACCCTGCCAGTAATGAGGCCAGGCTGGGCTGCAGGGCCCCCGGACGCAATTATTTGGGGTGTTTAGGCTGCAGGGCCTCCGCATGTTAATTAGAGAGAGGGGAGAAAGGCAGAGTGCTCTAATTAAGTGCTCTAATTAAGTTCTGAAGAAGAGCAGTGGTTGTAACAAGGGGCTGACTTTGTCACATGGTGCCATCAAAAAAAAAAAAATTAAAAGCAATCTAGGGAGCGTCAGATCCACTGTTGAAGTAGAGGCTGGGCCAGCAGGCTACGGCTCAGCCTTCCCCTTCCCCAGACACACTCGACCTCAGCGTCAGCCCTCCCTAGGCCAGCAGCCACTGCTCCGCCCCATGCAGACTTGGCCCAGAGAATCTGGGGGAGGTTAAAGGACAAAGAACCCCCACTTGAGGGTAACATCTCTCCCACTACCTGCCCCCACCTTGCCACAGTCACATTGGCAGTTGGGGAAATAGAGGCTCAGAGAGGGGAGGTGATTTGCCTAAGGTCACACATCAAGTTAGCCGAGCTGGGGCAAAGCCCAGGACTCCCAGAGTGCTGTTGGGTCCTTGTGCTTCGAGGCAGTATGGGCAAGTGTGGGGATAGGTCTGGGTGTGTGCGACCTGTAGCAAGTGACTTCCAGTCTCCACCCCCTCATCTGTAAAATGGGGATAACCATACATGTCATGTGTGATAATCAATGACAAAAAAATGAGATGCTCTTATAGAACCCACTCCAGGCTCAGCACAGGTGGGAAGAAGCATTGGCTGTTGGGCCCCCTTTGGGGTTACTCCAGGTGAAACCAGCCCAAGGCTAGGAGGGCATGGAAGTGTGAATAAAGGTTTACTGTGGGAGTGAGCTTGGCCTGTGAGGGTCTCAGGAGAGAAGCCTGTGCCCTTCTGTCCCCACCTTCCCGCGGCCCTGCCCAGCCCCTCCAGCAGTGGGCTCAGGAACCCAGCTGGGTGTGTGAAGCCCAGGCCAGGGCTCAGTGAGCACGCAGAAGCACCTGCCCCCGTTTGGGGGTGTGTGTGGGGTCTCCCTCCAGGCACTGTCTTAGCCACCTCAGGCCCCAGAGCAGACTGCTATCTCTGGAAAGGCCCCATTCCCCCCATCACAGGGGCAAGGACTCTTCTTCCATCAGACTAGGGTTCCCAAGGCAAGGACTGTGTCTCCCTGGTCCAAGAGGGAGCTCCCAGCAGGCAGAAGTTCTGTCTCCCCCCTCAGACTGGTGGCTCCCCAGCACAAAACTACGTCTGCTCTCAGCAAAGGAGGCTCCCTCAGAGTGGGCCTTGCCCTGTTCTCCCTTCTAGGTGGGAACTTCCCAGGAACAGGCCAGGTCTCCTCTCTCAGACCAGGGATCCCCTGGAGTGAAGGGTGCATCTCCCATATTGGCCAGGGGGACACTGAGAGCAGAGTATGTGCCCTTCCACTCAGACTACGTGGCCCCCCCCATAGGCTGGGAAATCCTTCAGGGCCAAGGCCATGTCTCCACTAGGCTTGGGAGATCTCTGACAGTAGGGATCGTGTCTCTGTCATCGGACTGGAAGACCCTATAAGACAGAGTCTGTGCCTCCCCCATTAGACTAGGAGACTCCTGATGTCAGACTGGAGGATTTCCCAAGGTGGGGCTCTGTGTCTCCCCTCCAAGATAAGGCATTCCCCGTGGCTGGGCCCTTGCCTACCCTGCCTGATGAGCATTTCACCCACAGTGGGAAGAGGTGAGTGGCTACGATGAGAACATGAACACGATCCGCACATACCAGGTGTGCAATGTGTTTGAGTCGAGCCAGAACAACTGGCTACGGACCAAGTTCATCCGGCGCCGTGGTGCCCACCGCATCCATGTGGAGATGAAGTTCTCAGTGCGTGACTGCAGTAGCATCCCCAGTGTGCCCGGCTCCTGCAAGGAGACCTTCAACCTCTACTACTATGAGGCCGACTTTGATTCGGCCACCAAGACCTTCCCCAACTGGATGGAGAACCCGTGGGTGAAGGTGGACACCATTGCGGCCGACGAGAGCTTCTCCCAGGTGGACCTGGGTGGCCGGGTCATGAAGATCAACACCGAGGTGAGGAGCTTTGGGCCCGTGTCCCGCAGCGGCTTCTACCTGGCCTTCCAGGACTATGGTGGCTGCATGTCCCTCATCGCTGTGCGTGTCTTCTACCGCAAGTGTCCCCGCATCATCCAGAATGGTGCCATCTTCCAGGAGACACTGTCGGGGGCCGAAAGCACATCGCTGGTGGCTGCCCGGGGCAGCTGCATCGCCAATGCTGAGGAGGTGGACGTGCCCATCAAGCTCTACTGTAACGGGGATGGCGAGTGGCTGGTGCCCATTGGGCGCTGCATGTGCAAAGCGGGCTTCGAGGCCGTGGAGAATGGCACCATCTGCCGAGGTAAGGGCCACGTGGGGCATGTGCCTCCGCAGGTACGGGATTTGGGCCTGGCAGCTGGGAACTCAGGCTGGTGAGAGCAGTGGCCTGCAGCTGACCATTAGCACTATTTGGCCAAGGTTTCCAAATCCGCAGCCATTGTTCAGCTTCTTAGAGGGAGGCATGTGAACGGCACTTCTTGAATGGTGGTATATGTGTATGTACTTCAGGGGGTATGCAAGATGATTTTAGGAAAAAGGAGGATAAAACTTTCTAAGTTTCTCATTTTAATTACTATATGAATATTAACAGCAAGTAAACAAAAATGGTATCGTTTACTTTTTTAAGAAAATGTGTAAGTCATAATAAATAACATTTATGAGTCACTACTGAGCTTTTGCTGTATCAGTCAATATAGGCCAGGCTAGACTGAAGTGACAAACTAAGGAAAGCTTGCTTCTTGGTGGGTGCTCACATCTCCTGGTTCAGCTTGGACTTCCTCCCTCTGGGAGCCGAGCACGGGAAGGAGCCACCACTTGGAGTGTTGCAATCACCAGGACAGAAGGAAGCAGGCAGTGTGGCAGATTGTATACTAGCTCTAAAGCCTCCCTTACACAGCAGTCCACATGTCACTCCTGTGCACATTTGCAGTGGCCAAACCAAGCCACGTGGTTACTTCCAAATCATAGAGATGGTGAAACACAAGCCCACTGGAAGCCAGCCTCTTGACTCCCATTCTTACTCTGTGCTAACCACTCTGTGTGTCCGGCTCATTTGATCCTC
Organism: Manis javanica; assembly: GCF_040802235.1. Classification (NCBI taxonomy): domain Eukaryota; kingdom Metazoa; phylum Chordata; class Mammalia; order Pholidota; family Manidae; genus Manis; species Manis javanica. Next base: position 16,832,306 of record NC_133159.1, read on the forward strand.
ACAAGAACCATGTGAGAGAAAGCACCATTTTATATGAGGAAGTCATGGCTCAGCTTGTTCATACAGAGGGTAGGGATGGGGCCAGGAGCCTGGCCCAGGTCGTGTGATTCTGAGCCCACACTCTTATCCCTGTGCTACCTCAGGTAAGTTAAGGAAAAATTACTGAGTAAACAATAGTGCAGGTAGTGTTTGATTGTGGCCCAGAATCATGAAGGTGATTTGCAAACATAAGTTTGTAATGGATACTGTACAGTAAAAAAGAAGGCTGTGAAGGTAGATAGACGTGGGTTCAGATCCCAGCCCTGCCAGTTACTGCCTGGCTGTCATGGGCCAAGTGTGAAACCTTCTTTCATAGAGTGATTGTGGGGATTCAAGAACTTAAGACCTGTAAAGCACTTACAATGGCTTCCAGTAGACAGTAAGAGATTAATAACTTAACCAGAAGAGACGTGATGTCACCAAAGCCCAGCCCGGCACAGGTACTCTGTGGCATGAGCTCTGATGGTGACGGTGATGGTTTAGGAGATTTGAAGCCTACTTGTGCCAGTTCCTCTTGCCTCCCCCATTGGAATTGGATCCTGGGGTACTCCAAACACCAGGCTTAGCACTTGGGCCCTATTCCAGGGCCCCTGAGGAGCCAGTGAAAGTGTACCTGAGGTGGTTGCCGTGATCCTTGCCTCCATACCATGCTGTCACATCCGCCGTCTCCAGGCCTTCTCCCTCCATGCCCTGAGGCAGCACTTTAAAGGTCCCTCGGAGGAAAAGTGGGGGACAAGAGACAGGGGTGGTGGCCTGTGAGGAAGCTGTTGCAGTGATCTCGAGATGGTGGCTGCCTGGACTGGGCATCTTCATTGCCCGGGAAGAGGAAAGGGGCTTTGACAGTGAATCAGACGAGATGTGGAGACCAGCTGGAAAGGAGGAGGGGAAGAACTGAGAGGGAACAGGGATTCCAGCTTGCAGAGGGGTGATGGTCCTGGAAAGGAAATGGGAAAGTTGGGAGAAAAGGCTGGTTTCTTGGGGAAGATAACAGATCTGGTGTTCTATACTTGTGTGTGAAAATGCACAACCTGGGGAGATAGCAGGTGCTGGGGGCGGGGGGCAAGGTGGATCAGTTACTCACTTATCACTGCTTATTCACTCATCAAACCTTCCCTGTCACCTGCTCAGTGTCAGATCTTGTGCTGAGCATCAACTATGACAGAGGAAAATCCAGGTGTGGCCCTGCCCCCTAGGAGCTCACAGTCTACAGAGGAGACAGATTGTGAATGAACAAGGGAGGGGGAATACTCTAGACTTGCCTTAATAGAAATTGTTCAGGCTGCAGAAAAAGAGGGAGGGCTTCACAGAGGAGGTGACACTGGAGCTGAGTCTCGGGAGAGGGATACATTAACTAGGTGGCTCAGGTCTTCTGCAGGATGGATCTGCATGAATAAAGACTTGGGGACATGAGTCAGCGTGGACTATTTGGGGGTCTGGTAAACTGTTTGGTATGGCTGGGCTCCAGGAGGGGTAGGAAGAACTGTCACTGGAAGGTGCCAGATGGAGAGGTGTACTGGTTATCTAGTGCACCAAAATTTAGCAGCTGAATGCAACAAACATTTAGGATCTCACCATTTCTAAGGGCCAGGAATTCAGGTACGGCTTCTGGTGCAGGGTCTCTCCTGAGTTCATAGTCAGGCTGTCGGCTGGATTGCAGTTTCATCTAAAGGCTCGCTGGAGAGGGATCTGCTTCCACGTTCATTCACACGGCTGTTTATGGGCCTCAGTCCCTCGCCACACAGGCCTCTCCCATGTGCAGTGGCACCCCCAGAGTTAGGGAGCCAAGAGAGGGCTCGAGAACACCCACAGCAGAAACCACAGTCTTTTTATGACCTCCCCTCTGAAGTGACAGCTCATCATTCGCTCTGTTAAAAGTGAGTCACCAAATTCCGCCTCTCCTCCGGGAGAGGGAATTACCTGGGGTGTGAGTGCCAGGAGGTGGGGTCACTGGGGCCATCGTAGAGGTCACCTGTCACAGGCAGTCCAAACTTCTTGCAAGTAGTGGGGACTCGAGGAAGTGCTGGGGCAGCGTGTGGGCCCAGCCCAGCCAGCCAGTGGGTATGAGTGGAGGGCCAGTCAGGGTGTGATTAATGAGCTCAGGGAGTCTGAAGAACTGCAGCTGATGCAGTGGGATGTGCTGCAGCCACCCAGACGTGGGGCTGCTGCAGCCCAAGTTCCTGAGGCTCCAGCTGTGCTGGCCCGGGATGTGCAGGAATGGCAATTGCAGCTCACATCTGAATTGGCAAAATGCTTTCTCAGCCTCCAGCTCAGGGATTCTCAGCCTTTACTGTGCCTCAGAATCCACTGGGAAGTTTGTTAAAACTCATATTCCTGGGTCGGGTGCACACCTCTGCCCCAGGTCTGGTTCCGTGACTCTGACGTGGGGCCAAGAACCAGCATTTTAACCAGCAGCCCTGATGCTCTGTAACAGTGCCATTAGCTCCGACACGTGATGTGATGACATCCTTGGCCAGGCCCGGCCCCACCACCACCCCAGGGGCATCAGCAGAATCTCTGGAAGAGTATGGTTGGGAAAGATTCATTTAATAATTGAGACATAATTTGATAGGAAAAATCCATTGCTTTGTTAATACAAATTAGAGAAAATAAGGTTGGATACGGTCTTCTTGGCAGATGGGAAGTAGATGAGTGCTTAGGGGGAGTGGCGACCATCCCAGGGGGTGGGCAGAGGTGGCTAATGGAGGGCTGGGATTCCCAGCGCAATGAATGGTTTGTGAAACTATAGGCTAAAGTAACTTAATCTTTCCAGCTTCCTCTAGTGCCTACTGTGTGCAGGGCATTGTGGGGAGAGGAGGGGCCTATAGAAACTAACCATTCAACAAGCAAGTATTGAGTACCCTCTGTGTACCATTTAGCCCTCTAACAAATACAGACAGTCCCTGACTTAACAATGTGAATTCAACTTAAAATATTTCAGCTTTATGACAGTGCGAAAACAATACACCTCCAATAGAAACTATACTTAGAATTTTGACTTTCGGTCTTTTCCTGGGCTTGCGATACATGGTACGATATTCTTTTGTGATGCTCAACAGCGGCAGCAAGCCCCAGCTCCCATCGGTCACACGAAGGTAAACAGTCGACACACTTAGAGCCATCTGGGACCCATACAATCATTTTGTTTTTCACTTTCTGTACAGTAATCAATAAATTACATGAGATATTCAACACTTCATGATAAAACACAGTTTGCATTAAATGATTTTGCCCAACTGTAGGCTAATGTGCATGTTCTGAGCATGTTTAATGTTAGCTAGGCTAAGCTATGATGTACACTAGATTAGGTGTATTAAATGCATTTTCAACTTACAATGGGCTTATCAGCATGTAACCCCATCATGAGTGGAGAAAGATCTCTATGTACTGAGTACCTTCTATGAGCCAGGCACTTACCAGTGGTGAGGAGCATAGATGAGAACAAGACCATTACTTGCTGTCCTCCCAGAGTTTTTAGTCTGGAATGGGGGAAGATGGAGGAAAAAAGCTCACAAACAAACAAATAAAAGAGTTACTGACTGTGATGAGTGAAAGGAAAAAAAATAGAGTGTAACAAGAGTAATCAGAAGAAAGTTCTGCTTTAGCCAGGTGGGTTAGGGAAGGCTTCTTGGAGGAGGTGTTGTTTGAGCTGACAGGTGCCACCCTGGGAAGGCTGGAGGAGGGCACCCAAGACTTGAGGTTTGGCCTCAGGAGGCTTCTGGGAGAGCAAAGGACTCAGACACACAGGGAACAAGGCAGGGTATGATCCTTCCAGAAATGAGGTCCATCCAGGCAAAGCTCTTTGGGAACATGAGGAAGACATCCTTTCTAACTAGGAATCTTAGAAATTTTTCAAGGAGGAGGTGGCATTTGAATTAGGCCATGAGGAATGAACAGGATTTGGATAGGTGGAAGGAATGGGTAGGTCGAGGAACCGCATGAATTAAGCCCCCAGGGTGTGATGGCACAGGGCACACATGGTGGGTACAGGGGCCACAGCCTGGCTTTGCCCTGTTCATTCACGTGTCCACTGTTTGAGTGCCTAATCTGGGCCTGCTCTGGCCATACAGCTGCCAGGGAGGGACTCCTAGGACTCTCTTCAGAGGAACCCCTTCTCCTATTCTAATCCCCAACCTCCCCAGTCCTCACTGGGGGTTGCCACCAGCAGATCTGCTGGCAAGATGGCAGCCCTGGAATTCCTTCTCTGCAGCCACTCAAGCCCCCAAGTCTGTTTCCCTGACTCTTTCCAGATGTTTATGGGCTTGACTGTGAATGTGCCCCTGCCTCAGTTTCTCCAGGTTTATCTCTGCATCCCTACTTCCCTTCGCCTCTGCTATCCTGACTCAGCCCTTCCTAGCTCTGCCCATCGGGAGACCCCCGGCCTAGCCATTGTTGGGGGTTCTGCCCTCCTTTCCCCCCATCGCAGACCCGCATCTATAACGGATCCGAAGGCAGTGCCGCTGTGTGATTGCTGTGATACTTTCGAGGTATAATGGGATTTTTAATATTTAGCTTGGACAGAGAGAGGGGCTGCAAGCCAGTGGGAGGGGGCCTTGGGGGCTGGGGGCGCGATTGCACACACATGTTGATCCTCTGGCTCCAGCTCAGACTTCCCAGTTCCCAGTGGCTGGGCTTCCCCTCCCAGCCTCTCCCTCTTCTCCACCCTGCCCTGCTTGGCAGCCCCCAGTCCTGCTCTCTCCCCCACCCCTGGCCTCTCCTTGACCTTGGCCTAAGAGACCAGTTTCAAACCCAGCCCTGTATCTCACTAGCTATGTGACCTTAGGCAAGCAACTGACCCTCTCCCAGTCTATTTTTCTCATCTGCAAAACAGAATAAACAGAGGGTTGCTACATAGAGTAAATGAGAAAATACCTAGAAAAGTGTTATAAAAATAACTTTTACAAACACCGCCTTTTGCCTATGAACATTTTTCTTTTTAGTTGATGAGCTTTTTATTTTGAGGAAAAAATAACTTCCTTATCACAAAAGCAATGCAGGTTATTTGCAGAATCTTTAGAAAATACTGATAAGCAAAAAGGAGAAAATTCACATCACCCAAAGATAACCACTGTTAACGGACTGTTATAGATCGTTCCCAGTGCATTTGTGTATATTTACACATATTGATTTTTTTTTTTAAAGAAAAAAAGGGACTCCTGATAAAAAGACACAGGGATTTTGGACTTAAGGAATATTTTCTGGACATTTTCCCCTGTCATGTTAAATCCATAACATTATTTTGGGAGACTCTTAGAATTCCATAGGAAGATGTACCACAATTTATTTACCAATCCTCTATTGACTGACATACTGGCTACTTACAGGTTTTCACTATCTTCAACAAATGCTGGGATGGACTTCATTGTTCCACTGTCTTTTTGCCCTGCTGATATTTCCCCTTTCCAGGTGTGGAATTGTTGGGTCAGAGGGTATGTACTTTCTTTAGACCTTCTGACACACATTACCAAATTCCCCTTCAGAAAGGCTGGGTTGAGGTACCCTCCTGGAGGTGGACTCCCAGACTGCAGGTTTCCCTGCACGCTCACCAGCATGAGATGTTGTGCCTATGGCTTTTTTCTTTTTTCTGTTTCTCTGCTTTTCTCCCAGAATCCTGTGGTTCCCCAGCCAAAGCAGGGAGGGGCCAGGGGTCCTCTCTAAGCCCCTAGGGTTGAATCCTGGGCCACCCTTGGTGTGGCCTCCTTCCCACCCTGCTCTCAGCTCCAGCCCTTCCCACAGAGGGTAGACTAGTGGCCCAGATGTGTCTGGTGAGTCTATGGGGGTGGAGTGCAGTCGGGCCCGGGGGTGAGGAGGGAGGCCGCCAGCTGGCAGAGCTTGTGCTGGCTGGGGAAAAGGAGTGAGGGCTGGAATGCTGAGTGGGAGGGGAGGCCCAGACCCCCACACAGAAAGTTCTGCTGCTTGTCTTCAAAAGCAGGGTGGAGACGCCAACTTGGGGAGTGAGAGAGGTGATTGACACCCACTCCAAACCTCCAGGCTCAGGCTAGGTTTGAAACCAAACAAGTCAGCCTTTTGGGAAGGATGGAGACCCTGGCCTGTGTACTCGGGCTGTTCAGGTCTTTGCTCTTAAAAATCGGAGGTGCCCCTCCCTGCCTTTCCTATATGCTCTCAAAGCATCTTTTCTTGTTGACAACTATCCATCCATCTGTCCATCCATTAGTCCACCTGACCATCTGTCCAACCAGCCAGCCATCAGACATTCACTGAGCATAATTTATTTTCCAATCCTGTCTTGATCAGCATGCCAGTTGCTTGCAGTTTTTCACTGTTGAACAAATGCTGGGATGGACTTCATTGTCCCACTCTTTTTGCCTGACTTTTTGCTTCCTGGAGGAGTCACTGATGTCTTCATAGAGGACGAGAAAGTTAACATATGTTGAGGGCCTATTATGTCCCAGGCACTATGCCATGCATTGGGTCCTTGGAAAGACCAGTCATGCCTCTGCCCTCAAGGACCACCCAGTCTAGAGATGCTTGCAGACATGTCTGTGGACAGTGGAAGTAGAAGCAAACAGAGATGCTCAGCCTATCCAGGGAAGTGTCAGACAGGGCTGCAACCGTCAGAGGAAGGCTTCAGGAAGAGGAGCTGCTCAAGTGGGAGCTGAGTGAGGAGCAAGAGGTAGCCAGTCAAGGAGTAGATGCAAAGACCCCGTGGCAGCCAGGTTGGGTGTTCCTAGGAAGGGCGGGAGCCCAGTCTCCCCTCCAAGTCAGCTAAATGGCAGGATCTATATATCAGGGCCTGGGGTGATTCTCTCTCTCTCTCTGGTCTCCGTATTACCTCAAGGGTCTGAGCAGAAAATGCTGGGTAATTTTGGCTCCAGATCCTATACCAGTTCCCTTGTTTGTCAAATAATACACCCTAGGCACCTACTGTGTGCCAGTCCTGGGCCAAGTGTGGGGAGCACAGAGATGCCAAAGGCCCTGATGCACACACAGAGCTTCCAGTTTGGGGTGAGGAAGATGGCTTTATCTGTAACTGCAGCCCTAGGGAATTTATCAAGAAGTCAGAGGAAAGCTAGGGAGGCTTCCTGGAGGAGAAGCCTTTTTCCAGGGCTTTGGAGAATGGGAGGAACAGAGAGCAGGAATTAATCCAGAAAGAAGATGGTCAGAAATGATACTGACTTTTATTTTTAACCCTGGTCTTTTGTTGATCCCCAGACAGGTTGCAGCCATCAGGGGGTAGGGGGTGGAAGAGAGGTGTTGTTGGCTAAGGGAAAAGGGCAGAGGGGCTGCCAGGCATTTGTTCCATGCTGTTAAAGGGCTGAGTGAGGCAGAGACTGAAGGGAGTCCTGAGAAGCTCAGAGAGGGCCAGGCAGGGGCTGAAAGGTACCTCCTGTGCACCCAGCTCTGGGTTACATGCTGTGCTCCACTATCTATTCTGAATCTCCTCCTGATATGATTAGCTTCATTTTATACATGATGAAACTGAGGTCCAGAGAGGGCCAGCAAGTTGCCCGAGGCCACACAGCCAGAAAAGCAGCAGAGGCAGGATTTGAATCTGGCTTTCTCCAACTTGCCAGGACAACTGACTAACTAGAATGGGTGGTGCCTGAATGTTCTAACTGCCCTGCCCACTTCCCAGATTAACAAAGGGCCCCCGAGATGGTGGATGTGAAAATTTTGACAAATAGCCAGCTGAAGGGCTTGTGCTTGGGACTGTGGGACTTCAAAGGATGGAGGGGGTCGCCATAGTAAGGCAACCAGTAGGGCTTCCCTGGGGGGAGGCCTGTGGCTGAGCCTTGAAGGACAAGTTGCTTTCGTATCAAGAGGTGTAGGGCACAATGGAACACCATCCCAGGGCAGAGGATCGGGGTAGGGAAGCCACTTTAGCCTTCAAGAAGAAGGTCCGCCCACCCTTGGTAACTTCTGGCCATAGAAGGGTTCCCCATCTGCACAGGGCATTTATTCACTGCTCACCTCATGCCCTGAGGTGCACAGTAACCTTGTTGAATCCACATCAGATTAGGAAACCCAGGGGGCAACCAGAACCAGCTGGGCACTCCTTACCTCCCGCTTCTGATTTGTCTGCTCCTTGGAGGTGTCGCAGAGGCTTTTAGCAAGAACCCAGTGCTCCCGTGTTTTAGGAGGTTTCTTGGACCAGGCAGAGCCTCACAGAGGCTCTCACCTGACTCGCAGGCTCCCTTGGGGTTGGGTATCATCTCTATTCTATGGAAGAGGAAACTGGGGCTCAGAGAAAGTAAGCAGCTTGTCCCAGGTGACACAGGCAGGAAGGGTAGGACTTGAACCCAGGCCTTCTGATCCTGGAGCAGCTGTGCTGTCCTCGCCCCACCCCAGACTGGGTCAGACCCTGAAGGCACTGGGGTGATGGGCTTGGTCACAGGCTGCCCCCAGAGCACTCCGGCAGGACCGTGGATAGCTGGGGCCGTTCCCCTCCCTCTGCCGCCGCCTTTTCATCTGGTTGGGCCTTGGCATCTGGCGAGAGAGACCCGTTTATTGAGGAAGTTTATGCATTTAACAGTTTAAGCCTTTCTAAGCCTGTGGTACAACAGGATTTGGGAGCCTTTAACAATTCTGTGTGGTTAAGAGATTTTCATTGCCCTGCTCGCGGCAGCTGGCTTGCCCTGCTCTGGCCTCCACCCCACCCTCTCCCAGGGGCCTTTTGTCCTCAGCCCCCATCCAGCTGCTTCCCCCTGAGCCCCCTACTCTAAACTAGGTTTGAACTTTGACTCAGAGGAGGAACTGAGACCCAGAGAGGGTAAGGGAGTTGCCCAAGGCCACACAGCCTGCCAGGTTTGCCTGAGTCTCTTCCCTGACCCTAGATGGCCTTCCCTGGGGGAGGTGAGGGGATAATACATGGTTAATTCCTCATTGGCACCACTTACAAAGCCCCTCTGAAACAAGCATCTGTTTGGTGCACGCCAAGGCTCCCGGACAGGAAGGGACTGGGCTGACTCGCCCAGGTTCATTCACCTTGTCAGTTACAGAGCTGGCATCAGAACTCAGACCTCCGACGTCCTAATGAGAATTCTTCACACTTTCCCAAACTGGGGTTTTTTTTCCATAGCTTGTGGGGAGGGGGGGAATGCCATTTGTAATTATAATGTCTTACATATGTACAGTATTTATTTACTTACACCCTGCCTTGTTCCAGAAAAGATTAGAGGCTGCTTTAGTATAGCATTTGGTCTCACCCTGTGAGACACTTTGATCTTAATGGTACTCACACGAGAGAAACAAGGTGAAGGTTAGTACTGCCATTTTAGAGACCAGGAAAGCTGAAGCCAAGGGAGGGCCTGACTTTTTCAGAGTCATCTGGTGGGGAGCCAGGACTAGAATCCAGTGCTCGGGGCTCTCTCTTGTCATGTCTGGGATGTTCGGTCAGATAGCCTCCACCCTTTGCCTCCACCTCTGCAGGCATGAGACCCCAGGACCCCCTGAAATGCACAGGAGAAGTTGGTCTCCCTCCTGGGTGGGCAGAGGTGGCCTGCCTCAGGGAAGAGGTCCTCAGGACTCAGAGAACACATGGTTCATGTGAAAAGGAATGTGTGGGTGGGTTTGGCAGGATGTGAACTGGCCCTGACAACCACACATATGAGCTTTCCTGTGGCCAGGGGACCAGGAGTTACCCCGAGGGGTGGGCCTGCCTTGGGACTCCAGCCCTCTCTGGTACCGGGACCTCTGCTTCGGCCCAGGCCTTCCCAATCTGTGTCCACAGAGCCCCGTGGAGGTGGGCCGATGCTGTTGTTCTGATCGCTTGGATTTGTTTCCTTGTCATGGTAACTCGTCTCATCTGCCCAGCCAGCCTACAGGCTGAGGGGAGGGCCACAGACACGGAAGCCCTCCCATTTCATGGCGTCCAAGCATAACACACCTGCTTTGCCTCTTGTTCTTTCTGTCCCCGCAAATGAAGAGACCTGAGGTCGCTGATCACCACCACCTTTACAGGTGTGAAAGCTGAGGCCCAAAGACATTAGATGAAATCTTGCTGGGGACCCAGCACCCCATCAGCTCCTACCCCAGTTCCACTCCAGTGGTAAATGGCAGACAGGAGCTCAGGGAAGAAGGGACATGCTGGTGGAGTGCCCACTAGGCGCCAGGCCTTATGCTCTAGGCTTGCTGTATAATACTTTCTGGAGGCCTTATGGGGAAGTTGGTCTTCCCCTTTTATAGAGGAGGCAATAGAGGCTCAGAGAGGTTAAATAATGAGCCCAAGATCACACAGCTAATGGATGGTGGAGCCAGAAATGACATCCAAAACCCATCCTCTTCCCACTGGAATATTTGTACTGTGTTCCACGGTTAGCAAAACTTTCTCAACAATCGTTATTTGATTCTCAACATTAGGAAGTAAGCATTATCCCCATTCTTCAGATGATGAAATTAAAGCTAAGCGAGGTGGAGTGAGCTGCCCCAGACTCATGTCTAGGAGGGTGAGAGCTGGGACCGGAAGCGGGTCACTGATTCAGTTTGGTTCTGACACGCAGGCTCATTTCTGTTCCAAGACCCCTCTCGAAACCACACGTATCAGATCTCTGCCCCATCATTCCACTAAAACTGCTCATAACCAAGGCCACTAGTGATGTCCATGAGGTCAATTCCCAGGCCTCAGCTTCCCTGACCTGCCAGCAGCATTTGACAAAGTGACCACTCCTGGGACCGCCCTGTCTCCCAGTGTCCCTGCTGCCTCCCCAGGTGCTCTGTGGCCAGCTCCTGCTCAGCTCCCACCTCTCTAGCTCAGAGGACTTGGTGCGGAGTCCCTCCCTTCCTCTTCTCTCCCTCCCCTTCTCTGTCTCTCTGTCTCTCTGTCTCTCTCTCTGGGTGGTCCCCATCCAGGGCCATGGCTTCAGATGCCTTCTCTGAGCTCATCTCCAGCCCAGACTCCTTCTCTGAAGTCACACAGCCAGTCGGACATCTCCACCTCACTTCCTCCCTTTGCCCTACGGCCTATTCCCCACCTGCAGCCAGAGGCCCCTCTAAAACTTAGCCAGCTCATGCTCCTCTCAGAGCCCCCTGGAGCCCCTTACCTGACACAGAGCAAAAGCCAAGGCCCTAAGTACGGCCCCCAAGGCCCTACAGGGGCCGTCCCTCGCTCTGCCTCTGACTGCTCTGACGCTCCCTCCACGCCTCCTCTGCCCCAGGCACATGGGCCTCCCTGGTGGTTTCTTCGGCTGGGAATGTTCTCTCATCAAATGTCCACACAAATCGCTGTCTCACCTTCTTCACGACTCTGTCCAGATGTCACCTTCTCACCAAGGTCCCCTATGCCCACATTTTTAAAAGGATGCACGTATGTACACACACACGTGTCACACATGCACACGTGTACACGCCTGTAGGAACATACATTGGTGCACACGGCTCACCCCCCCATCCCCACCTTATTTCTCTCAGCTGTGATTGCTGTGTTCACTTGGTTCCTGTACTACTGTCTTTCCCAGCTGGAAGGCAGGCTCCTTGAGGGCAGACGTTCCTGTTCTGTCCACCACTGTTTGTCGGTCTAGGGTTCATGCCTGGCTCATGGAAGGTAGGCAATAAATATCTGTTGCAGAGCCCCTCTGTCCCCAGTCTTAGGCACTGTGCTCCGCCACCCCTGGTGTGAGCAATGATACCAACAAAAGCTTTTGGAGAGGCAGTGGGTTCTTCCTGCCACCTCTGGTGGGCTCCTGAGGGACCAACATGGCCAACATGCCCAGCAGGTCTGACTGTGGTGAGACAGATGTTTCTAGACATGGATGGTGGGTCCTTATTCTTGGTACTCAGCATTTCTCTTAAAATCTGAAGTCCTGGGAGCTGGGGACCTCAGAGCATCTTGCAGTCTTACTTGTGGTTTTGCATTAACAAAAGTAATTCCAGCCCCTTCTCCCTTGCCTGCACTGGCCCAACAGTTCTTGGACTCCCGGCACAGTGGTCCTAGACCAGAGGATGCTGGGGGGCGCATGTCTCAGCAGGAGCCTGGGGGAGCCCGGGTCTGTGCAGACTCAGAGGTGGGGGAGAAGGCCAGGAGGCGCCCAGCAGGCCAAGTCTCCTGGTCTCAGGTTCAGACCCCAGCCCCACTGCCTGACTTACTCAGCCTGTTTCCTCATTAAATGGGGCCACAGTCCCAGCCTGGCAGGGTTTGGGAGAGGCTCAGAGGAGTTAAGGGAGCTCAGAAGACAGGATGGGAAGGAGAGGGGGTGCTCCTGCTCCTGGAAGGAGTGTTTCTCGGGGCGGGCACTAGCCGGTGCCCTGGCAGAGCCCCTGGAGAGCAGGACCTTGTGTGCATGTCTGAGGGCTTGAGGGTGGCTGGTAATCCCCTCTCAGTTACAGACAAGCCTGGACACACAGCAGGCACCTAATATGTGCTTGTGGAATGGCTTTGTTTTAACCAGACAGGGTCCCTTTATCAAGCAGCACAGAAGCAGCTCAGAAGAGTCAGGTGCCTGGGTGGGTCCAAATTTGGGCTCTACACCCCAACCCCAGTGACCCTGGCAGAGTATGTCCCCTTCCCCTCCTGCCCCTGGAGCTCAGTGTCACCACCTGTAGAATAACACTGATGCACTAACAGCCTCTGATTCGGTTCTGCCTGGTCCTCACAGTGCCTCTCTCAAGGCCAGCAGGGTGGCTGTGCCCGTCTGCCACATGAGCATAATGACGCAACATTGCCTGCCATGCCCTAGACTCCCATTAGCAGGAAGGCCTAGCAATGTAAGTAAGAGCCAGCTGCCTAGATTCAAATACCGGCTCTGACATTTACTACTTATATGGCCCTGGACAGGTGACTCACTTCCCAAAGCCTTGATTTTCTCATCTGTAAAATGGGTATAATAAAAAGTACAATGTTATAGACAAACTAAGGACTCAGGGAGGTAATGAATATAAGACATTGGGCACAACACTTAGCATGTGACATATAGTCAGTGCTGATTGTCACCTAGAACTTGCTATCTAAATGCTCACGGTTGTCACCATCCTCTTTTGCAAATAAGGAAACTGAGGTTCAGAGAGAGCAAGTGACATGCTCCAGACCACGCAGCAAGTAAGGCCCTGTAATCTCTCTTGTCCAATGGAGCATGAGCAGAAGACTGGGTGGGACTAAGGAGCCAGTATGAACTATTTCCCACCTTTGTCCCTATGTCCCCAGCAGCTGAGCCCAGGGCCTCATGTTACCCTGGCTCCTTCCAGAAAACCACATCCAAGTTTCTTCCCTCAAAGGTGTCATCATCTGATTGGCAATATTTTAAAGACCTAAGGGTGGTCACTGGCCTTTTTGTGCAGCTAGGCAGGCTGTGCAGCTTTGGGAGCCCCACATCCGTATCCTTGGCAACCCCAGCCCTGGGCTGCCTTTCCCCCACACCCTGCTGTCAGAGCTGTCTGTCTGTGGGCACTCCCTGGAGGCCTGGGGTGGAGGATGTGTGTGTATATGTGTGCTAGGTCAGCACAGAGCATCCTCCACATGCTCATGCATGTGTGCTGGCCCCATTAGGCATGTGAGAAGTGTGTGCTGGGCCTGCTGGGAGTGTGAGTGTATCTCTATGCACAAGTGTGCCCACTGACCCAACATCCATGTGTGTAGTTGGAACCTTCTGAACATAAGAGCATGTGCATACATTTCAGGGGTGGGGCGTGCACATGCTCTTGCCTGTGCAGGTCTCCCTGGAGCCCACTGCTGCTGCCAAGTCATTAGTATCCCTGTATTTGTGTGTTCCCGTGTCTATCTGACCTGCCCCAGCATGTGTGTGTGCGGGAAGCAACACACTCACGTGTGCAGGATCAGTATATGTAAAGGAACATGTGTGTGTCCATCGTTGCTTGTATAGGCCTCTGTCCATATCCTTGGGTGTGTGTGTGTGTCCTGGGTCGAGTAGACGTGGTGCATGTCCCACCCACAAGCAGATCAAGCCAGAGTGTATGTGTACACATGTACGTTGTATCAAGCCAGATGTACATGCACTTGAAAATGGATATTTGTGAGTGTGTGTGTGTGTGTTTGCATGCACTGGATCAACCAGTGGAGTGTGTGTGTGTGTGTGTGTATGTGGGATGCGCACACACACACACACACACACACACAGTTTCTAGGACCCAGGATGTCAGGGCCAATTGATTTTCTGTCTCTTAGAAGTTCCCTTTGAGGTCCTCTGCATGTCTCTTTCATGAACCAAAGTCAGCGGTTCCAACATTCTTAAAGCATATAGGGTTCGTTTTGCAGCAAGGCTCTGGCCCTGGCCCACCCGCCTTCCCTGCTGGTTTTGTGCACAACACATACACGCAGAATCTGCTTATCATTCACAGGAAAGCACGGGGGCCCCAGGAGGGGTACGCTGGGAGTACCGGCCTGGGGTTAGGTTTCTCTCCAGGCTCTGCTGTTTTTCTGCGTGGCCTCGGGCATTTCCCTTCACTTCCCGGAGCCTTTGGTTTCTCCCCTGTCATGGAGGCTCAGGGCGGTGGTGAAGAGGATGGTGAGGCCCCTGCCCAGGCTGGGGATTGTCATTCCTCTCACATCGGTCTGGGGTGTTGTTTACGCAGCACTTCCGCCTTTTTCCTGGGGAGAGAGGCTATGTCTACACAATACCTCAAGGGGGTTGCCCATGGACAGGCTGGCAGAGGAGCTGTGGTGTCTTCAGGAGGGAGGGAAGGGGCACTTGTGACCTGTGCACCCCTGCTGTGTGCTGGCCCTGTGCTCCAGGCACTTTGCCAAGGTCATTTCACCAGGGCTGCTGCCCTCTGTAGCAGTTGGTGTTCCCATCCTGCAGAGGAGGAAACTGAGGCCTGGGATCTGCCAGGACTTGCCTGCACTGCACGGGTGGCAAGCCAGGATGGGGACCCAGGTCTGGCCCATTCCTGAGCTTCATTCCAAAACCGCTTCCCAGGGCAGGCAGGAGTAAGACCAGGCCTTGAAGGATGTCCAGCCCCCTCAGGGACAGTATGGGGTGCCAGGGCCCTGTGTGAGTGCAGCGGAGAAGCTGCGGCTGGAGGAAAGCAGCCCTCAGCCTCCGTGCTGGCTCAGGCTCCCCGGCCCCTACCCCCTCCAGATGTAGCCCCTCTCGGTCCCCTCCCACCCCTCGCACTGCCGTCTTTGTGGCCCGGGAAGAATGCCTCTCTTTATCTCCCAGACGCCCCTTCCCTTTGATTTTCTTCTCCCCAGCGTTTCTGCTGACCTCTGCGTGTTGGGAATCCAATTAGAGGAGCGGACAGAGAGAGTGACAGCCTCGCTGAATCCCGCCCCAGCCCCTCTGAGCACGCCCCGGGGAGCTGAAGGCAGCGCAGGGCCCGCTTCTCCTGGGGCCCTGCACTGGGCTTTGTGGGGATTAGCTGCCCTGTGGGGGTGGGGGTGGGGCATTCTGCAGATGGGACCTGAAGTGATGCTGGTGAATGTCACGTCCCAGTGGAGAGTGGAAGGGGGCTCCCTGCTCAGAGCAGAATCCAGCATGGGGAAGAGGAGAAAAGGGGGGTTGGGGGCAGGCTGTCCTTGGCAAGGAGTGGGCACCTTGGCCTATAGGGGGTGCTGGGGGAAGCAGTGGTCCGATTGGGTTATTTGGTTCCCCATTTGAGGCTTGGAGGGTCAAGGCCCAAATCTAGACTGAAGCAGAGCTGGCAGCCAAGCTAGGCTCTGCCTACTGTTGAGGTTCGGAGGCAGGGGTGGTGAATTTATCAGAATTTCTACCTAGGAGGGACTTTGGGGGGCTTGATGAGATTGCAGGGGCGAGCTATTATTGGAAGCTTCATCTGCAATACACTCTGCAATTCATTTACAATATGAAGGGCTGGGTGATTACCACAGAATGGGAGGAGGCAGCCGAGAGATGGTTTCTAAAGAACCACCGGCCATGAGCCACTCCTTGGCACGGCCACAGGCTAAGGCCAAAACCTGGTCCTTCCCACCCACCACCACAAAGTTACCCTCCTGCTTTGCAACTAAGGAAAATGAGGCGCCCAAGAACCTAAGGCCAGTCAGAGGCAGCGCTGAGACAGGGACCATGGATGTAGTCAGAGTAGGGTGTGGGCCTCCGGAGGGGGCAGGGCGGGATATTTGCAGTCAGAGCAAAGTAACTACGTGCAAGGAAACCCCCCTGCTTAAACTCTATGTTAAACATTGAGCTCTAGAATCATTCTTCAGTGAAATCAGTTAATGTTCCCCAGATAAAGAAGAGTAGCACATGTTTTATTATGCTGAACATTTGTAACCATGTGTAAGATTCACTTTAGCGTGCTAAAGGCCCAGGCCTATGTGCTGTCTTTCCTCCTTCAGATCTGAGGAGGTGATTTTGCAAACTGAGCAACTAACTTAGCTGCAGACCCAGCTGTAGACAGCATAGTAAAGGGCAGGAAGAATTCCATCTTGAAAATAAGATTGCATTTTAACACCCAGGAAGTTCAAGATGCAAGATTCTTTAGCAAGTAGACAATACCTCAGCCCACCTTGGGAGCTAGGCAGGCAGCCTTTTGATGTGCTCCCAGACCAAGGCGCCGGTGTCCCGGAGAGAAACCAAGGCAGGAAATTCCTTATGTTAAGTTAATTTTTCATATTCAGGGACCACTTAAGAAGTCCACACCCCTAAACTCTTTTTCACGTTCTCGAAAAATCCTCAACTGCCTATAAAACCCCTAGACAACGCACCAACACGGACTCTCTTGTCCCCTCCTGGCATGAGCCGGGGGTTCTATCCTTTCACTTTATCTCCAAATAAAAGCCTGTACCTTGCTTTCCTACCTTGACTGTGAAGCTCATTCTTTGGCTCTGCAAACAAGAACCCCGGCATCAGCGCTGGGATTCCTCATCCCCTTCCCAGCCCCACCTCCAACCTCCTGAGTGGGGAGAGTGCCCAACGACCCCTCCCCAAGGAGGGATATGGTATCTGAGGGAGTGGATTTTTGCACCTCAGAGAAAGCAGCAGCCTCGTCCCCATCCCCTGGAGCACCAGGCAGAATATGGTCTGACTCCTGGCCCCCTGCCCCTCTGGAAATGGCCAGAGCCTCCGATGTCCTGGGCTCGGAGCACAAAGGGGGATCCATAGTGGCCTCTGCCTCTAGGAGCTCACAGTGGAAAGGGACCAGAGAGCTAGGACCTGACACACAGCGGGGTGGGGTGTGATGAAGTGAGGGCTGTGAGGACCCCACAAGGGAGGTTTGGGAGGTGGGGATAGGACCACATGCAGCCTGGGAGTCCCAGAGAGCTTCCTGAGGAAGAGGCACCTGGGGTGAGACCTGGAAGACAAGCAGAAAAAGCTTGGGGAGGCCCTGGATATTACAGGCCTGAGAGTCAGAGCAAGTGTGGGGCTTCCTGGAGCGGGGGGCTGCCCACCCACCCCCATGCCATTCCACAGCTGCCTGGGCCAGGCAGGGCTGACCCACCTCCCACCCAAGGGCCCCAGCAGAGCTGCACAGCTGTGGCTGCCTCCCAGGCCTGGCAGAGCCCGCAGCATGAGATGCTCTGCATCTTTAGTAAGAATCATGGTGGGCGTAGGACTGGAGAGCCAGAGGAGTCCCAAGAAGTCCCTGGCCTGGCCAGTCGTAGTGGTTAGGAGGCCACAGTGCCTAAGAGCACATGGTTAGAGAGCCAGCATTTCTCTAGCCAGGCCCCTCACGTGACCCAATCTCCGCAAATCCCACACCAGCCCCAGGGAGCAGGAGTCGCCAACCCGCTTTACAAGTGAGAAAATGAGTTCAGAGAGGCAGAGAGACTTGCCCAGAACATGTTATTTGTGGAACCATCACTTAAACTTGGGGCCCCATAGGCCTCCCCCACCACACTGGGCTGCAGCAGCCAGTGCTCTGTGAATGAGTTTATTAGGTCTGTCGTTTTTGTGCTCCCGCCCAGCACAGCGCCTGGCACGTAGTAGGTGCTCCATGGGTGGATGGATGCATGCATGCACACATCAGAAAAAACTGATCAATTCTTCCTTACCTGGTGCTTTTAAAAAAAAATAACACATCTGCACCAACCCCCATCCTGCCAGTGAAAGCCGTATTAAATATAAATCTTTCCACTTAGTTCTTGTGAATACAGAATGAGAAGGGTGTGTGTACCCAAGAGAGCAAGAAAAGACTTCCACACCTGCCTGGGCCTGAAAACACACGCGACACCCTGAGGACAGGCAGTCACAGACCGCTCCCTCCGTCTCGCCCACCCCACACCGCCTTCACCGCTGGTGCCTCTGGCCAGGACAGCGGCTCACGTGCCAGCCCCTGTGGGGACCTGGTCCCTTCACCACCCCACCCCTGTCTGAGCTGGGGCCCCCGTCAGGCGATGCCTCCCTGGGCTTAGCCCCTCTTCCCACCCTGTGCGCCCACACCCTTCCCCCCCCCCCCTAAACTTGACTCCTCCGCCCTTCCCGCCTCCTTCTCCCCCCTCCCTCCTTTTGTCTCTCTTCTGCCTCCTCTTCTTCCTGGTGTTCTCTGCCTCTTTCTGCTTCACGGCCCCCTCGGTGTCTCGACCTTGATCTGCTTCTAGTCTTGACTGATTGCCCCTCATGCCCACTGTGTGTCTGTCCTCTCAGTCTCTCCATCTCCCAATCCCCCTTTCTCCACCCCCCCAACCGCTCACCCCCTCTCCCCTCCCCATCTCCTTCCCTCAGGCCATAGGGGACCAAGGGCCCCAGAATGAATACACCAGCGGGTCTGCCCTGGAGCCCCGCACCTTCCCCCTTAGGGAGGCACACGGCACTGGTGGCCCACACATCCCGGGGCGGCTGCCTCAGTCCCTCACCTGCCACCTGGTGGAATCATCCGGCTGGGCTGAGCGTACTGTCCTTACTTGCCAGGTTATTTGCCGGACACACATTACTGAGCAGCCTCGTCTCTGTGCCCAGCCCGGGTGAGACCTGAGAGAAGCTGCCCCAGGCTCCAGATTCCCGCAGCCCCGGGTCAGCCTCCCTCCATGCCCTGAGCAGGTGCCTCCACCTCTGGGTCTGTTTTCTCACATGAAATGGAGACAGGGGAGGCGACCAGGAAGGGTTATGTGAGGCCCAGATGAGCTAAAGCAGAGTGCCCAGTGTTCTGCCTGGCACACAGTAGGTGCTCAGGGGTGATGATGGAAGACTAGAGAAATCGTGAGCTCTACCTCAGGGGACTCCCAGCCCAGTGGCAGGCAAATGATGGGGAGAATTCACCCCTTGGGACTCTGAGAGCTGGCAGAGCCAAGATCAGAGCCCATTTGCCCCCGAGATCAGCATGAAGGGGCGGGCAAGGGGCCGGAGGCAGGGGCCCCGGGGAAGAGGTCGGCCTCAGTCCTGAGTGACGCTGGAGTTGGGCCTCACGTGGAGCCGTTGCTGGGAATTCAGCCCAAGGTCTGGCCAGCTTAGATGGAGTCTGTCGGTCTAGGGTCTAGGGCTCGCAAGCACTCACAGTCGGCAGCTCTCCTTCCTGCCAAGGCTAGAATCCCGCAGGTTTGGATTGGCGCCCCCTGCAGGCAGGAGACGGGTCCCCTGCCTCGAGTCCACACCACCCACCTGACATCTCTGTCCCATGCTGGCCACAGCGGGCCTGGCCTTGGGTTCTGAGGGATCAGAGTGGTACCCTGGTTTTGCATAACCCCATCTGTGTGTCCTTGAGCCACGCCCATCCTCCCTGAGCCTCGGTTTTCTCATCAGGGCCTTTCAATAGATTAAAGGAGGAGCTGCTGGCCCAGAGTAGGTTTTGGGTAAGCTCCTAACCTCCCACAGAGCTCCCTATGGTGGAAATTCCAGACCTGCCCCTCCCCTCGTGGCCGACTTGGGCCCTTCTTCTCGGGAGCCACCCTCCTCTTCCACTGCCTGAGGAGTCTGGTCCCGGGATGCTGGAGCCCTCTGCCTGCTCCCTCCACCTCCCCGCGACCACCCAGCCCAGCCAGCTGGGCTGGAGGGGATCAGAGGCTGTGAGCAGCAACCTCCCGCCTGCCCGCCCACCCTGGACCCAGGGGGTCAGCAAGCCTCCAAATGTGGGAGGGGGACCAGGACTGCTTCTATTGTAGGCAGGGCGGGGAGGGAAGAATCAGGCAGGTGTGTGTGTGTGTGTGTGTGTGTGAGAGGGAAATTTGCAGTACACATATGCTTGCTGGAGGGATTCTGCAGATGTGTCTGAGGACCCGGCGAAAGAGACGATAAAAGAATGGGGTGAGCTGAAGAAGCCGCTGGGGTGGGAGGCTGAGCCCATTTGTATGCAGCAGGGGCAGGAACCCAGCAAGGCTGGCTCCCAAAGAGTCTCACTTCCCAGGGCAATGGAGGGAACACCGAGCTGTCTGTGTCTGCAGAGCCCTTCCTCACGCATGGTCCTGCCCAACCCGAATTGTACACTTGGGGAAACTGAGGCTGGGAAGTCACACAGCAAGTGACTGGCAGAGCTGGGACTGGAACCCAGCCAGCCCCCTAGATTAGCATCCTTGGCATTAACTGAGTGCCTCTGGGAACTGACAACTAGAGTTGTCAGACAAATGAAGGAAGGAATAATGGCCGTTGATGTTTGTAAAGTGCACTGGTACCCCAGTAAACCTCACACAGCCTGTAAATATGTGCTGTTTTCCCATCCCCCTTTATAGATGGGGAAACAGAGGCACAGAGAGGTGAAGTAACTTGCTCAAGATCATACAGCTAGTAAGCGACAGAGCCAGGGTTCCAACCCAGGCCAGCTGGTACCAGGGTCTGTGCTGGCAGTCATGGTGTCAGGCAGTAGCCCGGCACAGAGCGAGTGTTCAGTGATGCTTACTGGGTGAGTGAATGCATGAATGAATGAAGAGGCTTCACCACAAGGACATCTTCCCAGGCCCCAGAGCCCAGCCCTCCCAGCACAGCCCTACTGCGTGTGCTTGTCCCCCATCCCCACCCCCACCAGGCAGGTGTTGGCTGTGCCCTCCACAGGGCCAGGCCCCACGGGGACAAAGCCGCGGGCGCGCCTGGGCAGCCCAGCCCCAGCGTAGGCTGAAGCTGCTAACAGGCTGGAAATCTCTTTTGTCAAAGCCTGCACTGCCTCCAACCTCCTTTAATTAAAGACAATTAGTGCTTTCAGCCCCTCTGCACAGCTCAGCTCCCCTGTTTGCAAACACACAGCTGCGGGAGCTTTGTGGGCCCCCCTCACCACCGCCCCAACCCTACTTCCCCAGAGACACACAGAGGTGCCATTATCATCGGCACTTGGGCTGCAGCACCAAGAGGCAGACGCCTCCACGCAGGAGGAAGAGGGGAGCGCTTCCTGGAGAGGCTGGGGAGTGGGAAGAGCTAGGGGTCCTGGGATGGCCTGTCACACGTGGGCCATGGTCCCACTCTTGATGGAATAGCCTGTGGGTGCCAAGTCCAGCTAGGCACCTTCGGGGCACCTGCCACCTTCCATTCTCCACCTCATCTCCTCCATCCTCTGGGCCCTGCATCTTAGAATTCAAAGTACCCAAGTTTTATTTTCTCCCAGAATCTTGTGTCTGATCTGGACACTGCAGGGCACAGATCCTGGACCTGCATGCTACCTTAAGAAGGAAAGAAAAGGGAGAAGTGGTTTTCACTGAGTACCTGCTGTATGCTAGGTCTCTGACCACGCAGTCTAATTCCCACTTTTTAGACAGATGCCAGGTTCAGAAGGGCTCAGGAACTTGGCCAAACATGACTAGGAAGTAGCAGAAACAACCAGAATGCAAGGCCAAGCCTTCTGACCTGAGCATACCAGTTGGATCTAAGCATACTAGGGACCCAACTTCTTAGAGGTCAAAAGGTCATCTGGCCAATTTCCCTACCTGCCTCAGCCCCCATGAACTGAGCGTGTGCTGTGTGCCAGGCAGTCTCTGGGTGCTGAAGGTAGCTCAGGCATAGCTGTGCCCTCTAGGAGCTCCTACTCAAAGGGAAAATGATGCAGATGCACCCATGTACAGTGGCAGTGTCCTGCAATAGCAGGGGGCTCTACAGAATTCTCTGGCAGCACAGAGTGGGAGTGACCATTTGCAGGGAGAGGTGGGAACTTTTAGCTGGTGCTCCTGATGAATTGTTATTCTCAAAAAAGAGGAGAAGGGGCAAAAGCATTTGAGGCAAAGGCCAGGGGCATAAAGGAAAAGCAAATTCTAAGAAAGGTGAGCAGTTCAGGCAGGAGAGGGATCACTGTGTCCACGGTGGATGAAGAGACAGAGGCCCCAGTGGGCTGAGTGACTGGTCTAACGTCACACAGCAAACTACTGCTGGAAGGGGAGCCTGGCCACCCCTGAATGTAGTAGTGCATCCACTTCACCTTCTCAGTAAATTGACAGGTACTTTTGAGATCAGTCAATGAGGGCCTTTCCCATTGGACTCTTAATGTTGCCACTGGGAAACCATGCTTGTTTTTGCTCACCTTTGTATCCTAGTGTCTGTCCTAGCCTGTCATCGCACAGGAGCTGAATACATACCTGGTGAGTGAATGAAATGTCCTGGTAAAGGCATGTGATGGGCCTTTTGGCTGCCACTCTTCCATCCTGGACCCAGGACAGACATCACAAATCCATCACCGCACTCATCCACCCAGTCAGAGAGCCAAGGGCAGACTCCTTGGAGCTGGCATGTGTGGTGAAATTTATGGGTTACCGCAGCATAAAGTCCAGGCTCACAATGTGCAGATAAGAACTTCAAAGTATGGTGCTTCCAAATGGGGAGGAACAGATTATAATAATAGCAACAATAATAATAATAGCTTAACATTTACTGAGTGACTTCCATATACTACGCATAGTTCTAAGCTCAAAGTATATTTAATTCCCACAACACCCCTATGACATGGGTATCCCTCTTTCCTTCTTCTCATTTTACAGAAGGGGAAGTTGAGGCACAAAGAAGTTAAGTAACTGACCCAAGACCACACATCACTGATTTGCAGGGAGCCAGGATTCAAACCCAAGGAGCCTTGCTCCGGAGTTGGGCTCTCAACCACTGCTCTGCCCTCTCTCTTCTATACGCATGGGACCTCCTGGCCCCCAAAGATGGGCACCCTGAAGGCTGCTGTGTGTCCAGCATCACTGTGGGACCCTGGCTTCCTTCCCCCAAGTAGAGACCCAAAAGCCAATTCAGAGCCCCCAGATGCCGGGTCTGGGATCCATCTGCCTTTCGGCAGCTCCAGGCCCACTTCCTCTAGCCTGGACAGCTTCCCAGTGGTGCCTTTGCAGCCCCTTTCAAGTCCCCTGGCACCCCCAGCCCCACTTCCTGTGACCACTGGCCCCAACCTGACCCACTCCACTCAATTTCCCAAGATGGGTTGCAGAAGCTGCGGGGTCTGTGTGCAGAGACGGGAAAATTAACGAGCTGCTCCCTGGCAATTGGCAGTTTCCAGGCACCAGCTGGCCTGGAGTATTTACTCAGCACCCTCAGAGCAAGACAATTAAGAGGAGCTTAGGCTGGGGTGCAGAGATATCTACAGATCAGATGGAAACCCTCCTAAGATATTTTTCCAAGGGATCAGTGCCTGAGAACAAGTTTCCAGGGAACTGGGGTCTTTATTCATTCTTATTAGTATGTGATATATTAATACGTATAACAAATATGCACATACACACACACATGTATGTGTGTTCATTTATGTTCATTTATTTAGCATTTACTATGTGTCAGGCTCATTACCTGGGTCACCTTGTGGAATCCTTACCTTTTTTCTATGAGATAGACTTAGTAATTCCCATTTTACAGATGAGGCCCAGCAAAGTTAGGGAACATCTGAACCCTGGCCCACCTGCCTCCAAGTTTCTGCTTCTTGCCATAGAGCAGGTCTCTTTCTCAGTCTTTGAGTGTGTGAGGCACTGCGTTCAGTAGCAAGAAAATACCCAGCATGTTCTGTGTACCTATGCTGCTCCAGGCACAGAGAAACAGGAATATGAGCCATGGGAAGTGCAATGTTCAAGGTATATGCTGTGCAATGCACAAGCCCAAGAAGATCTGGCCAGATCGAATAGGTTCTGGGGTAGGGTTTCACTGAGGAAATAAACCTGTTTGGGGCATTGAAGGCTAAATAGGAGTCTTCCAGGTGAAGATGAGTCAAAGGGCATTCCAGGCGGAAGATTCAGCATGGACACTACAGTGCTTTGTGTGCTAGGGAAGTGGCCCAGCATCCAACTGGGTGCCTGGTGAGATCACTGGGGTGGAGTAGGAGGAGTGAGAGGGCAGAGAGGACAGTTGGGACAGATAGTAAAGGGCCTTGAAGGCCTGGCTAAGCAGGTTGTGCTGGCTGGCTCTTGTGCCAAAGACCTGGGCACTAGCCAAAGAGAAGAGGAGAGACAGTGGAGGACGCAGGAGCCATCCTACAGCAGGAACCACCCTTGGGACCACACAGCAGGGGTTCTAGTCCTCCAGGCCTTCCTCTTCTTCCCTTAGCCTCTAGGAGGCTGGGGGGCAAGCTGGTTGCTCAGCATTGAGCCACTTTCTCCTTGCTGCCTTCCAGGAGTTAATCAACTTATCCTTTCTGAGCCTTCATATCAGGCTATTGCTAACTCGCTCTGTGGCCTGGGACAGGTCACTTCTCTCTGGCCCTCAGTAACCCCACTAAAGTCAAAGAAGGAACTAAACCTGAGGTCTTCAGTGGCTCTCACACTCTGCATCCCAGAGTTCTCTAGAAAATGAATGAGAAAGTGCTGTCTCTTGGGAGTTTTCCAGTGGGTGGGGATGGGGCAGGGAGTTTGGGGACTTGCCATGACAACTGACCCCAGCAGAGCTGTCCAGGCAGAAAGTTTATCTTCCAACCTCCAGACCTCCCTGTCCCACCCCCATCCAGGCCCCACCTTATTCCTGTACCTAATCTTCCCTGAAGTGTCAACTTAGTCCCTGTCACCCCACCCCACGGCTGGGAAAGCTCAAGTGGTGGACTTTCAGATATCCTGACCCACCAAAGAGGATATATATTTGAGCAGGGTCCCTGGCAGGCCCAAGTTCCCCTCCCCTGCCCACCCTGCCCACTGGCAGCCCCTGAGTAGTCTCTTACCAAATGCTGTATTCCTCCTCTTTGGGGTGAGGTGACAAGGGCCTTCTGGTCTCAGCCTGAACACCCACTGGCTGTGTAACTCTGGGTGGGTTCCTTGCTCTCCCTGAGCCTCCATTTTCCCATCTGTACTATGAGGGGAATTGGATAGATGAACGGTTCTTAGCCCCAAGGGTGTGTGAGAATCACCCAGCCCCCGGCCCCATCTCTGGTGCTGTTGGTCTGAGGAAAGGCCCAGCCATCTGTGCTTTGAGCACCACTGCCCTCTGAGACCCCTGAGGGCCAGGTTCAGCTCCCACACTTACAAACTCCACCTCTCCATGTGACCCAGCTTTGAGCCCATCCACCCGACTGGGACCCCAGAGTGACGTAGCGTCACAAGCAGGATGTCCAGGCCAGGGTGGCATCTTTTCCTCTCACTACACTCTCAGTATGGCTGGTCCCCCAGCCGCCCAACCTGGTGGGTGGCCTGGCCAGGATCAGGAGCTAAAAATAACCCTGCTTGGTCACCGGGAGTGGAGGGGCCAAAAGCATGAGCTCAAGGCCGAGGGGGACGAGCCCGCAGAGTCGGGCCTAGGATGGACTTCCAAGCCCCTACCAGACTTCGCTGTGTGGCCTGGGGCAAGTCTGTCCCCTTCCCCACACCCCTGGGGATTTGTTACAAAATGCAGACATGGCACCTGGATACCTCTGGGTACTGGAAGCATGAAGTAATAGTGAATTGGGGCACCACCGGTTAGGTCCGCCTGCCCCAGGTGGCCTGCCTGGCTGGGGAGAGGAGAGCCCTGCGGGGAGCAGTGCGGCTGCACCCCCCGGGAGGCAGTGCCACGGAGGGCCCCGCTCAAGCCCACCTGGAGACTTTCCACTAGTCTTCCCCTCTGAGTGAGCAGCAGGGATGTCAGTGAAATCATGGAACATATTTTGTAAGAAAATTAATAAGGAATGAATGGAAATGGAAATTATGAACCGTTGGAAACCCCGGGGGGAAGGGGTGCGGGGTTGGTACTCAGAGGTGCCAGATCCACCCAACTGAGTTGGGGTGGGGGGTGTCTTTCAGAATGAAGGAAGGTGGGAGTGGGGGCTGTAGAGAGTGAGGTGATTGTAAGTCACTGTGAGATAACACTGTCAGGGAAGGCAGGTGGGGACTTCAGAGTCAGCCAACTGCGGAGAGGGACATGGCTCCAAGATAAGGGGGACCTTCCAAGTCATTAGATCCTGGCCTCAGTGTCCTCATCTGTAAACTGGGCATGAGGATTACAGGAGGACCGGAAACAAGCCTGGCGTCAGTAGGGCCCCGTGAGCAGCAGTTGGTATTGGCCATCGTGGGTGGGAGCAATGTGGTAGCTGACCCATGGTACCTGCAAGCACCCTGCCCCCAGCAGGAGTTCGAGGAGTATTGGTAGAATGGCCAGAAGGTTGGACTGGTGGGTGGGTGGTCAGACTGATGGACAAAGGGATGGATGCATGACTGCAAACCACACTCATTGGGCAGGAGCTTAAATCTGTGTTGCATGTTTTCCTTCTTTCTCCTAGCAGCCCCTAACCAGCTGCTGACATCTAGTGCCTTTTTAATTGCTTATTTGTAATGTATTATAATTAGGCATATTATATTATGTACTTATGTTTTGGTTTGATGTTGTGATCCTTTGTGGTTCTTTAATTAAAGCCCACCACCTACCGAGGACCTCTCTGTTTACAAGGCACACCCATGTCCATCAACTTGCTTCATCCTGCAACTGACCAGACAGGTCCTCCTTGGTTTTCCAGGAGAGGAAATCCAGGCTCAGAGAAGTTCAGTAACTTGTCAAAGGTCACAGAGCTCATCAGCAGCAGGGGCAGAATTCAAACCCTGGCTCTTTTGTCTTCCTGGGGCCCCTGCCTGCCAGAGTGAATCATTCTGCGTGCGACATTTCGGGCAATTTGGAGATGGACATGTAGGTGTGAAGAAAATGTCGAAGTGCCGAGAAAAATGGGGTGAAGTTGGGCATCAGAGATCAGAGGCTGAGGGTGGGGACAGCTCAATGCCCATTCCAGAGTTCAGGCTGGCTCCTTGTGGGGGCAGGAGGGGCCCGTGCCACAGGGCCCTTTAGACTGGTGGGTGCTGGTGGAGGGAAGAAGAGGAGCCACAGTGGGAGAGCCAGGTAGGAGGCAGGGTCAGCAGCGGGCACCACAGGCCTCAGGAGAGAGGCACACATACCCAGATTTTCCTGGATGAAGAGCATGGGTGCCAGCGTCACTGTCCACTGGATGTGTGACCACAGCAAGTGACTCCACCTCTCTGAAACTGGGTTTCTCCTCTGCAAAACAGAAACTACGTGGGAGAAGTCAGGGCACCTCTGTGCAGAAGCACTCAGGGCACCATAGCTGGTCCCCCTGTCGGTTACCCATAGCCTGTCCCACTGCCACCTCCACCCTGCATCCTGAAGTATGCCCCCACACTCCCCGGACCTTGGCCGTCGATCTGTGGTTCAGAAACGAGGATCGTGTCAGCTACTCATGTTCATCTGGGAAACAAATAAATAGGCCTATTGCAGTTCTGTGTGCCGAGTGCTCTAATGTGGGTGGGCGCATGCGGTGCCGTGGAGCAGGAGGGCAGGCCCCTGCTGCTGCCAGGAGGATGTGGCCCCATACTCCTATGCTAAAAGGGGGAGCAGGTAGACGGAAAGCAGCACCTACATTGTACCACACTGTGCCCTTCCTGTCCATCTCTCAGTCAGTCTTATTACAGTATGTCATTGTAGCCTGCTCACACCCACTTTACAGATGAAGGCACTGAGGCTCAGAGAGGTGAAGGTACTTGCTCTAAGTCACACAGCTGAGAAGCTGACTCCAGTTGAGGTGTATCTACCTGTAGAGCTACCAAGGTAGGGTAGGTGGGCCTGAGATAGGGGCCTGAGGATACTGGAAAGAAACAGGAGCGCCACGCCAGGCATCCCAGAATTTGCGTCCTCCCCAGGCCAGCTGAGGCCACTGGCAGCTGCAGTTTACAAGTCACAGGACTGGCCTGAGATGTTTTGCTTCGCAAGTGCATGCCGGCTCATCTAGGGTAAGTTTGCGCCTTTATGAGTGTTCTTCAAAAGCCCAGCTCGGCTCCATGCCGGTCACCATGGAGACAGTTCTGGGTGACTGACATCGGCCGCCCTCTGTGGCCACGCGTGGAGTCTGCCAGGTGCTGGAGCTGGTGCCACGCTGGGCGGGACACTCACGCAGGCCTTTCCTGACAGGCACCTGTGGAGGTCAGGGGAGTGGAGTTTGAATCCAACTCCCATGAAAAGTTCAAAGGCCAAATCTGTTTCATCACTGCCAGAACACTACTGTCTGGGGGCCCCTGGCCTGGCTCCCCTAGCTGGCTCTCCCCTGGTGAGGCAGTGCCCCCCTGCAGCTCACCACCCTTGGAATCTGGGCAGCATAAAGCCAGGCACCAGGACGGGGCTGCATTTGCATCCTGAACATTGGCCCCGTATCCCCACACCCTAAAACTCTCACCCAGAAACCTCATTCTATAAATATAGAAACCAGGCCCAGAGAGAGGAAGTGATTTGCCCAAGGTCACCCATCAAAGTCGAGACCAGATGAAGCTTTGTTGCCCCCTCTTTTGAGTCCAGTGCTCATTCCAGGCCACCAGGAAGCTACTCCGCCAGATTCAAGGTGCGGCTGGACCCTGCTTCGGGCCAAAGCCGGGGCGCAGCCAGCCCACATTTGGAGGAGGGCTTGCCGACTGGGAAGGTGGCCTGCGCCCTGCTTTGGCCCCAGGCCTCCTTGGCTCTCAATTTCGGTCCAAGTCTCAGGGGCTGTTCAAAGATTCCTAAGGCATTTGAACATTTTGGAAGCAATTTGTCAGTCCTAGAAGCCGTTTGGAGGCTCCAAAAACTGTTTAAAGGTTCCAGAATCTGTTGGGTTTGCAAAGGCTGTTGTTCACGGTTTGCAGAGTGGATTGAGGTCTGGGCGAAGGTCCCTAGGGCAGTGTGGGCGTCTGGGACTGAAGCATGCTGCAAGCCCAGGGTGGAGCTCCTGGCAGTGTGAGCCCCCAGCTTTCTCTCCCAGGACTCAGTCTATGAAGCTACAGAGTCCTCTGGGGCATCTGCTGTTCTGAGGAACAGAAGGAGTGTGGGCGTTCACAGCAGAGGGATAGAGTTTAAAATCCAGCTTTATTGCTCATAGGCTGTGTGACCTGAGGCCAATTACCTATCCTCTCTGGGCCCACCTTTCCCCCATCTGTAAAATGTGGGTAATACCACTGGTTCTGCAAGACCAACTTCCCCCTCCCATCTCATCTCAGACATTTGTGGGATTAATCAGAAAACAGCCATCTTTGGGGCTGGTTAACACATTCTGGACTGTTCCTGCATGTGGAGTCGAGGTCTGTATCCAGGGTAGCAGCCTGACCTGTAGTAACTGGCCTTCCAGTCCTCAGGCCAACCTTCTAACCCTGAGGCCCACTCCTGCTGTGTCCTAGCACGGGGAGGAGCCATGGCTGGGCTGAAGGCCTTGGCTAGCTGGGATGCCTATACCTGACCATGTCCGTGTGGAAGCTTATCTCTGGTTGCAGTCTCAGTCCTGCCTTTTACACTGTCCGTATCTCACTGCCATCCCTGGTGTCCCTCCCTCCGATCATCACCATTGGCCCCGCTACCCCATCCCCACCCACCTGTACCTGATGTCTCAAACTGGCCCTTACCTTCCTCCAGGCCTTCATACGTGCCATTCCCCTGCCCAGAATGCGTATTTCCACTCTGACATGTGTGTGTGCGTGTGCATCACACACGTAACACATGCACACCATGGCCCTCCTGAATCCCCTCGGCCCTTTCTCCTCTAGCCCCCCGCTGCCTCTCTTGTGTCACTGACCAGAGTGGTACAGCCTGTTACGTGGGTCTGTAACCTCCTGAGCCAAAACTCTTCCTACCTGCTGACTTCGCACAGCACATGGATTGGGTAGGCTTTGGGTGAGGAGTCAGGCAGGCCTTTTACCAGCAGTGTGACCTTGGGCAGCTGGGAGCTGAGCTCTTGTGAGCCTCAGTTTCCCTCTCTGTAAAGTGGGAATGCTAAGCCGCACTCAGACCAACTCACAGGGGTGATAAGGGTTGGATGAGGTGATGGATAGGAACAATGTTCATGAATTCTGAAGGATGAGGCTGATGGTGGCTGAGTGATGTCCCTAAGGTCATCCTGGGGAGTTGGGCACCAAGCAGGACCTCAGTCCAAGGCTCCTGTGGGGGCACTGATGAAGGCTTCTGCCCACAGGAGCCCCAGACCATCCTGGGAGCCCCTCAGAAAAGTTTACTTTCTCCAACTCCCTGACCCACTTGCAGAACTGCAAGCAGGCAGCTGGCTCCCAGCTGGGACGATCTGCTGGCAGCTGCCTGATGCGCTAAATGCATCGTGCCTTCCTGGGAGGCAGGAAGATCAATACCATAGTGGATGGGCAGCCTCGCTCGATGCCACAGCCAGCCCCCAAGGGTGAGAATGGGCCAAGAATAAATATAAGAAGGCCCACTCCCTCCACAGGGTCAGCCCAGGCAGACCAGATTGCTGTGGATTTGATGTGAACACGTGTGGCATCATCATCATACCAAGCAGCCTTATTGTGCACTGGGCTGAGTTTGCTGTTTGTTTTTTAACATGTGTTAATTTATTGGATCCTCACAATCACCCCCATGAGGCAGGTACTGATATTATCCCCGACTTATAGATGAAATGTGACACAGAGAAGTTTAGTGACTTGCCCAGGGTCACACAGCCAGAAAGCACCCCAGCCAGGATCAGAGCTCCTGCCTGCCTGGTTCAAAGCCCATGGTACTGCTAGGGAATTCTGCCTCTGTGGCCACCCACACCCACACATCTCCACTCCTTCTTGGTCAGAAAGCCTACTTGGAACCTCACCTGCAGCCCTCTCTATGCTCTGCATATTGGGTCTTTGGCTCCTGAGCTGCATGTCCAGGGCTCAGAATGTGCTTTAGCCAATCCATGACAGATTGGGAGAGATGCACTAACCTGAGTGCCACCCAGGGTTCACGGCATGCTTCAGCCCCAGAACCCCACACCATCTCAGGGCGTTCACCCAGACTTCAAACCACTTTGCAAACCATGAACAACAGCCTTTGCAAACACAACAGATTCTGGAACCTTTAAATAGTTTTTGGAGACTCTAAACAGCTTCTAATGCTGACAAACTGGGAGCAGGTGCCCATGCTCAGCCTCATTCTGCCAGAGTTCATTCCCTGGCCCCCCTGGACATTCTGGGCATGCAAGACCTGATAGCCAGCACAAATTCTCAGGGACCTAGATGCTTGGAGTGCAGCGGTCTCAGCCTCCCTGCCCATCTACCAAAGGATAGTATCCCCATGCCAAAGATGTGCCAGCCTGAGGTTTGGTCAGCTGCACACCTCACAGGCAAAGCAGGAGAAACCCCAGCCCCAAGCTTCCTGAGGTTAGGCTGGGAGGTGGGAAGAGTGGGGCACAAGATGTGAAGCTGCTTAGGGCCCTTCAGTCTTCTCCTTAAAGGGCAACACAGTGGTAGGAAATGTGTGAGCTTTGGAGTTAAATCCAGCCAAGCCCCTCCAGGCTGGGGAACCTTGGGTAAGACACTTGACTTCTTGGAGCCTCAGCCTGTCACCCTCTGTCACCTTTCCCCAAAGCATGTGTTTCCCCTGCATTCAGGGTCCTTGTGCCTGTCCCTCACATCCCTCAAGCCCAGGAGACCTGGCCAGCCCCCCATTCCCTCCCCTCAGTCCCACACCAAGCCATCCCCCAGCCCTCCCTTACCTTCATGCCTGTTCTGCAGTCAGACACCAAATCCCACCCATTTTCCCTCCTGAATATCTGCGTATTCACCTCCTTTCCCTGCCCTGATCTAGGCCTGTCGTCTTTCTCCTGGATTTGTGCAGCCGCTTCCTACCTGCTCCGTGCTTCCCCAGCAGTCCAGTCCTCCCTGGCAGTTCCAGAACCATCTTTCTAAAGTGGAACTCTGGTCATGTTGTGTGTCTACCTCAGGCACATCCTGACTGCACACAGGATCAAGCTCCAACTCCCATCCTCCAAGGAAGGCCCATCACCATCTGGCCCCCCCACCTCACCAACCTATTCCTTAGCACCACTCGGCCTCCTGCCACCCTGTTCAGCTTGGGTGTGCTTGTCCAGCATCTGAGCCTTTGCCCCTGCCATTCTCTTGGCCTCAAGTTCCCGTTTTTCTTCACCCTCCCTTCACCGTTTGCCTGACCCACTTACCCTCAGGTCACAGTTTGACCTCACCTCCTGCATGAATCCTTCCTTAAACACCACTCCCAGGACTGGGCCAGTTGGCCATCCCAAATCCCACAGCTCCTGTCATGGCACCTGTCCCCCTGAACTGTCATCTATTTATATGACCCCTGCCCACTGGATGGGGTCTCCATACCCAGGTTCAGAGATGGCCCCAAAAAGTGAGTATGACTGTCCCCCCACCCACAGGCCTGCCTGCCCCAGAGTAAGTCTCAGTCCCCAGCTCACTGCATGGCTAGTCATGCTTCAGCTCCAGCTTGCCCATGGCATGCTGGGAGACTTAGGCCAGTGCCTTGCCCTCTGTGTGCCTTTGCTGCCAAGGATCTATAAGCAGGTGAGGCTGAGCTAGATGCCTTCTCAGGGCCCTGCCAGCTGTACAGTTCCAGGTTTGGCCACCCAAAGGATGCCCCTCTCCGCTGATCTTGTGTTTTTGCATTGTCTCAAAACTCCGTAGCCAGCCGCCGCCCCTCACAGCCTCTGTTTTGGCCTCTCTAGCGACCCTTTCTCTCCCTTTCTGCCCCCAGACTTCCTGTGAGGACTGAGCCCTTCTTTATGTAACTCCAGATCCAGGTCAAAAGGCAGGCCTGGAAGCCTTCCCTGTCCCTTTGCCATCCTCCCCTCTCGGGACCGCCATCTGCACAGCCCCAGTAGGGCCATTAACTCACTATGAGTTGAGCAAACCTATAAATAAGTAAAGGGGTGAGGGTCCCAAGGGGGCTCAACCCCAGCTGGCTGCCCCATCTCTGGCCAGATCTGGGGTCTCAACTGCTCCAGGACAGACTCAGCCTGACGGATCTTGACGTGCCATCACTGTCCCCCGAGAGTGAGGGGGAAATCACCAGGCCTCTCTGGCTCCCATTAGTGTCAGTAATTGCCAATCAATTTCCTGAGATCCTGGTGGGGAAAAGGCCCCCGGGTGTCTCCGGTGAGGAAGCCACATCTAATGGCTTTTGTTTGGATTGCTGCAAATTGATTGGGGTTTTTTAAAAATGGAGCTTTGGTTTTTCTCCCTGTATCTTAACCACCCCCTCAGGGCCAGTTAGGCCAAAAGATGAGTGATGGCATAACCTTACTCTCCTGAGGAGCTGAGACCAGGGCTATTCATCCCCACACCATTCATGTGTCCTCCATTCAACAGACACTTCCTGAAGCCACAGCCACAGCTCCACTTCTCCGGCAGCAGCCCCATCCCAGGCCCCTCCAAGGTGACCAGGTTGAAACCTCACAGTGACCCTAGTGAACCATCACTGTCCCCAGGAAAGGATGAAGCAGGCTCAGGAAGGTGGTGAGACTTGGCTAAGATCACACAGCTAAGAAATTGTAAAGTTGAGATTTGAACCCTGCTCTTCCTGGCATCAAAGCCTTGGTCTTTCCATCCTTACCTGTACCTGCCTAAAATGTCACATACAAAATAGCGATGATTCTTCTAAAAGCCAGAGCTACAGGAGTGACAGCTTTCACGGAGCTCTGAGGGAAGAGACTGGCTGATGACAATAATAGTAACAACAAAGTAATAGTATTTACTGAGCCCTTAAATACAAAACAGAGACTATGCCAATACTTTTACATTTGTATTTCATTTCCTCCTTTGAATTATGCTGAGAGTATGCATCATTATAACCATTTCACAGCTAGGAAAACACTCAGAGATTAAGTGGCTTGCATAAGGTCACTCAGATTATTATTATTATTATTATTTTTACTTTTTAGTTACACTTTTATTATAAATGTATATTCATATGCATTTGTAAAAATAACACAAAGAATTCCTGTGTACTCTTTACCTAGCTTTCCCCAATGGTAACATCCTATAAAACTGTAGCACAATACCACAATCAGGATATTGGCATCAGTGCAGTCAAGACACAGAAGGTTCCTATCACCACAGGAATCCCTCATGTTGCCCTTTATCACCATGCCCATTTCACTCAAAATCAACCCCATTGTCATCCCCTCACAACTACTAATCTGTTCTCCATTACCATAAGTTTGTCATTTCAAAGACTGTTTCATTAATGCAGTCATACAGTATATGATCTTTTGCTGTTATTCTTTTACTTAGCATGATTTTCTGGAGATTTGCTAGGTTGTTTATATCAATAGTACATTGCTTTTTTTTTATATTTTTTATTAAGGTATAATTGATATACACTCTTATGAAGGTTTCACATGAAAAAACAATGTGGTTACTACATTTACCCATATTATTAAGTCCCCACCCACACCCAAATGCAGTCACTGTCCATCAGTGCAGCAAGATGCCACAGATCCACTATGTTCCTTCTGTGATACACTGTTTTCCCCGTGATCCCCCACACCATGTGTACTAAACATAATACCTCTCAGTCCCCTTCTCCCTCCCTCCCCACCCGCCCTCCCACGCCCCTCCCCTTTGGTAACCACTAGTTCATTCTTGGAGTCTCTAAGTCTGCTGCCATTTTGTTCCTTCAGTTTTGCCTCATTGTTATACTCCACAAATGATTGGCTTATTTCACTGAGCATAATGTCCTCCAGCTCCATCCATTTTGTTGCAAATGGTAGGATTTGTTTCTTTCTTATGGCTGAATAGTATTCCATTGTGTATATGTACCACATCTTCTTTATCCATTCATCTACAGATGGACACTTAGGTTGCTTCCATATCTTGTCTATTGTAAAAGTGCTGCAATGAACATAGGGGTGCATATGTCTTTTTGAATCTGAGAAGTTGTATTCTTTGGGTAAATTCCAAGGAGTGGGATTCCAGGGTCAAGTGGTATTTCTATTTTTAGTTTTTTGAGGAACCTCCATATTGCTTTCCACAATGGTTGAACTAGCTTACATTCCCACCAGCAGTGTAGGGGGGTTCCCCTTTCTCTGCATCCTCGCCA
Source organism: Manis javanica (assembly GCF_040802235.1). NCBI lineage: Eukaryota > Metazoa > Chordata > Mammalia > Pholidota > Manidae > Manis > Manis javanica. The sequence continues at coordinate 16,867,312 of NC_133159.1, forward strand.
ACACTTGTTGTTCTTAGTCTTTTTGATGCTGGCCATCCTTACTGGTGTGAGGTGATATCTCATTGTGGTTTTAATTTGCATTTCCCTGATGATGAGTGATGTGGAGCATCTTTTCATGTGTCTGTTGACCATCTGTATTTCTTCTTTGGAGAACAGTCTCTTCATATCCTCTGCCCATTTGTTAATTGTGTTAATTGGGTTATTTGCTTTTTGGGTGCTGAGGTGTGTAAGTTCTTTATATATTTTGAATGTTAACCCCTTGTTGGATATGTCATTTACAAATATATTCTCCCATATTGTAGGATGCCTTTTTGTTTTGTTGATGATGTCCTTTGCCGTACAAAAACTTTTTAGCTTGGTATAGTCCCATGAGTTCATTTTTCCTTTTGTTTCCCTTTCTCAAGGAGATGGGTTCAGGAAGAAGTTGCTCATGCTTATATTCAGGAGAAGGTCACTCAGACTATTGATGGTAAAACTAGGATTCAAACTAGCTATGTTTGAATCTACAGCATGAATTTTAAACAGTTGTTTCAGTGTGAACTGTGAGTGACAGAAAACCAAATAAAAGTGACTGAAATGTGACAGGTGTTTATTCCTCTCTCAATTAAATGAAGTCCAAAGATAAGGAGTCCAAGGCTGGTATGGCAGCTCTCTGGTCAAGAAGTCCCCAGTCTGGGGCTTTCTTGTCCCCTCCTGGCATAAGCCAGGAGCTCTGTCCTCTCACTTTATTTCTAAATAAAACCTGTACCTTGCTCTCCTAAAAAAAAAAAGAAGTTCCCAGTCTCTTCTGTCTTTGTCTCATGATTTAAGTTGGCTGCTAGAGCTCCAGTCTTCACATCCACATTCCAGCCAGCAGGAAAGAGGAAAGGGTAAAGACAGACATGCATATTTCTTTGAAGGACACATCCCAGAGATTACATATATAATTTTTGCTAACATCTCATTGGACAAAACTAAATCATATGACCACACCCAGTTGCAAGATAGGAAGGAATATAAACTTGATTCTAGGAGACTATGTGCCCAGCTTAAAATCAGAGACTATTCTTAAGGAATGAGAGGAAATCAGATACTGGGATAATCATCAGTGGCTTCCATTAGCATCACTCTAAACTGCCCACCTAGATGTAGCAACAGAATTTTACAGTGCTGTCTGGTAAGTCACCAAACCCAGCTTCCTGGTAACCCAGAAAAGGTGCCCAAGGCCCTGAGTGAGGATATGACTTAGCCAGGACTGAACAGAAAATGGAGGCAGGGCCAAGTTCAGAAGCCTGTCTCGTAACAAAACCCAAGCCCCCCATCCCTCCAGTAGTCTAGGGCATCTCTCCTGGCCCTTGGATGCTCTTCTCACTTGCCCACTTTCTCCACTCCCTTTCCTGGGCCTTAGATTAGTGGCACTTTTTAACCCCCAGACTGAGTAACAGAGGACTGGATTCTGTTCCCAACCTGCCCTAAAGATGTCTGACTTTTGTCCTTAGTATTCTAGTCTGAGGATTTTGAAGATCTTTCCTGCTTTGACAGTCAGTTTATGAGATACTCAGAAGCTAAGGGTAGCTTTTGCTTAGCGAATATAATCCTATAACCCTAGTGCCAATAGAGTGGTATGTTCTGCAGTTCCAGAGGCAGTACTTAGGGGAAGGGAGGGCACTTGCAGGAGGGGCAGTGGATTAGGCATGAGCAGCAAAGGGGTGATACTAGGAGGGGAGAATAATCTTTGCTAGGCGTTTACTATGCACCAATACAGCACTGCAATGAGTGTGGACAGGTTATATCTCCATGTTAATAGACAAAGGCTCTTAAGTAGGGTTAGAAATGGAATAAATGCAGAGACACACTCTTTCAAAAAGACACATCTAAAGCAAAATAATGAAGAATCAAAAGTAGAGGGATAGAAAAAGACCCCCTGAGCAATGCTAAAATCTTTTTTTTTAGATGGGGAAAGAAAGCAGGAGTACCAATATCATTATCACCCCTATTTCACTGCTGAGGGTCTGAACAGGAAGGTGATTCCCTTGTGGTCATGTCACCCTGAAATGGCAGAGGTGTAATTTGAACCCAGGTCTTTCTATCTCCTCAATTCCTGCTCTTCTGAGAACGTCTAGTTGCCTCTAATGAAGTCAGCCAGGGTCATGACCTTGACCTGATGGGATATTGACCTGGAGCCAGGTGCCCGCCATCTCGGAGCGAGGCTGGAGTGGGCAAGAGTGAAGAGAAGGTCAGGTTGGCCCATAGGGAGCAGCCCTGGGCAGGGTATGCACCAGCCTCCAGACCGAAGCCTGGACTGACTCCCAGAGTGCCTGCCATGCACCATTCTGGTTCCAGCACAGCTCCAGGGCCAGTGACCACAGGGGCCTCCACCCCTGCTCCCCCACTCCCACCCTCGGATGGAGGCTGGGATGAGGGAGGACCTGTCCCTCAGAGCCACCATGGCTGAAGGTCACACGTGGAACTGAGCTCCCTGTGCCTGGCCGAGGGCAGCAGGCCCAGGGCCTCGCAAACAGTCTGGCAGCAGTTGGGGCCCGACCCCAAGCCGCAAGCGCCTGAGCCCCATATGGACCTTCGCCAGTCCCAGCGGAAGGGTGGAAGTGGGGCCAGAGGCAGGTCCTCCTGTGAACTAGGAAGAGCTGGGCGGGGACATGGGTGCAAGTCTTAACCCTGCTACCATCCCTTGCACATAGCAGGACGCAGTCACACCCGACCCAGGCAGCCCCCATCCCACCCCCGGTTCCTGGAAAGCACCCTCAGCTGCCTCACCCCTGTCAGTTTTGCACCTACCACAGAATGTGCAAGCCTCCATTCAGCTCATCCTGCCCATGGTTTACAGCTCAACTTGGGTATCTCCTCCTCCAGGAAGCCCTCACTAACCCCTCCTCATTTCTGTATTACAATGTGTAGAACCCTGGGTTTGGCATTCTCTTTACTTGTGTGTCTCCCAACCAGCACGGTGGATCTTGACTCTAGGAGTGTGACTAGGTTCTAAGAAAGTTTGTAAACTCATTAAAATTGTCCATAGAATGTCTTTGGTGTGAGCACATGTGCATTTGGGGGAGCTCCGTAACAGCTCTCGTGAGACTCTCTGGAGAATCACTGCTCCACACTGTGATGGTCTTACAGTCAAGAACTATGTCACTGTATCTGCAAATGAGACACAATAGGCAGGCAGTAAAGTAATTATGAATTGGATGAATCATTTCATGGATGACCTTAGGCAAGTAATTTCATCCCTTTCTGTCTCAGTTTTCTCACCTGTAAAGTGAGGGTGAGAGTAGGGATTCCCTTGTTTAAGCTTCCCCTCATTTCTATATTCCTCCTCTACCACTTCCCCAGTATCTAGCATTGTGACTGCACATAGTAGGTGTTCAGCAGGTGCGTGGGAGAGGAATGGATGGTGGGTGAGTCGGTAGGCAGATAGGAGCCTCAGTGTTTGAATGCATGAATGATGGTGAGGGGCTGCTGCGTGTCAGGCTCACTGGCTGGACAGCTGAATCCGCGGGTAGGAAGTCGGTGGGGGGTGAGTGAACAGAGTGAAGAGGTGGATGAAGGTCGAGATGACATCATAGCAAAGGGAAGGATGGATATCAGGGAGGGAGGTGGGCCTTCAACAAAAGGATCCGTCGATGGGTGAAAATGATGGATACGTGGCTAGATGGATCACAGATGGATTTGTGAATGATGGGTAGGTAGGCAGATGGCTGGATGGAAGGAAGGAAGGACAGAAGAACATGTAGATGGGTAGATGGAAACTATACACCAAATTTTTGTGTGTACATATGGAGGTGATGGGATATTAGTGTGAACTGATAGACAGTTGGATGGATTGTATGAACTAGTGGATGGATGGATGGATGGATGTAAGGAAATTGTACACAAAATGTGTGTGTGTGTTTATGCATTTGGGAGGTAAAGAATGTTTGGATGGAGGGATAAAGGGTGGATGGATGCATGGATGGGTGAACTGAAGGAGGGGAGGGGAGGGGACCAGGCCGAGAGTGGCGACCAGAGCGTGACGAAGCAGGGCAGGGGGCTCCCTGTGTGCAAGGCTGGCTTGCAAAGTAGATAAGCCACCTTCCTTCCAAAGCCTCTGTGTTGGGCCCCAGCTGAGCTCTTCCTTCCCTGAGTCCAGGGTCTCTCTGGCAGTGCCAATACTCAGAAACTGATGTAGGAGGGAGACAAAGGGAGTGGGCAGATACCAGGACCAGAGAGAGGGAGGGAAGATGGGTGGGGGCTGGCGCTGCCATTGGGCAGCCGCCCTGTTTATTCAGCTCCAGAATGAAGCCCGGGAGAAGGGCTGTTCATATTTCTTTCTTGAACAGGGAGCTGACATTAATGAACAGCTAATTAACATCTTGGAGTGCGATGGTTCCAGTGTCAGTGTCCCTAATTAGTCTCGCGCTAATCTGCTTTAATTAACTGTCCCTGTCGTGGCTTTAATTTAATTTTCAGCTCCTGCCCAGGATGGCAGCCCTATGAGCATTCTGTCCCAGGGCTCCTGTGGCCAGGGCAGGGTGGGCAGGCCAAAGCCAGGTTCCCGGGGGCACTGCCAGGCATCCCAGGGTTGGGCAAAGCTGGTAACAGAGAGCCTGGCTCCTCCCTGGCCCAGGGGCAGAGAACTTGGGGGCAGGACACTTTTCTCCCAACCTCAAGGGACTGTGCTTAGGTCACCAGGTGTTCCCCGAACATTCCTGAATTAGGAGCACAATCTGTGACTGTACCCTGGTCTCAGGCAGGCCCCATAAATTGACTGTGCTTTCTGGACATGGGCTCTGGGTTCAGAAAGACCTTGATCCATGTCCTAATTCAGTTACTTTCTCACTGTGTGGCCTTAGGAAAAACACTTTACCTCTCTGAGCCCTTGTGAAATGCAGCTGCCCCTCTAGATGTGGGCTCCTCTCTCATCAAGGATGCAGTTTTCTAGGAGTGATCTGCATGCCCAACTCCCTCATGGTTCAGGCAGAGCAAAGACTGACAGCCACCCAGCAGTCAGGATGGAGGGGGCTTAGGCAGAGCCTGTATCAGGGATGAGAAGAGCACTGGACTGGGAGTCAGGATGCCCACATCCCAGTCCCAGCTCTGCTACAATTCCAAGTCTCTCAACCTCTCTGGGCTTCTGCCCCACTCCTATCCATAAGCTGGAAGAGGTGGGGAGGAAAGGACAAGATGCTCCCTGAGCCCCCTCACACTGGAGACATTGGAGAATGGATGTGCAGCTGGCCCAGGGAACCCAAATCTGGAACAGGAGGTCTAAGTGGGAACTGGGCATGAGGGTCAGGTAAGGCTTCTGTGTTTTGCACGGCAGAGCAGGTGGCACCAGGGAGGGTGTGGCTGCCTTGGTTACTAGGTCCTGCTGCAGGTGGGAAACAAATCAACATGCCTGCCCCATGGCGGGAGCCAGAGAAGCATCTGCCAAAATAAACAAATGAGGAGTGTCTGAGGGGAAGCTGGCTGGAGGCAAACGATGGGGAGAGGAGAGCCCAGGAGCTGGGTCAGGACCCCTTGTCCATCTTGCCTTAGCTGGGAGCTAAGAGCGCAGGGCAGAGGCTGAGGGCTGAGGCTGGAGGTACGAGGAGGCCCTTTCTGAAGCACGAATGCCAGCTATGCAGTTGAGCTGTAACCGTGAGGACACTGGGGAGCCATGGCAGCTTTTTGAGCTGGAATGTGGCATGACCGGGTAATTGGTGGCTGGCAGGGGTGAATGAAGTGCAATGAGACAGGAGGCAGAAAAGGGCTGTGATGGGGCTGCTGTCTTTCTCAAGGCAGTGCAGTCTTGCAGAGGTGGAGCAGGCACAGAGAGACTTCCAGAAGCCGTGAGCTAATATATGTAAAATGCATGCACTTTAGAAAAGACAGGGTGCACCTCCCTCTCCCCATGGCCTTGGGCTTAATGAGTGTGTTTGGAGTTTCTTTGTAGTACCAACTCTGAGTCCGTATCTTACACTTTCTCAAACTGGGTCTGCAAACCCTAGGATATGGTGGTCCCAGAGGTATTTTCAGGTGTCTAGGAATTCTAAGAGCATTAAAAATTTTTGTGTTCAGATTTTAACAGGGATCCCAAAAAGGGGGGAAAGACCCACAAAATTGTTTTGACCACTTCTTCTATATCAACACCCATTTCACGGTGGTCTGCCTCAGTGGGAAGGCGTCCTTGTTTCCCAGCCTGGCATCTGAGGTCTGGAGGGAGTTTCTGAGGCCCGCAAGAGAAGCTTTCCCTTCCAGAGGGCCCCAGTCTCGTCCGGCTCTGAGAAATGCTGTCAGACCTGCCTTCCCCCAGGACACTGAGTTCTTCCAACACCGGATCTATTTCTGGCACATTTCTGAACCCCCATGGCCCAGCACAGGTCTGCACTCAGGGCGGGTTTGTGAATTGAGGTGAATTCTCTCTCTGGATGCCCCGTAGTCCCCCTCCTCCTGCCTTTGACCTCCAGTTGATCTTCGTTTTCAGTCCATCAATGCCAAACCAGTTTTTCCTGAAAATCTCAATAAATTACTGTGGAATTCAGAGCTCCTGCCCCCACCCCAGCACTGGTGCACAAACCTCCTTTCTCTACTCTTGTCCCCCACCCCATGGTAACCCTGCATTTTCCCAGATCTAGTTTAGGCAGCGCTACCTCCAGAGAGCCCTCCTTGGTTTCCCCCAGACAGTTGTGTCAGTCAGACCTTGGAAGCCCTGGAACATGGGCTGCTCACTGGATCCAGGTCCTCCCTTGATTTGTGTTGTCCATATTCATGGCTAGCAGTTAGATTGCTCACATCTCTGTGTCCCCTATTCCCTCCCCACCCCACCCTACCACATGCCCAGCTCAGCAGGGGCCTGCAGAAGCAGGTGGAAGAGTTACCCCTCAGCCCCAGGCTGGTGGGGGAACATGTTCCCTGAGCCATATTCTCAGAGAGGGTCCAGTGGCTGCTGGCCTGGCCTATAGCAAGTCAGTTATGGCCTTTGCTGCCCATCAAGCCTGGGTTTCAACTGCAGCTCCACCCCAAATCAGCTGGCAGTTTGGGGCTGCATTTCTTGAAGTCTCAGTATTCTCATCTGGAAAATGGTTAATGATAACATTTATCTCATGAGGCCTCTGTGCCCAGCTTAATTGAGGGAATCCATATAAAGCACCTGGACCATAGTGAGTGCTCAATAAAAGAAGCTGATGACCTTGATGGTGGTGATGAAGCACTAGAGCCCAAGCCAGAGCCATGGCACCCCCACATTTAGTGGGCAAGTGGCTCACACATACCCATCATGGAGTTAAAAGAAGCCTAGGTCTCAGTTTAGGGGCTGGCCCTGTGTGACACCTCTCTCACTCATGCCAGGAAACAGCTGGGCCAGGGCTCAGGCCACTGCAGGAATAGCCTCAGCCCTGTCCCATGGGCTTTCATATGACACCTATACAGGAGGGACATGCACTGACACCCACAGATACAGCCCAGAGCTGCAGACACGGTCCCCCCAGTCATGTGTGCATGTGCGCGCGCACACACACCCAGAATAAGGAGAAAGAGGCTGCTTTTGATGACTCCCAGGCAAAGGCAGACATTCCAGAGCAGGAGCTGGGGGCAGAGACACGTAACACTGCTTCCCCTGGCTCGCGGAGTGGGTTTCAGCCACGTCTGCTCACTTCTGTGTCGGGGGAGCCAGCACCCTGGGGGTCTGGCTGTGTCAGGTCTCATGCCCACACCTGCAGCAGGGCTACTGCAGGGGGACTGCATGGCAGTTGACGATTTCTGACTTGGGGCTTCTGGTGGGGTTAGGTGCCCGTGTCTCTCTGTGGACCCTAGTGAGACATAGCAGCAGCAGGCCTGGGCTGCTCCTTGCGCCTCCCGTAATAGAGCAGGAAAGCAGCCACGGCATCTAGGCTTCCTCCAGAGCCCACCGAGCCCTGCCCACCCTACCCCCGGAGCCCCTAGGGGTGCTTCTACATCTGCACTGGTGAACATTCAGTTGACCCAGTCCCCATTCTGGCAGAAAGAGGCCAGAGGGTCCAGACTGTGCAGGAAAGCAAGAGACCTTTCCGAGAGAACCATTTGAGTCCTGCTAGAACTGCCAGCAGCCAGGGGCTGGCAGTGGGGTAATGTCACAAGGTCAAGCAACACAGGATCATGGGCTCCCAGGAAGGTACAGTCACCGCTTGTTATGGCCACAGAACTGTGCAGTGTTAAAATCACAGTTAAACAAGAATCTTAGAATGTTACAGGCCTGGGAAGGTTATAATCATAGCATTATAGAATGTTACAATCATGTAATCATAGAAGCAGAAGACTAAGTGCAGAGACTAGGAAGCAAGAGCTTTAGAATGTTGCAGGCATGCAAAGGTCATAATTATAGAATTATGGGATTTTACAACTGTAGAATATTAGAATTTTAGCTTTACAAGCAGTAATTTTAGAATGTTACAGTCGGAGAACTGTGGCCTGTTACTGTACATACACAAATATGCCTATAGAATACTCACTCATAGACTTAGGAATTGTGGAACCCTGTTAGTGAATGCCATAGTCAAGAACTATAGAGTATTTCACTCTTCAGGTGTTATTCTGTCAGACTCCGGGATCAGCATATGTGAGAGCTGGAAGAACACCTTACAGGTGCCGTGCCAGATCCTGTGTGAAGCAGGTGACGTGGGTTAGCGCATTACTTCTCACAGCAGCCTGTGAGGCAGGCCGCCCTAGAATGGGCAGCGAGGATCTGGGAGGCCGGAGCCCAGAGGACAGCCTCCCAGGCCATGGTGTCTTGGCAGGGAAGGTGGGAAGTGGCTGCCTCGGGCTGTACTTGGCCCTCTCCTGCCCTCACCCAAAACACCTGGAGGGGAAAAGTGCAGTGTTCTGTTGCCCCTTTTGTTAAGTTGTGTCACAGAGGCCTCCTGTATCAGCTTCCAGTGTGTGGGCAGGCAGCGTCTGCTGCCTCACCGGGATGGCTATGCAGGGCCTGCCCAGATTCCTAGCCAGGGTGTGAGGGGCCATGGGTGCATGATTCCCAAAGGCCTAGCCCCACATGCTCTGTCCAACCCTCGCCCACCTGTCTGGTTCACCAATGACCATGTGGATTTCACCAAACATGCTTCCCCCAGTGGTCATTCATCCATTCACTCAGTTGCCATTTTCAGATCACCTTCTAAGGGCCAGGTACTGTTCTGGGGGAGACAGATGTGAATCAAGACAGCTCCCAAGCCTAAGAAACAGAATGGTGGAGGTTTTAGGAAAACAGAAAGTGCTGTGGGGTCAGAGGGGTAAGAAATGGCCAGGGCATCATAGAGGCCTTCCTGGAGGAGGGGCTAGGTCTTAGAAGTAGGCAGAATTTAAATATATAGGGCTGTAGGTGAGGGCATTCCAGGCAGAGGAAGCAGATGGAGCAAAGGCCTAGAGACAGCTGCGTGTGGGATGTGTTCCAGAATCATCAGGGATGCACAACCATTTGTGCAGCAGGAAAGGTGGCAAATGATGGGAGTGGGGCAGGAGAAGTCGGGTGAGGCACTGGGCGGAGGCTTTGAGTGCCAGGCTAAGGAGGCTGGGATTGTAAATGGTAAATGGCTATGCAAGTTCATGACAATGCTTGACTGGTGGGAAGGGAGGGCTCAAACTTACAGTCCACTTTTCCTTTAGAAATGAGAATACAAATTCCTTCCCAGGACTGGTGGGCCAACCCTGGGCTGGACTCCAAAAACAGAGAAAGGGCTTTAGCGGGAATTCCAGGGCTATGCTAAGGGGTGCTGGCTACTAGCCTTTGTCCACAGAAGCTGGCAACAGACACATGCTCTGAGGTGGGGGGAGGTGGGGAGGTGCTCAGGTTGAATGGGACTCACGTGGGGAGCCGTGGTTCCTCCCAGTTCTTTGCATTTTCCTTCTCAGAGCAGGCACCATGCATACCAAGGAAAGGGCCAGACAGGCTGCCCTCAAATCCCAGACTGGCCTCACATTGCCAAGTTAGTTGAGTAAGTGACATTACCTCCCCAAACCTCAGCTTCCCCATCTGTAACATGGGGCTAATAACAGCACCTCCCTTGCAGGGCTACCAGGAGTGAATATGCATGCCTGGCAGTAGTTTTCCATTCATGTGCATTCTTTTTATGCAAAAGAAACACTTAGTCCAACCACCCCATCTTACAGGGAGCCAAGCAGCCTGAAAATGACAGCAGGCATCTCAGAGGTGGGCTGGCTGGCCAATCATTTGGCTGCCCGGAGGTGGGGAGGTAGATGAGCAAAGTGTTGACTATATAGTATGAAGCCGTAAATCTGAATCTGGGGTGACATGGTCGGTGGAAACCCAAGGGCTCCTCAGCTGAGCTCAGCCGGGGCTGACCATGTCTTTGCAGGTCACACTGGCAACCTCTCCACGCTGTTGAGGTGCTGAGCAGCAGTTCACTGAAGGTGAGGGTCTCTGAGTGAGGCGATTTCTGTAAAGCACCTCACAGAATGTCTTGCATATGGTAAGTGTTCAGGCCCTGGGAGGAATTATCATCGGTAAGTGAGCCCTGGATAAAAACCCAAAACTGGGGTGGGGTGACTGCCCCCTGCTGGCCCCACCCTCCTAAATGGAAGCATTTTGCGCAAAAACTCAGCTGTAAGCACTATACACCCTCCTCAGAATAATAATATTTATCTATTCAACAAATAATTACTGAGTTTCTACTGTGTGCCAGGCAACCCACAACGCCCTTTGCATAAGTCATCTCATTTAAACCCAGCGTACCCTATAAGCAAGTCCACTATAATTTCCATTTTACAGATGAAGATTGTTTTGCCTAAGGTCAGACAGAGCAGGGCAAGAATCCAGGGCTTCCCGAATCCACAGCCTTAACCTTCCACGATACTGTGCCGGCACTGACACCAAGAATTGCTGGCTGAGTTGGCCCCCAAGCCTAAGAAACAGAATGGTGGAGCTGTGGAGCTTTTAGGAAAACAGAAAGTGCCCCAATGAGCTCTGAAATCAAATCCCTGTGGGAGCTCTTGGTGGGAAATGCTGACCCTGGGCTCCCTGAGGAAGGTGTGAAGTGCTGACACCCACCCCGGGCTCTTGAAGGGCTGTGTGAGGCAGGGCCGGACACAGAGGGCTGACCATGATGGGTTCCAGAGGGGGGCTGTCCACCCTCCCTTGCCAGAGGCAGCCAGGATTCCATTAACCTGATTCTCTGCCCCACATAAACCTGCAGAGGGAGCCTCAGGAGGGGGAGTACTGGGGAGGGGAAGGATTGGGCTTCCCCAGGCTCTGAATGGAGCTGCCAATGGCATCCGTTTCCTCTCCTATACCCCAGGAGGACCTTCGGGGCCCCTGGCTCTCAGAGAAGGGAGTTGGGAGAGGGATGGACAGTCAGAAAGCAGGAACAGGAGACTCTAAGCTAGGTCACTGCAGCCAGGACAGTGCACAGGCCCGATGCTTCATGGAACCCTGCGTCGCCAGGTCTGTCCTGCCCCTGTGTGGCCTTAGGTAAGTCACATCACCTCTCTGATCTGGTCCCCCCTCAGTAGTAAGGACAAACCAATGCCACCTCTTCACAACGGGCAGATTAATGACTGTGCTTGATACACAGTAGGTACTCAAGAAAAGGTGGCTAATTATATTGCCATGATTTTAGAATCTTGACCCCAGTGTAGCCCTTCTCAGCTTTCCAGGCACATTCACATCCCTTTTCTCATTAAACTCACAATACTTCAAGGCATGCAAGGATTCTTATCAGAGAGGTTAAAGGATTTGCTCAGAATCACACAGCTTCTGACCCTTGGGCTGGGATGCAACCCCAGTGAAGGTCAAAGTAGGCCACCCCATCCAGTCCACTCCTCTTCAGTCTGTTCCTGTGTCAAGGTTCCAGTCAGGTACCTCTCCCTCCAGAAAGCCTTCCTTGACCTCACAGTCTGGTTAAGTAGTCCTCTTCTATTCTTCTTACAGCCTTCTGGACTTCTTCTGTCAGAGCATTTATCACATACATCACAGTTGTTAGGTACCCTCATCTAAGCCTCTGAGGGCCAGTCCATGCTTTCTATAGAAGGCGAGAGGGTGTAATAAATATTTTGCTAATTTGCAGCTGCTCCCATGTAGGAGGCATGCAGGTGTACACAGACACAAGTATAAGTCCACAGTTGTGTATACGCACAGTTATGGTTATGTGGTTGGTGCGTGCAGTGCACAAATAAAGGGTAAACTTTCTAGAACATGGTAAATTGAGCTGACATGGATGCCACCATCTGCCCACACCCATACAAACAAAAATACTAGAGATAATATGACATGAGCTTGGAAGAAAGAAAAATTCTTGGGTGACTTTTTTTTTTTAGGGGATTTTAAACAAAAATAACAGGTGGAAAAAAAATACACCATAAAATGGAAGATAAGAGGAATAAGATTGGGATTAAAACATACTAAAATCATTTGGGAAGTAGATGGGGATATCAGTTTTTGATTGGTCAAGACCAATGTGCATGTTAGAAATGTAAGGATAACCACAAAAGCATACATAACTTCTGAACCGGTGGAGGACATTAAAAGGCATAAAGAAAATTTAATCAATTCCACAGAAGGCAAAAAAGGTGAAAAAGGTTTTTAATGGCTGATAAATAAAACACAGAAGATAGTATATGTGAGGTCAAATATATTAGTAATCACAATAAATGAAAATGGATTAAACTCAGCTGTTAAAAAACAGAGATTTTTAGTTTAGATGAGGGGAAATTCCAGCTCTGTTTACAAAGAGCACACCTGAAAGACAATGGTACATGAAGGGTGAGGAGAGGGCTAGAAGATGATATATCAGCAAAGAGTCTCTGTAATAAAAAGGGTAGCAAGATAAATATCAGAGAGTAAAATGATTTTAAGACAAGAAGCATTATTGGGGACAGAGCGGGTCATTACTTAATGACAAAATGAATAACTCACCAGGAAGAAGATATAATCCTGAACTTACATGCACTCACAGGTAGTCTCTAAACACTTTATTTATACACACACACACACACATACAAATACAGGCACTTTCAAGGAGAAATTGTCAAATCTGCATTTTTAGTGAGATATTTCAGCATAGCTTTCTCAGAAATTGATAGACTAGACTCAAATTATTATGCTCAAATGACCTAAGTAATAAGAACCCTAATCCCAACAAATAAAAACCACACATTTTTTTCTGACTCACTCACCCAAAGAGGGTCATACAGACCACCTTCCCCCAGGTGTACAAGCATATAGGGACAAAGGGTGACAAGTACGTATGCACAGCTGCAGGTGACACCCACAGAGACACCCAGAAGTGGGAGGAGGTCTGGTCTGGTGTGTAGCCAGGCAGGTAGCTAACTAAACACTTACCCGATGGACAATTAAATACCCTATCTGAGTCTAAGTTTCCTCCCGTGAAAAATGCAGATTAGCAGTCAGCAAATTGTAGAGATCCAGAGAGTTAATGTATAACTGAACCCTACCACTGTAGCCTAAGAGCTTCCACAGACAATAGAGAAGCAAATGGGTGTGACTGTTCCATAAGACTTTATTTTCAAAAACAGGTGGCAGCTGAATTTGGCCCATGGGCCATAGTTTGTTGACCCCCGATGTAGATAATACTATTTGCCTTGCCAGGATTATTGACTATTTATGATGACATAAAGAATAGTAATAGAGGCAAAGCATTTTACACAGAATAAACTTGGTAAACGATCCCTCTTGTGAAAAGGATGTCACATGAGGAAGTGTTCACATAATAGAAGGTACACATAAAAGTACATGTATGTACAAAGACACGCATGTGTAGATCTGCTCGCATATGGATGTATAAAGACTGAGGTATACAGAGCAGCACGTTTTGTGCACACAAGTAGACGTGCACAAGTTCAAGCATGTGTTCATACCTTAAGCAAAGCTAGAAAATAGGAAAATAAGGGCATAAACCTCATTGGGATATAGGGATAAAATGGCATGACGCTTGATGCCATGCCTGGCACATAGTAGGAGCTTGGAGGTTAGTTTTTATTGTGTATGGGAACAGGTCCTGGAGACACAGGGAGGGGTACATAACTCCACACATGTTCACGTGCATTCACCCACGTGCCCAAAAAGCGATTTTTGCCAGCTCATTCCTGAAGGAAAGCCAGGCTAATGAGGAGGTCGACTTCACAGCCAGCAGGTGCCCAGAACAGCCCTAACAGGGATGCAGTTTAGCTTTCTCCCGAGATGTTGGGCAAATGAGGAGAAAAGGTGTTTTAATCCCTTGTCACGTCTCCAAGGGCTGGAGGACATGGGCTGAGTTGGAATTTTTCAACTTCAGCCTTTTTTTTTCCTTGACACATCTATCCCAGGAACATCTGTGAGATAAAACAGAGAAGGTCTTATGAATTCAGCTCATACTCGGCCTGTGCTCCCACCCCGAGCAAGCGAGACATGAATCACCGGCCCAGGGGCCCAGCGGCCCCACAGACTGGCCTTTCCAGCAGGGTCCTGGCCTTTCCTGAGTAGCTGCTTTTGATTTCCCCGAAGCCTTCTGATCGTCTACACTCCAGAGAGTGTGTGCTGTCCTAGGGAGGTGTGCTGAGAGCTCAGCTCATGCCCCAGGGTGAGGGTTCAGCCACTCAATCCCCCGGCTTGACTGAGTCCTGCTCTGCACCAGGCATCTGGGGGTGCAAAGAGGAACGAGAGAAGGAGTCAAAGCTACCTTGCTTGTCCCCATTTTCTCATCATTTGAAACACCGTGGAAGAAGACCACTTCTGTGGTTTTATGAGTGGTGCCTCAATGGTCCAATGATTGCCAGAATATTGTGCATTGGCAGTTTTTATTCTGCACGCAGAGGGGCTGCTGCTGGGTCAGGGATCAACCAGCTAAGGTCTTAGAGTCAGCTGTTAATTGAACTTGACCTTCGGGGGCCCTCATGTGCCCTGTGGCCTCAGATCCTGCAGATGGTTGGAAACCTAAGCCCTCTTGGCCTGGGCTCACATTTGGTCTCGCTTTTTCTGTATGTTTCAGAAAAATGAGTGGGTTTCAGAGCTGCAATGCCTCCTTAGCCTTCTGTAACTTGCACCCAGAGTCAGAGAAGGGGTGTGACTGGCCCTCTTGTTTGTTTCTTCTGTCCAGCAGACAGACCCATATAGGGTACCTGCAATGCACTAAGGCCTGTGCCAGACACTGAGGAGAATGGGAAGGATAAGACAGAGCTCTGCTTTTAAGAGCCAAGGGTCCCAGGAGTGGACAGCCCAGGGCGCTGTTAAAAGAGGCAGAAAGCTTTTCCTGTTCTTCGAGATGCAGACAGAGTCCTGTGCAGTGTAGGTGGGAGGTCACATACACAGACACCTGCTTTCCCTGGGCTGATCAGCGGCTGTGTGGGGTGGAGACAGTGTTGATAATTAACAGAGTCACGAGTTTATAGGAGCTGCTCCTCCTGGAGGGACAGGGTCTCTGGAAAAACAGTGAGGATGGCAGAAAAATGAGTTTCTCTGGTCCTGACATAGTTGTCCTTAGGCCCATTTCATGGGTTGGAAAGTTGAGTTACAGGAGACCAAGTAACATATGCAGAGTTGTAGAGTGTTTAGAATAAGATGAGACCAGAAGCAGCAGAGAGGGGAGAGGGGAGATGCCAGACCAGATCCAGCCATCTTCTCACCTGAGCAGCTTCTCACCTTAGCATTCCCACCTCCTTCCCAGAATCCTTGGCAACAGACAGGTAGTCTGAGAGGGGCAGGAATGCCTCTGGCCTTCGGATGGGGCTGGCTCCTATTTACCCAGCTGCTGGGCCCAGGCAGGAGTCTCAGGAAGACTTGGGAGGATTGTCATCCAGCTGATGCCTTGCTGCTCAGGTCTTATGATGGCCTCCCCTCAAAAAGACAGCCCAAAGTGGGCTTGGCCTCATGGAGAGGGGAGCCTGGCTCCCGTTACACACCCATTATGTCTCCACTCTCTCATCCTTACTGCAAAAGCCGAGGGGGCCAAGATGAGAGAGAAAGTGCAGTGGAACATAGGAAATGGTTAGTAAGGGGTGGGTAGGTAGAGCATGAGGTTTAGAATCAGAAGACTTGGGTGTGAGTCCCAGCTCTGTGTGACCTTAGCAAATCATGTGCCCTCTCTGAGCATTAGTGTCCCAATCTGCCAGCTGAAGGCAAAGGGTTGCCCCTCTCTCTTTCCAGAGCCCTTGTGAAAGCTCAGGTGCAATAATGAGTATGAAAATATTTTGTGGAGTCAATTGGAAAATGGCTGGTGATTGGGACCATTATTTGACTGACATAAGGGGACGATATGCTCAGACAAGTGTGTGCAACTGACCAGGGGCAGGTGCAACTGGCCATGGAGTCAGAAGACCTAGGGACCAAGGTGGGCTCTGGAAGGCTCTGGGCATGCATCTCCACTTCACTTCTCTTTTGGCCCCACTTCCCTCATACTAAACTGGGATAAATAAGCACTGTTCTGCCTACAGTGTCTCACAATGACCACGGAAGATTAGTCATCCAGCCAGCATTTACTGAGCACCTGCTGGGCACCAGGCCCTGGGCTAGTCTAGCATGTGGCTCCTGTCCCCAAAGAAAAATCACACTAGAAGAGTATGTGGGGCCCAGAATCCTGGAGTGTCATAGAATTGAGTCTAGTCTCCTCACTTTACAGATGGGAGAAAACAAAGCCTTGAAGAGGAAAACAACTGTCCCAGGATATCAGAAACAAGGAGCACCCACTGCCCTTCCTCTTCTGAATCCAAGGTGCACATTGTGAAACAATCACAACGCTCTTTGCACTGAACCCGGTGCTACTTCAGTAACACTCTAGGCACCTACCAGTCAGTTGACTAAGGCTGGAAGGCAAGATGAAACTATTTGCATATGAATCCTACACCCCAATCTTGTACTCGTCCAAGGCCATTTGACCAGAATTATCAATGCTGGGACTCAGACCCAGGTTTTCTCACCCACTCTGCTTTTCCATTTCCTCCTAAAACCAACTTTTATTGAGCACCCACCATGTACCCAGCTTTGTACTAGATTCAAAGAGGTTTAGGGGCTGTTCACAGGCTCACAGTCTGGTGGGGAAGGAAGTCAAATGGAAAATAATTATGATCCAGGGGGATAGATGGAGGTATACACAAGTTCCTGTGGGAACATGGAGATGTGAGCAACCTGGCCATTCACAGATGCATGGGTTGCTGGGTGGTAGTTAGGGAGGACTTCCCAAAGGAGGGGACATTACCATCAGCACTCAGCCAGCAAACAAATACCAAATGTGAGGTCCAGAATAGGGTCCAAATACAGTGGGCTTCCCTGAGGATGAATGACATCTATGGCCTGTGAGATGACAGTGCCATAGGAGGGGCTACAGACCCTGATGAATGGAAGAATGGAATGTCAACAAGGGGCACCAGTGGGACTTAGGAGGAGTGGCTTAGGTGGCAGAAGGGGAAATATCTAGGCTGCTTTCCTAGTTGGGCTGAAGCTCAAGGACATACACTGTCAGGGCCCTATTGAACTCCCCCATCATGCCCTGTTCTCTTCCACTTGTGACCCCCATCACACTGTTCATTTAATGCAGGTCTGTCTTCCCTGGCTAGACTGGAAGCCCCGAGAGGTCTGGGACTGGGTCTCATTTGTTACCAGCTGGGACTTGAGCCTAGGGGTGGCTCATAATAGGTGCTCAGTAAATCTTGGATGGATAGATGGGTGGATGGGTGGATGAATGGATGGATGGTCATGCAGCCTAAGACTGTTTTCTCCTCTGTGAAATGAGGGAAACAGTGTCAAGCTCATAGGGATTTTCTAAGGATGCAATAAAATGATGTGGCTAAAGCCCTTAGAACAGTGCCTAGCATTCAAAAAATATTTATTGAAGGAATAATGACTGTTTAAGCATAGGTGTGAAGACCCTCTCAACAGACAGCTGCTAACAAATGAATTTGGCATGGTCTCCACCAGCATGCTTAAAAGAAGACAGAACCTGAAATGGGTAGTGACAGATGGGAATGGACAGCAAAGTATCCATCTTTGTACTAGATTCAAAGAGGTTTAGGGGCTGTTTACAGGCTCACAGTCTGGTGGGGAAGAAAGTCAAATGGAAAATAATTATGATCCAGGGGGATAGATGGAGGTATACACAAGTTCCTGTGGGAACTTGGAGATGTGAGCAACCTGGCCATTCACAGATGGGTGGGTTGCTGGGTGGTAGTTAAGGAAGACTTGGTTGGGAAATCCTACAAGTCCTTAAGAACATGGAAGAACAGAGTAAGCACTTACTCTGTGTAGACACTGTTCTGAGTGCTGTACACATATTAACTAATTTAGCTCCCACAATGACCTTATGTGGTAGGCATTGTTATTATCCCCACTTTTCATATGGGGAAACAGAGGCACAGAGAGGTGAAGTAAGTTGCCCAAGGTCACACAGCCAGGACTTGGTCTGACCCCCAAGGCCACTCTCTTAACCAGTTGAGAAGTTCACAGTCCAGTGGAAGAGACAAGCTGTACTGCCGGGTAGCAGTTACTAAGTATTGTAGCTGGTATCTTTCTGTCCCAGCAAGGTGCCTGCCACATGGCAGTTTCTCAGTCAGTGTTTAAGGAATGAATGAATGAACAAATGAATGAATGAATGACTCTGCACACCACCAACCCTTAGAGCAGCATGGCGGGCTCTCAGAATGTCATGAGTGAGTAGACAAAGGGCACTGGGTTAGTGTCTAAATGATCTATGTCATAGCTAAGTGAATGTCACAGGCAGTTTTAAAGCTCACTTAGGACACATGCCTCGCTGTCCATTCCCATCTGTCACTACCCATAAATGGCCTTGTCATTTATTCCTGTCATCTTAACCAGAGCCTCCCACTGTCCTTTCAGTCCTTGTAGAGCAGGAGGGAACCTGGGTGGCAGAGAGGACCTAGTGCCAAGGAAACCACACTCAACTGAAGCCAGAGGTGGAGATCTTGGCCCTCTTCTGCCACCACCATCCATGTGTCCTTGGGCAGTCACTGCCCTCTCTGCACCTCTTGTCCTCATCAGCACGAAGGGAGGAATAACACCCCCTCCAGGCTGTCGCGAGATGCACCCATGCTACCTCGGGAAACAGACGTAGGAGGGGTCCCTATTCTGGCCGGTTTCAGAGCAGGTGGGTCATCTTGAAGATGGAAGCAGCAGGAAGCCCCCAGGAGATATGAATGGCAGCCCTGTGCCCCGTCAGCCCCAAAGTCTCTCCCCTACCTGTCAAAATGCCTAAAATGTCCACCATTTGATTAACTCCTGGGAGGAACGCCTGGTGTGTCAGGAGGGATCCTCTTTGCACACAGGGTGCAGACAGTGTACTGTTTTGATTTCCCTGGCAAAGACCTGTCCTTGGCCTCTCCTGGCATGAGCTGAGTTCAGAGGCAGCGAGACACAGCTGAAGGCAGAGGGCGGATGCCAGCGGCTGGGCAAGATCTGAAGCTTCCAGCAGGGGTGCTGTGGAGCCTCGGGGCAGCTTGGGGAGCCACATGCCTAGGGTTGGGTGAGGGGCAACAGAAGGACCCTAAAAATGGAGCAAGTTGCTGCCAAGAGCAGCTTTCTTCCCTTTCAGCTTTCTGCCGAGAAGCAGCATGGCTACAAGCTCCACACAGCCCAGGGAGGAGGCTTTGCCAGCACCCCCGGGCACCTGTCCCAGAAGCCTAATTACTGGCTCTCGATGGGCAGTCGGCTCGCTGATTGAGAGTCCTTGGGGAGAAAGCTCTGCGGAAATAGTGAAGTTCTCCGAAGGAAATCCTTTATTCCTTCACAGAAGCAGAGCATGGCATCTTACTTCTCACCCACCACATCTGCACGGGTGTTACCTTGGGCAGAAGAAGTTGCTTCTGGGTCCTCAGTAAATGTGACCACCCCTCTCCAGCCTCCCTGTCACTACCCTGTCTATCCCCCATCATCTCTGCCTGGACCAGGGAGTAGCGTCCCTGCCCCACATAGCCTACACTCCAACAGCACACAGGGACCTGTTCAAATCACCGGTCAGTGCACAGCCCTGCCTAGAGCCCTCCAGGAGTTTCTGTAATCTTCTAGCCAATCTCCATCTCCTTTCTGTGCCCACAAGGCCTGCACTCTGCCCCTACCTCCCACTCTTCTGCCCCTTGTTCACCCTTCTCCAGCCACACAGGCCTCCTGGAAGGTTCTCAAACACAGGCTTATTTATTCCCTCCTGAGGAAGGGCCTTTGCACATGCTGTTCCCTCTGCCTGAACCCTCTTCTCCACACTGTCCCCACACCCAGATCCTTCCTGTCCCTCAGGTCTCAGCTCACGTGTCACCTCCTCAGAGAAGCCCTCCCTTACTACCCAGTCTCACCTCAGTACCCCCTAAGCACATCATCCCGTACTTACTTGATATCCGTGTATTGTGCCTTTTCCTCATTGGGGAATAAGCTCTATAAGTAGAAAACTAGTTTGTCTTGTTTGCTCCTGTGTCCCCAGCAGCTAGAATAGTGCCCAGCACATAGTAGGGCTCATGTCAGCTGAATGAACAATCCCTGCCGGGAGAAATGGGTAATACTAACAGCCATTTAATGAGCCCCTCCAGGCCCATGGCACCAGCCAGCTGTAACCTCATTTTATCCTCGCAGTGGAAAACCCTATTTTACAGCTGAGGAAACTGAGGCCCCATGGGCTCAAGCAACTGTCCCAAAGTCGTGCAGAGAGCAAGAATCAGAGGTCTGTCCAGGTCTATGCCTCCACTCCTATCACTGTTTTATTAAAACGGTGTTCTTACCCATAGGCAAGAACGGAGATTCAGAGAGGAGTGCTCGTGTGCCTGAAGGCCTCAGCCAGGAAGAGCCGGGGCTGGGGTCTGAACCCAAAGGGCTGCTTTCTCTGCAAGGTCAGGGCTGGCAGGAGGCCCAGTGGCTGTCTAATGCAAGGGGCCTCAGGGGTGGCCAGAGGCTCTCCAGTTTGGCAACAGGCTCAGGGGACAGGGCACACCCCCGGGGAGAAGAACACGGTAAAACTATATCTAACATATCTAACATTGAGCACTTACTGCATGTAGGGCAATGTTCCATGAGCTCCATGTGCATTAACCATCTGCTCCACAACCTTAGGAGGGAGATGGCATGGTTATCCCCATTTTGCAGATAACAAAACCAGGCACAGAGAGGTTGAGTGTCTTACCCAAGGACACCCAGGCAGGGAGTGGTGAGGCTGGGTTACTGCCTCTCTGAGCTCAGACAAGGCTTCAGAATCCTCAGGTTCCAGAACAGGATCCCAGCCGAGCACGGTAAACAAATCTACAGCCCAGGACCACTGATTCTGATCCTTGGGACCCTGACTGATCCCAACCCCTGGGGACACTCAGGGGGCTTACATTCTGGTCAGATGTGGAAGCTGGATCTTGTACCTTGCAAGGTGTCCAGGCTCTGGACAGACCCCTATTCTGCCCACACCCCCAGCTGTGTGTACTCAGCCAAGCCATTCCACCACTCTGAGCCTCGGTTTCCTCAGCTGTTAAACAGGACTGGGAGTTCACTGGGATGTTGTAATGGCAGGAGAGGAAATGACAGAGCTGAGTAAAGCCCCCACCCAGCCCAGAGTGCAACCCCTCAAGCAGTAAGCAAGCCATGGGTGAGGGAAAGCAAGGGGCTCCCATCTCAGCCTAAATCCCTGCCCCACCACTCAACGAATTGCTGCTGTTAGGCAAGTGACTTAACCTTTGTGCTTGTATCCCCAGTAAATGAGGATAATTATAGTATAATTTGAGATTACATGAATTAATCCACATAAGGCACTTTAAACAGTGCCTGGCCCAGAGTAAGCTCTAAGTGTGAACTGTTATTTATTGGAAGAACTACAAATGTCAGATTATTAGTTCTGGCCTGTCTTTTAACCAAGGAGACTCTCCGACAGGGTTGCCACGGGGTCAGAGATTGTAAGCGAGGAAGCCGTGCGCTCAAGCCCTCACTTGGTGACAGCACGGGCTATCTCCGCAGGCTGCCCGTCACCAAAAGTTGCCTCCCCACTCTTCGCCTCCAGTTTTTTCAAGGATTAGAGTCCTTCTCTGTAGGTGCTAGAACTAAGTGCTTGTCAAGTTTATGAGCTTTTTAGAGACAGCTAGGCCTCCTCATCTTTATAAGGACTGAGATAAGAGACATTTGTGAGATTAGAGGTTTGTCATCATCCTCTGCTTTGATGTCTGTCTCTCCCTCTCAGTTTCCTCCCCTCTTACCAAACTGGAGCACAAGCCGGCCACAGCAGACCCCGGGCCCATAAACACACTGTTCAAATAAAGGAGACATTTAGGGGAAGGCTGAAGCATCCTTTAAAGGTGGTTGCTCTAAAACGACCCGTGGTTGCTCTAAAACGACCGTGTCTGGGCACTCTGTCATGCAGTGATCCGGCTGCCAGCCAAAGATCACTTGTTCTGCAAATCTTGCTTTTGGCTTGTAATTCTCAACTTTTGACCCTTTAAAACTGATGTGTGGGATTTTTGTAAGCTTTGGGGATACGGGTGTTTTTAAACTAACTTTTTGAGAAACCATTGATCCCTTGGAAAGTTTGGGATCAGTTAGACCCAAAGGAGCCCTTCAGAGGACGCTAGGCTCCCCGGGTCCCCGCTCTGTCTTGGGGACTTTACGATCCAAGAATGTAAGGACAGGGCAGGCTTCTTCCCAGCTCCCCATGGGTTCGCAGATGCTGTGCCATAGGCAGAGCTAACTGGTCTGCAGGCAATGGTCCCGCAGGCGTGGATATATCGTCCGGGGCTCAGCAGGAGGCTCGTTGCTGTCAACCCCTCCCTACCTCTCCAGCCCCCTGTCCTGCACCCCTGCGCCCCCAGACTCGGGGTTCACTGCACGTCCGCAGCCTCGCCCTGCAGTTCTCACCTCCGTGCTTTGGCGCAGACTGTTCCCTGTGCCGGGCATGCCCCTCCTTTCCTTCTTTGGTCTCATCCCTATTTGTCTCTCAAGACAGCTCAAGCGTGTCACCTGCAGGAAACAACAACGTTAAGGCATCTCCTCTGGACTCTCAGGCCCAGCCCAGGGCCAGCCCAGGGGAGGCGAGGCCCTGTGGTAGAGCAGTTAGGACCCCACCTGCCGCCTCAGATGTGGTGCCCCCTGCTCTCCTCCCAGCCCTACCTGTGGGTGGGTTACTTATGCTCACAAAACCTTCCTTATCGCTGTAAATGGGAATAGCAATGTGAGACTCACGGACAAAAGCCAACACACTATGTTATGAACTCTGAATTTTCACATGCTAAGTCCTGTTGAGAGACCCATTTTCCAGATGGGAAACTGAGGCACAAAGAGCCATTGAGTAACAAGGTCCAAGATCAATGACAGAGCCAGAGGTCAAGGCCAGATGAGCCCTGACTCCAGAGCCTGTGCCCCTAAGCCCCCCAGTAACTTACATGCAGCCCTCAGCCTGGCAGACAGTAGATACGCAACACAGATGGTCGTGGCTGCTGTCAGTACTTGTTGGTAGCCCAGCTTGATTTTAGTGACGAAAGAGGTCTGGTCACACCACAGGAGGAAGGGCTCAAGAGCCGGAGGAGGGAGAGACGTGGGGAAAAGAAATGGCGAAAGAATTAAGACTGGAGGGTGGGCTGGCCGAGGCCAGAGCAGGAGGCCTGGAGTCTGGCTGGCAAGGGCCTAGGCAAGCTTCTGGGAGGAAAGGGCCAAAGGCACCAGGAGGCCATTTAAGCACCAGTGTAGGACCTCCACTGGCTTCTCCACTCTTAAATAAAACCCCAATCTCCATCACTGACCACACAAAGCCCATTGTAATATGACCCCAGATCACCTGGCTTGCCTTTTCCCTAATACATCCCATGCTCTAGCCACCCTGCCCTGCCTTTCATCCCTCCATGCCTTTCACACACACTTCATCTGCCTGACATGTCCTTTGTCTCTTCGGGCCCTGACAGACTCCTACTCATCCTTTAATACCCAGTTCAAATGGCCCCTCATTTGGAAAACCTTTGCTACCCCAGCTGATCATATTCACTCTCCTAGACAAGGCCAGGCGCTCTGTCTCATTCCACTCTGTGCTTAGTGCCCAGCACAGAGCTGGGCACATAGTCATTACTTAGAAAAAACTTGTTGGAAGAAAAAATTCAGTGAGCCTGTCCTCAAATCAAGGACAAGCTGTAGCAAAATCACACATGACCTCAAATCTCCAGTGTCCAGGAGGGCTAGGACATGAAGACAGAAGCTGAGAGAGATTAAGCTAAGGGGAGAACTCAAACTTCCCAGAAATCCAGAGAGGAGAATGTTCCAGGACAAGTGAGGGTCTGGAACACTGCTATTTGCCTAGAAAATGCTTCCTGGGAGAGTTCATGCCTGAGACCCACTCCAGACCCCTCCAGTACTACCCAGAGATGGCTGGAGGCCTGAGATGTCTTGTCCATTATCACTCATTGGACCTCCGTAAAATGTGGAACTCCAAATGATCCTCCAAAGCAGCAGGAAGGATCCTGGGCTGTCACTCTCCTTCTACTACTCTTACAGTCTAAGATCACATTGGCTTTTTCAGCGGCTTTTGGCTTGTGGTCAACTCAAACCCCCAGATCTTTTTCACTGGGATAGCTGCCAAGCCACATCTTGTGCATTTGATTTATGGCTTGGGTTAGCTGAGGCCCATTCCTGTCCCCAGAAGCCAACAGGAGGAGGGTGATGGTTCCTGTACCCCTAGGAGGGAGAGCGATTGCAGGCCCCCAACCCAAGAGTCACTGTGTGAATGTGGACAGACTCCCCCTCTCCCTGTTTGTGTTTCCTAATCCCTTCTCCTTGAGGCGCCAAATGGCTGGACCTCTCAAGTGGGATGTTCATTAGCATTCAAGTCACAGGCCACCAGGGCTCAAGGGAGTTCCCAGGAAAGCAGTGGTTCTGGAAGCACCCAGAGGGCAGGGAGAGAGAGAGACAGGTGTTGGAGGCCCGGGCTCCTGAGCCTGGTGTCCATGTTCCCCCCGGAAAGGTGCATCATTGCTGAGCCTCATGTTCTCATCTACAGATAGGGTGACAAACTCCAACCTCTTGGCATTGTTAGGACAATGGTGCCAGAGCAAGAGGTACCCTCCTGGGCATAGTAGTATCTGCTTGGGGGTCACAGAAAGCTGGGGCCAAGCAGACGGGTACCAAGTGCCTAGTAATGTCCTGCTGTTACCCCCCCCACCCCCACCACAACACTGATGAGGAACTGAAGCACGGAGCTTGTACCATCTTTGCAAATGTTGTTCCCGCTCAGCTGACTGTTCTCCTTGGGAATTGCCTTTTAAATGCCAGCTTTTCAGAAAGGCCTTCCCTGACCACACTCCTAAAGTGACCCCCATGGCCCTGCCTCAGCCCGGCCGTCACAAACTGTGTATACAGTGTCTGTGTTTGTCCAGTGCTTCTCTCTCTCCGTCCCTCCCACTAGACCCTCAGCTCCAAGAAGGCAGGGACCACGTCTTCCTCGTTCGCAGCCACCCCCATCCCCCAGTCCCAGCACACGGTGTGGAAAAGTGACCATCGGGAACTTCGGAAACATTGCTTCGGACTTTGGCTAAATTCTGATTGTGTAAGGTGAGCTAGGGGATCCCTATAGAACCAAAAGGAGAAGCATGTTTATTTCCATCGGCCATGAACAAGGTCACTTCCCCTCCGTGGGCCTCCGCTTCCCCAGCTGTAAAATGAGAGATTGAACTAAAACTCTGTTTGCTAAAGTCCTAGCTTTAAAAGGCTGTAAGTCAGCACAGGAAGGGGGAAGAAAATCGTATTGAATTGTATTGCCTGTTGGGTTGAATAAAACACCTTCTGCCAGGAAATCTCTCTTATTCTGTCACTTTCTCCACTGGCCTGGAAACAACTGCCCTGCGCAGGCCCAGGCCTGTGGAACCCACACTGAAAAAGTCACAGGCCCCCTCCTGCCCCGAGCCCGGGTGAGGGGGCCCCTCAAAGGTGTGTGGCGGCTGCTTCCCTGGGGGTTCCGCGAGTTTGTTGCCTTAACCGAGCTTGTGGAGCAGGTAAAAAATTCCAGACATGTTCTCCGCTGACAGCTAATTGTGTCCTTTATTAATGACCATGGCTTTCTTGGGGCAGGTGGGAGGCGGGAGGAGGCCAGCGTCAGCCTCAGGGCCTCCCTCAGGTGGAGCTGATGACCGTGTTTCTGGATCCCACAGAAGGGGAAGTGCTAAGTGAGGTGACCCCAAAAATGCAACCCCCAGCAGGAGAGGGGAAGGGGTTTTCCCAGGCCCCCCAAGCCCCAGCAGGGTGGCTGGCATCCACAAGACAATGCAGGGATTTTGGAACCTGAGGCCCAGGTTTGGGTCCTAAGTTGGTTTCTCAGAACACAGCCACCAAAGTACAGTGGGTGGCCTTGGGGGGGACCCAAGGGGGCCTATGGCCTGTGGCAGCTTGAGGGATACTCCCCAGCTCCATCCAGCCATCACCCCCCTTGTGGTACCAGGACTGGGCCTGCCAGGCCCTTCCTCAGTGACCCACTACACCACCTGTCAATACAGCAGCCAGATGTGCCGGGGGACCCAGACCTGGCCCTGCCAGATGTGTCAAGCTTTCTGAATACATCCGGCTTCCCCTCGGGCACATCATGATTATTATTTAACACTCGCTTTTCCAGCATCTGTGAGTTCTGAGGATTACAGGCTGGAGGCCCCAGCATGCCGATCCAGCTTAAGGTCTGGGGCCACTGCTCATCAAAGGACCCGGTGAGGACCTTTGCAAGCCCTGTTCCAGTGATAGCCTTGAGCTGGAGGAAGGGTTTTTGTGAAATCTGTCTGCTCCCCCTTTTCTCACCAGGACCCCATGTTAGCCTGGGGAGGAATGTGGGTTGGGCAGCATTAACCTTAATTATAGGTAAGGATGTATAGAGAGGCACATAGTCACAAGCAGCTGAGCTAGGACTTGAACCAGGCAGAGGAAACGGTATGTGCAAAGACCCTGAGGCTAGAGGAGAGTTAATATGCTCCAAGACAGCCAGGAGGCTGAGTGGAGTAGACAGAAGAAGGTTATAGGAGGTGAGTGCAGAGAGGTAAAGGGTATACAGTTATATCAAAGAATAAAATACCTAGGAATAGATTTAAGCAGAGAGGTAAAGGGGGCTTTATAGGCTGTTGGTTTTTACTCCAGGTGAGGTGGGAGCTGCTGAAGGCCTTTGAGCAGAGGAGCAACATACAGGGTCTCTTTGGCAAGTATGTTGAGAGCAGACTACGGCCAGAGGGAAGTGGGAGGTGGGAGAGCAAGGGCAAAAGCCAGGAAGCCAGTGGGGTGGCTACTGTTCTGATCTTACAGCTGCCACTCCTCTGCCCTTCTTACCTTCCTTCTAATCTGGACATCCGGACTCCTGGGCTCAGCTCCATCAGCCACTAACTTGCTATGTGACATTAGGCAAATCACCGTTCCTGTCTGGGTCATGTATTCTGTAGACATAAAATGAGGAGCTTGGACCAGAAGATCATGAAGGGTTCCCCTGACTTCTAATGACCCAGACTCCACCTGCCCCTCCAGCCCCATTTCCCACTCCCCCCAGCCTTGAACTTCATGCTTCAGCGACCCTGAACTATTTGTAGTTCCCTGCACATGCCATGCCATTTCATGCCTCTGTGCCTTTGCACAAGCTGTCCCTTCTGCCTGCAACAACCTCTCCCGCTGGCCACCCTGCACATGGAGAGTCCGTGTTCTTCAGCAAGTCTCAAGCTTGATGGCATCTCCTCCAGAGGCTTTCCCTGACCCACCCCCTTCCTCTGAGCTCCTGGGCACTAGGACAGCCATTCTGATCTTTTTAGGAGACAACAGAATGAAGTGGATGTGAACTCAGAGCTGGTTTCAAATCCCAGCTGCATCTCTGGAGTTGCCTAATGTTTTCAGCCTCTGTTTGCTCATCTGTAAAATAGAGGTAATTGAATTTCCTACTCCCAGGGTCAAGGTGAGGATGCAGTAAGATTGCAAAGCGCCTGACCCAGTGTCTGGCTCATGGTAACTGTCTGGGATCTGTGAAGCCAGATTCTAGCTGCAGAGAAAGGGCCGTTGAATAAGCATGGGGGTTGCCCTAGACATTGTGGCCCCAGATCCCTGGAATGGCCCTGGCCAGGACCGTAGGCCAGCCTCCCAGCAGCTGTGTGACCCACGGGAACTTCTGTTCACCCCTCCTGTCACTGGCCCCTCCCTTGGCTCTCCTCCTCCATCAGGGCCTGGTCAAAGCTGCCTGCCAGCAGCCACACAGCACTTGAAAATGTCCTTAATTGCTTCACCAGAGTGGGGAGTCACCCTGCAGGCAGATAATTAAAAAGTTCAGAGCTTGATTAGTTGGGAGGAAATTGGAGGAATGGGGCTGCCTGCTGGGCGGGCGGGAGCTCCCAGCCCCTATGTGGATGACAAGTAGGGAGTCAGGCCAGAGCCCAGACTGGGAGCCTAACATAGGATCCAGGGGCTGGAAGGACCAGGCCTGAAATACTCTCCCTGGCCTATGCAAGTTGTGGGGTTCAGGATCTGTCTTCCCCAGGAAACTGTGTGTTTCCTACACACACACACACACACACACACACACACACACACACAAATACACACACACACAGACATACACACAACTGGAGAACAGACGTCAAGAGACATAGTGGTCATGAAACCAGGTTACTCCAACCTTGGAACCAAGGGACATAAAGGCCTTTAGCCAGTCATTTGGTAAGGTATTACAGAGGCCTGCTCTGTGCCAGGCTCTGTGCCAGGCAGTGAGCAGGGCAGGCATGGTGGCTGTCCTCAAGGAGTTCACAGTTGGGTGAGTAGGAAGGTGGGAGGTGGAGAGGCAGATGGTAACCAAATGCTAAGCAGGAGGAAGGTGGGATGCCTTGAGAGTCTGTTACTGGGGCCTTGATGTGCTCTGGGGGTCTCCAAAGGTCTAGAACAAAATTTCCAGTCCACACACAAGGCTTAAACACAAGGCTTCACCTTTCTAAGCTTCAGTCAATCAGTGGACAGACACTTTCCGAGACCCATCATCTTTGCCAAACACTGACGCTGAGAGGTGCCAGACATTGTGGGTACCTGCTGTCACCAGGCTCACAGGTGGTACAGGAGCAGACAGTCACAACCCTGTAGTCAGCCAGAGGCAAAGTGCCCCTCTTTCAGAAGCACAGGAGAGAGGCCCCCAGACCCAGACCTAGTGGGGGGTGGCATCCTAAGAGAAGGGCCAGAAGGTGATTTGGGCTGGAGCTGAGATTTGAAGAATAGAATAAAGTTAGCCAGGCTGGAGCTGTGACAGCGAATCAGGCCTAGGGAACTCACCAGAGATAAGACTGAGCACAGCTTGCCAGGGAGCTGGAGCCCAGGCTGGGAGGGTGGTAGTAGCTCAGGCTGGCAAGGTGGGCATGGATGGGAGGCTGAAGCAGGCTGGACTCAACACAGGCACAGGGAGTCTCAACAGAGGAGGGACTCGGCAGATAGCTGGTGTAGAAGCTGACCTGGGGAGGCCTGGGATTCCCCACCATAGGCAAAGAGGAGATGTGTTAACACAGTCCCTACATCTGCCTTCTGACTTCTGTAGTCCTGCCAGCTGCTGGCAGGGACCCACTGAGCTCAGGTATAGGGGGACCCGGGGCATGTGGGGCAGGAGGCATGACTGACATGCCCTGGATGGTCCCAGTAAGAGCTACACCACAAGGGGAATGACCCTGAGGTGCTCCTGGACTTAACCTGGCTGGGCAGGGCCCCCTTCCCCGGTGGGGAGAGGGGAGAGGAAGCGGTGGAAGGTCAGGTAGGAGCACCCTTCATCCAGATGGAACACTGAGGGCCTCGGAGGCACATGTGAGAGAATGTGCACTGTGGGGGCACATGCTGTGCCCCCTAAGTCTCTGAGTGACTTTGATCAAGGCATTTCCTTTCTGCGAACCTGTGTCCTCGTCTCTAAAATGGGATAACACCTCCTACTGCACAGGTGATGGGGACAACTGAACAAGGTCGTGGGCCAGGGAAGCCCTGACCTAGGTGGGCACGTGATAGGCTCCCAGTGAGTGTAAGCTCTTCCGTCTAGCCCAGGAGCCTGCCGCCTGCTCCCAGGGTGTCTTTGCCCATGGCATGGAGGATCATGTGCCCTGCCCAGCCCAGCCCAGCGGGACTGACTCCACTGGCTTAACCTCATCAGCAAAAGCAGGGAGTGTACAGAATGCAAAAGCCACTTCATGTGAAGGAAATACCAAAACTTCATTTGCTCAGCCACAAGAACACCACAGGCTTAGCCCTGGTGTACGCATAGCACAACCCCTGAAAATCAGTTCCTCCACAGCTCAAGGAGAACGTATGGCCCAGGGCTGGGTGCCTGGGCCTGTCCACGGCCAGAGTGCCACAGCTGGAAGAGGCAGTAGAGATGGTCCCAGGCACACCCAGAGTGGGCAGGAAGTAGAACAGGGTCACAGCAAGGAGAGGGGACACGGGCAACTGAGCCCCCAGCCTCCCCGCTCTGGACCCAGGACTCTTTCCTCTGTCCAGTCAAATACCTCCCCCTACCCCAAACCCAGAACTTCTTAAGAGATCCCAAGGCAGGAGAGTGAGCCAGCTGCCCTTCAAACCTGGGCTTAGCACATGGGAGGTAGTGGGCCAAGGATGAATGAAGACAAGAACAGCAGACATTTGTCTAGCACTTACTATGGACCAAGCAGGCACCTACAAGTGCTCTCTCTACATTAAATCACGTACGTAATCATCCCAGCAACTATGAAGCCAGCGTTAGCATTCTCTGCATTAGAGAGATAAAGAAACTGACGCACAGAGAATTAGGTAACCTGCCCATGGTCACACTGTTAGCAAGAGGCAGGCCGGGGACTCAGCCCTGGCAGCCGGCTCCATGGTCCATGCCCAGGTTCGGTTTCATCACACCTTCTGCTCAGGTTCTCGGGAGTGGGAGCTAGACTGTGGTGAGCTTGCCTCTGCCCAGAAACACAAACAGAGCCCCTCTACCTTATAGGACTGCCAGGGGGGACAGAGAAGCTCCTTCCTCACCCCCGGGGCCGGGCACACCGGGCCCAACCGAGCATTCGACTCCACTATGGCATCAGTAGTTTTGAGGATTAAACCAGAGTCTGAATGGAGTGGGAGAAGCAGAGTAGCAGGCCAGCCAAGGAGGCTTTGAGGATCATCAGTGCCAATTAGCGGCCCCGCCGTGCCAGGCCCAGATGGAGCCCTGCCTCGGCCTGACTCGGGGCTCACTCGGTCAATTATCACCTATCCCTGGAGCCCAGGGGGCAGCCCGGAGAAAATCTGTTCCCCAGTATCCTCACTTCCCTCCCTAGCTGGCTGCTCTCCCTGCCTTGGGTTGCCTGGCCACGGGCTCTGGGCGTCTGCAGAAGGCGGGTGCTGGCTGGCTGCTTTGGCCCCAAGTCCTGTGTTTGGGGGCCAGGCTTCGCCTCTGCCTTGCCAAGTGACCCCAGCAAGCCCTGTTCCCTCAGTAGGCCTGACAAGATGGTCTCCAGCCACCTGCTCAGGCACTTGATAATTAGTCACTTGATAATTTCTGTGTCCAGCAGTATCTGGCACAAAGTCTTTGGGACCCCAAAAACCTGGAGTCAAACCTCAAATCTGCCATTTAGGAGCTGGGTGACCTTGGCTCACCTCACTTGCTCTGAGCCTCAGTTTCCCTGGGTGTAAAATGGGGTGGGTGATAATGATACCTACGTCGGGGGGGGGGGTTCTGTGATTTAGTGAGAGAATCCACGTAAATCACTGGCCCCTGGGAAGGACATGACAAACAGGAATTACCACTGCCCTTCATGCTGCATGAGAAATAATAGCACGTATGTAGCACTTGCTATGTGTTCTAAGCATTTTGTGTATATTATCCTATCAAACCCACAGCCTCTGCCCTCGAGTTGCTCACCGTCCATTTGGGGAGACAGACCTGCCTTTATTCAACACAGAATTGACTGAGCACCTACTATGTGCCAGATCGGTACTAGGTGCTGGGACATGGAGACTGAAGGCCCAGCCCCTCTTCCAACCAAGGTTCACCAACCAGCGGGCAGAACACAGGACAAGTCACATACAGGCTAGGTCCGTGGTGAGATGGAGCTGGTTTGTGCCAGCTTGGCTTACGAGAGCTGACTGTGGGCATTTCTTCCCAGCTCTGTTCAGTTATCTGAAATCGGTAGCTTGAAATTTGCTCAGATGGGAAATTAACCACAGAAATCAGCCCACAACAATCAGAGCTTTTTTGCCCCAAGGCAGCCATTTGCCAGCACACCACTGCCACAGGGCATGCGTCTGGAGTGCTGCAGCAGAGGTCTGAGTTGTCTGCCACTGCAGAGAGTGGCGGGCAGGCCCCCCAGAGGTGCACATGTCAGAGCCACCAATCCCAGGGGTGGATGATGGAGAGAAAGGCATTCAGGTAAAGGGGCCAGGGCGTGTGCAGTAGGGCCTCTTGGGAACTGCACACAGATGCGAGAGGTGACAGATGGGCCTGGAGACCTCTGAAGGAGGATTATCCGAAACTGAGGTTGTTTCCAATATGCGGGAATTCCAGTTTAAAGACTGGGATAGCTGGTCACCCTAGTGCATGGGCCCCTGGGAGGACCCGTGGGTGGAACAAATGAGCAGGGGAGAGGGGCCGAGCATCCATGTGGCCTGATGAAACTGAGACGTAAGGGTGGTCCCAAGTCTGGCACTGCCTTGGCTAAGTATTTTCTCACTCACTTTCTCCTCTGATTCTCACAATGTCCTGTAAGGGGCATATTTGCTCATTCCACAAATATAAATTAAGTACTTACTATGTCCCCACCACACTGCCAGGAGCTAGGGCCCCAGTGAGAACCAGACAAAGCTGGCTGCTCGTACTCTTTCCAGGTACTTCCAGTGCAGGAAAAAGCACCCAAGTTTATAAACTTGGGCCTGGAGATTTTCTAATATTACTACAAATTGTGATGAGGGTCAATGAAGGAAACAGAGACAAAGCACGTCACAAAGGAATTGCTTTTGCAGGGTGGTTGGGGAAGGCCTCCCTAGGAAGTGACACTTAAGCTGGGGCCTGAAAGATGAAAAGGATCAGCCATGGGAAGGGCAGGGGTAGCATCCCAGGCAGAGGGCACAGCACAGCCAAAGGCCCTGAGGTGAGAACACTCTTGACAACCAGTGGGCTGGACGGCAAGCAAAGGGAGTGGCAAGAAGTGGCTGGAAGCCCACAGCGCCAACCTTGCGGACCTTGTGGGCCGGGGCTAGGCGTGTACATTGACTTGAAGTGCTGCAGGAGCTGTTGGTGACTTTAGGCAGGATGTGGTGGGTCTGATTCATTGTAATCAGTCCACTCCAGCGGCTGCGGAGGACTGGCGGGGAGGCAGAATTGGACCAGGGGGACCCATTCAGAGGCACTTCGTCTACACCATGCAGGTATCATCAGTTCCCTTTCCAGAGGAGACTGGGTCTTGGAGAGGGCAAGAGACCCACCAGAAGTGCAGCTGCCCATGTCTGTGTCTTTAGGTTGCATTGTTTTCCTCCCACTTCTGTATGTGAGAGCCAGATGTTTGCAGGGCAGGGTGCCTTTCCAGCCAAGAAGCTAGAAGCAGCATGGCCCCCTGGGCACTGAGCAGTGCGGATGGGCAGCTGCCCAGACCTCTCTCTGTGGGGGAAGAGGTGGTTGATGATGCAGAGGCCCCAGCACACCCCTGAGTCATACAGTATACTGGGATCAGAATCTGCCTGTGCTGCTGAAGAGCTGTGTGTCTGCTCCTCTCTGGGCCTCAGTTTCCTCAAATGTCAAATCAGGTGGTTGAGTTGGATGCTCTTCCAGGTCCTTACTTCATCTATCTGCCACCCACTGGGTTCCTGGCATTGTAGAGGGAGTTTACAGTTCAGCCAAGTACTTAGAGATTCCTAAGTAATTAAAATAGGTGCCTCGGCCCTGCATGGGAGCTTAGGGAAGACTTCCTGGAAGAGGTGTTACCTGTGCTGAGACTTAAAGGGGTACAGGAGTTTGCCTGATGACAAGGGGAGGGCATTCCAGGTAATGCAGGCAGGAAGGACAAAGGCCAGAGGTGTGGAGTGGGGCCTGGGGATGGGGCACCTTCATGTAGTTGATTGTGTGTAGCAAGAGCGCATGGCTTGGGGTGGTGGATGCTGTGAGATGGCCAAGCCCCAGCCCTGGGGTGCTGGGGGCCCTGAGGACTTTGGGGAGCTGTGTGGGTTTTTTTTTTTAAAAAAACAGCAGTTTTATTGTGATACAGTTCATATACCATACAACTCAACTATTTAAATTGTATAATTCAGTGATTTTTAGTATAGTCACAGAACAACTGTATGACCATCACCATCAATTTCAGAACATTTTCCAAAAGAAACCCCATACCCATTAGTAATCAGTCTCCCATTCTCCGCCCTTCTCCTGCCCCCTGGCAACCACTAATCTGGTTTCTGTCTTTCTAGAGTTGCCATTCCTGCATATTTTCATGTAAATGGAAACATACACTATGTAGCCTTTTGGATCTGGCTTCTTTCACTATGCACAGTGTTTTCAAGGTTCATCATGTTGTAGCATGTGTATTTCATTCCTTTTTATGGCTGAATAATATTCCATTGCATGCCATTGTGGATTTTTAAGTAGCACAGAAACCTTTGCACTTTAGAAAGCAGGCTGTGGTGGGTGGGCAGGAGGAGGCCAGATGGCCATGAGAGGCTAAGGAGCAGGTAGGAAGAGCTTTCTGGACGCCCAGAAGGGTAGGAGGGCAGCAAAGAAGAGCCAGAGGGAGACCTGGTGATTGACTGACTGCAGGGGGTCAGGGGAGGGAGGAGACACCCAGGGTTCCTGGTGACTGGGTGGAGAGAGAGACTCCCTCCTAAGGCAGAAGGGCATGTTTTATGAAGCGCAGTGTGTGGATAAATAGAGAAACTGTAGCCTGCCCAGTGGGAGTGTCAAGGGGTGGGTGGGCGGCACACCTAATAAGGGAAGGCTTCTGGAGGAGGCAGCCTGGGGAGACTGAGAGGGGGCCCGGGACATGGCGACAGGAGAGGCCAGCCAGGGAGGTGGTCTAGATGGAGGGGCTGGCACTGGACGAAGAGGAGAGTGGGCAGCCCCCGACCGGCCAGGCCTGGGGAATCGCCAGCAGATGGAAGAGGAGTGCGGAGCTGGGCAGACTCGCCTGAGAGGGAGCGAAGAGGATCCTGGTCTTGGGGCCAAACCCTTCAACATCAGGGGCCCTGTGCCCCTACTCGACAGCAGAGGAAACTGAGGTTCAGGGAGGTCAGCCACCCCATGAGAGCCGGGGCTGCAGCCTGCATGGCTTGAGTGGGTAGTGCCAGGATAGTGGCCTGCCTCTTCAGCCAGCCAGCCAGCCAGCAGGGGAAGGCTGGTGCCTAAGAGGACGGTGAGAGGCGGAAGGGCAGGAGGACTTGGGGGCTTCAGAGCTAGTGCAGCAACATGGAGACAGCCGCGGACGGGCACCCAGAGCAGGAGCTGCCAATCCCTGCCCAGCACTGGACCACTGACGCAAAGCACGTTACATAAAGGCAGGATGTGTGGTGGTGAGGGAGGTGGCCTCTGCAGTCAGACCGCCCAGGATTGAATCCCAGCCCTGCCGCTGTAGGCCCCTGTCCTTGGAGAGTCACCTCACCACTGTGCTCCCCTTCCCCCATCTGGAAATGGGGCTGACGGTGTCATAGGGCTGGTGAGGCTTGAAGGAGTCATGATGGGTTAGGCCCTTAAGACAGTGCCAGCACTTCATAGCCACTTGATAACCATTGGCCATTTTGTGTGTCTGCTGCACAGCCCTGGTTTCCCCATCTGTTGAAACCCTAATAACTCCCCAGAGGCTCTCACTGCCATCCCCGTTGGTGTCACTGTGGCTTGGCTGGTTGTATCGAAGTCCTGACTTCCCCCTCACCTGGAAGCTCATTAGGGACTGGGCTGGGACTGCTTCTTCTCCGAGATCCGGACAGGGCCTGGTCAGGGTAGCATCAGCCAGAGTGATTGTTAATTAGGATGGTGGCCACCTTCCGAAGCTCCCTACAAAGAACAGGAGAAGTCAGGTAGGGCCCCCAGAGAGCAGGGTGGAGGGGAAAGAGCACTGTTTTCTAGCATCCCAGGGGGAATTGTCCTTGGCTTATTTACTGAGCACCTACTTTATCCGGCAAGCCCTGAGATTGTAATGCAGCCCTGACCCTGTGCCAGGCACTGTTCTACTGTCCACCATCTCACTTACCCCTTGTATATTGCCCCCTGAGGCATAACAGCAGAGCTGGGATTATGAATCCCCAGTAAACAGAAGAAACTGAGGCCAGGAAAGGAGCGGGACCTAGACCTCAGGCCTTCTGATTCCTAGCCCAGGGCTGGGAGGATGGATAGGGTGGATTTGCACACAGGAGTGGTCACCTCTTCTAGAACCTAAGCCCTGAGCTGCAGGTCCTGAACCCAAGTCCTGAACATCCCCCCAAATCAGGGCAGCAGGCCAAAGCCCCTGGGAGATCCCAGATTACTGAGTGGCCACCGAGTGCAAACACTGCCCTCCTCAGCCTGTCCCTGGTACTGCAGGCCCACTTTATTTTAATAAATTGAGCAAACACCTATTTTAAGTACCGCTGCTATTCACTGAGCACCTATACTATGCAAAGCCTCATGCCTTATACCCTTACACCAAATACTCATGATGGCCTGCAGAAATGGGCCTTAGAATCATAACTCACAAATAAGGTAACAGTCTTAGAATGGTTTTAAGCCACTTGCCAGGATTGCACAGCTAGTAAAAGGCCAAACTGAGGCTCAAACCCAGGTCTTTCTGCTTCCAAAGCCAGTGTTCTTTCCTGATTTACTATGTTGCCTCACCACATGCTCTGCACTGTGCTGTGGCTTCTCTGCTATAATGGAATCATCTCAAACATCTGGTCCCCAGGAATCAAGTTCAAAGAATCAGGGCCCAGCCAGCCACCGGGGCATGGCCCCAGACCTCTCCAGAGCCTTCAGACCAAGTCAGGCTTGATCCTAGAAGCTGTGGCACAGCACAGGAGTAGGTAAAAAAGGATTGTTAGGGGCCCCAATTGAACCCATAGATGGCTTCAGAGATAAGAAACCAGATAGCCTGGAACCTTCTGGGCGGAGCTAGGACTGCCGCATTGAGCCTGGAGACCCCCAAGAGCTTCAGGAGACGTAATTTCCCAGCAATGACACTGTATGGTCCCCATGAGGCTGCATGGTCCTTGTATGATATTGTGTGACCCCTGTATGATGCTGCATATGGCCCCCATGCTGCGGTGTGGCCCCTCTATGAGGCTGTGTGGCCCGTGTATGATGCTGTGTGGCTCCTGTACAGTGCCATGTGGTCCCTCGATGATGCTGTGCAGTCCCCTGAGAGGCTGCATGGCCCCTGTATGAGGCTGTGTGGTCCTTCATGATACCGTGTGGCCCCTCCTTGCCTCACAACCTCCAAGTCCTCATCTGGTATCCCCAGTGACTTGCCGATCTTCTCCCCCAGGTTGCCCATCTGGAACCTTCAAGGCCAATCAAGGGGATGAGGCCTGTACCCACTGTCCCATCAATAGCCGGACTACCTCAGAAGGGGCCACCAACTGTGTCTGCCGCAATGGCTACTACAGAGCAGACCTGGACCCCCTGGACATGCCCTGCACAAGTACGTCTGGGGCCCCTCGAGGGTGATGCCTGATAGAGTCCCAAGTCCACCTGCAAAAAAGCTCCAAGTCCACCTGCAAAAAAGCTCCAAGTGAGGTTGGTGGCTGTCATGCTGCAGCCAGCCTTTGCTGAGTGAGGAGCAGCCAGTTGCCTGGTGGGAGGGGAAATGGAAAACTGGTTGGAAAAAGACTATCCTGGGTAGTCATCCTGCCAACATGCAGATACCACAGAGCTGGCATCTGGCTCCTTACCTCCTTCTGGAACATCACGTAGAAGATAAAGTCAAGGTCTTGACTCATGAAGGGACAGGGGATGGGAGGGTTGGCAGAAGCAGAGCCAACACAGGTGGTGTCTGTGACAGCAAAGGCTGCCCGGTGTTCTCACCTGGCAGCAGCTGCCTGAGTCACAAGCCACAGTTCTCTAAGAAAGGGGTGACTATGAGGGCAGTCTTACTACAAGGACAATCAGGCAGGACTGGCAGTTGGCTGCAAGTAACAGGGCTGACTCCAGTGGTGTGAACAGTAAGGATTTGTTCTCTCACATAATAGAAGCCCAAAGATGGGCAGCCCTGGGAGAGTACGGCAAACCCATGACATTCTCTGGGACCTGGCTTACTCTTTCTGCTTTGCCATCCAGAGCATGTGGTTTCTGTCCTTCAGGTCACTTCATAGTCCAGCACTGCTGCTGAAGCTCCAGCTATCACCCACCTCGTAAGCAGCAGGAAGAAGGAAAGGGCAAAGGGATGTGCTACAGCTGTCTCCTTTCAGGAAAAAGTCCTAACCAATGACTTCCGTTGTGTATCAGTGGCTAGCACTTAATCCAGGAGGCTGGGAAATAGTCTTCTTT
The DNA here is from genome assembly GCF_040802235.1 of Manis javanica. Taxonomy (NCBI): domain Eukaryota; kingdom Metazoa; phylum Chordata; class Mammalia; order Pholidota; family Manidae; genus Manis; species Manis javanica. The sequence continues at coordinate 16,905,609 of NC_133159.1, forward strand.
TTAGCAGGATATATTGCCACACCGAATAAAACTTGGTTCTGTCATAAGGAAGAAGGGGAAATAGATACGGGACGGGTATGATCCCCAACACAAAAAGACCATCCCTAGTAACAAATACCAATAAGGTTGGAGCCCAGGGAGAAAGGTTTAAGCAGATGTGCAGCAGAGTAAAAGTTATGTTCTAGAAACATCTCTGTGGTTGATGGAGAGGAGAAAGGATATGAAGGCAGCCTTTTGGAGCACCTGGGCTAGAGCCAGGGCAGTGGGCATGGAGCGGTCTCCTGGGGAGTGTCCCCCACAGCACCCACTAACTGACACCTCCCCCACCCCCAGCTATCCCCTCTGCACCCCAGGCCGTGATCTCCAGTGTCAACGAGACCTCACTCATGCTAGAGTGGACCCCACCCCGCGACTCGGGAGGCCGTGAGGACCTCGTCTACAACATCATCTGTAAGAGCTGCGGCTCGGGCCGGGGGGCCTGCACCCGCTGTGGGGACAATGTGCAGTATGCACCCCGCCAGCTGGGCCTGACTGAGCCACGCATTTACATCAGTGACCTGCTGGCTCACACCCAGTACACCTTCGAGATCCAGGCTGTGAATGGCGTCACCGACCAGAGCCCCTTTTCACCTCAATTTGCCTCTGTGAACATCACCACCAACCAAGCAGGTAAGCACTTCAGTTGCCAGCTCCAGGGCAGTGCCATGCCATGCAGTGCCTAATGGGTACCCTGCCAGCCCTCGTTAAAGACTCCCTCACATCTGCAGAGTGACTTTTCAAAGCCTTTCATGGGATCCAGCCCCCTGGGAGAATGAGCATTACCTCTCTACTATAGTAATATTTATAGTCATTGCTGTCATTTGTTGAACATGTATTACTGAAGGTGAAAGTGAAGGTGCTGTAACAAAATGCCCAGTGGTCAGTGGCTTAACGGACGTAGAAATGCATTTTTCTCTCATGTAAGAGTATGACCTCACTGTATCCCCCCAGCCTCCGCAGGTAAGGAGGCATTCGTGTCCCCATTTTACAGATGATGCTCAGAGAAGTTGAGTCACAAAGCAGGAAGGGGTTTAAGAGACAGGAATTATTTAGGTCTAATAGACTCCTTTGTTTGGGCAAAATCCAGGATATGTCCCAAGAACCTTAGGTGTGACTGTGGCTCTGATTATTCATGTGAGTATGTATATTTGTGAGAATGTGTGAAGGTGTTGTATGTGTTTGGGTGACCGTGTGTCTGTGATTACATGCAACTGAGACCACAAGACTTCTTATTTATACATGCACTGGTGAGCACAGGCATGTGGGAATCTGAGGGGTACGGCAGGGGTGTGTTTGAGCATATGGGTTTGTGTGTCTGAATGTGGCTCTGCCTGTCTGTGTGTTTGTATCTGAGAAGGAATGGGGTTTTGTTTGTATTTGTGGTGTTGCTGTGGCGGTAAGGGCATGTTTGTGAGCATGTGCCTGCAGTCCTTACAGGGCTATGTGTGCATTTAAGCCCCATTAAGATTAGGATCCAGATGGAGCTGACTCGAGGCAGGCAATCTTGAGAGAACCCTCAAAAGCCAGCAGCTTTTGGCTAAGATTATGAGAATTCTCGAGCTTGACAAAGCTGAGGTAGAGAAGCCCAGGCTCCCAATGGGGGTGGAAGGGAGGGAACTCTGCAACTGGGAGAAGCTAGAAATTCCCCAGAGCCCCTGGGAGTTCTTTCCCTGGCTGTCTGGGCCTCCCCTGTATCCATCTGGGAGCCCTGAGGGTGGAACTGCCTATTGGAGAAGCCTCAGCATATTATAGCAAGGGGTGGAGTCTGGGCTACAGGGATGGACCCCTGGGCCCATCTGCAAGTTCCCAGAGAACAGAGATGGGACAGAGTAGAAGTGAGGGGCTTCCAGAAAGGAGGGTTCAGGGGATAGCCCTCGGGATTGAAAGACAGAAGCAGTGAGAGACAAGCACTGGATTAGGAGCAGGAGATCTGAGTTTGAATCCCAGCTTTGCCATTCATTTGCTTTGTGACCTTGGTATATCAGTCAGCTATTGCTGCGATAATACTGCATAACAAAACCACCCCAAAACTCAGTTGTTTATAACAATAAAAATTTATTTTCTCACTCACTGGTCTGTGTGTCAGCTAGAGTTTAGCTAATCTGCCCCAGGTTCACTGTGCTGGGCAGGACTCCAGAGGGTTTCCTCATTACCCTAGAACCAGCAGCCACCCAGACTTTTTCTCTTGTGGTAAATGGTGGGGAGCACAAGTAGCTAAGTCAAGCCATGCTTCAGACACGTGCCTCTGCTTGTGGCACAGTCACCCGCAGTAAACAAGCGCCCTGCAGAGGTTCTTGGCAAAGGGTATGGGTACATAATCCTGTTACAAGAGAGGGTGAACCGAGATAACAGTCCAACCCATCGTACTTGTGAAAATCACTTCCTCCCTCTGTGCCTCAGTTTCCCTACCAAACTGCATCAGAACTATATGAGAGATTTCTCAGAAAGCATGTTCCCCACCCCAGACCTGCTGAATCAGAACCCCAGGAGTGGGCCCTGGGAATCTGCATTTTTAACAAATGACTCAAATGTTTCTTACCGTAGGACAAATTTGGAAAGCTTGGGTCTGCGTGAGTCTAAGCCCCTATAAGCCCTCAAGGCCCCAAGGCTTTCTGGATCATAACTACCCTTTCCCCCTCCTCGTTCCAAGCCCCTTGACAGGCTAGCCTTCTCATAGGAGCTCAGGGCCCATAGGTGCTCAGAGCCCAGCTGGGGACCGTGCAGTCACACCACACTCTCGCCACATCGTCCCCCTTTCTAGATGAGGAAACAGGCCCAGAGAGGTAGAATCACTTATGCAAAGTCCCACCACTAAGTGGTCTCAACTAGGATTTAAACCCAGGACTGTGTGAGTGCAAGTCTACACTGGAGAAGACACTCGGAATTATGCCCTGGCCGTAAAGATGAGACGTGGACACAGAGTCTACATACAAGATGGCATGAATGAGGGCCCAAGGAGGGGTCAGGGAGGAGAGGAAGATCACAGGCCAGAGAGATCAATTTCCCCCTGGGGAATGGGAGGAGGGCATGTCATGGATGGTTTCCTGGAAGAAGAGTCCTTTGAGCTGGCTTTGAAGGGTGGAGAGGCTTCTAATAAGCAGAGATGAAATTCTGCAGTGAGGAAGGCATCTCAGGGGAGGGAGGTGCAGGAGGCAGGCTGGAGGGAGATTCCTCCTTTCTGTGCCTCTAAGCACCAGGCTCCTCTGGCATGAGGTCTTTGCAAATGCTGTTCCTTCTGCTTGGAATGCTTTTCCCCTCACTCTTCTTTTAGACCTCACACCGTACTGACTCGGTCATATGCCCCTAGCACCACGGGCCTCAAGTTCCCATGGCTTTGATTTTAGCCTTATGTCTTTGATAGTTTTGTTCCTTTCTGTCTCCCCTCCCACCACCAAGGACTGGTACACGCTGGGTCTGCTTCTCACCCTGGTTTTCCCAGTGTGTAGCCAGGGCCACACCCCAGTGAATGCTCTGTGAACATTTGCAGAAGGGTTCAGGGAAGCACAGAGTGAGGTAGAGTGTGAAGTACGATAAGGCTGGAAAACAGGCTGGGGACTTATTTCCAGACAAATGCATTTGGTGGTTGGTTTTAATCAGACAATAAAATTCAATGTATAAATATCTAGCTCATTGCCTTAAAAGGACAAAGCATTCCTTTTGGGCAAGTGACTGGGCCTTGCTCACACGGCCTTGGCATTCACCAGGGCAGAGCTGTCTTCTGCCTCCATAAAGCCGTCATGCTGCCTTCCAAGCACACTGTGCCATTCCAGAATGCCTTTCCGCCCCATGTTCATGAGTCCTCTTGGGGTCCCCTGGAGGAAGGGGGCCAGGCTGGGCTACTTGAAGGATGAGGAGACAGGCACTGGGAGAGGCCAAGCACGGGCCTGGGCCCACGTGCTGGGAGAGGGCAGACCCAGGGTTCAGTCTGGCCACCCAGAGCCTGTGGTCCTTGACAAAAAAAAAGACAAGAGAGGGACAGGCATTGGAGGAGGGCCTCTCTGAGGCAGTGGCTTTGCTGAGCTCCAGAGGACAAGGCGGAGACGGCCCCGCAGACCCTGGGTGTGCGCGGCATACGGGCTGCATCCAGTACTCTTGGCTGCCCTCCAGGGCTGCACCGAACCCCAGCTCACCCCGAGCAAGCTCCGAGCAGCTGCCCCGCCACCTGTTTCCAGAGGTGGTAGGAAGGGTCTGGGCTTTGAATCCAGCAAACAAGGGTGGCACTGAATCAAGCTGCTACATGGCTGCTCACCAGCACGTAGCCTCAGACAAGTCACTTAGGCCGTGCCAGATCACATCTTCCCGATGGGGACCGTCACCCCCTCCTTGCAGCATTGCTGTGAGGCTCTGAGCTCATGTTCTCAAGGTGCCTCACAGGCTGTCTGGTACATGCAGACACTCAAAAAGCAGAGCTCATTCCGCATTCACTTTAATCCCAATAATGGCTCACATTTATCAAGTGCTTCCAATGGGCCAGACACCATTCCAAGTCCTTGACGAAGCATCTCCACAACAATGCCTTGGGGTAGGTCCTTTTATTATCCTGTCCTATAGGTATGGAAAGCAAGGCATCCAGGCTTTTGCTGGCAGTCACCAGGCAGTCAGTGGCAGAGCCTGAATAATTGCAGCACTGCATACTTGGGGACCGGCATTGGCCAGACCTGAGCCTTCTTCAGCAGGGTTCACACAGAGCCTGTGGGCAAACAGCCTTTGGGGCCACTGTGCTGAACAGCAGATCGACCAGTTAGGGAGCTCCCATATCTTCACATCCTAGTGGGTCACACGAGGAGAACACGTCAGCACCGGGCCTAACAAGCTCAGCCCTCATCCAGCACGGCCCTTTCCAAGCTGTGTGACCAGGCTGTATAGGAGACTCAGTCCTCACCTTCAAAATGGACATTTATTTATCATTCCAGCTTTGCCAGATGGTTGTCAGATTAGCAATGACGTGAACAAAGCACCCAGCATATAGTAGGTACACAGCACATGACAGCTAGGCTTTAAATGAAACCAGAAGGTAGAATCGTCTCCAGTTGCGGCTATAACACAATACCACAAACTTAGCAACTTAGACTGACACAGTGCTTACCCTACAGCTCTGTAGGTCCGAAGGCTAGCCCGCATCTCATCAGGCTTAAAGCAAGGTGTTGGCAGGGCTGCATTCCTTTCTGGTGGCCCTAAGGGGTGGCCCATTTCCTTGCTCGTGCCGGTGTCAGCAGAGTTTGACACCATGTGATTGCAGGAGTGAGGTGTCCATTTCCTGGCTGCCTGTCAGTGGGAGCGGCCTTGGCTTCCATTCTGGCACGTGGCCCCAGCACCTCAGGAGCAGTGACAGAGCGTCAGGTCCTCCTCACACTCTGGCTCTCTGGTTCCCTGACTCTCACGCACAAGTTCTCCTCTTTTGAGGATTCAAGTGATTAGATCGGGCTGCCTGGCAACCCAGGGCAGTCTGCCCATTTCGAGGGCCATGACCTTACTCAGGTCTGCAAAGCCCCTTCTGCCATGTCAGGTGACATATTCACAGGTTCCGGCATTCTGATGTGGGCCTCTTTAGGAGCCATTATCTACCTACAGAAGGTAGCATACGTCGAATGAGAGATGTCAGCATTAGCGGGAGCCCTGGAGTGCAAACCCCTCCTTTTATAGAAGGAAAAGGGAGGCCCAGAGACTTACTACATGGCTGCCCAAAATGGCACAGTGGGTCTCTGGCAGAACTGGTCTCCAACTCCCTGCCCGGGTACCAGGCCTCTGGATGTGACGCCACTGTGCATGCCTTTCTCCTGGAAAGACTTCCGACTCTCCAGAGCCCCTTGTGCCAGCTGTGTTCTCCTCTGATGCTCCTGCCCTCCTGTGGGGCGGGCACATGGTGGCTCAGTCTCTAGACCTGGCATGAGCATGTACTCACCCACTTCTGTGTCTGGGGGCCAGGAGGATCAGAGGGAGGTGGGCCAAGAGAGCCTCCGGTGAGGCCCAGGCCTGGAGAAATGAAGAGAGAGGGAGAGGGTGCTTCCCTCCCTGGGTCAAGCCCTCTGCACGGTCATCCTCTTTGATCCTCCCAAGCATTCTGCAGGAATGGCATTGCCAGCCTAGAATATCAGCCAAGATTGGGCTTGGCTGCATATAACAGGAAAAAAAAATAACAGAGAGCTGCTGCCACCGTAGCACTGTTTAACAGTCAGCCGCAACACCAATAGCATAAAAGCAAGAGTCACTTATCTAACTCACAAGTCTCCAGGTAGGTTGGATGAGTCTTGGCGGGGAGCATTCATGTTTGCACTCCGTCTACTCAGGGTCACTGGGCAGCTCTTTGGGTTTTGTCAGGGCTTTACTGCATGCTTGGGACTGACTGCTGTGAGCTGGTCAGGACGGCTCTGGCTGGGACAACTAGGGCAACAACTGTGTTCCATGTGTCTCAGACGATAGCAGGTCAGCCTGGGCGTGCTCTTGTGGCAATCACAGCCAGCAGATACATGCACGGGCTTTTTCAAGCCTCTTTTATATCATGTTTGCTTACATCCCATTGACTAAATCAAGTCACATGGCTAAGCCTAGAGTCAGAGAGAGAATTACACAAGTTACAGGGCAAAGAGTATAGATACAGGGAGGTGATTAATACAAACAGTCTTCCATATTGGCTTAGACAATATGGAGGTTTGTTTTTCTTACATATAAAAGATGTCAGAAAGATACGAGTTAGGGCAACTCCAGGGACTGTCAGAGATCCAGGAACCCCAGCACATGCACATATCTTCTTGTCCTTATATGCCAAAATGGCTGCAAGAGCTCCAGCTATCACACCCATGTCCCAGGCATCAGGCTGGAAGAATGAAAGTGAGAAGGGAAAAAGGCTTTTACCTTTCAAGGAGACTTCCTAGAAGTCCCACATAGTACATTAGCTTTATATTTCATTGGTCAACACATTGTCACATGGCCACTTGTAGCTGTCACAGAGTTGGGAAAATGTAGTCTTTTATTTGGGCACAATATGCCTAGCTAAGAACAAGGATTTTGTTAATTTGAGAAACAAAGAATGGATATTTGATAGGCAGTGAGTAGTGTCTACCATGTCCCATTTTACAGGTGAGGAACCTGGGCTCTGAGAGAAGTAAGTCCTCACACAGTACCTGTGCATGAGAGAGCTGGGCTCTAAACCCCGAATGCTGCTGCTTCCCCCATCCACCACCATGACCACCACTATTCAAGAACCTTTGCTAACCCCCACTACTAGTGCTGTTTGAGAGTCTGAGCAGCCCAGACAGCTACACGGGGCTGATGTCCCCTCACCCCTTACTCTGAACCAGGTCCTGTGCTAAGCACTTCACATGCAGGTTTTTCTTCAACCTCCCAACATCCCTCCCCTTGCCCCCATTCTGTAGAGGAGAAACTGAGGCACAGAGGGGTGAGGTTCATCATCTGGACCACCTGATTCGAGGCCCAGGCTCTTCCCATCTTGCTAGTTCAGATGCTGGAATACAACTGGGACCCACCTAGTAGTCACAGGTAAGATCAGGGCAGCTCAGCAGCCCACTGGGAGTGAGCGATGGGACGTTTCCACAGCACCGAGCCCAAGGCCGGCCTGCTTGTGAATAGGACCTGCTAGTTGGGGGAAGAAACAACCTAAGTGTTAGAGTCCAGTAGGCCTGGGTCCTGGTCCCGGCCCTGCCGCCTGTGAGCTGGAGCACCCAGGGCAGGAGACTCGATCTTGCTTTCCTCATCTGTGAAATGGAGGTGGTTAACCCCTAGTCCATCTGATTATGTAGCACCCAGTAGGCGTGCTACATCTACACTGAATCAAGGGAAGAATGAATGAGCAGTTAAACAGCCAATTGCCACCCCAGACAGGAGCTTTTCACTGGTTCAAGACAAAAAATAACATTTCCTGGACCCAGTTCTTCCCCCCACCCTCCCCACAAAATGTGTTCCACCAATTACAAGTTCCAAAAGACGTTAATAATCATTATGTGAATAAAGTGTTCTGAGGCCAAAGGAGACCTAGACTGCCAGGTTAAACCAGGTTAACTCTGTTTCTCCATGCAGGACTTCTCAGAGCCTTGAATAACAGTGTGCAGTGTGAGTCTCACAAGCAGGGGTCTAGAACTCTGTTTCTCAAATTTTCTTGGCCACCAAACACCTTTCTCCGAGAAAAGTGCCACTCTAGCACCAGTTCTCAGCTTTTCCTTTTTTCTGTCCCACAGCACTAAGAGCCTTGGTCTAATCAGAAAGAAACAAAGGCCCACTTTCTTATCTGCAGAAATTCTGTTGTGGCAGTTAGGTCACGTCACCCCAAAGTGCAGTGGATCATCAGCAGTTAGCAGCACTCTTACAGGTTTAAGAGACAAGTGCTCAGAACAGCTCTCCTATTGTCAACGGGAAATTCTGGGACAGTGTTCTTGCCATAGACCCCGGAGGTCACAAGCACAGTAACAGTCAGCTGTGGGGAGACAGGCCGTGGGTTGTCATGAGGCCCAGGTCACGGCAGAGCAGGTCACAGGTGGGCACAGGGTCCACAGGAGAGCTCATTGTTAGTGACCGTCATACAAGGCATGCAGCCTTCCAGTGGCTGCTGCCTGAAGCCATTACTCCAGGTCAGTGGACTCGGCCAGATTCCTGAAGGGGCTCAAAAAAGTGAGCACCTACCCTTCCCCCCTTCCCCGAATACTATTGGTAATTGCCTGCTCTGAGCTACACACTGTTCCAGGCACTAGGGATAAAGAATTAAATAAGAGAGATAAGGCCCCTGCCCTCAGATTGTGTTTGCCTATTAAGAAAGTGGGACAGCAAGTGACCAGAGGTGGGTGGTCAGGGGTACCTCAGAGGAGGCAGTGTGGGGCCAGATCCCTGGGAAAGGAGTGGCCTCAGTGTAACTGGGAACAGGAAGGCGGCAAGTAGAGGGAGGTGGCAGGAGCCGGGCAAGCAGGCCTTCAGGCTGCATGGACCACCTGCTTTGTTCCACATGCAGTGAGAAGCCACTGAGCGCTGTCTGCAGGAGCAAAGATGTCAGAGAGGTGGTAGGATCTGAGACTGTGGCTTGGGGTGGGGTCTCAGACTGTCCAATGCCCAATGACTTTTCCCCACTCCTTCCAAGCTCATGAGGTCTTCTGACTAGAGAAAGGGGAAAGGCCAAATGTAGGGATCTCCTTCCTTCCTCAGAGCTCAGGGCTGTGGAGGCAAAGCTGAATGAGGCCCGAACCCACAGCCTCTTGCAGTAGCCAGGGTCACGGGCCCCCTGTCAGCCTGTCCAAGGATCCTAGTCCCCCGAGGCCCTTAGAGACCACCTAGTTCAACCTCTCCAGGCCCTAAGAGGGAACAGAGGCGTTCAGGAAGGCTCCTTCCCTGAGTCGCAGCTAATGAAGGGACTGGACACCCCCTCAGAGCTCACTGGGGGCAGCAGGGCCCCTGACCACCTGCTCCAGCCACACAGTCCCGGCCCTTCCTGCAGTCCTCCCCCTTCCCCTCTCGGCCACAAGCCTCTTTTGTGCTTGCTCCCTGGGGCTCCATCTCCTTGCAGGGGTCACAGGGCACCACTGACCTCATCCCCCTGCCGGCGTGCCCGGCTCATAATTGAAAATACCAGAATTCCCTGAAGACCAACTTACAGGGAAACCTGATACCCCAGGGTGGGCGATAGGCGGCAGGAGTGATGGGAGAACATCCAGCTGTTCCCTTTTCTCCACCATTAATCCCCCTGGATTCTCAGAGGAAGGCCAGCCCTGCTTGGCCCCCACTGGCCTGCCTTGATCATCTTCCCAGCAAATGCCGCCTCCTTGCCACGCCCAGGGTTACGGGGCTTATGGGATCAGAGCCCGGGTTAGCCGCCGGTAACCCAAGCCTTCCAGCTAAGCCCACCAAACCTAGACCCCCATGGCCATGTGGGACCTGCCTCCACCAACAGCTGAGCTCCTGGAGCCGTGGTAGGTGGGTGGGCAGTGGGCAAGGTGAGTCGGTGGGGGCTGGGTGGAGTTAGCTTTGCAGCGACAGGATGGGAGCCGGACCAGAGTGTCCTCAGAGGCCCTCTGAAGTCCACCAAGTCCAGACCTCCCCAATCGGCCTGCACTGGCTGCAGCCAATGGACCAGGGTGGGCGGGCCTGGGTTCAGTTTCCAGCTGCACTGCCTGCTAACTGTGACCTGGGCAAGTTAATTCCTACCTCAGTGCCTCCATTTCCTCACCCATGAACTGGTACCAGCCTCATAGGGCTGATACGAGTGTTCAGTTAACTGATATAAAGCCTTTGGGAAAGTGTCCAACATACAGTGAACAAGTGTGGGGTGTCAGCTGTGGGGACCTTCCCTTTTTCTCTTTCTGGGCATCATGGGGCACACTGGAGTTGTCCAGATGACAAGTTCATGTTTTAGTTGAGAAGCAGGCTGCTGCTCCTACAGCAGGAGCCCTCTGTGGCTCCCCAGTGCCTTGAGGACAAGGCCAGCTCCTAGGCCTGGAGTCTGCCCCACCTGCCTCAGCAGCCTCACCGTTTCAGGCAGGAACCAGGCTGAGAAGCAGCGTGGTAGGTGGAAAATAAACTACACCAGCACTCAGCTGGTCTGGGCTGTAATTGTGGCCCCACCTCTACCTGCTGTGTGACCTTGGACAAGTCACTTCCCTCTTCTGGCCCTGAACCCACTACTCCTCCAGCCACATGAGTTTTAACAAATTCTCCTGGTCATCTCCCTACACACCCTCTAGTTTGAAAACTGCAGTAATGTATAGGGACACACTGCCTTTTTCTTCATTGTTGGGAGGTGAAATCACAGGGAGAAATAAGAAGGGACTGGTAATGCCCCTTCTCGGGACTGGATCATCTTGGCCAAGTCCTTAGGTGCTTGGAGCCAGGCCTCCAGCCCAGTAGGCCCTCACTGAGTTGAAACAAATAGGCCTCCCCCCCTTAGTCCACGAGCCCCTGGAAGGCAGGGAGCTGGCAAGGCTCCTCTCCGAGCCCCAGCACCCAGTGTCATTCCGGCATCACAGGGGCTCTGCAGGGTGAAAGATTTTTTTCCATCTTTACTGAGATATTATTGACATAGAACATACATAAGATGAAGGTGTACACTGCGATGTTTTCACACATGTATATATTGCAAAATAGTTTCCACAGTAAGGACAGTTAACACCTCCATCCTCTCACATAATTACCATTTTTTTGGTGTGGTGATAACATTTAAGATCTACTCTCTTAACTTCCAAGTGTATGATATAGTGTTGTTAATTATTGTCACCATGCTGTGCCTTAGATCCCCCCAACTTACCTAGAGCTAGGGGTTTGCACCCTTTGGACAACATCCCTCATTTCCCCCATACCCTGACTCTATTCTATTCTCTTGAAATATTCTTAATAATGACTTCCTCCAGACAGTGCCAGACACCGTGCTCAAACCTTTACATGCATTTCTCCTTTCTTATTCATAGCATCCTTGTGAGGTAAGGGTCCCATTTGACAGATGTGTAAACTGAGGTTCAGAGAGCTTAAGGGAAATTGCTCAAGGTCACAACACTGGGAGTGGAGGACTGGGAGTTGCGTGCAGGTCTGTCTGGAGTGGAATTTCCTCAGGGGACTGGAGCGGAATTTCCTCAGCTGAGTGTTTTACAGCTCTAAGCAGGAAGCACGAGGTGAGTGAGTGCACAGAGCAGTGGCTTGATGAGAGAACTCCCCACTCATTCTCATGGGCTCAGTGTGCACTTAATGCTCCACGGATATTACAGACATACAATGACAGCACACTCCACCCACCCCTTCGTGTACCCCTCCCCACCTTGGTAAGAGATCCCAGCATCCAAGGAGCCCTGGAGATGACCTCATCCAGCCCCTCAAACCAGCATTATCCCCAGACGCTTGGAGGCAGGGCCAGGGGGCATCCCTTCCCAAGTCTTTAGTAGCTGAGTTTAAAACATCCTCATTGACCTCTCAGAGCACATGCATGCACACGCAGGTATGCACACACAACACCCCCCTGCCCTGCCTCCACACACACATGCACCAGAGTGGTCACTGCCCTGTGAGTTGGCTAAGAGGGACTGAGAAGCTGGGGTGAGACCTGGGAGGTGCTTCCTGGGCTAGCAGGAAGGGTGAGCCCCCAGTCAGGACCCCCCAGATTAGCCCAAGACTTTGAAACTCCAGACTGGACTTAATGTGTTGTTTTCAGGGGGAGCTGATGACAGCAGGCAGGGGAGAGGGTTGGACAGCCTGGGCCTCCCAGGAGCCAGGGCCTTCAGCAGTGCAGGAGAACAGAGCGCTCAGCTCCACACAAAGGCAGCTCCAGCAGGAGGGACGGGCTGGGCTGGGCTGGGGACAAGGGCAGAGAATGCGGGAACAGGAGTATGGACTGCTCTGAGGGCTGGCAGGGAGCAAAGCTGAGGCAGAACTCGGCTCCAGGAGCTGTGTGACCTTAGGGAAGTCACTGTGTCTCTCTGAGCCTCAATTTCCTCTTTTGCAAGTTGCAGGTATTATCCCTGGCCCAAGGTTGTTGTTGGGAGGATCAAACAAGATGAAGTGGGTCAGCTTCTCAGTGCACAATGGCAAGTGCCCGGTGACACCCGTGAATGCCCACAGCCCTGACCACGTGCCAGGTGCCATACTAGCACCCACATGACTTCACTTGTTTGCTCCTGACAACAGCCCTCAAGGGCACACTGCCAGTAGGCTCATTTTACAGACAAGAGAAACTAAACACTGAGTGCTCTGAGTGCCCTCCGTAGGGCCCTAACAATTATCCTCCTTAATTGCCAGTGAGCATTTACCTGGAACCAGGCTGAGGGCACATTAATGGTACTGTGCTGGGGGCAAGAGCCCCATCCACTGGGTTCAGGTCCTAGCTCTCCACCCTCTTGCTCTATGACACTGAGCAGGTTCCTGAACAGCCCCAAGCCTCAGTTTCCTCATCTAAAAACTGGGGATGTTAATAGCCTCCAGCTCAGGGCAACTGTGAGAATTCATGTTACATCTGTGTTCATAGGTGTGAGGAGTGCTTGGTACAGAAGGTTAGGTTCATGTGTTCATCATTGTTATTATACACATATACACAGTCCTGAAAGCCCTTCAACTGACTGCATGAAGCCTGAGAAACATCCCTCCCCATCCCTGAGCATCAGAGAGAAGGTGCGTGTTTTGTCCTGTCACTGTCCGTGTAGCCTCAGGCAAGGTACTTTACTCTGATTCTCAGCTGTCCCATCTGCAAAATGGGCTGGAGATCTGCCTCCCAGGTTGTCATGAGGATTAACAGGGTTATAATTGCATGTCAAGGGCATAGCACAGTGCCCAGCATGCGATAGGTACTCAATAAACGCTGGCTAGTGGGGGCCCTCCTTTGGATAGGGGTCTCTTGATACACAAAAATAAATAGAGAGATGGAGTCTCCCTTTTTGACTAACAAGGAAACTGCAGGGAGCCAGGTCTCTGACCTTGCCAAGAGGCCCACTATCCCTGGGGGACTAGGAGCCAAGTCGAGGGTCAGGCCGCATCCCTCGGTGGGCAGAGGGAACAGACTAGCCAGGGACGCTTGGACTAAGGTCCACGTCCTTCTTGCAGGTGCTGCCACCACCACCACCACCCTCGGGGCCAGTTTTCCACAGTTCCTCAGGGTCCTGGACCTGCCCAGGCTCACACTGGCCCTGGGTTGATCCAGCTCCATGCCAAGGGCTATGAAGGAAGGACAGGCAGGGAGCATCTGAGCATCAAGACCTCGGGACCTTCCAGCCGGGCCCACAGTGCAGTAGAGGAAGCCAGGTCCAGAAGTGGGGACAGCTCGCCTAAGGTCACACAGCTAGTTAGGAGCAGGCAAGAGAGCAGAGCCTTGTCTTCTGATGAACAGACTGTTCCCACCACCCTGGGGATGAAGCAACAGAAACAGAGCAGGAAACAGGTGGGTCATTGCCAAGCTTCAAGTCCCCCATGAGCTGCTGCTGGTCCCTGGTCTGTGCTCACGTCATAGAGCCAGAGCCCCTGCAAAGTAGGATTTGGGTGGGGAGAAGGCCCAGCCTCAGCCTTCAGGCGCCCCTGTGCTGGCCAAGGCAGGGCATCTGCTTGTCAGGACCTGGCCAGGATCCAAGATAGATGGCAGGAGGTGCTCCCTTCACCTTGGTGAGTCCTCAGCACATGCTGGGACCACAAAAGCCTTGGGCCAGAGAGGTGAAGGGGGGGCTTGCTCCAGTCTCCTCATAGGTACAAACTACTGAGTCAGGAGTCCATCTCTGGCTGGTGCAATTTGTGGGATGACCACTGCTCCAGCAGACCCAGCTTCCAATCCCAGCTCTGCACTGATGGGCTGTGTGATGACATCAGAAAGCCCCCTGCCCCTCTGAGCTTCCATGTCTTCACCTGTCAGTGGCACTAATACTTCCCCCTCACCCACCCTGAGTCAGCATGCAAAGGACCCAGGACTGTGACTGGTACATAGCAGGTGCTTTGCACAGCTTTGTTCCATTTGAGGAGGAGGCAAAAAACGAAGGTCAGGGCCCGTGATGAAATTAGGAACCACGAAAAGGGCTGCATGCCACAAACTCACTGTGTAATCTCGGGCACCTCACAGCCCCTCTCTGGACCTCAGTTTCCACATCTGCAAGTGAGGGAATGGGATGAAATGACTTCTAAGAGTCCCAGCAGTAAACACAGCCTCCCCTGACTTCTTGTCTCCTTCGTCTAACCACTCTCCATGAGGACACTGGCAACAGGGGGATGGAGGGATGGATGAATGGATTTTATTGAGGTGAAATTCATCTAACATACAATTAACCATTTCAACGTGTACAATTCAGTGGCATTTAGTACAGTCACCACGTAGTACAATGACCACCTATATCTAGTTCCAAAACATTTCATCATCCCAGAGGAAAACCCATTACCCAACATTCCCTGTTCCTGCCTCCCCCCAGCCCCTGTCAACTGCCAGTCTGCTTACTATGTATGGATCTACCTATGCTGGATATTTAATATCAATGGAATCATACAATACATGACTTTGTGTCTTTCACTTAGCATATTTCTGAGATTCATCTATGTTGTAGCATCTGTCAGTACTTCATTCTTTTTTATGGTTATACCACAATTTGTGACCCACTCATCTGTCAATGAACATTGGGGTCGTTCCCACCTTTGGCTATTGTGAATAGTGCTGTTATGTACATTCGTGTGCAAGTATTCAATTTGAGTCCCCGTTTTCAGTTCTTTGGGGCATTTAAGAGTGGAATTGCTGGGTCCTATGGTAATTCTATGTTTAACTTTTTAAGTAACTGCCAAACTGTTTTCCATAGTAACTATGGATTTATTTTTATATATTTATTTTTGGGGGTCATTTTTATTCACTGCAGTATTTCTGGCACATGGTAGGCGCTCAGTGCAAATTTGTTGAAGGGATGAATAATCCCCCACCTTCTCTGCTTCCCTCAGAGTCCTATCACCGGGTCTAGGGTCTGGATGTCCACTGGTCCAGTAGATGGAAGCTTCAAGAGAGAATGAAAGACATTTTATCCAGCCCACTTGGGGCCAGGCCAGAGAAGGGGCCCAGGGCCTCTCTTCTGACCTGTGGCTTGAGCTCCCCAGGGATGGCCAGGATTGTTGGTGTCTGTCATCTAAAGGTGCCTCATGAGGGCGGCACCCATGGCCCCACACAAGCCCCTCTGCCCCATCAGCCCCCTAGGCAGGCTGTGTGCCCTTGTCAGATACCTTCCCCTCTCTGGTCCCATATACTCTGTCTGGGCACCAGTTAAGTTGGTGCACCCTCTCGTGCCTGCCTCTGACCCATAACCTCTGACCTCTCTTCCAGCTCCATCGGCTGTGTCCATCATGCACCAGGTGAGCCGCACTGTGGACAGCATCACTCTGTCGTGGTCCCAGCCCGACCAGCCCAACGGCGTCATCCTGGACTATGAGCTGCAGTACTATGAGAAGGTACCTGTGCCCCCAGGTGCTCTTCCCACCCCCAGCTCGCTGAGGGCCACCTTCCAGGCCGGAGCCTGGTTCTGTGCAACTGGACAAGCTGGTGCAGCAGAAAGAGCACTAGCCTTCGGGGTCAGGCCGCCTGGCTTGCACCCCGGCTCCAGTCCTCCCAGCTGAGACCTCACGCAGGCGTCTTGACCTCTGAGTCCTGCTTTTCTGGTCTGAGGGATCGGGCCAGCAAATCTCGGCAAAATGCCGTGGTCATAGCCCTCTCCCCACCCAAGGTCTTTCTCCACCAAGACTCCCTCCATCTTGATCTCAATGGGCCTGATGTTCTGAAAGAACTGGTTTTCCAAAAAACTGCATTTACCCCATAATAATTCGTCATTCTCCCATTCTGAAGCAGGGATTTGAAACCGCTCAAGAGAGCTCCTGTGCAAGGGGAGACTGGAGGCCCTCCCGGTGCTGCCGCGGCCCCCACTAAGGCACTTCCTTTCATTATGCCTGGGCACTCTCCCTATGAGCAGTGATTTCTCTTTGGGCTTTTACATCAGACCCTTATTACTCCCTTCAGAGGCCTGGGATCCAGCGGCCCCAGGTTGGAAGCCACTGTTGTGGCAGAGCAGCACTGGACTAGGAGTGAGAAGCTGTGTGGCCTTGGGTAGGCGTCTGTCTCTCTCTGAGCCTCAGCACCCCCTGAGTGGAGTGCAGACGAGACCACCTCTCTGGCATGAGGGCTGTGAGTAAACGAGGAAAGGCAGGGGCAGCGCCCAGCACAGCCCCTGGCCCTCCATGGAGGCACACATACGCTCCTTTCCTCCCCCTCCTGCCTGCCTGCTGCATAGCGGGCAGGGCCTGCACAGTACAGGGCCCAGGATGGACAAAGCAGCTGGACTTCAGAGGCCCAGGAAAATCCCTCTCATTTTGTTTTTATTTTGGTATCATTAATATACAATCACATGAGCAACACTGTGGTTACTAGATTACTCCCATTATCAAGTCCCCACCACATACCCCATTACAATCACTGTCCATCAGTGTAGTAAGATGCTGTAGAGTCACTACTTGTCTTCTCTGTGCTATACTGCCTTCCCCGTGCCCCCCCTACATTATGTGTGCTAATCATAATGCCCCTTATTCCCCTTCTCCCTCCCTTCCCACCCATCCTCCCCAGTCCCTTTCCCTTTGGTAACTGTTAGTCCATTCTTGGGTTCTGTGAGTCTGCTGCTGTTTTGTTCCTTCAGTTTTTTTCTTTGTTCTTATATTCCACAGATGAGTGAAATCATTTGGTATTTGTCTTTCTCCGCCTGGCTTATTTCACTGAGCATAATACCCTCTAGCTCCATCCATGTTGTTGCAAATGGTAGGATTTGTTTGGAAAATATCTCTTTTGACTGTTAACTTTTCTTACCTGCTCCCTGAGGCACCAAACAGTCACAGAGGCTGCAAGGGCCCCTGAGAAAGATGTGGCTGGGCTCCCATTCAGACGATGGTGTAAATGACTGTGGGAAGTGCTTTAGTTGAGGGCAAGCCCAGAGGGAACCAAAAGTGGATTCTCCCTGATGGTGAGGAGGAAAGGTGGAGACAGTTCAGTGGGCCCTGCTGGATCCCCCGTTCCAAGGCCCAGCCCAGCCCAGCCCTTCCATTCCATTAACTGCTGCATCAGCCAAACTTTGGTGAGTCTCAGGGGTTTGTCAGACACTTACCAGCTCCCCCGCTAGTTTGTGACTGCTGTGTCCTTGCTCATCCCCTTCTCTGGGCAGTGCATTCTGAGAGGCCAAGGACCACACCTGTCCCATTCACCACCTTCTCTCCAGCACCTTCGGCCTGGCACCAAGGAGGCACTTGATAAATATTGGTTGAATGAATAAGTGAATGGGTCGTTTTCCAGGCCTATGCCTGACCACTGCAGCCCACTCACCAGAAAGCCCCTGAATGAACCTGGACCTTCACATCTCTGGTCCCCCCACCTCCACCAGTCAACTTGTCCCTCTACTCTCCCCTCATCACTGTTCGTCAGGACCTTCAGGTTCCACCCAAATGCCACCCCCATCAGGAGTGCATGTCGTCTTGCACAGACTGCCCCTCTCTTAAAGCACTGCCATCTGACTGTGGGTGCCCGTGTCTCCCTCAGAGGGCTGTGAACAGTGAATGAGTGAATTGTATGAATGAACACAAGAAGTAAGTGATGGAGCCTGTGAATGAAAGAGGGCACTGGCTGGGCGGCTGGGCGTCTGGAGGGAGAGAGGGATGGGTGAATTCCTTCCACCTGGACCATTCCTCACCTCTGCCTGGCTAACAACAACTCATCCCCTCAAGTCTCAGCTTCAACATCATCCCTTCGGGGAAGCCCTCCCTGTGCCCAGACAGAGGCAGGGCCATCTAACCTTCTTGCACCTCACCTTTCTTCCCCATAGCCTTTATCCCAGTCATGGTTTTTAAATGTTACTGAGTAACTAGGTATTTGCCACCTCTGCTTCGAGCTGGATAGTAGGATTGTGCCTTATCTCTGCTGTGTCCTCAGAGTGGCACACAGTAGGTGCTCAAGAGGTGTTTGCTGGATGGCCTGAGCCAGAGATGATGGATGTGCAGGAAGCATCTCCTCTTTGCTGGACCCTAAAGGACCTCCAAGGAGCCAGGCATCCCTGTAGCTGGACCAGCTGCTCCCAGGGCCCCGAAGTCCCAGGCCTTGCAGAAGCCAACATTCCCACCCCCTCTGGTGGAGAAAGCTTAGCAGCTCAGAATTCAAAAAGGGAAAAAAAAAAAACTAATTAAGAAGCTTTATGATTAAATGAAACTGAGTGTTTGTCCCCAAAGACAGGAGCGGAAATGAGGAATCCCGGTGCGGGTCCTGCCTATGCGACCCATTTCCTACCAAGACAGGAGGGGCTGGGGATGCTGATGGAGGTGTGAACCAGGAGGCAGCGCTGCCCTACTTTTTGCTGCTGTCCGGCATCCCATCCCCAGGCCCCTGCCAGGGCTGGCAGGACCAGCAGGCCCCGGGGCAGCCTCAGTTACCACCTGCTCACATTTCATGAGCACTCACTATGTGCTAAGCACATCACCTTCATCACCTCATTCATCTTCACAGCATCCCAAGTGCTTTTCACCCCATTGGGCAGGAGAGGAAATTGAAGTACAGAGAAGTTGTGTAACTTGTCCAAGAGCACCCAGCTGCTACATGGCAGAGCAAGGATTTGCACCCGTGCTCTCGCTCTTCATCTGGCTCTCCTGCCTCCCAGGGGATGCTTCTGGAATGACCACTAAGAGATGGACAGGACCAGGCTCTGATGGAAGATTTTAGGCACAAATATCTAGAGGGGCAGGCCTCCTGTTCAGGTGTGATGAGACATGGCCCCGCTTTGGTCTGCTCTCCTCCCAGGGCCTGTGGTACAGCGAGAGGCAGCTTGGCATCTGCCCACGGGGCGAGGGACACTGGTTCATTCAGCATTCACTGTCACCAATTTGGGGCTAGGCCCTGAGCTGTGTACTAGAAATTCTGAGTAACCAGAAGTGCCTGGAGCCTCAGGGACACGTCACAGTCTGGGGTGAAAGACTTGTTCAAACACAAATAGCCATGAGACAGGGTATGATACAAGTCACAGAAGGGCTAACAAGGCCCCATGGGGGCACCAAGGAGAGGCCCATAATCTTGATATGAGTGAAGAAAAGTCTTCATTCTGGTGACATTTGAAGTGAGCCTTAAAAGATGCTAGGAGTTCACCAGACAGGCAAGTGATAAGAGCAGAGTTATTCCAGATGGCAGGAGCAGCATATGCAAAGGCCCTGGGGCACAATATGCTGGATGTATTCAGAGAACAGAGAGGATGAGTGTGCCAGGAATGACATGAACAAGGAAGTGACTGGCAGGGGAAGAGTTTGTAGAGGGAGGGAGGGCCGGATTGTGGTGGGCATTCCAGGACTCTGGAGTCTGGATTCAATTTAAAGTCCTATGGGAAGCCATCAGAAGGTTCTGGAATGATGTGATCTGACTCAGATTACTTTAAAGATCCCTGTAACTCGCTGTGTGGGGAACAGACCGTAAGGGGGTCCTGTGGACACAGGCAGACCCGGCACAGGGCTCTTAAGGGACACCAAGTGAGAAATGATGGTGGCATGGAGTATGGGGCAGACAGCAGAGATGAAGAGAAGCTGACAGGTTCAAACAATATTTTGAAACTCAGAGGACCAGGGAAGTGGAAGGCATGACTCCTGGTGGATGGTGGTGACTTTTCCCAGGGCAGATGTGGGTGTGTGCTTGCCGGAGCGAGGGGTCACCAAGAATGGTCAGGAGAGTGTGCCAAGGGAAAACAGGCAATGACAGGGTCAGGAGGATGGCGAGATTGAAAGAGAGAGAGGAAAGGAGTTGATGAAGAGCCAGGAGTGGTGTCTGCTCTTGACGTCTCAGGCAAGGTGGTGACACCCCAGCCACCACCTCTACCTTCTTGGGTCAGCCCCGCCAGCAGGGAAGGAGAGCCAGGCTGCGAGGGGATGAGATTTATTCCCAAGAAGCCCACCCCCAGCTCTGACGGAACACTTCAGAATCCTCCAGGTGCCTGCAGTTGATTTCTTTAATGAACACTCCAGATCTTCCCGGTAGGGAAGTCAGGTACTGAGCCCCACAGCCCTGCGTGGGCCCGTCCCCAGCAGCCTTCCCAACTGCCCTTTCCTGTAGAAAGGGCTCTTGTGGAGCGGGCTCTCCACTGGCCTTTCCCCAGCTCCACGGGGATTTCCCAGCCTGTCTGGAGCCCAGGGCTGACAAACTTTGTTGGAAGGCTTCGGGATGCTGCTGACAAACGGTGGTAGCCAGATCAGGTCTGGCCACTCCCGTGGGCTCCAGCGTCCAAGGGAGGTGGCCTCCTTTGGCGCCCCCCAAGGCACACAGGTTCCAGCTCCCTTTGGCTCTCCAGGAGCTCAAGCAGAGTCATTTGTGAGGCCACCTAGAGCAGATGGGACCTTGTAGGTCACATCAGTTATGTGTTTTTTCAGTGGAAATTTCTGCTCAGGTGGAGTGAAGGGGAAGGATGTTCCAGGTGGAGAGGGCGAACTATGAAAGTCCAAGCTGCATTCAGGTTGTCACCCAGTGTGCATGGAGCAGTATCTCCACGGGGGGGTTTATCACTCATTCATTTACCTTTGTATTCATTCAATCATTAATGAGTGTTAGTGAAGGCTTATTCTGTTGTGATGTTGGTGATAGCCACCATTCATTAAGTCCTTATGTGTGCTGGAGACAATACTAAAAGCATTACCTGATTTTTTCCTATTGAACATCCACAATCACTCTTCATTGAATGTAATCATATTACCCCATTTTAGAGATGGTAAAATGGAGGTTTACAGGGCTTAAAAAATACACGCGGTGCCTCACTGGCCCTTAGTCTCTGAGTAAGGACTCACAATAGGACAAGTGCATTTCATGCCGAATTTCTTCCCCTGACCCACTGATGCTTAACCCTTATTCAGAAAAGGATACTGCAGAAAACGGGGAAGAGGGTAAAGAATTGATGGCTCTAGAGCAGCTGCTATTTGCCAGGCCAACCTGATCCACAGCAACCTTGAAAGGCTGGAATGTATTGTTCCATTTTCTGGAATAGAAAACAGGCTCAGGGAAGTGAGGGTCCTTCCCAAATGCAAGAGCTGGCATTTGAAATGACTTTCAATCCCCTGCTCTGTCCTGCCCCCCACTTTATTATTTTTTTAATTGAAGTATCATTGATATACAATCTTATAATGGTTTCACATAAACAACACAGTGGTTTAAGCATTTACCCACATTATCAAGTCCTCACTTCCACCACTGCGGTCACTGTCTGTCAACATAGTAAGATGTTATAGAATCATTCGTTGTCTTGTCCATGCTGTACTGCCTTCCCCATGACCTACCTATATTGTGATTGCAAATTATAGTCCTGCACCCCACTTTAGAGAAGGAATCCACTCAGGTTGGTTCCTTATTCTCCCAAGGTATCTATGCCACTGGCAGTTACCCCGTCTCCACCCTATAATCAGAAACTTAAAACCCGTCTAGCCTTTCTAAGTGGGCACCCATTGAGTCTGCAGAATCAGTCCCTTTTCAAGCCCAAGTAGATCCCATGTTGGATGGCGACACCTAGTGGGCAAGCTTGCGACCAAGGTTCATAGATTTTGAATAGTCTAATATTCATTCATTTGTTACTGTCAGTAGTTAGTTAGCACGTACTGTGTGCTGAGCCTGGGGGTCCCAGAGGTGAATGAGACAAGGTCCCTGCCCTCAGGAATCCCACAGTCCTTAGAGTAAATCCATATATTCTCAGAACAATAGGTGGAAGAGGAGACAGTGGGCATGAAGCTCCAGCTGGCACATCCGAGCAGCCTCCCAGCAGAATAAGGATGAGTAGAGAACTTCCAGGCAGATAAGGAAAGGGTTCAGACAGGGCCTACAGCACTTGCAAAAGCTCAGAGTGTCCAGGGGAGGTGCGGTTGCCAAATAAAATGTAGGACACCAGGTTACATTTGAATTTCTTAAAATAATTTTGTAAAATATTGCATGGGACAAACTTATACAAAAAATTATTCATTGCTTATCTGAAATTCAGATTTAACTGAGCATCCTATATTTTTATTTGCTAAATCTGGCAGCCCTAGAATGGAAAGGGGAAGCACTTGGATTTGGCTAAAGCCTAGAGGACACTGGGGGTGTGGCAGGAGAGACTGGCAGAAAAGCAGGTCATGCAGGGTCTGGAATGCCAGGCTAAGGAGCACAGCCTGCACCCTGTGGGCACTGGGGAGGGCCTCTGTGTGCAGGTCCCTGTGCTTGGTACAGAGGAACAAAACAGCCACTTCCCTCAAGAGTTCAGTCAAGGGTGTGAGATCAGCCTGGGCTCAGGATAAGGGGACTGAGCAGAACCCCCACCCTATGGTAACCATAGCAAGTGCCCCCGGGGTTAGACTCAAAGAGGCTTCCTAGAGCAGGGGGCCAGTGATCAGGCCGAGAAAAAGAGACTTCCTGTCTGTGGCTGCCCCCTGGCATGGGGGTCAGCCCCCTCTCTAGCCCCTCAGAATAAAGATCTTCCTGACCTCCTTTCTTTGTACCTACTGCTCCTGCCAGGAGTGCCCTCCCCCACTTGGCCCGAGTGACTTCTGTGTGTTCTTTAAGATTCTGTTCCAGTTCCAAGAACTCTCCAGAGTTCTCTTCGACTTTATCTGATATCTCCCACCTAGGCCAGGTCACATGCTCCCCACCCCAACTCATTGTGCTTACCCTACCAGTGTCAGCACTTTCATACTTATTAACTCATTTTATCCTCTAAACAACCCTTTGAGGTAGCTATTATTATTATTATTATTGATATTATTATTATTATTATTATTATTCCCATTTCACAGATGAAGTAAAGAAGGTAGATTGAAGAAATGTACCCGAGGTCACAAAAGTAATCAGTAGTAGAGTCAGGATTCGAACCCAGGAAGTCTCACACCAATTTGTGATCTTAACATCTACACTCTCATGCCTGTAATAACACTGCTCACACAGAATTTAATTGTTTCAGGAGGGTTTTCAAGGGCCCTATGCACCCCAACATATGCAGGACTGGCATGTACAATCAGGTGTATGTTTTTCTGCATAAGATTTCATAGGTTTTCATCAGCTTCTCAGAGGGGTTCAAGTCCCTCAAAGAGTTGAGATCTTCTCACTGTTTGCTTTTCTAAACTGGGCTGTCCGAGGCCAAGGCTGTGCCTTAGCCCCTGTGGGTCCCCAGGGCTCAGCCCAGAGCCTGGTGCAGGGAAGGTATTTGGGGGAAGTTTTCTGGGTAGCTGACAGATGGCAGAATGAGCATCATCTAGGCTGGCAGACATCTGCATCCATCCACCACATCCCCACACCCACTGTAGCAGCCGGATCGCTGTCCTGGGCCAGACTCCTGGGGTTACTCTGGGGAGTACTCAGAAGGGCAGAATTGTTGTCGGTATTTCTCAAGGGAGGGAACATTAGATTCTGGGTACCGGGTACCCAAAGGCATGGACGTCAGAGGTGGCTTCATGTAGGAGCCTGGTTTTGCATCCCAAAGCAGCCACCGACTGATACATGTGACCTTGAGCATCATTTTCCCTTTTGGGGCCTTAATTCCTGCCTCACTCAAGTGTGCTGAGGTTGAACAGGGGTCCATTCACTTAACCCATCAAGGCATGGGGCAAGAATAGGGATGGAGAAGTGAGTAAAGTGGGCCCTTTTCCTGCTATCTCCAAGAACTCACAGTCTGGACATCAGAGTCTGCACATAGTGGCCCTGCACGCATATCTGTGTATTAGTCAGCCATTACTGTGATGATGTTGCAAAGCAAACAGTCCCCCAAATCCAGTGGCCTACAAGTGGCTGTTTTTCTTGCTCGTAGGTTTCTGTCTGTGGGTCAACTGAGATGACCCTGTTTTAGCCTGGGAGTTGGGTCAAGGACCCCTTCACATGTTTCTCATGCCAGAGCCAGCTGTGACCTAGGTTAAGCCCCCATCATGGCAGACGGCAGAAGCATTAAGAGGCCAAGCCAAATCAACAAGCACATGTAAAGCCTCTGGTTGTATCAGATCCTCTAGAATAATCCAATGGCCAAACCAAATCACAATGACAAATTCAGTATCTATGAGACAGAGAAATATACCCTGCCTTCTTTTGTGGGAAGTATTACAAAATCACATGCAAAAGATGTGGGTGTGTAATTCTGTTATAGGGAGGGGATGGAAAATTGAGAACTACAGATATTTATCCCATGGCCAGACCTGGCCCAAGTGGCAGGAGTGGACAGTAGGCTCTAGGCCCACTTTGGGCAACAGCCTCGCTAACTCTCCTCTCTGTTCCTCGGCAGGAGCTCAGTGAGTACAACGCCACAGCCATAAAAAGCCCCACCAACACGGTGACGGTGCAGGGCCTCAAAGCCGGCGCCATCTATGTCTTCCAGGTGCGGGCACGCACCGTGGCGGGCTATGGGCGCTACAGCGGCAAGATGTACTTCCAGACCATGACAGAAGGTAAGTAGTGTCCAGAGGGCAGAAGGAGGGCACTGACTCCACAAACAGAACAAACTCAAGAGCCACCATGCCTATAAAGTGCTTCTGTGCAAACTAGGAAAGGCACCTCTTCTTCTAGATTGAACCCTCCCCTTAGTGCATGTACAAACTGCATGTCCATAGAGGGAGGCACTGTCGCTATGGCCCAGAAAGGATGATATGACTGTAAAATCCTCCCATGTGGCCAGCATTTTTCACCTTTCTAGGCCCTCCTCTCCTGCTTGATGGATGACTTTCACTGACCTGGAGACTGGGGGTCTGTCCCAGGATCCTTTATTAATTTGACAAATGTGTGCTGGTGCTAAGGACCCAGAACTTACCTAGTCCCTGACTTCAACAAGCCCTCTCTGATCTTGAAGGCAAATGAGAAGTAATATAATAAAATTAAAAGCCTTGACAGTGTTGATGGCATTGAGACTGTATTGGGTGGTTTCGGAAAGCCAGGCCAGCACTGAGTGCACCTTACACCTAATCTCATTTAAGCCCATGGCTTCGGGTCAAGCAGACCTGGGTTCATATTCTGGCACTGGCCACTTTCTAACTGTGTGACCTTAGGCAGGTCATGACTTCGCTGAGCCTCAGTTTCCTCATCTGTAAAATGGGAAAATTATAGGCAGTGCATCCTAAGACTGTTCTGAGAATCAAACAAGGTTAGCACAGTGACCAGAACATAAAGTACTCAGTAACAATAATAATTAATATTTACTGATTGCTTACTATGTGCCACATATTGTTTTAAGTGCTTTAAAACAATATGATTGTTTTAAAGATCAACAATCCTATGAAATGAAAACTGTTATTCTTCTACTTTACAAGTAAGGCCACCAGGCCACAGAGAGGCAAGTCACTTTTACCAGAGGTCAAACGGATAGTAAATGGCACTGCAGAGACCTCAAGCCCAGGGAGTCTGGCTCCCAAGTCAGTGTTTTTAACTGCCTGTATATGTCAGCTTATTATTGTTTTGATTTTCATATCAACACTGAGAGGTAGGTATTCCTATGCCTATCCTAGAGATGAGAAATTGAAGGTTATTTGTGAATAAGTGACAGCCCATCCTCCACCTGGGCATGTGGCAGGTTCTCTGTCAAGAGTGAGAACAGAGCCTGGGGATCCCAGGAGCCACTGCAGGGCGGTGGGTGTAGGGACTCCAGAGCCAGGCTGAGAACAGTGCTCTGTGCTTTCTCCCCAGCCGAGTACCAGACAAGCATCCAGGAGAAGCTGCCACTCATCATTGGCTCCTCGGCGGCTGGCCTGGTCTTCCTCATTGCTGTGGTTGTCATCGCCATCGTGTGTAACAGGTGTGTGTGTGTCCCGTGGCCCCATGCAGGCCTGGCTGTCCAGGAGGGGTTCTGTCCACCCATTCGGCCATTCCTGAACACGGTTTGTGACAGAGGAGGCGTTCTCCTCCTTACCAGGGCTGGAGAGAGGCTTGGCAGGCCTTCCAACACCTGCACAGCCGTTAGCAGCCCAGCCCTTAGGGCTGGGTACTGCCCTCAACAAGTCTGCTATTCAAGGAGGTGGCAGACTGAGCATGAAGGGATGTCTCAGAACAGGAGGCAGGAAAGGCTACAGGGTGCTAAGAGCGAAGAGTATGGTGGGGAGGGAGTCCAGATCACCCCACTTTCGGCACTAGTTGAGGCCCCTTCAAGAGTAGGGCCACAAGCAGAGTGTCAGCTGGCAGGTTGTTAGGCAAGGCCCATGGCTGAGGTGGCTGGAAAGATAGAGAGGATGTAGACTGGAGGTGGGAGAAATGGCATTCCCCGTGGCTGGCCCAGCCAACACAAAGGAAGGGGTGGGACCAGGGCCCTGCCTTCGCCCTGGAATGCTGCAGAGAGAGACTCTCTCTCTTGCTTAGAGTTCTCCACTTTAGAACAGACCAGGTCATGAGGTCAGATGAGCAGAAGTCCCTGGGGTTTCTGGGGCCAGGGGAGACGACTTTGCTCTTTGAAAGGGGCTTGGCTGGTGAGGGGAGAGGGAAATAGTAAGTCTGCTTTAGGCGGGGCTAGGCAACCAGCAGGCCAGGAGCCCTGTGGCAGGGGTGTGGTTTTGAGGCCCTGCCCTCCCTCTCCCTATCACCTACTGTGGCTCCCACCTCCCTGGGTGCCTCCAGGTGGCTCCAGCCCTTTGCTCTTGTTCCAGAAGACGGGGGTTTGAGCGTGCCGACTCGGAATACACGGACAAGCTGCAGCACTACACCAGTGGCCACAGTATGTACACCCCAGAGGGGCCAGCACCCCTGGGCTCTTTACTGTCGGTTCCCTGACACCCTCTCCAGCCTTTGTTCATTGCCTCCTAACTCCTACCTTGCTGCAGCTGCACTGAAAGTCAAGCTGCTCTCTAAGCATGCCAGGTTCACTCTCATCTCTCAGCCTTCGCACATTCTGTTCCCTCTGCCTGGAGCCCTCCCCACTGTGCGACTCTTGCTTTCCCCCAGGCCTCACCCTGCACAAAGCCCTCCGAGATGCGTCCCCTGACTCCCACCCCACCCTGACTCAGGGCCCTTATCTGTGCCTGCAGTGCTCCTTCCCTGGCTGCTCCGGGACGCCATTTCCTTATCTCTCCAACACCTAGTGGGAGCGCACCTGGAGACCTGAAATTGTGTCTGACGCTCCCCCTGCCTCCCAACACCACCACGCTGCCCAGGCACAGGCACTAGATAAATATTTGCAGCGTAAATCCATGAGTTGAGTGAGATGACGTGGAGCCCGGGCTCTTGTCTGGGAGGTGAGAGAAGAGGCACAAGGCCCCCAGTCATTCCTCCCTGGTGACTCCTCTGGGAGCCACATCCCCCCAGCCCAGTGCCTCCATTTCCCCCACTATCCCATCCTACCTCGGGCCAGAGCTGGGGGCACATGTGCCACACATACCCAGAGCAGACATCCCTTCCTAGGGGCCCGGCAGAGAGAAAAACAGAGCATAGAGTCCTCTCCACCTGAGCCTAGCAGAAGAGACAGGGAGAACCTTAGGCCTCACTTAGCTCACTCAGCCAGCAGGGGCTCCAAACCGGTCCAACATAGGTCCTGGAGCTGTGCACGCAGGGTGGCCCAGGGCTCCTCAGGCGCTGCCGGGTGAGCGGGCCGTCAGCACATCCCTTCACTTGTCACATACTTGTTGTGCCCCCTGTGTATGCCAGGCGCTCTTCTGGGTTCTGGGGACACACAAGTAACCAGGCCCCATATCCCTGCCCTTGTGGAACTCGTATTCTAAGGGAAGGGACAGGGGATTTTTTAAATACCTGTAATAAATGAGTAAAGCATATGGCCTATTACAAGTGCAAGTGCTATAGAAAAAAAGTCAAACTAGAACAGAGTTGCAGAGGGGCAGGGTTGAGTTTTTAGATAGAAGAGTTGGGGTTGGCCTCACTGAGGATTTCATTTGAATAAAAATACAAAGGAGATGGTGGAGTGAGCTGTGGAGTGATGTCTGAGGGAAGAGCATCACAGGCAGAGGGAACAGCCAGTGCAAAGGCCCTGAGGTGGAAATCTGCATGGCAGGTTTCAGGAGCAACCAAGAGGACCTTGTGATGGGAGCAGAGTGAGGGGGCAAGAGAGGGAGGAATGAGGGGCCACCACATGCAGATTCTTGTCAGCCATTGCAGGGACTTGTTTTTTATTCTGAGTGAAATGGGAACCTCTAGAAGGGTTAGAGCAAAAGGCTAATATGTTCTAGGTCACAGTTTTGACAGGACTTCCTGGCTGCTGTCTGGGGAATGGACTGAAGAGGCTGGGCTGTGCCAGGCAAGCACAAATGCAGGGAGACCTGGGAGGTGGCTGTTGCAGTAATCCAAGGCAGACGAGGTGGTGGCTAGAGCAGGATGGCAACGGTGGGGGTGGTGGGGAATGGCTGGACTCTGACGTGGTTTGGAAGTAGAGCCACTCCTGTGGGATTGGATGTGGGGTATGCAAGAAAAAGCGGAGAAGAGTTCTAGATATTAAGCCTCTGGGTAAAATACAATTTGAAGTAAAATTTCCTGGGGTTAAAAATCATTTTAGACGTAAATGTAAAAATCATTAAACCATTAAAAATCCAGAAGACAATCTAGGTAACAAAATAGCTGATAGATGGATGGATAAGGACTTTCTAAGCATAAAAGCAATGGAGAGATCACATGGAAAGGCAGATGAATTTAGCTACCCAGAAATAAAAATCACCTGGACATTAAAAAAAAAAGTTATAAATTACATCACCCTCTCCTATTCCCCAAGAAATCACATTGTAGATGTAGCTAAACATATTGAGTGTGTCCTATGTGCCGAGCACTGTTTTAATGCTTTATGTATGTATTCATTTAATCTGTATAATTTTCCACTTGGAACATGAGGAAACTGAGGCACAGGAAGGTGACAGAGCTGCTCAGAGGGAAGCAGGTGTGTGAGGTCAGGGTGTCTGGCTGCAGAGCTCACACTCTCAACCATGTTGTGCTGTCTACACCCGACTGAGCTAGAATAAGAGAGGCTCGCGTGCTGTCACCTGCAGCCATTTGGGAGCATCACTATTTAGAGTGTGTGTCAGTAACAAGGAAACAGGTGACAGCAGGGGTTTATTTTAAAAACAGACCCCAGGATTTGTTCATAGATCAACATTCTCAAGTTCAAGCTCCTACTCCCTGTGTCTCAGCAGGTCTTTGCCTTTTTCAAAGCCCCGCCAGCCCTGTGGCCCTGTACCCACCAGCCCCCCTGTGTAGCCAGGACAGAGGAGGGAGCTGAGGCCTAGTGATGTGTGTGACCAGCTCAAAGTCACCCTCATGGGCTCATATTTTCCATCATTCAGCAGATGCTGAGTCTATGGTACCAAAGTCTGTGGTGCGTAGGTGTGGAGCCAGACCTTGACCTGGTCTCTCATCCCCACTGGCCAGCTGGGTCACCTCAGGGAAGTCATCTCTGAGCCTCGCACCTTTATATGGGAAGAAGCAGGAATGCTACTTCTTTCAGAGTTATGAGGACTAAATGAATTAATGGATATTAAAGTGTTTTTAATAATATGTAATAATAGCCAACTCTTCACTATAACAGGTGACAATTATTCAGTGCTTCTTATTTGCCAACTACTGTACTAAACCCTTTAAAAAGATTTTCATTGTATCTTTGCAGTTCCCTTATGAGGTAGGTACCACTTATTATCTCCATTCTTTAGGTGAAACAAAGTGAGACACAGAGAGGGTAAGTAACCTGCCCAGGAGCAACAGCTGCATCAGTACAGAGCGTGATCCTGAATTCAAACTCAAAAAGCAGCTAGTTGTGACCATTATTACTGGCAGATCTAGCATTCAAACCCAGGTCTCTGAATGCCTGGTTCCTCCTCCCTCATGCTGAATTTGGCAGTTGGTGCCCCTGACAGTCAGAAATCATCCAAACAACAGCTCAGTATTTTCTGAAGACTCTGCCTACAGAGGTCCTCATCCAACTGTAGTTTAGCAAATGCCCCTCCTGGGAGCCAGGCCATGTGCAGGGCTCTAGCCACAAAGAACTGAACTTCTATTCCAGGAGACAGGCTTGGGAAGCACCCAGAAGAATAGCCTGACAGTTACAAGTGTAGACTCCACAGGCAGATGACCTGGATTCAGACCCCACTGGGCCGATCATTTAACCTTTCTTATGCTACAGTGTCTTTATCCAAAAAATAGATATTAGGTTGGAACAAGTGAAATTGCCATTTTTGTAGGTGAGAACCAGTCAAACATTTACAGTTTCATAAGACTCAGCCTAATAATAGCATTCCTCTGGTAAGGCTGTTAGGAGGGTTAATTGGGTCAGTGCCTAGAACAGGGCCTGGTACCTGGTGAATCCACACTGAGCTATGAGCCACAACATACCTGGGAGCCCTGATACAAGGGATAAAAGCCGGGCAGACATCAGGGCCATGCAAGTGGGGATGGAGACATGGCTGAGGGAGCCTGAGGAAAAAGCATGGGTCTCGTCTCTGGAGCAATCCAGGCAGGCTTCACAGAGGAAGCGGAATTTGATGTGGACACGAAGAGAAAGAAAAGGGTCTTCCAGGTGGAGGGAACCACATGAACAAAAACCCAGAGAGAAGAAATGGTTAGATGTGTCTGTGACCTTTTGATAAATAGTTCTTAGGAGCAGGGAGCTGTAAGTGGGGCCCATTATGGAGAGCTTGGAGTGCCAGGTGGAAGCACTTTCCTCTGTCCTGTAAATGAGAGTCCTCCAAACCCACAGTCCTGGACTAGCCTGGACACAGCAACTGGCTGGCTGACCTGCCAAGTAGGCTTTGTGCTCTTGCTGGGCTTCTCCTCAGCTCCCTGAGCTGACCTGTGCCTGTCCTCCTTCCCCGCCAGCCTGGCAGAAAGGGCTTCCCCTGGTTGTGTTGGGAGGGAGGCTGAAAATCAGTCTCCAAGAAGCTCAGGCCAGGCACTGAGTCTGAGCCAGAGAGGGAGCATCTCGGGAGCAGGTGCCCGCACTCTAAGGAGGGCTAACTTGGGGCAGGAGGAGTTGTGGCTGAACACTCCAGGGAAAGGAGTCATGGACTAGATCTGGTTGGATTTCATCCAGGAGGCAGTGAGCATGACTGGCCCCTGGCTCAAGTCTGACAGACCTGTGTTCAAATGTTGCCTGTGCCTTTTGCTGACTGTGTGGCCTTGGGAAGATTCCTTCACCTCTCTGAGCCACAGTTTCCTCATGTGTGAAATGAGAATGTTCCCTTCCTCCAAGAGTTGTCAGGTGAAGGAGATGAGATAATGCAGGTAAACAACCTCACACAGTGTTGGGCACAGACAAAGGGCTCAGTAAGTGGTGGCTGCTACTATTTTTTCTCTTCTGTCTGTGTCATCTGGATTCTGCTCAGCTTTACAGACATTGAGTGTCTACTGTGTGCAGAGCTTCACACCGTGTGCCAGGGGAGGGGGGAATGAGAATGGATTGCGCACCCACCTCCCTCCTCCCAGGCTAGGATCATGGTCCTCACCTCTTTGGAGGTCTCAGACTCCTCTGAGACTGCTCAGTTTTGAACCCAATGGCCAGACAAACACAAATAAGCCTGTGTGTGTGTATAAAACTATAAGGTAGATCTATTATCTGGGACATATTTTGGAGAATTTTTACTTTCAAGAGCATTTCCATAATTTTTAGACTAAAGGAGCGTGAGTTAACTTTTCTAATTCAAAAAAAGCAGTAATAATAAATGCCTTCCATTTCAGAAGGTTACCAGACTCCCCCTCCTCCACTCCCAAACCCATCCTGGGGCTGCCAAGTGGTTCACAGACTCAAATTAAGAAGCCCTGACCTAAAGGGCTAGACAGACACCCACATAAACAATCCAAAATGAAGCTAATGTGTTAGAGCAGCGGTTGGCAAACTTTTCTGTAAAGCGCCACATAGTAAATACGTTAAGCTTTGCAGGCCATACAGTCCCTTTTGTAACTCCTCGGCTCAGCCACTGTAGCATGAAAACCACAGGTGAAGGAATGCATGTGGCTCTGTTCCAATAAAACTTTATTTACAAAACATGATTACAAAATAGACAGTAGGCCAGTTTGCCAACTCCTGTGTTATAGGTCCTGACTCCTAGATTCTGGGAATGTCTGAAACATAGTCTGAGAATGGTCACCTAACATGTCCCAGGCCATACAGCTGGGCAGGGTTGGTAGGCCAACTCCCCAACCTGCCAGGCTTTACTGTGGTCCAGGAACTCCAGCTTCCAACTCCTAGAGATGCTGCCTCTAAAGTCACAGCTCCCAGAATAGTGGGCGAATGTGGGCAGGGAGCTGGGGAAGGTAGATGGAACCAGCACTGTAAGAGGACCGGCAGGTCTGAGCAGCAGAAGACCATTATCTGGGAGGGGAAATGTGGGATGGATCATCTTTCCCTTCCTTCCGAGCATCTTGCTGACTCAGTGCTGGGGTCAGAGTCAGGTCTTTGCCATCCAAGTAACATCCCTCCTTTCTGCATTAAAAAATGAAAATTTACCATCAGATCAGGAATCAAATTAATGGGTTGCCTGTCCAGCCTCACACTCCCTGTTCACCAAGGAATTTGAATCCAGAAAGGTTTAAGACTTACTTAGTGGAAGACCTGGGAGCTGGGCCCAGTTGCTTTGGGTACTCAGAGCCTGGTGAGACAGCCCCCTCCAGCCTCTGGGGCCTGCCTGGAAGGGCTGAGGCAGCCAGGAAGTCTCCCAAGGGGAGAGGAGGCTTAAATTAGGCCTCGAAAGACAGGGGGATCCCCGTAGCAGAAGCCCAAGAACATGGTCTATTGCCCACTCCTTCTGTATTTTTGTTCCAATTCTCTCTCTTCCTTCTTGACTTCCTCTTTCTTTACTTTGTACTCTCTGATTCTCTATCACAAGTTGACAAACCTATCTATCCATTTATCCTTTTATACCCACGCCCATAACAGGCATTGCTAATCAGCAGTCTTTTAGCTGCTCCAGAAAGCCATTACTAATCAATCAGAGTTGGAACAAAACCTAGAACCTGTTTGCTATTCCTGCTGAGCTTTCTGTTCCCCTCACCCCTCTACTCAGCTCAGTGCCCATCTGCACTGAGGCCCAGAGAGGTCAAATGACCTGCAGGGGTTGCTCAGTTCTTATGGGGGTCACATGGGGGTGTATTTCCCTCATGGAGGGTCTGGCTCCCACCTTTCCATTTGTCCACATCTTGAGTCTGTGCATGTGACCAAGCCTGGTCTTGTCCCCCAGTGACCCCAGGCATGAAGATCTACATCGACCCTTTCACCTACGAGGACCCCAATGAGGCAGTGCGGGAGTTTGCCAAGGAAATTGACATCTCCTGTGTCAAAATTGAGCAGGTGATCGGAGCAGGTAGGTGGCTGGTGGCCTCTCAGGTACCATGGTTTCAGCCATAGGTAGGGAGACCACCCCAACATGTACTCCTTGGGCAAAGGGTAGGAAGAGTAACAGGAGCCTCAGAGGACCCTCCAAGGCATGAAGGCTCAGGATGCCCAAGGTGGAGGGGCCCTCAGAGGTCATCCAGTAAAACCTGTGGATGCAGTGACAAATGAGGAAACAGAGGCATGGGGCTGGAAGGAGCTTGCACATCATGCCAGAGACTGAGTGAGGTCTGGAACCCAGTTCTGTGGATTCAGTCTGGTGCTTTGTCCTCCCCACCATTCACCCCAAGCCCCCTACATCCTCACCTCATGCCCAGTCATACACCATGGGACAGCCATGAAGAGTTTACTCGTATTCCCAAAAGTGGCTGGCATTTTTGGGGGGCCTCCATATTCTACAAAAGGGTTCTGTGTCCAAGAGGATGAGTTGCCCACAGAGAAGAAAAAGTTCCTGCAGGACCCAGAAATGGAGGTTACAGGGAACAAGGAGGTAGCATTTCTCCCGGGCTAATGACATCCTTCCTCTCTTGGTGTGTCTGTCCCAGGGGAGTTTGGTGAGGTATGCAGTGGCCACCTGAAACTGCCGGGCAAGAGAGAGATCTTTGTAGCCATCAAGACGCTCAAGTCGGGCTATACTGAGAAGCAGCGCCGGGACTTCCTGAGCGAGGCCTCCATCATGGGCCAGTTCGACCACCCCAATGTCATCCACCTGGAGGGTGTTGTCACCAAGAGCACACCTGTGATGATCATCACTGAGTTCATGGAGAATGGCTCCCTGGACTCCTTCCTCCGGGTAGGGGAAGCTAAGAATGCCAGGGGCCCATGCGAGGGGCAGGAAAAGGCATGGTAGACACAGCTACATACTGTCAGACCCTGAAGGGGTCTTGGAAGAGGTCTAGATCAGAAGTGTCTTACATAGCGCTACCTTCCATTCCCTTACCCATGGCAGGCATTGCTAATCAATCCCAGTACTCTCTCTCACTAAACCCAGAAGCAATCTCAGAATCCTTCTCAATCCATACCACAACCAGTCAATCAGAGTTGGCACACAATCTGGAATCTGTTGTCATCCATGCTCTTAGCCAGCCTTCTCATTATGTACAAGAGAAAATTAAGGCTCAAAGAGAAGTAGAGTTTGCCCAGGGTCGCCCAGAGGGTCAAGTGAGCATCAAGACTGGAACCATGTCACTTGGCCCCTATTCCAGAGTTTCCACCAGATGTTGAAGGAGGAGGAGGGAAGAGGGCTTCAGAGCACAAGGCCAACAGAGGAAAGCTTCCAGGCCCCCCAGACCACAGTCAACCAGCTAGACAAAGAGCTCAGAAGCATGCATTGGACAAGCTGCCATATTTAATATTTATTAAGCACCTAGAATATGCCAAGCCCCTTCTTGTTTAACTCAGACATCCCTGGGAGGTGGGTGTTATTTATCCCCATTTATTGCACAGCTGAGGAAACTGAGACTCAAGAGGGCAGGTCACTTGTCCAGGGTTGCACAGCTGGCAAGGGGCAGAGCCAGTCAGACCAGCTGCATGTGCTCCAAAGCCCGATTTCTCTCCATCTCCCTGAAACTGGCCTTGAATGGCCCTCTCTAAGGTCCCTGAGTATCTGAGTCCCACAAAGAGCACATGGCCAGGGTGGCAGGGTCCTCCTCTGTTTTCCCAGAGGATGATCCAGAGCTCATACATTTTCTGTGTCTTCTCCACTTCTCCTGAAGCAAAATGATGGGCAGTTCACAGTCATCCAACTGGTGGGCATGCTGCGGGGCATCGCGGCTGGCATGAAGTACCTGGCAGACATGAACTATGTACACCGTGACCTGGCTGCCCGCAACATTCTTGTCAACAGCAACCTGGTCTGCAAGGTGTCTGACTTTGGGCTCTCACGCTTTCTGGAGGATGATACCTCAGATCCCACCTACACCAGCGCCCTGGTAAGATGGAGGCAGGGTGCCAAGAAGGAGGGCACAGATAGCCACCTCTCCCTACGTTCACCAACACCTTGCTCATGCCAAGCACCGTGCTGGGCCCTGGAAACAAAGAGACATAAACCATGGTGTCTGCCCTCTTGGAGGTCACAGGCTGGTGGGGGTGGGGTACAGATTCACAGAGCAACACAGAGTGGCAGGGCTGTAAGTCAGGACACCAGCCTTGGAGGGCAGAGAAAGCCTTGCTAGAGGGGGTGATATCTGAACTGAAAGCTGAAGGGCCAGTATACATTTGACAGATGCCATGTTCTCATGACAAGATGTGGCTGGAACTCAGGCTATAAGGGGAGGGGGCAGCAGTGATGCTGGTAGATAGGCAGGGCCGGATCCTGGAGACCCCTGAATACCCAAGCTCAGGACTCTCTCCTGAAAGCAGTTAGGGTTGTTGAAATGTTTCAGCAGAATGGAATAAGACACAATCCCTGCCCCCAAAGAGCCCGGAGATAGTACAAGTAGAGCCAGGCAAATAGGCAATGATTTGAACACTGCTCTGTGTGAGAAGTGCCTCCCTGATGGAGAGAGATGGGGCACAGATGTAGGATTAAAGAGTGAGCAACTCTATGGGACTTGGGGAAAGATTTTCAGAGTGACCCAGAGGATGAGAAGGTTTCCAGATGGCAGTGGGAAAAGGCACTTCCTACAGAGGATAAGCAGTGTGGTGAGTCTGGGAACAATAAGGTGCTACATGAAATTGGTGCACACAGAGCAGAGGGTGGGGAATATTGAGAGCAGAGGCCAGATGGGCGAGCCTCCAACCCATTAACCCTGCTCCTGTTCCCCAGGGTGGGAAGATCCCCATCCGCTGGACGGCCCCAGAAGCCATCCAGTACCGGAAGTTCACCTCAGCCAGCGATGTGTGGAGCTATGGAATCGTCATGTGGGAGGTGATGTCCTACGGGGAGCGGCCCTACTGGGACATGACCAACCAGGACGTAAGTCTCGAAGGGGATGGGTAGAGCCTTTCTGACCTGCCAGATGGGAGGGGAAGACCCAGAATTCCAGGCCTTTTGCCGGTCTCCAGGGAGTGGGAGCAAGGTCTCTGAGATCCCGGGCCAGGGCAGCTCCTAGCCCCATGCTGGTTGATTCAAACCTGGACTCTCTCGGGGGTCAGGCGTAGTAAAGACCCACCTATCCACAAACCATTCACCTTGTGAATGCAAAATAGGGAGGACTTGAAGAAGCAACTTGAGCAGACAGGGTGACCGCAGTCCAACTGGAGAAGATGAATCTGGCCCTGGTGGCATTTGAGCTCCTTTCCCTGACGGGAGCCCGGTGGGCACAGTGGGGCCTGACAGGAGAGGTGTCGCTCACCTGGAGTGGTAAATGGCACTGGAATCAAGAGTGTGGTCCCTTGGGGGTCAAGGGCCAGGGAGAGGAGTCTTCAGGGCCATCAAAGCCAGGAGGGGAATCAGAGATAGGAAGGAGTAGGTCGCTGGTGTAATGGCCCCACAGGAGGGTCAGCCTGGCAGACCCCGAGGCAGAAGCTGTCTCAGAGTGCCGGGTTTCCCAAGCTTGGGAGAGGGGACAGACACCCAGCTGCCAGGTCAGACTGAGCATTCGGTGGGAACCCAGGTGAGGGCCATCCCTGAAGAGGAGGTGGTTGCCACGGCAACCAAAATTGGTCTGTCCTGTAATGTAGCCGGAGCAAGAGAGGCCAAGCCAGAAGGCAGATGCTCTTCGCCCATCCACCCAACCCCACTCTGCCCCTGTGTTGTCCACAGGTAATCAATGCCATAGAGCAGGACTACCGGCTGCCACCGCCCATGGACTGCCCTAGCGCCCTGCACCAGCTCATGCTAGACTGCTGGCAGAAGGACCGCAACCACCGACCCAAATTCGGCCAGATCGTCAACACGCTAGACAAGATGATCCGCAACCCCAACAGCCTCAAAGCCATGGCACCCCTCTCCTCCGGGTATGCCCCACGCTGGCCCCACCCCCGCCCCCCAATAGACCCTTCCCCTTCCAGATACCCTCCCACCACTGCTCTGCACTGCAGGTGGGGATCAAGGGAAGGCAGCGCTAGTGTTTGGTGGGCATTTTCCCTGCCTTGGGGCACAGAGGAGCACAGGACACAGAAGACGAGAAGCTGGGTTGAGGAAGCAAGAGAGATGGTAGAGCAAGCACCTTGTAAAGCATGGCCAGAGAGGACATTTGAGGAAAAATACCAGAATCTCAGTTATTTTAAGCAGATTGTAAGCAGACTGACTCATTACTCAGTTTCCTCCCTAGCTACCCTCACACTCAAATCAGGCGCTCTGTTTGCATCCTCCTCAACACAGCCACATGCATACACACACACACACACACACACACATGCTTTCACAAATACAGTCGTACATACACACACGTGAACACAGGCACAAACGTTCATGCTTGGCTCACACAGTCTCACACAGGGATACACATGCATTCTCAGGCTCTCACATCTACACATCCACCAGCACCTGAGCACACACACTTCCAGAAAGACATTCTCCACACACACACACACACACACACACACACACACACGTCACGTGCTCCACATTCGGGTCACCATCCCACATCACAGAGACTAGCTCAGCTGGACAAGCATTAGCTCCACCCATCCCAAGGCTGGCCTTCTCCCAGTGGTCCCAGGACATGCTCCACCAGGACTGCAGCCACCCCTGCCCACCCGGGGTGACGGCCACAGACCAGACTGCTGGCCCCGCACACTCCTATTCTTCGGGACCCTGTCACACAGGGTTTCTGAGGGGCATCCAGCTGGGTGTCTTCGAGGTCCAGGACTGGCTGTGTCCAGTGACCGTCGGGGACCCAGCCCGTTATGTGCCCAGGCCTTGCGGCCAGCAGATCACGTTTGCCTCCGCATGTTGCTCCGCACCATGACCCTGCCTCAGCCCGCCTGCCTCTGCAGATAAAATCACTCAGCTCTTACTCTCACCAGGGCCGTTTCATTCCTTGCCAGCCAGGAAGTCATTTCCATTAGCGCCACCAGCTTCATCCGGACTTCGGAGAAGCAATCCACAAGATGAGCTTCCTATGGCACGACCAGGGTGGGGAAGGAGGAAAATGGCACTGGGGAGGAAAGAGTGAATAATCTGCAGTTGATCTGGCTGATTTTCCACCTCTTGAAAACAAGAGGCATGGAGAAGCACCTCCCTCCTCCCCACTGTGGTCCTGCCCCCTCCCTCAGCCAGCCCTACGGAGGCTTCCCTAGACTTTCCAGGTCACCTCAGCTTTGAGTCCTGCACACACTTGCTCTCATACTCACATGTATACTTGTGCACATTTACATGGGTTCAAACTCACACCCACCCTCGACAAAGAAATACACGTCACCTGTGTTCACACCGACAGAGACCCACATGCACGTACACGCAGCCAAAGGTGTGCCCTCGCCCCCAGGCCAGCATATGCCCTGACCATCTTGTTTCCCACCTCATACCCAGAATCAACCTGCCGCTGCTGGACCGCACGGTCCCCGACTACACCAGCTTTAACACAGTAGACGAGTGGCTGGAGGCCATCAAGATGGGGCAGTACAAGGAGAGCTTTGCCAACGCCGGCTTCACCTCCTTCGATGTCGTGTCACAGATGATGATGGAGTAAGTGCCTGGTAGCCTGCAGCCACCACCATTCACACCCCCTGCCCACCCATCCCACCATGCAGGGATGGAGTGGGTGAGGGGCTTGGCTCTGGATGGTGAGGAATAGACAGTGTCCCAGCAGGGATGGGGGGACCCAGGGGGTGAGATGGCCAACTTCGGAGTCACATTCAGATTGACACCCAGGTCTGCCTGCCAGCTACTGGCTGTGAACTTGGGCAAATCACAGCCCCAGTTTTCCCCTCTGTAAACCAGAGGTTGGTTGGAAGATGAAGGGAGATACAAAGTGAGTGGGTACTTGGTAAATGCAGGCTCCCTTCACCTTCCCCATAGCAGGGGATTCAAGTGCTCCTAGGCACCCTGACTCCCAGTCATGTGCCCCTTCCGCTTCACATAGTCACTTGCTCCAGCTCCAGGGGCCACCCTGCCCCATACCCCTCATGCCCTCCCTTGCTAGCTTCAGCAGGAAACCCCAGGAGAGGCCCAGGCAGCTCTCTACCCGGCCCAAAGATCCCCGCAACCAGCCTCCCACCACAGTTCCCTAACAGGTGCTTCTCTCCCAAAGGGACATTCTCCGGGTTGGGGTCACCTTGGCTGGCCACCAGAAAAAAATCCTGAACAGTATCCAGGTGATGCGGGCACAGATGAACCAGATCCAGTCTGTGGAGGTTTGACCTTCCCCTGCCTCAGCTCACCTCCTCCTCCAGGCCCCACTCCCTCCACCCCCCATGCTGGCCCCTCTGGCCCTCCACCCATCGCAGGGTCGGCCACCTGCCAGGAGGCCACAGGCAGCAGGAAGAACCAAGCAGCACTCCAGCCATGAGAGGCGTCAAGGACACGTGCAACTCAGATGATGGAAAACAAGGGATGGGGCCAAAAGAAAACAGATCCTGGGAGGGGGCGGGAGACACAAGGAATATTTTTTAAAGAGGATTCTCATGAGGAAAGCGATCACTGTTCTTGGAGAAAAAAAAGGGCTTGGGAGTTCCATGCGATTTGTCCAACTGGAGACCAAAAGCAGTGTCTCTCCAGCTCCCTCTGGGAAGGTGAGCCGGCCAGAGCCAAGGACACTTTCAGGAAAACAGATGTGAAGGGGAGAGACAGGCCACCCTTCTCCCCTGTCCCTGGGCTGCTCTTCCAGGCCTCACTCAATAGCCACAAGTCAGGCGGACGGACCAGCAGCCAACCAGGGAACCACTCTGAGAAAACCCACTCCCACTGCCACTGAGCAAATAGAAGGATTTTTCTGTCTTGGGAGAATATTCGAGAAACTCCAATGAAAGAGACTTGATTCTCCTATCAGCTCATGGAGCTCAAAAGGGGCTTCTGCCCTCCTGGGTCAGGGAGAACAGAGGGACACCAGAAAGGCCGGCCTTCCTGGGGATGGCCGCCCCAGGACTGCAGCCCCGTGTCCACCGTGCTCACACAGCCCGTGGCCCCGGCACACCTGGGTGCCCACACCTGCCTGCACCCCCCAGAGGACTGATGCTGCAGCGACTGCCGTCAGCTACACCTGCCACCGAGCATTGCTCCTGCATCTGGGTTTGTTTACAGCAGTTCGTGGACTCGGGGGTATTTTGGTCAGGGGTGGATTTGGTTTGGGGGGCTTGTTGGTTTTTTTTAATGACAATGAAGTGACACTTTGACATTTCCTACCTTTTGAGGACTTGATCCTTCTCCAGGAAGAAGGTGCTTTCTGCTTACTGACTTAGGCAATACACCAAGGGCGAGATTTTATATGCACATTTCTGGATTTTTTATATGGTTTTCATTGACACTCTCCCCTCCTCACCCTGCATAGAGTTCCCACTTGCTGCCAGGCCTCACCAATGCCAACTGCCACGGGGCCATCCGGGCCACTCAGAGACTGAGTGAGATTTGGGCAGAGGATGGGGGCCAAGGTGGAGACACATCCCACCCCAGGACTGTTTTGAAAGCAACAGATTGAGAAGGAAGTGGGCTCTGGAGCTGCAGAGCTACGAGTCTTTGCCCATTTCTCCACCCTCCTTCTGCCCCAGTCTATCCAATACTTTCCAGGCAAATAGGCCCCTTCAAGGTTCCTGAGTGCCCTCAGATGGCCAGAAACCAGTTTTGTCTCTGGAAGTCTAAACAGGGCTGCGTCGGAGGCCAGGACCCAGATCATTCACTGTGATATCCCAGCCCTCCAGTGTGTCACCCTCACAGACACGTGCAAGCATGCGCCTTTACTGCACTGGGGAGAAGGTGTGTGCTTCTCTCCCAACTCCTTTCCTCCCCCAGACCTTTGCCCAGGTCTGAAGGCCTTGGCCATGGGAAACCACCAGCCAAGGGGTCTGGCCACAGACTCCCTCCCGTGAGCAAATGCAGGCACCTGAGCAGAACAATCAGTTAATGAATTGAATGGAAATAAACACTTTAGTTACAAAACAACCCCTGTTCTCTGTAAGCTCCAACAGAGACCCTGGCACCCCTGGGACGTGTCAAGTGACCCATGATGCTCTTCTAAGGGACCCTTCCTTCCTTAGGATTCTAGAAGGCCCAGGGCTGAGAACATACATGGAAGACACCAAAGGTCCATGTGGCCTTTCTGGCTCTGGCTTGTCAAAAGCACAAAGCAGCGAGTTGGAAGTGGCTCAGAACTCGGTGTTCAATGCCCTACAAATCAGGTGAGCCACTGCAGGCTGCATCAGGAGCAGGGAGGTGACAGATGCACTCAGCTCTCCTGGGCTACAGGAAGGGGGTCTGGGTATTAGATAAGCTGTGATGAGGTAAGTGCGAGGGTCCTGGAGTGCCCCCGGACCCCCAGTCAAAGCTCCGCTGTGCTCACCTTACCCTGGTCTGTTCTGACCTCTGTGCAATTGGGATCCCACTCACATACAATCAGAAAACTTTGTGTGGAAGGAGGCAGGGAGGCAGGCATGCTGTGGGTATCAAGTCTAGCTGGCAAAGGGGAACAGGACACCACATCTCAAAACCATTCCCTTTGTCCGTGGGAGTCTGACCAGTGGAAAAGACTCAGGCCAGGGTGGCCAGCTGAAGGCGCCTCGGTAGGGGTAAGCGTCCAGCGTGGACCAGCCTGCTGTCACTCACCTGTTTTCCAAAGCCTGAGATACAAAGGGAAGGAAGGGATTAGAGGGGAGCACGGGCCCCCCGGGGTGGGGGGAACAGCCGAACAAGCCACAGGGAAGCCACTGGCTGGTTTCCCATGAACTGGCCAGCCTTGGCCCAGCCAGCTGCCCTTTGTGCCCCAAAGCTGCCCAGCACAGGTGGCAGCTGTCTGGCACACAAGGTCACTTTCTGGAAGGAGCTGCCCTGATGCTCTTTAGATTAACTCCATCTCCCCAGCCTGCTCCCCCATTGCTCTGGGGCCCCACAGGGGGCTGGCACTTAGTGCTTCCTGTCAGATGGCTTCCTGTCTTAAGCTGCTGGGCTGGTGTCTGCTAGCCAGCACGTATGCCCATCCACCCTCCAGGGCCCAAGTCCTCGGTGGTCCTGGGCCCCCACATGCCCGCTTCTCAGAGGGTACTATCAGACTCTCTGTGCCTCCACTCCAGGGTGACAGACAGATGTCACTGTGACTGTCCCAGAGTGTAGGTGGATGCCCACCTCTCCCCGCTGCTGGGACAGCTCCCCACCACCACCTCTTGCTTGCTTCTCAGCAGGGAGTGGCAGGCCATGCTGCCAACCGCCTTCCACTTATGCTGCCCGCTCGCCTGGGCACACGGCTCTAAGCCACCCGCTGCCTGGTTACTAATCCTTTCCTGGCTCAACCTCCCCAGTACCAGCCCCCACCTGCCCAGAAGTGTTAGAGGAGTTCCGGCTGCTCTGCACACAGTTGGTACTTGAGGGAAGAAAGCTGCCTTGTAAACATGGGCCAGGGCACCATGGAAATGGGGACCAGCTGCTCTCAGAGGGTGTGACAAGCAGATCCACAACAGAGCCAGCCTGGGTGGTAGGGAGCCATACCATCACCCCCACTCATAGCCCCAGAAACTCAGAAATGCATTATTATTGATAATCAGCAGGCCCACGCTGGGGTAAGATACTCAAAATATCTATCAACTGGTAAGACATGGGCAAACCAATCAGATTAGATGAAGGCCTTGTTGCTAGGTCAGAAAGCCTCAGAGTAGGGGCTAGGGTGGCTAGGGAAGTCAGGGACACTTAAGGGACCTGGGGAAGTAGCTGTTTACGAACTAATGATGCCACCTGTTCAGACGGCATCAGCTGGACTTCCCCATCATTTCTGGTTAGCCCCATGCTGCCACCTCTCAGGGAGTTCTCTGCCACCCCCTTGTGTGCAGTCACTAGCTTTGAACCCCTCTCAGATCAGAGGCTCATCTCCAGAAGACTGGGAGCCCCTGCCCATGCCCAGCTCTTCCTCAC
Organism: Manis javanica; assembly: GCF_040802235.1. NCBI lineage: Eukaryota > Metazoa > Chordata > Mammalia > Pholidota > Manidae > Manis > Manis javanica. Next base: position 16,949,295 of record NC_133159.1, read on the forward strand.
ACCTGGCTGAAGCCCAGGAAAGACCCAGGCCACAGACCACCACCCTCCCCAGTGCTCAGCCCTTGGCCACTCCCAGCTCTCTCCTGGGTCCCTTTAGTTTCAAGATGGTACCAAAGGCTAGAAGACTCTTGCAGAGAAAGTAATGTAAATGCATTCAAAGGAAAGTATGCTGCATGATGCTAGGGAAAAATGCATCCTGACACCAGGCTTACTCCTGTCACTAACTTAAGACAAGGATCTGAGTGAGTGACTTTCCCTGAGCCTCAGTCTCCCATCTGTCAAATGAAAACACTGGACTAGGGGCCAGGCATACAAAACACTTTATACACTACAGGCCTGTGAGGAGGGACTTGTTCCTCCCATAGGTGGGGGGAAACAGGTTCAGAGAGGGGAAGTGGCTTGCTCAGGATTACTCAGCCAGGAAGGGGCGGAGCAACTGTGTTCATCTGCTTCCAGTGCCCACTCCACCACACTCAATTAGTGACAAGAAGCATATCATGTCTGATGCTGGCCGGTAAGAAAAGGGAAGGCTCAAATGGTCTGGGGCTATCAGGGAGAGCTTCATGGAGGCTGTCTTGAAAATAACAGAAGTTGAGAGAGAAGGTTTTCCAGGTGGAAGGAACAGTGTAACCAAAGATGCCAAGGCCGGAATGGTCCAACAGTAGGAGTCATGCATGGATGGGCCATAGGAATGGTGGGAGGTGGGAGTGATTTAAGGACAAGTTGAGGCAGTTTGGATGTGATGCACAGTCCAGCCGGAGCAAATTTTTGAGCAGAAGAGTAGCAGAGTGAGCATCAGGTTCTAGGAGAAAGTCAAGTTAGCCATTAGGTGGGGGCAGGACGGCTCATGGCTCCCGCTCTCCCCAGGGAGGAGCCCTCATTTATTCCAGGGGAATCCAGGCCCTGCTGCTTCATTTTCGTTCCTCACTCACTGATGCAAATAATCCAAAGAGTCATTTCAGCTGCTTGGAACAGCAGGCTTGGGTTTTGTGCTTCCTGATTCCTAATTCAGCTGAGTTCAACTAATGCCCACCCTATTTCCTCCAGGCCTCTCTGAGAGCTGCCAGACTCGTGACCAGAGCTGAGTGTATACCAGTGGTGGTACCAGTATGGGACAGCAGGCAGGTGAATGGGGCGCAGCACTGGGGGACAGAGCAGAGTGCTGGGGAGCAGGGACTGGGTGGCACCCAAACTGTGCAGGAAGCCTGTCTCTGCCCTGGAAGAGTCTGGGGTCCTGCCCTGTTCATAGTGTGTCATGCCTGGGACACCGAGAGAGAAGTTAGGGAGCCACACTATGCGTGCACACACCACCTGCCGGCCTCAACCCAGCCTCCTATGAAATGGCTGCTGGCCCTTAAACCTAGCATGGAGAATGGCCTGCTTCCCAGTTAGTTTCCCCTTTAGGGAAACCAGAGCCAGAGTGCTGGTCTCAGGAAGTGACCTGGCCTTTGCTGTGCAGCACAGGAAGACTCGGGGTCCCCCCTTCAGAGGCTGGTCTCAGAAGATTGACGCAGGCATTACTCTCATCACTGGCACTTACATGCCAGGCCCCATGTGTGGGGACCTTACGGGCATAATTATCCATGTTTTCCATATGAGGAAACAGATTCCCAGAGGATTCTGCTGAGGCCATTTGCCTTTGGTGCTCCCTTCTTCCCACCTACCAGGACTTCTCAAAAATTTTGCCACCCCTGTCCCCCTGCCCATCAGAATCTCCTGCGCTAATCATTCAAACTGCATATTCCTGGGCTCCACTCCAACCTCCTAAATCAGAATCCCCAGGGTCAGGCCCAGGACCTTCTGTTTTTAACAGGCTCCTCCAGGAGTTTCCTCTAGACACAGAAATCCTCTCTTCACTTCCCCGGAGACAACCTGAGCCCTGATGTCTGCAGAGTGAGGGTCTGGCATAGACAGGGATCAGAAAAAGGCAGGACATCGTCAGATAAGATGCCCAAATGCAGACATGGATCAGGACCCATGAAGTAGGGGCTGGGCCAGACCCTCAGGAATGGGTTCAGACTGAGCTGAGCTCTCAGGAGAATCAGAAAGCACCCCCCACCCAGAGTCTGTCAGAATTTAGCTTTGTAGCAGGATGCTCACCTTTCCCCGCCTCAGGAAAGCTGACAGAGCAAGAGCACCGGGAACCTTAATGCTTCAGAGGCCCCCTGCAGCCCACTGGGAGATCCCAGAGAGCTCAAGCCCACGGCCCAGGCCTGTCCACTGAACTGCTGGCCGGGTGCGCCAGGCAAAGACAGGATGGGCCGTCCAGCTGGACCTGGAGCTTCATAAAACCCCCACACAAAAGCAAGCCCTGCTACCCAGACTAAGGTATGGCTTTCCCTGGAGGAAGAAGAGGGGGTGAAGGTCCTTGGCTCTATGCAGGATCTAACAGCCCCTGTTGGAGGAGTGGGGAAGGGAGGAGGTCAGAGCCTGGACCACATACATTGCAGAGGCCCTCACAGACTGCTGGAGTTCAGAATTCTAACATTCCATGGGCAAAAGATGCCAAGATTCTAAGATTGCTAAGCCCCATAATGCTAAGATTCCAACGGAAAGGTTCCATGCTTTTAAGATTCCACCACCATATGATTCGGTGCTGGTTAAGTCTTGAAATTTAAATCCTGGGTTCATCACAGCCCCCAAACCTGAAGACCCTAGCAGCCATGGAGCACTGCCTAGGAAGGCAGACAGAGATGGGAGGGGAGTGGCTTGAAACAAATCCTAACAATAGCCCCATGCTGTGGCTCTGCGTCAGAGGTGGACCGAAGCGCCAAGGACCCTCCTTCTGAGTGGGATGCTGAGTTTCTCACCCTGGTAGAATGGGAGAATTGCCCGCACCTGGCCCTCCCGGCAGCCAGGGGGGCTGGCTGCCCCAGGGTGCTGCTAAGCAGGGCCCCACACAGACCACAGTGCTCACTGGCTGGTGGGCTAGACAGCTCAGCTTAGAAGCCAAGTAGGGGCCCCCAAAGAGGAAGCTGCAGGGCCAGGGATTTGTTGAGGTCTCTTCCCCAGCACACGCCCTTCCTGTTCACAACCAGTCTTAACACTGGGCAACCAGCGGGTATTGCTGCAAACCCCAGAGCCAGGTGCCTTCCCACCACACTCGGGACACAGCATCCTTGGCCACACAGCCCCTGCCTCATGCCAAGCCCCAAGCCCATTCATCCTTTCTAATTGAGGCCACTGACTGCAGGATCTGGAAGGCTGAGGGGGTGCCTCTGGGTTGCCCAGAACTAGTGGTCAGTCTGGTTGCTCTCCCTTCTATGGACAGGGGCTCTGGTGAGCAGGGACACAAAGCTGAGCCCCTCAGGCTGGGCTAAGGTAGGCCTGGCAGGGACACCCATCCACAGCCAGCCTCCCTGGGCTCCAGGGAAGAGCAGTTCACTGGTTGGTCATGCCCAGCCCCAAATCCTAATCATAGCTGCTATTTCTTGAGTGCCAACAATGTGCCAAGAGCTGTGCTTAACTTTTTTATACACAGTGTCTCATTAGCGCTCACAAGGCTCTGGGAGACAGGTACAGTTATAATTCCCACTCCACAGACTAGAAAACTCAGAGATGTACGTGGTGGCTTCCCTGGGTCACAGTCAGCCGGTGGGCTCTGACCACAGCATCTGCCCTCAGAATCACGACACTATGCTGCTGCCAGGGAGCCCCACACAGCCCCTCTCCACCGTCAGACCCTTTATCGGTCAGGCCCCCAACCCCACGGGGGTACTCTTTTGGGGGGACTGGGACATCCTCTTTGTGGCTTCCTGGAACTATTGTCAGAACCAGGAGCAGTGGGAGTGAGAGACACCCCCCCTGCCCTGCCCCAGGCATTCACTCCGCCTGGGCCAAGCAGGCCAGAGCTCTCAACCAGGGAGTTGAGGGGTCTGGCAGGGTTTCACACAACCCTGTTTCCTCTGGTCATAAATATGGGTTTTCCTGACAATGTTGGGGTTCAAAAGTGATGCAGCTGGGTTTGCAGTGGTTGTAGGTCAGACCTGGCTCCTCCAGATCCCCACTGCTATGACCAAGGACATCTCACCAGCTGTGTCCGTGAGCAACCCTGACCCTGTTACTCCAATACCTTTGTAGGAGTATTTTTAGCAGAACACTTTTTTTTCCAAAATAAATGTGAATTGTAAAAATTTATCACCTGGACTCACAGTACTTTGTTTTTCCTGCTGAAGTTCTCCAGGGAGCAAATGAGGACTCCTGAAGATCCTCAGCAGAGTTCTGAAGCATGACTAGGAGTTTTCCAAGACTCAGGTTAGAGCTGGAGCTAGGGCTGGGATTGGGGCTGGGGCTGGGGTGGGGGTTTGGCCTGCGCTGGGGTGGGATAGTGAACTGGAGCAGTAACTCCTAAGGGTCCTAAGAATACTCACTTGTGTTTCAATGGTCTGCTGTCAGGAATCCTAGGTCGTGAATTTCAACCTTGTCATTTGTTAGCTAGATGTCCTGGAGAGGCTCATTTTCATGTCTGTTAAATGGGGCAGTAATATCTGACTCCTAGAATGTAGGTGAAGGTTAATGAGATGAACCACAGAAGCACTTAACTCTCACAAACACTAATTCTTCATATTTTGCTGGGCAGGCAGCAGGGCCCATGTCTGTCATACACTCTGCTGTGTTCTCCACAAACAGAACAATGCCTGGATCATAGTACATTCTCAATAAACGTTTGTCAAACAAATGTCAGTTGAGTTCAGCTAAGGTGGCAGGAGTGGGGGCATTGGGGAGAGTTCATAGTCAAATATATTCGGCAAACTCCGGGCTTGGGCAAGTTGATAAGATTACTTCAGGGTACTGCAGAGCTTTATATATGCTAAAAGGGTGATATGAATCTCTATAACATGCTGTCATTTGCAGAGGTTCCCATTCTGCAGAAAACACCTCAAGGGACCAGTGTCCCTGGGAGCACACTTGGGGAACTGACCAGCTCCTGGGTAATGCTCTGGTCTGAGGTAAAGTGGGGCTCAGAATGAAACATGATGGGGTAGAAGTCAGAGGGGAATGGGCTCTAGGAAGCTGTCATATGATCACTCACTCATTCATTCATTCATTCAAAAAGTACTGACTGAATTCCTATTACATGAAAGGCCCTGCATTAGATAACATGGGGAAACAGAAATGATTCCATGTGCATCCTGCCCTCAAGAGCAGATCAATACATGGACCAGTTCACAAGAACCAGGCACCCCCACAGTCCTGGACACGAGGCTGGAACTAGGAATGCTGTGATAAATCAGACACATGCCCTTGCTCGGAAGTCTCCAGTAGATGGGGCCCAATGGGCAGTCCGGCCATTACGACTCAGGGCAACATGTGGCACAAAGTGTCTACAGCTGTCGGGAAGGGCGTGGTTAACCCTGAATGGGGGCCCCTAGGGATCCTGCAGGGTTCTAAAGCATGGCTGGGAGTTACCTGGAGCTGAGGTTGATAAAGAATTCTAGGTCTATTTCTCTGGAATAGCAGATACAAAGATATGAAGTCAACATTAACAGATTTTGTGAATTACTATGTAAGTAATGCAGATGTAAACATGACTACCATATTAAAAATAATAAATACCCCTCATCCCAGTTTGTACATACAGGTGGCAGGACTGCCAGCTCCTATGCGGTGCTCAGGAGTACAGGGTGGAGGGAACCCTGAATGCCCACAGTGAGGCCAAGTGGGTCGTACACCACCTGCAGGCACATGGTAGGTAGAGCCCAGTGTGCGACCTCACCACCTGCCTTAGACATCTTAGGGCCTCTGACCCAAGGCCCAAGACAGCTTCACTCTGTCCTCGCCTGGTTCCTCTGAGAGGTCTAGATCCCCTTGGTAGTTCCACCTGCCCCTGGCCCTGGCCCATCCTGGGCTTCCCCTGGACTCTCCTGCTCATTCTGAGGTCCACTAATGCTGTGAGCCACAGGGAAGTCACTTTACCTCTCTGAGCCTCAATGTCATCATCTAGAAAATGGAGATTCACTCATTTTTTTAAATTGAATCAGTATTTATTCATTGCCCACATGTGCTGGTCAGTTCACCTTGTGCTGGGAATAGAGCAATGAACAAATCAGGCAAAAACCCTTGTTTTGGGGGGCCAGACAGGCACTTAAACAACTGAACACGAATAGTATGTTAGAGATGAAGCCATGAAAAACACTTGCGGGAAATGGGTTTGAAGAATTCTCAAGGGGGGTTGCAATTTTAAAATAAAATAGAATAGCGGACACAGAAGAGTGCCTAATCTAAGACCCCATTGGCAAAATAATGGAGAACAGCCAAATTAATCAATGGGAATGGAATTTATAGAGTAGTTACTTCTAGGAAGTGAAGAAGGGAACCTCATGCAGGGCTAGAAATGCTCCGCTTCTGCATCTGGGTGGCACTTAGGCAGTTGCAGCCTAGGTTTAAAAAAATCATCACATATAAAAATTCATGTGCTTTACACATTTTACTGCATCTGTGTTATCCCTCAGTTTATAGGAACAGGGAGGTCCTCGTGGAGAAGATGACCTGTGAGCAAATACCTGAAGGGGTGAGGGAGCAAGGGAGTGGGGTCACTGGAGAGGGGACAGCAGGAGCAGAGGTGGAGGATGCCCGACATGGCCGACGAGCAGCAAGGACGCCAGGGCAGCTGGAGCAGAGAGAAGGGCGGGCAGGGGAAGGACTGAGGTCCTCTGGAGGCCATGATAAAGACAAACTCTCCTCTGAATGAGGTGAAAGCCCTTGGAGGGTCTGGAAATGCAAATGCTGTGATGTGACTTTTAAAGGGATCGCTCTGAGAGCTCTGCAAATGATGGTTGGGAGTGTACTGGGGCTCTCCAAGAAACAGAGCCACTAGGATATATATGAAGAGGTTTATTTCAAGGGATTTGCTTAGGCAATTTGGCTAGCAAATCCCAAATCTGCTGGGCAGGCTGTCAGGCTCAAAACTCTCGGGCAGGAGCTAATGCTACAGTTCAGAGGAATTTCTTCTTAGAGAAGATGAGGCCCACACAGATTATTAGCGATAATCTCCTTTACTTAAAGCCGACTGACTGTAGATGTTAAGCACATCTACAAAATCCCACCACAGCAACACCTAGAAGAGTGTTTGAATAACCAGTGTGGTGGCCCGGTCACATGCACAGCTAACATCACAGGGAGCAATGGTGCAAGTGGGAAGACAGGAAGTCACTACAGTACTGTAGGAGGTAGAGGACCGTGGCTTGAAACACCATGGTAGGAGTAGAGGTGGTGAGAAGGGATTAGGTTCTAGACATAGTGTGAACATAAAGCCAACATGATTTGCTGATAAACTGGATGTGGGAAAAAGTGGTGGCCCAGGGGTGTGGCCTGAGCAACAGTAAAGACGGAGCAGCCACTGAGATGGGCAAACCAGGAGAGAGCAGGTTTGGGGGGGCCTGAGCATTCTATATGGGATATAAGTTAGAGATGCCTCCTGAACATCAAGTAGGCAGTTGGATATGAGTCTGGAGTTAGAGTGGTAGTCAGGGGTACAGATGTAAATTAGGGAGTCTGGGGTTTGGCCAGGTGAGTACAGTAAAGCCAGAGAAAAACAAAAGAGCTGAGAACAAATGCAGGAGAGACCACAGCAACGGATGTGGGGGTTGTACAGAGAGCGGTGCAGCAGAGGGTGAGGACAATACAAAGGTGTAGGACCAATGAATTATTGTAGGGGGCTCCAGGGGCACTGCTGGAATGAGGATCCTGGAGGAAATGACCTGGGAAGATAGGAAGTAGTGATTGGAAATCGGGTTGCTTAAAATTAAGATGATGAAGGGATTGCTGTTGTCAAGGTCAAGGGAATGACTATAGGCAGTGGAGTGGACAGCAAGAGAGGAGGTCAAAGAACCGAAGGACTAGGGTTGCCAGCATCATCCCACGTGGTTCTTGAAAGCATCAAGTTATGCTGGAGAGGTTAGAAGACATGACAGCAAACCAGGACCAAAAATATCCAAGGCATGATGGGTAGGGGCCCCCAGGTTAGGTGGGAATCTGAAGAGAATTCTATGAGGAGGGTAGCAGGAGGTCTAACCTGATGGCCTGAGATTTAGGCAGAGAAAGCATAACAGACCTAACCTTGCAAGACCTTCATGAGGGTTAAATAGTTAATGGGCGCCAGAGTGTCCAACAGAGAACTTGACATACAGCAGGGGCTCGGTGCCACTCCCTTAGTGCCCCCAAGAGCAGCTCTGCTGCTGTCTGGGGGAATGGGAGGCAAGAGATGGACTGAAGGTTGAGCTCAGCCTTCCTTCCTTGGAGCCACTCTGCCCTCTAGGGATTGGGGCTAGTAACAGGCCAGAGCAGAGCCCCAGGGAGGAGGCTTGGCATCCTGGAGCTGGTGGGGATTAGTGAGATTTGACTCCCTGTCCGTCTGATCCCCACCCCAGTTGAAGTCCAGGCCAGTGTGTGAGGAGCCGGTGATAGGGAAGGAAGCAAAGAAGGTTGAACCAAATGCTATGCCCTTCTCTGCTGAATTTTCTCTTGAGTGTATATGCAATGTTTATCTTTGATCTTTTAAAAGACACCTCTTCCAATCTCCCCACTCCTGACTCATTAACAATACTGTGTCTCAGGTCCAGGCCACTGGCCACAGAAATTCTCTATGGTAAGAACTCAGGAGCACCCAATCTGGTTAAGATGAGGGACTATGAAAATTTTCTTGAGGCTGTAGTTACCAAGCCAGCATGCTATCTGTCTTTAAATTGCAAGTTTCTTGGGGGTGGCTTGGAGAGAGGGAAGGTGATGGAAACTGCCACCTCTTGGCACCACCACACACATTTTATCACTAAATGCTCACAGCCATCCAGAGATGGTTATTACTGGAGGTGTGCTGTTAAGTTTTAGCAACTAACTCTCCAAGTATAGTTCATGAACATTCATTGACTTTTCAAGTTAAGTAGTAAGATAAAGGTGAAACAGTGAAGGAACATGCTGAAATTTTACTCATTCCCCAATGACATGCATGACAGCTGAATCAGATAAAGTTTTCAAATACTGGAGTACTTCCTCAATTTTGTGTAGTGTTCACCACAACACACTTTAAAATTTAGTCTGCTTTAATATGTTATCCATCTGAAAAGATGCTCCACAGAACTAATCATCAGGGAAATGCAAATCTAAACCACAGTGAGGTAGTGCCTCACACCAGTCAGAATGGCCGCTGTCCAGCAGACAAGAAATGACAAGTGTTGGCGAGGATGTGGAGATCTGGGAACCCTCCTCCACTACCGGTGGGAATGTCAACTGGTGCAGCCACTGTGGAAAGCAGTATGGAGGTTCCACAAAAACTAACAACAGAAATACCATATGACCCAACATTTCCACTTCTGGGAATTTACCCGAAAAAAACAAAATCACTGATTTGAAAAGATCTACGCACCCCTTTATTTATCGCAACATTATTTACAATGACCAAGATACGAAAACAACTAAAGTGTCCTTCAATAGATGAATGGATAAAGAAGATATGGTACATACATACAATGGAATATTACTCAGCCATAAAAGAGGAAGAAATCTTGCTATTTGCATGATTTCCAACATGGATATACTTGAAGGGTATTATGCTAAGTGAGTAAGTCAGACAGAGAAAGACAAATACCATACGATTTCACTTATATGTGGAGTCTAAACAAAACAAAACAAAACAACCAAAATATAAAAAGACTCATAGACACTGAGAAGTGACTGGTGTTTACCATGGGGAGGGGGAAGGGAGGAGGTGGTGATACAGGTGAAGGAGACAAAAGGCACAAAATCTCAATCATAATATAAATTAGTCACAGGGATGAAAGACGAGCATAGAGAATATAGTCAATAATTCTGTAATAACTTTCTATGTTGACAATAACTGCACTAGTTGGGGTGAGCATTTAATAACATAGGTAACTGTCAAATCACTATGTTGTATACTTGAAACCAATATAATATTGTATATCAACTACACTTCAATTTAAAAAGATGTTATCCATCACTTTCTTCGATCTAGACAATAAACAAAGTAATAAATCAAGCCCAGATTTATAGCGGTTTCCATCTTCCGTGTGTAAATACTCCCACCAAGGCCAATTTCAAACTACCAACCTGAGTCAGTGAACAGACTTGGGAAGAGGTGTTCAGTAACCATCATTACATAGTGTTTCCAAAATTCAGATACAATGATGTAAATAACCTCAAGAGCACAGATAATAGTACATAGTACAGTGTAGTAAAATAATTAGGAAGTGACTAGTTTTGGGTGTTGTCTTTTTTTAATATAATTTATGCTATTGTAAATTTATCTACTCTAATTTCTAGTGATGGTGTTTTTAACAAGTGGTTCAAAAAATTCCTAAGTAGGTAACAACAGGCTTTAGCACAGCATTGTTTCATTTTACAACAGTGGGAACTGAGGTTCACAGAGACGGGTTGTCTAAAGCACTTAAGGTCAAGCTGACTCTGGCCTGTTTGGGATGATAACAGGTATATTTTACTCTAAAACTGAGTTCTTTCAAATGTTCCCTAGATTTTCAAACTCCCTTCTCAGAAAGTTCTGGTATATCTCCCCTCATCTTCTCTGTGTCCCTAGACCACTTCAGGGCAATATACACAATGTCCTCTTCCTCTTCTTCCCTCTTCAAAACCAGCCCTCTGGGAACACTAGCCTGAGGCTGGACCCTTCCTCACACTATTCCAGGGGCACTAAAGCTGAACCCCTGGTTTTGAGCCTCTGAGGCCAAAGAAGGAGCTCCCAGATCCAGAGGAAGGTGAGGGATGGCCAGCCCAGCCTGCACACACACGGTGGCCTGCAGGATAGGCCTGTATTTAGTTCATCCCTCTCGGTGCAGCGAGGAGCAGGAGAGAGAGCTGCGGAGCCCTGCAGAGCTGTGCTGGAATGGAAGCTCATCGATAAACTTGTGACCTTGGGCAAGTTACTTGCTTCCCCAAGTAAAGTGGGGCTTATAATCCCTACTGTCAGGATTGCTATGACAATTATCTAAACACAGCCTTACTTCTCTTCCCGGTTTCCTTAAATGGTGTGATTCAGTGGACACTAGGAAGCCTCTCACTTGTCCCTGATGCCTGGAATGCCACCATAAAGCACCGGCATTTGGGTTTCCAGCACTGTCACCTTCCAACTGTTCCTTTTAGATTCCAATACTCTTGGAGCAATAGCTGATAAATTTCCCCAGAAAGGAAACCCCAACACCCTGTTGTCTACACCACCTACAATCCCCTCTAGGTGACTGAGAGGCTCATGGTGTCCTGTAACCAGCCCTTAACACTTCTGTCCCAGGGACCACAAGCCTAGTCCAGGGGCTGGCTGAGGGAAGACTGTCCTGGTCCTCTTTCGGGCTCTGCCCCTGTGTCTCTGTGTGATCTCAGCAAATTACTTCCCCTCTCGGAGCCTCGTTCTCCCATTCTGCAGACATTTCCTGCTAGTGTTCTCACACCAGGCATGTGCCGGGCACTGCGGTATTGCTCGGGGGCAGGAGAGACCAGGTCCCAGCCTTCTGCAGGCCTTATTTAAGCAAATAAAAGGAATAATGGCAAATTGCCATAAGTCCTGGGAAGGAAACCAGCAGATCACTGATGCCAGTCAGGAAAGATGGTGGACTTTAGATAGAGTGGCAGGGGAGGCTTCCCTGGGGAGGAGAACTGAGTAGAGAGCTAACAGATGAGGAGGAGGAAGCAGCCACGTGAAAAGCCTCAGGGAACAGAAACGCAAAGGCCCTTTGGCTCCTCACCCACAGAAGGCGGGTGCTCCCCGCACACTGCTCCTCACTGCCCTGGGTTCCAAGGAGGTGCCCAGGGGATCTACAGGAGTCAGGGGATGGCCTTGTGGGCCAAGCTTCACCTCCCGACTCCATCTCCTCCAGAATAATGCTGCTTTTAACTGTTTTGAAGGTTGGATTTAGATGTTCAAAAAATTACACAGCAGAAAGATAATAGAAACCACTAGAAGTCATGTTACTCGTGATGATATGGTCGCTGAGGACTCTTCCAGTAATAAATCTTAGGATCTCTGCATTCATGAAATAAAGGAGGACTGCTGGGTTCACAGAGGAGGTAATGGACGCACACAGATGCCCTGGGAGCACAGGGCGGGGTGGGTGAACCTTTTGTCCCTGGCTATTCGAGCAGTGATTTGGGGAGTCAAAGAGCTTCTGTAACTACAAAAAGTGCAAACAGTGAGTCACTGAACCCTCCTGGATCCAAGTTTTCTCCCCCATGACGTGGGGTGTGTATGAGTTTCCTGTTGCTACATAACACATTACCATATAAGTACACAAACTAATCGTCTCACGGGTCTGTAAGTCAGAAGTCCAAAACAGGGCCCACTGGGCTAAAATCACGGTATCAGCAGGGCCCTGCTCTCTCTGCAGCTCTAGGGCAAAATATGTTCCAGCCTTTTGCAGCTTCCAGATGCTGCCTGCACCTTGGCTCACGGCCCCATCCCTATCTTCAAAGCCAGCAGCGTTGCATCTCTCTCTGACTGTACCTCACATATCCCTCTCTTTTGCCTTCTTCCACTTCTAAGAACCTTTGTGATTACACTGGGTCGACCCAGATAATCTCCCTAGATCAGCAACCTAATTCCATCTGTGACCTTAATTTCCCTTTGCCATGTTTTGTCCCATATTCACAGATTCTGGAGATGAAGATGTGGACATCTTTGGGGGGCCATTATTCTACCTACCACAGTGGGCTACATTCCCATTAATAGCCAACATTTCGAAGCTCAGCTCAGCTCCCAACCTGCTCGATAACAGGGTCTCCTTTGGTCCCCTTTCTGAGGCCCCATTTGGACACTAGTATCTCTTGGGAGAAAGGTCCTGGGGGAAAGGTAAATCTCTCCTTTAATTTACTCACCCGTTAGTTTATTCATTCCTTCATCTTTTCATCTATTATCTTTTTTATTCACCTGTTCATTTATTAATGTATTCATCCATCCACTGAGCCATCTACTGAACCATCCATTCATCCATCTGCTTATTAAAAAAAGAAAGAAAAAAAGCCCATCTTTTTGTGCCACAACCATCATATCCCCCCAACCTGTAAATCTTCCTGTATACAACAGTTCTCCTTCAGATGTCATAGGAGCTATGCACATTAAGCTCTTATGTGCGCCAGGCACTGCTTGGAGTCAGGTAGACCTAAGTTTGAATCCTGCTCCACTATCTTCTAATTGTATGATCTTGGAGAAGTGATTTTTCCTACCTCTGAAGCTGAAGCACCTTGTCTATAAAATGAAAATGTTCCTTCCTTCATGGGATTTCTGTGTGGATAAATCAAGATAATGTGAGTACTAAAGTGCCCAACATGGAGTCCAGCAAGTACCCATCCATCCACTCATCCTTTAATTTATCCAAGGATCTATCTATCTATCTAATGAGCTCTCCATTGAACCATCTGTCAATCTGTCCTTTAATTTACCCAACCATTAATTTATTAATTCCTTCATCTTTTCATCTATTATCTTTTTATTCACCTGTTCACTCATTAATTTATTCATCCATCCACTGAACCATTCACTGAACCATCCATTCGTCAATCTGCTTATTAAAAAAGAAAAAGCATGCTACATGGTTTAAATACATGCCTTCATTTAATCCTCACAACTCCACAAAGGAAGCAATACTAGCATTATTCCCATTTTATAGGTGAGAAAACTGACACACAGGGAGATTAAGTAATCCACACAAGGACTATTAAATGGTAGAGCCATGATAGACCCCAGCAGCCCACCTTCAGAATCCCGAGTCCTAACAATACACTGCTCTGCCACTACACAGGCCCGAGGAGCCTCTTCACCACTCGGAAGCACATCCTTAATTCCCTACACTACACACTGGACTGTCATTTTTAACAAGGCTTTACTAAAACTTCAGGAATAACGGAAAGGATGTTCAGCACAGAGAACACAACCCAAGAGCTCCTACAGGGTCTGCCTCAGGCTCCCAGGTTCAGCCTCAGTCTTGGTCTTCCTCCCATGCACAAACCCCTTACATGAAGGGTATATAGGAAATCTCTGTAATTTCCTCTTAATTTTGCTGTGAACCTAAAACTACTCCAAAAAATTAAGTCTTAAGAAAAAATAATAGAATTAAAAATCTCAAACTCCACTGCATCTGACAAGGGTAAATATTATTGCATCAAAATTGTTTCAGTTATATGAATGTATATGAATGAGAAATCTGTTTTCCACTAAAGGTCTAGGTAAGAAAAGTGGTTAAAACTGTGGTCTTATCCATACCAAGCACGCAGGTTAACAGGGACACACATCAAAATTGCAAAATACATGAAGCAAAAACTGATAGAACTGAAAAAAGAAATAGACAAATTTCACAATTATAATGGGAGACTTCAGTTTTCCTCTCTCAACAATTGAGAGAACTAGGTGGAAAATCAGCAAAGATAGAGAAAAACTCAACACCACCAAAAACCAGTGAGGTCCAATCAACATGTATAGAACACTCTGCCCAACAAGAGTGGAACACACAATCTTTTCAAATGTCCATGGAACATATACCAAAATAGACTATATCCTGGGCCACAAAACAAACCTCAACAAATTTAAAAATAATTGAAAAAGATACAGTGTGTTCTCTGACCACAATGTAATCAAACTAGAAATCAATAACCTAAAGATAAAAGGAAAGTCTCCGAACACTTGGAAACTAAACAATGTACTTCTAAATAATCCATGTGGTCAAAGAGGAGCTCACAAAGGAAATTTAAAATTCGACTTTAGTGAAAATAAAATACAACACATTAACATCTGTGGGACACAGCTAAAGCAGTATGAAGAGGGAAATTTATAGCACCAAATGCTTACATCAGAAAAGAGGAAAAGTCTCAAATGCATAATCTAAGCTTCCATCTCAAGAACCTAGAGGGAAAAAAATTCTAGAAAAAGAAGAGCACAATAAACCCAAAACAATCAGGGGAATAAAATGATACAGTAACAAAAGAAATCAATGAAATTTAAAACAGACAGCAATAGAGAAAATCAATGAGATAAAAATTAGTTTGTGAAATAATTGACAAAATTGACAAACATCTAGGGAGACAAACAAAGAAAAAAGAAGACAAAATTACCAATATCAGGAATAAAATGGAATATCAGTACAGACCTTGCAGGTCTCAAAAAGATAATAAGAGAATACATACAACAAACAACCCTACATGTAAAAATCTGACAACTTTAATAAAATGGAGACAATTATTTGAAAAGCATAAGCTACCACAACTCACATGAAATAGATCATTTGACTAACCCTATAACCACTAAGGAAATGGAATTAATATATATTTTTTAATTTCTGAAAAGGAAAATCTCAAGGCCCAGTTTCACTGGCAAATACTACCACATGTTTATAGGAGAATTAATACCAATTCTACCAATCTCTTTCAGGAAATAGAAAAGGAGGGAACATTTCCCAAATCATTTTATGAAGCTGGTTTTATCCTGCTACCAAAACCAGACAAAGGTAACAGAAAAAAAGAAGAAAAAGGAGGAGGAGGAATAAACTACAGACCAATATATCTTATGAATATCAATACAGAAGTCCTTAAAAATTTTCATCAATATATAAAAATAATTATATACCATGACCAAGTTATTCCCAGGACACAAGGTTGTCTCAATATTCAAAGTAAATGTAATCTACCAAATTACTAAATTAAAGAAGAAAAATTAATCTACCAGATTAACAGGCTAAAGATCGTATCAATTTATGCAGAAAAAACTTAAAAACTATCTTAAGGTTTTTAGAAATACCTGCAGAAAATTAGGAATCAGAGAATTTTCTCAACTTGAGCAAAGAGTCTCTATAAAAAACCTATATCTGACATTATATTGTGTGATAAAAGATTGAATGCTTTCCTCCTAAAATCGGGAACAAAGCAAGGATGCCCACTCTCACCAATTTTACTCAACATATTACTACTGGAAATAGTGAAATAAGGAAATAAAATGGAATAAAAGGGAAATATACTCTGGTTATGTAAGATCTTAACAGCAGGGAAAGCTAGGTGAAGAATACACAGAAATTTGCAATGCTCTGTAAGTCTGAAATGAGTTCAAAATTAAAAATTAAAAATATTTTAAAATGAAAAAAAATGGAATAAAAGACATAAAGATTAAAAAATAAGAAACAAAATTCCCTATTTGCGGATGACATATCAACATAGAAAATTCCAGGGAATCTAAAAACAAAAACAGGAACAAAACCTCCCAGAATGAATGAGTGAGTGCAGCATGGTCACAGAATTCACATACAAAAATCAACTGTAAGTAAAACAACAAATTTGACTGGATCTATATTGTCGGAACTCAACCAAGAATTAGGAGAAGTGAAAGTCGCAGTGCTCCAAAATCGTGCAACTATAGACTATCTACTGTTAAAAGAACATATGGGATGTGAACAGTTCCCAGGAATGTGTTGTTTTAATTTGTCTGATTTTTCTCAAACTATTCAAATTCAGTTAGACAATATCCATCATATTATTGATAACTTTTCACAAATGCCTAGGGTACCTAACTGGTTTTCTTGTTTCACTGGATATGGCCAGTAATTGTAGGTCTGCTTTTGTTATATATCTGTATTCCTATTCTGTTAATGTGCGTACGCAATTTAATTAGTAGTTTGTTAAAACCTATACATGCTTATGTTACTCTACAAGAAGTTATGTCAAAGAAATAATCTTCCCCCCCAAAAAAAAAAATCAACTGTATTTCTATATACTAGCAATGAGCAGTGTAGACACTCAAGTTAAAAATATAATGCCATTTAGAAACACTCCCCAAAAATGAAATACTTAGGTTTTAATCTATCAGAATTTATACAGAATTTATATGCTGAAAATCCCAAAATGTTGATGAAAGAAACCAAAAAAGATGTAAATAAATAGAAACACATGTTCATGAGTTGGAAGACTCAGCATTGTAAAGATGCCAGTCTCCTTAAATTGATAAACAGATTTATTGAAATTCTTATCGAAATCTCAGCAAGATATCTTGTAGACAGAGATAAGGTCATTAGGAAATATAGGTGAAAAGACAAATAATAGCTAAAATTACAATTTTGAAAGTGGGAGGAACCAGTCTCCCCAATTACAAGTCATACGTTAGCTACAGTAATCAAGACTGAGTGGTAGCAGTGCAAGGACACAGATCAACAAAGTAGGATGGAGAACTCAGAGCCCCACAAATATGCCCAGTTGATTTTTGACAAAGGTGCAGAAGCAACTCAGTGGAGGAAAAACAACCATTTCTTTTTTTTTTATTATTATTAAGGTATTATTGATATACACTTTTATGAATGTTTCACATGAAAAACAACACGGTTACTACATTCACCCATATTATCAAGTCCCCCCCACACCCCATTGCAGTCACTGTCCATCAGTGTAGTAAGATGCCGCAGAGTTACTATTTGCCTTCTTTGTGCTACACTGTGTTCCCCGTGACCCCCCACACCATGTGTACCCATCATAATACCCCTCAATCCCCTTCTCCCTCCCTCCCACCTGCCCTCCCCCACCTCTCCCCTTTGGTAACTGCTAGTCCCTTCTTTGAGTCTGAGTCTACTGCTGAAAACAACCATTTCAACAAGTGGTGCTGTAGTAATTCACAGGCAAAAGATGAATTTCGACTTGAACCTCATCCGAAAATGAACTCGAAATGGATCATAAATGTAAAACATAAAGTGTTAAAACTTTTAGGAAAACGCTGTAGGAGAAATCTTTGGGATTTAGAGTTAGGCAAAGTGTTCTTGGACTTGACATCAAAAGCATAATCCATAAAAGGAAAAACTGATAAAACGGGTGTATTGATTTCCTGAGCAGCTACAACAAATTATCACAAATCGGTAATTGTGATCATTCGTGGTTTAAAATAATAGAAATTCAATCCCTCACAGTTCTGGGGGCCAGAAGTCTGAAATCAGTCCACTGGGCCAAAATTGCTCCCTGGTGGCCAACAGAATCCTTGGCCTGTGGCTGCATCATTCCAATCTGTGCCTTCCTGGTCACACTGCCTGCTTCTCTTCCATCTGTGTTGAATCTCCCTCTGCTTGTCTCCTATAAAGATATTTGTGATTACATTTAGGGCCCACTCCAATAACTCAGGATAATTCCAATCTCGAACATCCTTTTATGTCCCATAAAAAAGAAGTCCTTTTATGTCCCATAATGTAACATTCACAGGTTCCAGGGATTAGGACGTGTACATCTTTGGGTGGGGAAGGGGAAGATTTATTCAGCCTACCACAATTGGACTTGGTCAAAATTAAATTTTTTTTCTCTGTGAGGATGAAAAGACAAGCTATAGAGAAGACAATATTCACAAACTATACATCTAACAAAAGATTAGTATGTAGAATGTACAAAGATCTCTCAAAACTCAATGGTTTCTAAAAATTCCATTAGAAAATGGGCAAAAAACACATTTACTTCACTGAAGAAGATATACAGACAGCAAAAAGCATGTGAAGAGATATTCAACATCATTAGTTACTAAGAAATTACAATTACACAAATAATACTAGTGATGATATCAAATACAGAAAAAAATGTGGGAAATTAGATAATTCATGTTGTAGTGGGTATATAAAATGGTATAGCCAGTCTGGCAAATAGTTTGACAGTTTCTTTTTTAAAAAAACTACCATTTAATCTGGAAAATTTATGTTCACACAAATGCCTGTAAACAAATGTTCATAGCAGTCTTATTCATAACAGCCCCAAAATGGGAAACAACCCAGATGTCCTTCACCAAATGAATGGCTAAACAAACTGTGGTGTATCCCTACCATGCAATTACTATGGTGCAACAAAAAGAAACAAACAATTGATAATTGTAACAACTTGAATGAATCTCTAAGAAATCAAACTGAGTGGGGAAAAAAAGTACCCAAAGATTACTCATTGAATGACTCCATTTTTATAATATTTTTGAAATGTCAAAATTACAGTAATGGAGAACAGATTGGTGGCTGCCAAGAGTTAAGAAGGGGGTGGAGTTGGCAAGCAAGTGGGTATGACTAGAAAAGGGCAACAGGAGGGATTCTTGTGCTGATGGGAATGTTCTGTGTCTTGACTGGATCAATGTCAATGACTTGCTTGTGATATTGTACTATAGTTTTGCAAGATGTTTCCATTGGAGGAAATTGCTGGGGTAAAGGATACACTGATTGGTTCTTACAACTGCATGTACATCTGCAATATCTCAAGATAAAAAGTTTGATTTTTAAAAGGGATGTAAGGTACCACCCCAAATTTTGTATTAGATTCAACAGGCATAAAATTCATCAGGATTTTAAAACCTCTGCTCTTCACAAGACAGTATTAAGACAATGAAAAAGCAAGCCAAAGACGGGGTTGGGAGGAATGTTTACATCTATCTCACAAAGGACTTGTATCCAGAGTATATAAAGATCGTTTACAATATGATAAAATACAGTTAAAACCACAGTGAAACAGGACTTCACAACCAATGGCTAAAATCAAAACGACCAACAATACTAAGTTTACTAAAGATGCAGAACTGAACTGTTACATATTGCTGGTGGAAATGTAAAATAGCACAAGGGCCTTGGAAAACTGCATGGCAGCCACACCTACATATCTACCCAAGAGAAATGAAAGCATGTATTCACAAAAGGATTTATACAGGAATGCTTTTTCACAACAGCCCAAATACAAAAACAACCCAAAATGTCTATCGACAGTGAATAGATAAAGAAATCTTGGCATATCCATATAATAGAATACTACTCAGCAAAAAAAAGGAACAAACTACTGATACACACAAAGACACAGATGAACCTCAAAACAGCATGCTGAGCAAAAGAACAGCAGGCACGAAATACTACACTGTATGATTCCATTTACATGAAATTCTAGATCAGTCAAACAATAGTGACAGAAAGTAGTTCAGTGGTTGCCTGGGCCTGGGTGCAGAAGAGGGGATTGACTGCAAAGAAACACGAGAGCTCTAGGGCTGATGGAAATTTCCCATACCTTGATTGTGATGGTGAGTATAAATATTTGTTAAAATCATCAAACTGCAATCCGTGGATGTTTTGTTGCCCTTGGGTAGCTTGGATTCATACTTAGTCTACAGGCACACACCTGATCATCTACATTTGCCCTCTTACGGCACTAAATTATGTTTTCTACCTTTATCTTGCATCTACCTACCACTTCAGCATTTTATTAAAAAATAATAATAATAATAAGGGAGAAATGTGGGATTCACATATAAATCATGTATAAAAATCAAACGAATAATCATATCTGACTTGATTGTTTATAGTTCATGATACGTGATCAAAACCGAAAGTTTCTGTGATGAATGCCCTTGCGCTGTTCACCATGTAAGAACTTACTCACTATGTAAGACCTTGTTCACCATGTAAGAACTTGTTCGTTATGCTTCAGAAGATTGGAGACTGTTGAGAATTAGGCTTGGGGTTGATTAATGACTGTGCACTGAGTCCCCTATACAGAATTTTATTGTTGTTAACAACAATTTGATCAATAAATATGAGAGATGCCCTCTCAAAAAAAAAAAAAAAGAATGGGTAGGTTTTATGTGCTAACATAGAAAGATCTCCATGACATATGATTAGATTTAAAACATTAAGGTGCAGAACAAAAAAAAAAGAAATCATCAAACTGCACCCCGCCAATGTATGCACTTTATTTTATGTAAATTCTAACTCAGGTGATTTTTAAAAGACACAATACAAGCCCATATTTTGTCATAGATTCAAAGACACAACTCTGTCAAACTGCTATTAAAGTTTCTAGTGCTTACTCTAAATTTCTGTATTAACCCTTGCACCCCCACGGATGATGAACAGATCGCAAACCGGCTGTGGCCAAGGGACCCCACTTGAGTAGCACCGCCCTACCCCACTTTGCCAACTACTCTGGTTCTCCAACAGACATCCCTGCAGCCTTACCTTCCGACCCTAGGCTGGGGAGCTGGGAGGCAAGGAAGGGGGTGAGTCGGGACAGAGCCCAGAATCACTGGGTCTTGAATCCAGGCCTGTGCGGCAGCCGCAGCACCCGGTACGTGTTGAGACCTGGCACGTCGAAGCCGGGGGACAGTCCGTGGCGGTCCAAGGGGTAGAAGTTGACAAGCTGCCCGTGCTGCGCCTCAAGGGAGAGCCAGGTGTCGCCGAGCGGCAGCGCGCACGGGAACGCGCGGGCCACGTGCAGCTGGAAGACGCGGCCGCGCACATGGCGCAGCGCCAGCATGCGGAAAGCGGGCGGCACCAGCGCCTCCACACGGGGCCCGAACTGGTGCAGGCGCAGCTCGCCCGCCGGCCCGGCGTGCACCTCGTAGAAGGTTAGGTTGGCGAAGGTGAAGTAGCCGGTGAAGGGGCGCGCACTGGGTGGCGGGGCCGGGCTGGGCTCGGCCTCCCGAAGGGCCGTCTCCATGGCCGGCAGGAGCAGGTCATAGGCCTGCGCCACCAGGTCGGGCCCGGGCGGCCGCGGCCCGGCCAGGAGCAGCACGAGGCCCAGGCGCAGCGGCGGCACCAGGGAGAAGGTGGCGGCGTAGCCATCCAGGTCGCCGTCCTTGCGCACCACGCGGTAGCCCCGCTGCGCGTGGAACTCCCACGGGGTGCCCGTCTCGTTGGCGAAGTAGGCGCCCGGGCAGGCCAGCAGCGGCGCCAACAGCGTCTTGGCCCCGTCGGGCCGCAGGAGCCGCTGGGGGCCGCTGCCCAGGAGCGTCACGGCCAGCTTGGCCAGGTCGGCGGGGGTGGAGTACATTTGGCCAGACGGGCGGTACCAGCCCAGGTCATACAGCGGCGCCGGCCGCCCGCTGCCGTAGAAGCCGACTGCCAGGCGGGCGCGCACGAGGTGCGTGAGGTCAAAACCAGTGTCCACCATCCCCAGTGGCTCCAGTACATTCTCCGAGATCCAGCGCTGGTAGTCACCCTGGGCCGTGTGGGCTGCCAGAACGTGGGCCAGAAGCGAGAAGGCTAGCGTGCTGTAATGGCACCTGAAAGAGGAGGCATGAAAACTGGGATGTGTCTCCAGGCCCTAAATAGCCCCTTCCTACTTGCTCAGACTGTCTGAAACCTCACCAGAGTTTTATTGGACTGAGTGGGACAGGGAAGAAACCTGCTTCACTGCACCCCAGATGGCCAGACTCAGCGGTTTTGGAGATCACTATTCTATGTCCGGAATGAGGAAGGCCTAAAGAGGGGCAAACAGCAGATTGGGGAAGAGCTGGGCTCTGCAATTCACCTGGGAAAGTAAGACAAATCTTATTTGTTTTTCACACTTCTGAATGGGTATCTTTACACTTTAGTACGATTTACTTTTTCAAATGGAAAACTAGGGTCTTGGACTGCCCTGGGGGGCATATGAGAGCGACCATAAAGCTCAGGGGTAACAAATAGGGACAGGATTTCACTCTGCCCATCTTCCAAGCCATGGCAGACACCAATAATCAATAAGATATCTCATTTCTTCCCCAGAACAGATACAATTTCAGAATCTCTAAAATAGTACTTCAAGACAATACAGGGATGAATGAAAATTCACAAATCCTATTGGACTTTGCTGAATTCTAGCCCATTCCCCCTTTTTTTACAGATGAGGAAGGTGAGGTTCACAAAGGCAAAGTTAGTGGCAGAACTGGAAGAAGGACTCCAGCCTGCACATGTCCAAGTATTACCTGGATCCTTTCTTCCATAAGAGAACTGGGCCCTGAGATTCAGTATTTGGAGAAGCAGAGAAGCAAATTTGAAAAGAGACCCTGCCCAGGGCCAGCAGGCCTGGAAGGCTGCCTCTGAGGCAGGGGAATGCCAGCTGTCCTCTTTCCAGCTCGGCAGACCCACTGCTCCCAGACCGGGGCTTCTTGTTCAATGGCCTCCCTGCTACCCCTCGTCTTGTCACCATCCCATTTATTTTCACCATGGCTCTTCACTGTTCACTCCCAAGGATGCAAACTCCACAAGGAGAGACCTGATTGGATTCGTTCACTGCTGTATCGCAGTTGAGCACGTTCTGGGCACAGAGTAGGTGCTCAATAAATGTTGAACTGATGAATGGGAAGAACACAAGGTTCAAACAGAACTGGACCTGGGCCCAGATCCCTCCCGTGTTGCTGTGCTGCCCCTCTCTGGGCCTCAGTCTTCCCAGTGGTGGAATGGGGCTTGCATTCAGCAATCCTTGAGGTCTCTCCTTGCTCTGGCTGTCTAGTATGAGGTGACACAGTCTCTCAGGAGGTTCCTAACGATGGCAGGGCATCAGGCATGCTCCTCACCTGGTTCCCGGGTCTGCCACCAGGACATCATCCTTGAGCAGGCTCAAGGCCTCCTGGGTGCTGCCCCTCCACAGCAGCGAAGTGGAGCGGAGCCTTCTGGGCAGCCCTGGGGAGGAGCAGTGGTCAGACCTGCTGGACCAGCTGAAAATGGGATGGTGGGACCCTGGGTGCACTCCCTCCCCCACCTGCCATGGGTTGAGAGATAACAAAATCACACAAAAAAAGGCTAGCATGTACTCTAATCCTGCCTGTGTTTCACTGGACAAGTCACTTAACCTCTCTGAGCTCCAGTCCCCCTCATCCATAACATGACAGAAATAATTTCTGTATCATAGGGCTGATGTGAGGATTAGATGAGATAAAATGCTTAACCTGGTGCCTGGTCATAGTAATTGCCAAGAAATAATTATTATCATCAACCATAGAAGTTTGATTCCACAAAATTCTTAAGGTCAGTGCCCAAACAGGTTTTGTGGAACGGGCTCCTCTGACCCCTTGGAATATTCTGTTTACTGGATATGACAAGTATTGGGTGGACCATAGGATCAGGATTCTTTCCATTGATCCACTCAACAATAGCTTTCAAGCATCTATTTTGTGTCAAGGACTGTTCTGGGACTAGGGATTCAATAGTGGACAAAACAAAGTCTCTGCCCAGGTGGAGTTTACGTTCTAGTGGAGGGGATAGATGATTAGAAAATAAATATTCATGCTGTGGAGAAAAACAATTCCATGTAAGAAGGGAGGGACTGTCCTTTTATACAAGGGTGGTCAGAGGAAGGGCCTCACGAAGGTGACCCTTGAGCAGGTGAGACCTGAAGGAGGTGAGAGAGAGAGCCATACAGTTCTGTGAGGAAAGACTCAGGCAGAGAGAAACAGCAAGTGCAAAGGCCCTGAGGCAGGAATGTCTTGACATGTTTGAAGAACAGTAGGGAACAGCCCATGTGGCTGGAGAGGAGTGAGAAAGGGGAGATTTTGGAGGTGGGAGATACTGGGGGAAAAGGCATCAGATCCCATAGGGTGCTCTAAGCCACTGGAAGGACTTGGATTTTTCTCTGAGTGGGAGAGGGCCACCACAGGGGTTTTCAGTGGAGGAGTGACATATTTTGATACATATTTTATCAGGGACATATTTTATCAGGGTCGCTCTGGGTGCTGTTTGAAAACAGACTTTTGGAGGCAATGACAGGAGGGAAGCGTGTAAGGAGACTTACAAAAATCTATGTTTAAATGATTGTGGCTTGGACTTGGGTGCTAGCAGCTGAGATGGGGAGGAGTGCTTGGATTCTGGACATATTTTGAGAGTAGAGCCAACAGAATTTGCTACTGGAGGCAATGTGGAGGGTGTGCGAGTGAGAGGTATCAGGGATGACTCTTAAGACTTTTGGTCTGAGCAACTGTGGGATGGAGTCCCAAGTCCTAGGTTTTAAGTTCTGACTCTGGCACTTCTTGCTGTGTGGCTAACAAACTATGTGCTTTACCTCTCTGGGCTCCACTTGCTCATCTCTAAGTGGGCTGAAGCACCTGCTGTGGTTTCCCTGGAAGGGGATGTTGCAAGGCTTAACTCAAAGAAAAGATGAAAAGCTCCAGGAATGGATTAAAACTCTAGATTAGGGTGCAGATCAATCATAAAAAACATTGAGAGCCTAGAATAGCTCAATTCAGGCAGCCATATGCTTAGCTAGTCCCTTGGGACTGAGGTGAGACTACATTAGGATGTTTTTAAATCGACCAAATACAGAGCCCTGTACTGGGTGCCCTGTGTACAGATGAACAAGAGTGTGCAGTGCACCCCTGGAGGGGGCCCTGGAGTCCGAGTTATAACCAGGGCAACTTTAACTGGAATCTCATGGAGGACAAGCCTCAAGGCTCCTCCCCTGCAGGGCCCCTTCCAAGGCTTGTATGTAATTTTGAATTTTTAATACTGTATTCTTTTGTTTTTTTGTAATATTTTTTATTAAGGTGTCATTGACATACACTCATGAAGGTTTCACATGAAAAACAATGTGGTAACTACATTCATCCATGTTATCAAGTCCCCCCCATGCCCCATTGCAGTCACTGTCCATCAGTGTAGTAAAATGCCACAGAGTCACTATTTTGCCTTCTCTGTGCTACACAGTCTTCCCTATGATCCCCCCCACACCATGTGTGCCAATCATAATTAATACTGTATTCTTAAAGAAGACCCCCAAAACTATAGCAATGTCAGGCTCTACGAAACCTAGTCTACCTGTGGCTGTAATAACCAGAGCTACACGAGTACTAGCTGTGTGCCAGGTACTCTGCTCGGTGCTTTACACACAGCTCATTAAATCCCCAGAAACGTCAACCACAGTCATTTTACAAAGGTGGAAAATAAGGCTCAGAGAAGTGAAGTGACATGCCTGAGCTCACACAGCTTGGAGGAGGCAGAGCTAGGGTTTTAGTGCTTATACCCTTAACCACCGGGCTGCCCTCCCCCAAGCAGACTCTCTCCTGTCCTGCCTGGGCTGCCTCTGGCGGCTCCCTCCCCTTGCTGAGCCTTAGGTTCACCACCCATCCGTTGACTGAGACCTCAGGCCTCACAGTACTCTGTAAAATGAAATGGTAAGCACTTGTGAGAGACCCCTACCTTTTAAAGTTGATGGGTTTGTGACCACAAATAAGAGCAACAGAAGGCATTTTGGGGTGGAACAGGCGGTGCCTGCCTCTTTCCCTTAGCTGGTTCGGTCACCACTCAGCCCAGCCGCGCTCCTACCCCGACACACACCTCTTTAAACCAGCCCTCTCCATTCACAGGGTGCAGATAGGCGTCAAGACCCATGGAGGAGCCTTCAAAGGCTTCCAGTTCCTCAGCATCCAGCCTGTTCCTGATTCAGTTCTAACCAGTTCCTGCCCTCTGGCTTTGTCTCCCTGTTCCCCAGCCTGTTCCTGCCCTTCTCCCATGTCCACTTCAGCTTGGCTTGTTACAGCATTATCATTATTTTATGATTTATTTTTAAGAACTCATTTACATGATTCCAAATTCAGAAGACACCAAAGGGTATACAATGAAACATTTTCCTCTTACCCTTCCTCCCAGCCTCCAAGTTCCCCTCCCTGGGGGTAACCCAATGTTTCCGTCTCTTCAGTTCCCTTCCAAAGATATGTGATGCATGTTTGAACATATATACACACACACACATGTCCATTACACATACATGTTACATATGCATTCATATACACATATAAATTATGGTATATATTGTTTTGTTCATGTGGTAGCATAGGATATATGCTTTTAAGAGCTTTTTCTCCCACTTATATTTTATTCCATCTCAGTACATAAGGAATATTATTACCCTTTTTCCTAGTACTACCTAGTTTTTGATTGTGTAGTTGTGTCACAGTTTAGCCATTCCCCTATTTCTAGGTATTTAGACTTCAGTCTTTTACTATTACAAACAGTGCTGTAATGAATAATTGTATACATTCCTCATACTGCACATGTGTGAATACATCTGTAAGAGAACTTCATAGAAAGGTAATTTCTGAGTCAAAGGATGTATACATTTTTTATGATAGGTATTACCAGTTGCCTTCCTACCAATTTATGGGTAGCACCAATTTAAATTCCCACCACTGACGTATGAGAGGGTCTATTTCATCATAATCTCACCAACTCAGTGCACCCACCATTTTGGTCTTTGCCAATCTGATAGGGAAAAAATGTCTCTTAGTAATTCTAATTTGCATTTATTTTGCTATGAATGAGGTCGAGCATCTTTTAATATGTTTTAATATTCTTAAGAACTGTTTGTGAACTGTCTGTTCCTATCTTTTATCTTGTTTCCTATTGGGTTATTGGTCTTTGTATTGATTTGTAGGTGATCTTTATATATTAAGGTAAATTAGTTCTTCATTAGAAAATTATAGGACTGTTCTTCATTATAGAATTACAGAATTCCCTACCAATGTTGACTCGTTGCTAAACCTAATAAGCAGATCTTCACCCATCAACTTGCTTTTTATCGGCCAACTGATCTTGATTTGCCCATTTGATCTAAATTCCCAGGCTTCACCTCAGCTTTTACCTTACCAATCTTTCTACCTCTGGCCCACCACCCAAGGAGGATGAGAGGGAGGCATGGCCAGTCCGGAAGCAGAGCTGAGAACCTGCTCCCTGGTTCCCCCACCTGAAATGGCTTGAGCTGAGCTAGATAAGTTCAGAGCCACTTACCTGAGAGCTGGCTGGCCATCCTTCGGAGGGTGACTGGAGAAGGCCTCGGGGCTGGGCCCTCCTCCTCCAGCCCATCCATCTTTCTCTGCAGTTTGGGGGCTGATGCCATGCCCAGTGGGTTGTTAATGGTGAAGGTGCTGGCGTACCGCTCCAGAGGGTCATCTAGAGAGGCTACAATGCCCTTCTCCCACAGGCGGTACAACATGAGGACTGGAAAGATCTTAGAGATGCTGGAGATCCTGGGCAGTGTTGGGTGCATAAGGGTGCAGAGGGCATGCTGTTGACCCCATAGCCCACCTCTACACTGGGTCCCCAGCTTCCAACTTTCTGCAACTTTGTTCTAGGAAAGCAGTGAGTCCACCCTCATTCAGCATCTCAGATAGAAATCCACCAGCCTTGGGATGCTTGAGAACCTACCAGAGGCAGTAAGGGACTGGGCTGGATGGACACTCTTGAGTACCTGCCCCGTGCCAGGCTCTTCACCAGGCCCTTCCCATTCTGGGACGGACCTGCGGTGGGATCATATCTCTGCCTCTCACTAGCTGAGTGGTCTTGGGCAAGAACTAGAAATTCAGTTTCATTGTCTCTTTCACAGGTTGTAGAAAAGATTGAATGAGATTGGGCATGTAAAGTGCTTGGCAACATACCTGGAGATAGTAAGTGCTTGATAAGTGACAGCAAATGTAATTGTTGGCCCCAAGCCTGGCACACAGCAGGGACAGTGTGAATGGAACCCCTGTAATCCTTACAGTATCTCTGGAAGAGAATGTGTTTACTTTGCACTGTGAGCTTTAAGGATCTTTCAGGCAGCACCCAGGGGGAGAGTATGCAGCAGAAGGTCCCAGATTGCTTCCATCTAGGCCACTGTTATCAACTGACAGAGGCCTGGGTCAAGGGCCCAGCAACTGGTTAGGGTTCCTTTGTGGCATATGGAAGCAGAGGTGGGAAAGAATGGCACATAAGTCTTTTCTGGTTAGGGAGGTTTGAAGCTAAGGGCTCTCCAGAAGGGATTCCTTCTTGACCTATTAACTCTTTGTTGTGATGTTGGGCAATCACTGGCCCTCTCTGAACCTCAGTCTCCTCATCTATAAAATTATCCGGAGTTAATAAAGGGTCCTGGCAGCTTCGACCCCCAGTCACAAGTCTCTTGAGTCCCCCTACCTCTTAAGTCCCCCTTGTCCTCCCATCCCTGTCCCCTTCCCAGGACCCTGGAGGTCACCCGGCTGACCGGTACATGGTGTACTCATTGGGGGGCCCAGAAGCCGGGTCTGAGCCATTCTTCTTCCCAAAGTTCCCGGTCCAGAGCACGGTGTCATTGTGGATGACAACTGCAGACATGGCTGCCAGGCCTGGGGCTGACAGTGCCTGGCGCAGGAGCTTGTCCACCTTGGAGGAGGAGAGCAGGAGGCTCAGAGTGCGGGCACAGAGACACACCCCACTTGTCATTCTGCACACCCTGCCCATCCCACGCCACACTGCACACAGCACCCTTGCCTGCTCCCCCCACCCCCCACCAACCGTTGCTGTAGAAACACACTGAGCCTCCAGACCTCAGGTTCTTAAACCATTCCCCACAGGGGGGGGAGGCCCCCCCGGCTGCTGCCAGGGCCGCTCCTCTGGATTTGTTTAATCCATAGGGCTTCCTCATGTGATTTTTGTTCAAAGAAACATTTCTTTAGCAAAATATAAAAGGAGAAGAGGTCAAAACTACTGATCTAGTGGAGCCCTGGTCTGACACCCTAGAAAATAGCCAATAGGCCTAGTCTGCACCCCTCCCAGTATTGGGAAATTCACTATTTATAGACAAGATTTTTTGAAACATTTATTGAAAAGGCCTCATTATTTTCAAAGACGAAGTATAATGATGGTGATGACAGCTAACGTTCGTTGAACATTTAGAATATACTGGGGACAACAGAAAGTGATTCTCATACATTGTCTCATTTAATTATCATAACATGCTAGTGCTGATTTCTCCCCATTTTACAGATGAGAAAATTCCATCTGTGAGATAGGAAGTGACTTGCCAAGGGGCTAATGGTTCTGGAATCAGGATTAGAAGCCCATGCCAACACCAGCCCTAGTTCCTAATTAACTGCCAGAGGACCTGCCTGAGCGATTTCACGTATCCTGAATTGAGCTCTGCCAACCTATGGTTTCCACCTCTGCACTAACTTTGCCTCTCTCAGCCTCAGTTTCCTCCTCTGCAGATAGGGATACAAGAGGTATCCATGGTTAGAACATTCCAGTGCGCACCAGAAGGCAGCTATGGTTGCTATTATTGCTTTTTTTGTTTAATTACTACACCCCTGGGAACCACACAGCAGCCTTCTGCTCGCTCTTCACTGAAGCTCTTCCCGTGTCTGCAGTCAGCGATTGTCTCTCTCTGCACTGGTCTACGCCTTCTCTTATGTGGACGCATCTCCCTCCTTCCCTTCAACTGTCCGTTGGACAACCCACATGCTGCTGCTCATAACACTTCCAATCCTATTGCATTTGTCTGTGCGTCTCCTGAGGGAAGTGACCCAAGCACGTGGGGTCTGATCGGCACGGAGCAGAGCTGGCTGACATCGCCCTCTAGTGTTAAGCCATCCTGCCATGGTAAAAGCTGTGTTGTAGGGTGTGTGTTTTTTATTGTATTGCAGTAGCTTCTGTGATATGGGCCCTGTCATTACTTCCATCTCATCTCTCCCCCAACCAGACTGACTTCCCTCATAGATCTCTGTAAGTACCTTGGACTCACTCTGCTGCCTCTGGGTCTTTGCACATGCTGGTCCCTCTATCTGGAGCATATCCTTCACTCCCTCCAGCTCCTTATGATAAAACATGCATATCATCTGGGTATCTCCTACTAGTCCACCTCTCAGTTTAGACACCACTTCCTCCAGGACCCTTCCCTGACCCCAAGGCCCTTTCCTTTGTGCCTCCACAGGCTCCTAAGCTTTCTCTATCAACACTGTTATGCCTGTGTTATAAATGTTTATTGTCTTGACTATTCCCTCACTCCTGGACTATAGCTTGTTGAGAGCAGGATAGCATCTTCCTGCCAAACCCCCTGGTGCCTAGCACAGAGTGGGGTTCAAGAACTGCATGTTAGAGAGTATGCCTTCCCCTTCATCACCCAGGCCTCGTCCACACACCCAATTCCCTCATGGGTCTTCACTGACCTTTTCCAGGGCCTTCTTCAACACGGGGAGGGGGTGGGCCAGAGGCACAGGCTCAGGGTGCTGGGGACACATTCTCACAGGGGCAGAGGTCACCTCTGGTCCCAAGGAGTCTGGAGGGAACATCACTTGGTGAGTGGGGGACAGAGATCAGGACAGAAGCCTAAGGGTCATGCTAGAGGAGGTGGGAAGGTGGCAGTAAAGGCCAGAGCCATGCCTCAGGCCAGCCCTCCCAGCCTTACCAGGAGCAGGTAGCCATGGGCAGCAAGGGGACAGGCAGAGTGCTTTCACCTACTGCTTGGCCATTAAGCTGCCAATTAGGCCAAGGTTCCCATTGGCACCCTTTCTCCATTGCACAACTGACTTCCTCCCTCCTTGTGGTCAGCCGACTTAGACTTAAGTTCTAGCTCCTTGAGGCAGGCTTGTTCATGTCTGTCTGTCTGCCTCTCTTTCCCTAGTTCTAATTATCTGGTTGGAGAAGTGGACTTGGGGTCCCATTAGGCTCCAGCCTAAACCCCAGGGGAAAACTCATTCTACCACCAGAGCCGTGTGTCCAGCCCACTGGATACTGAGTCCTGTTCTTCTTTGGTCTGAGCGAGCATAGGGCTTCCTTGGAACCTCAGGGGAGAAGGTGTGTGCCTTAGCAGGTCAGGATTCAGGCTGTGAGATCATCACAATGGCCCCAGACCCCCTTCATCCTCTAAGGACAGTATAGGGTCCTAGGGATATGAACACCCTGGAGAGCCACAGCCCCTCCTGAGTCCTTCCATTGCCTCCCCAGATTACCCATAACTCAGAGAAGTCTCTCTTAAGGGGCATTCACTATGACCCTACATTCTCTCAGCTCCTCTCACCTCTTGAATCTGGCCAACAGAAGGAGGCCAAATTGATCACTTGCCTTCCAAAGTTAGGTCTCAATCGGGCCTCTGCTCCCTGGGAACACTGCCTCCCCGTGGACAAGTCTGGGATTGCAGCCTAAACTCTCCCAGATGACGAGTCCCCAACACTGGAGAGAGCCCAGAGGAGGCCCGCAGCAGAAGTGCCAGCCAGCTCACAGAATCGTGAGAAATAATAAATCCCTTTGTTTGAAACCAGTAGCTTTGAGAGGATTTTGTTACTTAACATTAGACAACTGATATGGTCCCAAACAGGACAATTACCTTAAGAAGTTCTCAACAACTCCATGACATGAGTTTAACAATTGGAGTAGGGAGGTCTCAGCCAAAGTCTAAGCTTTGCTCAGCCTGGGATCCAGATAGGGCTGGTGTGTCTACAGCATGCATTAGTGTGCACACGCATGAAAAATCACCTGGGAAACTTAAAATGCAGATTTGACTCAAGAGATATGGGGTGGGGCCTGGGCATCCATCCCCATTTCTAACAACTCTCAGGAGATGCCCATGTGAGGGTGAGACTGGGATCATTGTGGTCAGCAGACCCAGCACAAGTCCATGAAATGTTTGTTTTCCATTTGAGACAAATTAAGTACAAAATTTGAAAGAAAGCATTTAGAAACGTTTATAACAGTTTGACAAGAGTAATTTTGTGCCTACTGAATCTATTCAAAACTTAAGCTTCTATTTTTTAGTCTTTTTCTCCAGTAATTTATCTAATCATACACTTTTATGTATTTATAGTAATATTGGCCTACTATGGATTGGTAGTTTGAGAAGCATGGCCCTAGAGGACATGCTGACCTGCCCGCTTGCCTGAGGGAAAGAAGCTCCCAATAAAGGAATTTACCATAGGAAAAAAAAGGTTGGGGTGGAAGATGAAGGAAATAAAAGGAGCCATTTCTGCAAAAATCTTTGGTACTTTGGGAGCCCAGGCCACTTCATGGAGCCTTCGGCATCTGTAACCCAGGATGACTCAGAGGAATGGAGAGACAGTTTCCCCAACTTTAGAACCTGAGATTCTGGACCATCCAGGAAGGATGCCAGCAGGTCGAAGGTTCCAGGGGTTGCTATAGCAATAGAAGCCCTGGTGACATTACCAGCAGTGGTGGCCCATTTGCCCAGCCTTGACCAGCCCAGGATGGAGAGACTCTGAGAAATGGCGGCAACTGCTGTCCGTGGACATCTGTATTATTCCTCCCAGGGTCTTAGATATAGTTGGAGAGGGTCCTTAGAGAGGGGTGGGGCCTGGAGATCCTACCAGAGGACTGAAGGCAGAGCAAAAGAAACTCTATTCACACATTTTGTTGGGGACCCTGAGTTTTACACCTGGACTGAATGACTTAAGGAAAACCTAGTGACGTTAGGATCCTCATTTTATACACAAGGGCACCAAGGCAGAGAGGTCAGGTAACTGGCCCAAAGATGCATTGACAGTTGAGTCAGAATGGAGGCCAAAGTTTCTGAATCTAAATTTTGTGGTTCCCCCACTACACCTTCAGATCAGAAGTGGCAGCTCAAAGCTCATGATGACCTGTGGGGGTGGGGAGAAACTCAGATGTTCGTGCACTCACCGGTCTTCAGCTTGGGGAGGTGATATTGCCACAGGAAGCAGCCGGTCATGAGCACAGAGAGCAGGAAGAAGAAGCTGCAGCAAGCCGGGAAGAGCCACTTCTTTTTCACTTTCAGCAGACTGAGCTTCTGGCCAGCCTGGAAGGGCAAGGACACAGGCCACTGTCCCCATGGGGGTCATCCAGATAGAAGAGAGAGGGAGACCCCTATGCTGGCTCCCCTCCTATGCCTTGGGTTTGCCCAGACACCATGAGAGCCGAGAATTTGGGGTAAATTTCACACTGGTAAAACCAAGGTCCTTCCTAATACAACTCCTTCAACAACTTTGCCATGCATATACCTCTGCACCTCTGTGACTTTGCATAGCCTGTTCTGCTGGGCATGCCCTTCCTCTCCTAAGTACTTAGTGAAGCATCTAAAACCAGTCCAAATGCCACCCCCTCCATGCTTTCCCCAACTCTCCTCTCCTAGGTCTGCTCAAAGGCATGTGGTACAAGCCTCTGTTAGGGTACAAACCCAGCTCACTCTCTTGTACAACAGTTGTTCTCCCACTATCAGCTGATCTACCCAGTGCAGTGTGAGTTCTCCAAGGGCAGCTCCACTTCACTTTCTCTCCTCTGTGGCATCCAGCTGATCCTGGGAGCCAAATGCATGTTTGTGGAGTGAGTGTGTGGGTCCTAAGAACATAGAGCAGGCTTCCCAGGAGACCCACTTCCCTTCATTCTTCTCCACACACCCACTTTCCATAACATCCCCCAATTTTTGTTCTTGAACCCAGGAGAGGGCACCCAGGAGGCATGTGTAAAGCTCCCCAAATGTGGTGGCTTTTTTGCAACTGGTTCTAGAAGGGCAGTCACATCACCATGTCCCCTAGTGTTGCTCCACAAAAGTGAGTATAAAAACCATTACAATGAAAAAGGATCTGTTTGGAGATCTCACGGAAGGGTGGAACTCAGAGAGATGGAGGGCCTTTCCCACACATGGGGCTGAGGGAGCGCAGCTTGAGAGATGGGTGAGGGAGACAGTAAGAGATGAAGACAGCAAGTCCTGAAGCCTGACAGAGGGAGGACGAAGAAACCAAGTGGGCAGTGGCAAGGTGGCCACAGAGAGAATGTGTGTGGTGACCTAGCCCCTAGGAAGAATGTTGTGTTCCCTCTCAGCCAACTGAGAATTGTGGAAACAAAGTACCACCTCCAGTTAGTGTCCCAGAGACTGTGCTAAGTCTTTAAGGAGGAGTGCCACGGCACACTATGTGGTAGGCACTGTTAGTGCCCTGATGTTACATATGAGGCTCAGAGAGGTTAAGTGACTTGTCCAAGGTCACACAGTTAGTTGCAGAGCTAGGATTTGAACCCAAAGCCCAGTCTCTGACCTACTCAGCCAAAGTTCTGAAAAACTCTTCAAGATCATCTGTTGAGAGTTCTCATTTCCAAGTGAGCAAGCAGATTAAAGTCACAGGAAGAAAAGGACCTGTCTAAAAACTAATAACCATCATGTGTTGCATGCCAGCTTACACCTGGCCAAGTCACTCCTTAACAGGTATTATCTTACTACACTTCACAGCCAATCCAATGAAGTTGGTTTGGGAACCTTCATTTTAGAGATAATGAAATGGGGCTCAGAGAGGTTAAGTGACTCACTCAAGGTCACAGAGCAAGATGGTGGCAAAGCTGGGATTCAAATCAACCTGCCTGATTCTCAGCCCTGATGTCTTAATGTGTCCTATTTCTCTTCTGAACTGTCTTCATTGTCCCTGTGACCTAAACTATGATGTGATCAGGACTCTTCCCTGGTCTCTCCTAATCTTCCTCTGTCCTTCCCAGAGGGCCTGCAGAGCAACAGAACTGGGAAGGAATTCAAGATGCAGGACCCTCACCCATGAGACTGAGACTGAGATCTAGACTTTTCCATTTCACTTATTCATCCTTTCAACAACTCTTCATTAAGCACCTACTATATGCCAGACACAGTTCTAGGCTCAGCAGATTCAGTAGCAAGCCAGTGTCAGAATCCCTGCCCATAGGGAGCTGGCATGCTGCTGTCTGAGGCCTGTCTCTCTTGGCTGGTCCCCTTCTGCACACATCTCCCTGCTGAGGCTGGGGGCTGACCTATGGGTAGGGGCTTGGTAAGGATGTTCTGTGACTGGGTGAACACAGCACAACTTGCCGAAGAGTAGAAACAGCAAGCTGCTGGAAAACTGGGCCTTGAACTTGGGCCTCTGGAATCTTCAGTCAGAGAAGACAGCCTTGCAAAGAGAAACCCAACTTCAAATCCAGGATTCACCACCCTAAGACCCATAAAACCTTGGGCAACTCTCAGGATGGTACAACATTGGAAAATCCATCAACATCATCCACCACATCAACAAAAAGAAGGACAAAAGCCTCATGATCATCTCCATAAATGCTGAAAAAGAATTTGACAAAATTCAACATCCATTCATGATAAAAACTCAACAAAATAGCTATAGAGGGCAAGTACCTAAACATAATAAAGGCCATATATGACAGACCCACAGCCAACATCATACTTAACAGCAAGAAGCTGAAAGCTTTTCACCTAAGATTGGGAATAAGACAGGGATGCCCACTCTCCCCACTGTTACTCAACATAGTACTGGAGGTCCTAGCCACGGCAATCAGACAAAACAAAGAAATACAAGGCATCCAGATTGGTAAAGAAGAAGTCAAACTGTCACTATTTGCAGATGACATGATATTGTACATAAAAAACCCTAAAGAATCCACTCCAAAACTACTAGAACTAATATCTGAATTCAGCAAAGTTGCAGGACACAAAATTAATACACAGAAATCTGTGCTTTTCTATACACTAATGATGAACTAGCAGAAAGAAAAATCAGGAAAACAATTACATTCACAATTACATCAAAAAGAATAAAATGCCTAGGAATAAACCTAACCAAGGAAGTGAAAGACCTATACCCTGAAAACTACAAGACACTCTTAAGAGAAATTAAAGAGGACACTAACAAATGGAAACTCATCCCATGCTCTTGGCTAGGAAGAATTAATATTGTCAAAATGGCCATCCTGCCTAAAGCAATCTGCAGATTCAATACAATCCCTATCAAAATACCAACATCATTCTTCAATGAACTGGAACAAATAGTGTTAAAATTCATATGGAACCACAAAAGACTCCGAAAAACCAAAGCAATCCTGAGAAGAAACAATAAAGCTGGGGGGATTATGCTCCCCAACTTCAAGCTCTACTACAAAGCCACAGTAATCAAGACAATTTGGTACTGGCACAGAACAGACCCACAGACCAGTGGAACAGAACAGAGAGTCCAGACATTAACCCAAACATATGGTCAATTAATACACGATAAAGGAGCCACAGATATTGGGGAAATGACAGCCTCTTCAACAGCCGGTGTTGGCAAAACTGGACAGCTACATATAAGATAATGAAACTGGATCATTGTCTAACCCTGTACACAAAAGTAAATTTGAAGTGGATCAAAGACCTGAATCTAAGTCATGAAACCATAAGCAAAACACATAGGCAAAAACATAGGAAAAAACATAGGCAAAAATCTCTTGGACATAAACATGAGCAACTTCTTCATGAACATATCTCCCTGGGCAAGGGAAACAAAAGCAAAAATGGACAAGTGGGACTATATCAAGCTGAAAACCTTCTGTACAGCCAAGAACACTGTCAATAAAACAAAAAGGCATCCTACAGTATGGGAGAATATATTCATAAATGACATATCGATAAAGGGTTGACATCCAAAATATATAAAGAGCTCACACACCTCAACAAACAAAAAGCAAATACGCCAATTAAAAAATGGGCAGAGGATCTGAACAGAAACTTCTCCAAAGAAGAAATTCAGATGGCCAACAGACACATGAAAAGGTGCTCCACATCGCTAATCATCAGAGAAATGCAAATTAAAAGCACAATGAGATATCACCTCACACCAGTTAGGATGGCCGCCATCCAAAAGACAAACAACAACAAATGTCGGCAAGGATGTGGAGAAAGGGGAACCCTCCTACACTGGTGGTGGGAATGTAAATTAATCCAGCCATTGTGGAAAGCAGTATGGAGGTTCCTAAAAAAAAACTCAAAATAGAAATACCATTTGACCCAGGAATTCCACTCCTAGGAATTTACCCTAAGAATGCAGCACACAAGTTTGAAAAAGACAGATGCACCCCTATGTTTATTGCAGCACTATTTACAATAGCCAAGAAATGGAAGCAACCTAAGTGTCCATCAGTAGATGAATGGATAAAGAAGATGTGGTACATATACACAATGGAATATTATTCAGCCATAAGAAGAAAACAAATCCTACCATTTGCAACAACATGGATAGAGCTAGAGAGTATTATGCTCAGTGAAATAAGTCAGGTGGAAAAAGACAAGTTTCACTCATATGTGGAGTACAAAAAAAAAACCCTGAAGGAACAAAACAGCTGCAGACTCACAGAACCCAAGAATGGACTAACAGTTACTAAAGGGTAAGGGACTGGGGAGGATGGGTGGGAAGGGAGGGACAAGAGGGGAATAGGGGCATTACAATTAGCAGACATAATGTTGGGGGGGGCACAGGGAGGGCTGTACAACACAGAGAAGACAAGTAGTGATTCTACAGCATCTTACTACGCAGATGGACAGAGACTGTAATGGGGTATCTGGTGGGGACTTGATGGGGGAAGTCTAGTAACCATGTTGCTAATGTAATTTTAGATTAATGATCCCAAAATAAAAAATAAACCTTGCACAACTCCCAATTTCTGCCTTTATGAAGTAGGAAAGTTAATAACCGTGCAAAGCTATTTTAAGAAAGCACCTACTATGTATAGGAATTATTCTAAAATTTTAAAACACATTCTGCATCCTAACTCATTTAATTCTCACAATATCCCATGAGATAAGTACTATTATTACCTCTATTTAACAAGAAAACTGAGTCTCATATATGCTAAGTCATTTAGCCAAAGTTATGAACTATCACATGGCAGAACCACATTTTGCACCCATGCAGGGTGGCTCCAGAAATCTGGCATACTTAGCCACTGGGGTATCTCTACTGCATAACATATGTACATAACATATGTACATAGGTATTATTATTCATAATAGCCAAAAGGTAGAAAAAACCCAAATGTTCATCAAATGATGAATGGAAAAACAAAATGTGATTTATGCAAGGAATGCTATTTGGTCCATAAGGAGGAATGAACATAGGTGAACCTTGAAGACATGGTGAAGCCAGATACAAAAGACCACATAGTGTATGATTCCATTTATATAAAACAGAGATAGAAAGTCGATGAGTGGCCCCCAGTGCCAGGGGAGTGGGGAGTGACTGCAAATGGGTATAGGTTTCTTTTGCGGGTGATGAAAATGTTCTAATATTGATTGTGGTGCTGGTTGTACCACATTGTGAATATCCTAAAAATCACAGAATTTTAAACACAAAATTGGTGAATTTTATGGTATGTGAATTAGCATAATACCGACTTTTTAATAATAATAGTACCTACTTGCATTCATTTGCAGTGGTTAAATGAGTTAATATTTATAAATCACTTAGAACAATGCCTGACACACAGTGAACACTACATAATGCATTAGCTATTATTGAATGCCTACTATGTGCTAGACACCAAGTCAGGTATTGGAGATATACTGATAAACAGAAGGGAAATATTCTGTGCCCTGTTGGGGATTACAGTTTTGAAAGGAGATGGGTATTAACCACATATTTAATTAACCAGCTGTTCCTTCCCTGCCTCCCTTTCTCAAGCTCTCCTCCTCCACTCTGTCCCGCAAACATGGTGTCCCTCCCCCTTCCCTCCTCCTCTTTACTTAGTACATACATAATCCCTAGGTGACAAATTATGAAACCAGAAATGACAGTAGGACACCACTACAGATCCTACAGGGAAATACTGTGAACAACTTTATGCCAGTCCACTTCACAATTTAGATGACATGGACAACTTCCTTGAAAGACATAATCCCCCAGTGGCCTCTTGCACAAGGATACCAGCCACATGCTCATGATTTCAGACTTGCCAGCTCTGCCCAGCTCTCTCCTGAACTTTAGACTACCGTTTTCAACTGCCTCCAGAACATTTCCACCTAAAAGTTGCTGAGCATCAAAAGCTCAGTCTCCTCCTTCTCTAATATGGTTCTTGACACCTGCTTCCACCCAGCCACCCATGCTAGAAACTTCACAGTTTACC
Organism: Manis javanica; assembly: GCF_040802235.1. NCBI lineage: Eukaryota > Metazoa > Chordata > Mammalia > Pholidota > Manidae > Manis > Manis javanica. The sequence goes on from NC_133159.1 coordinate 16,988,615, forward strand.
CTGGCCCCTCCTTGTCCCTTAATCCCCCACCTTCAGCCAATTACCAAGCCCTGCTGGCCTGTTAAAATTAAGAAATATTCGAAGCATACAGAAGAATACATGGAGAATATTATGACTAATGACACCGGGGGCACCCACCACCTAACTGTGTAAAGTCTTAACATTTTACTATAATTTCTTCATATCTTTACATCAAAAAAAAGCACTATGTCAATTACTTGCTTAGCTCATTGTCTGTTCATCCCATCCCATTAGAAAGCTGATTTTTGTTTGTTTCATTCACTGTGGTATTTCCCCTGGAACAGAGCAGGCCCTAATAAATATTTGACAAATGAATGACTGGAAGAAAATAAAACATTCTAGGTAGAATGGAAGCCCCTTTGTACCCTCTGCAGATCTCAGTCCCCATCCCCCAACCCCCACTCCACCAGATGTAACACCCATTCCAGTCTTGGTGTTTATCATCATCATGCATGTTTTTATTTATTTACTATGTGTTGATGCATTTGTAAACAGCTTGTAATACTGTTTTGCACATTTTAAAATTATATAAATGATATCCCTACTGTATTATCTTCTGGCAACTTTTTTTTCCAATATGATACATGTAGTTCTGGATTATTCATTTTAATGTATGTAAAGTACACTGTTGTATGAATATACTTCATAGTGTAATAGAGCATGGAGTCTGGGGCCAGGCTGCCTTAAAAACATAAGTATTTTATCTTACTATGTTGATAGATAGATAGTAACCACACTAGAAGGAGTGAGGATTTAATAATGTGGGTAACTGTTAAACCACTGTATTGTATATTTAAAACCAATGTAAGATTGCATATCAATGATACTTTAGTTTAAAAAATGAGTATTTTATAAATGTGAGTTGGTGCACTGTGCCTAGGAGTGAACCACTCTCCAGTTGCTCTACCAAGTTGTTTTAATTTACACCACCTGTGATTCTCATTGCTATTTTTAATTTACATTTTCTTGATTACTAATAAAGTTGAACACCTTTTTGTATGTTTTCTGTATGTATTTGGGCTTTCTTTTCTGTGAATGGGCTGTTCTTAACCTTTGCCTATTTTTTTCTATTCAATCTACTTACTAGAGTTCTTTACAAGTTCTGGATGCTCTTGCTTGTGGCTTGTCTTTTCACATTGTGTTTGTGATGACACATTGTTAAAATGCAGAATAGTGCAGGGCTGAATCTGTGGCCAGACTGTCTGGTTTTGAATCTCATTTCAACTGCTTCCTGGATGTGTGACCTTAAATTCAACCTCTCTGTGCTCTGTTTCCTCGTCTGTAAAATGGAGATGGTAATAGTGTCTGTCTCATACATTTGTGAGGACTAAATGAGTAATACATATATAAAGTACATTTTGTGTGTCACATTGTAACCTCTATTAAGTTTTATGGTTGAATTGAGGCTTTTTTATTTTGGCTTCAGTTGCTGCCAATCAAATTTCTCAATATTGTCTTTTTTTTTTTTTGCTATGTGTATGTGGTGTGTGCTTAAGTAATCCTTTATACAGAGATTATAAATATAGATTTCTATACTTTCACATGCAAAACATTTTTGGTTATGGTGTAAGGAAGGGATCTAATTTTATTTTTTCCTCGTGGACAATTGATCTTCTCAGTGCCATTTATTAACTACTTCAAGCTGACTTACATGCCATCTCTGAAATACAGCGAGTGTCTGTACACGCAACACCTGTTTTCTAAGCTCTTATTCCATTAGGGTCTCCCTGAGTTTCTATTCCATCCCCGTCTATTCTGTCCAATCCTACATTCTCTTCCATAATGAAGACAGCTCCCATGTGGAGCACTAGGTATGGGCACAGTCCTATTGGAAACAGTCTGGCCAGGGAGACTTTCTGTGATGACCTCAACCAACTCCCCGGCCCGTTTCCTGCCTCTCCTCCTCCTCACCCACGCCTTGCATCTTGATGCTTCCATACCCTGCATTGTTGCTCTCTTTGCCTTTGCACCTGACCTTCCCTCTGGCTGTGAGGCCTTTTCTGTCCACCTGACAAACTTGTATACCTTCCTTAAAACCCATGAGCATATGTGAAGCTTTCCCACAGGCAGAACTGAGGGCCTCCCCTCTCTGCTTCATGCACACCCAATTACTGCATTGTAATAGTAGCCGGACCTGCTTCTTACTGGCTTCTAGGTCTGGCTTGCTATGAGGTGACAAGTATCTCCTGCACAGAATCTTCTTGGCCTTTATGCCTACCACACCTGGCACTCCACCTGGCACTGTCAGACTCACAGGAATGGTGCTTTCAACTTTACTGTCCTGCTCTTTGAAAGACTCGGGTTCAAATCTCAGCCCCACCTCCTGGAGTCAGTTGTAACTCTGGACAACTGCCTTCCCCTGTCTGAGCCTCCATTTCTTCAACTGTCGGAGAGGGCTAGGCTATTTTTAAAGAGTTTCCTTTTACATCTGGAAATCTCATTTGATTTCAAACGCACCTTCCAGCTCTAGAACTTGGGATTCACACTGAATCCATTCTTTATTCATAATTTCCAAAGATTGTAAACAACCCAGATGTCTCTCAACTTGTGAATGAATAAACAAACTATGGAATACTACTCAGCAGTGTAAAGGAATGAACTACTGATACACACAACAAGGTGAATGAATCTCAAATGCATATGCTGAGTGAAATAAGCCAGACTCAAAATGCTATAGGCTATATAATCCCCATTTTCATCACATTCTGTAAAAGGCAAAACTGTAAGAACAGATAACAACTCAATGACTGCCTGGAAGTAGGGATGGGGTAGACTACAAAATGGTGGAAGGGAATTTGAGGAGGTATCTTGACTGTGGTGGTGGTTACAAGACTATGTCAAAACTCACAGAATGAATTTCAATGCATGCAAACTATTCCTCAGGTTTTTTATTTTATTTTATTTTATTTTTTAATGAAGCTATATAATTCCGAAGAACATTAGGATGTTTCCACCTGGGTGTCAGAGGAGTGACACCAGGCACAAGACTGTGCTTCAGCCACAAGGAGTGAATGGCGCAACAAGTTTGTATGGGAAGAAGTTGAAAGATGCTTCCCTTTGAGCATGAGCAAAGGGCCACTGGGGCAGAGCCGGTGAGGGTACTCTGGTGGGAGAACAGCCTAATCTTCCTTGTGAGGCACCTATGGCATGGCCTGGGTATTGTTTTCAGGCGAAGAATGTAATTCAGAGACATTCAATGACTTGCTGATATCAGGGGTGGCAAATGATGGGGCTGGGATTCTAGCTCTGTGCTATGCGCCACCCCACCCCACCCCACCTCCCCTCAACATGTGACTGGGGTCTCTGCATCCCCAGTTTGTAGCCTTCCTCTAGCACCTAGATCCATCTCAAGCTTGGCTCCCATCTCAGGATTTGTTCCAATAGACCCAAAAGTGGGGTCAGTATTAACCTTTAAGCTCCTCACCAGCTGCTCACATTTTGACTTGCATTAGCTGCTAGGAGTCCTTCCCCTCTCCCTTCCCAGATGGAAAATGCTGGCCGGCAGAGGGCTAAGGAAGGGCCAGGCTCCCCCAAACCCCACCCATAACACACTCCCCCAGCTCCTTCCCCAGGTGGTCTGTAGCCTAGACACTCTCACCTCCCTCCTCCCCCTCACTGCGCACTCTGGGCCAGCGCTCCTTGTCCAGTCGTTCGTTCAGAATGCAATCCCCAAGGGCCGGCTGTGTGCCGGGCACAGCACCTTTAGAGTACAGAGCCTTTAGCCTACATCTGTCCCCTGCGGAGCCAGCAGGAGGGTGGAGTGGTCAGACAAGGGCTCTGGGGCCAGACAAAGCAGGGCTTGATTCCAGCTCTTACAGCTTCTCCTCTTTGAGTCTGTTTCTTTGTCAGCATAACGGGAATGACCATCATTCCTACACCCCACAGAGTTTAGGTAAAGGAGAGGATGCATACAAAGCCCCTAGAAAGCTGTTCAATCGGTAGCTAGCATTGTGATCATTTCTCTGGAAGAGAGGTGTAAGCCGATCATATGCAGAGGGTCCTGGGGGCTCTGAAGTACCCATGAGCTCAGCATCAGGGTGGGAGGGGGACAGCCTCTGTGGACAGGTAACAGAGGATGAGTTGGGGACACTTCAGTCCTGGAGATGTGAATAGGGAAAGGAGTAGTTTCTGGTTTGTTTTGGGAGTGCAACGAGTTCCTGGCCTAAGGTACAAACTCTAGAAATGTTAGTGAGGACAATGAAGGTGATGAGGGGTGATTAAGGTCAATATTTGAAGCAAGGCTTTGTAGGCTATGCCTCACCTGGGTCTTCATTCTCTCGAAGTCGTGGAAGATTAGAACTCCTTGAGTTCTACAGCCCAGGAGATCCTGTCAGTGGGAAACTGAGTAAGAGGAGTGAAGGCAAAGAGAGGTCCTAGAACCTGAAAAGGAGAGGGGGACAGAGAAATGCTAAAAGACGAGGGGCGGGAAGCCGGGCATGCCCTTCATGAAGCTCTGCCTCAAAGACAAGGAGAAACAAGCCCTGGTCTGTCCTGATTTCAGCCCTGACAATCCCAACTCCCTCAGTCCTGAGCAAACAGGGATGTCTGGTCACCCTCCCTGCCACCCTTCCAGCGCTTCCCCCTACTTCCAGCCTCAGAAATAACCCTGTCAGACTTCCAGGCTTTTAGCCCAACTCACCCTCTTCTGGAAGGTTCAGGAAGAACAGGGCCGTTTAGGGGGCCATGGAGGGCCAGTGCCTCCAGGAGTCCTCCATGTTTCAGGGAACAGGAATGGCCTCCCAGGCCCCGAGACACCAGCCTCACCAGGCTTCCCCAGAGGCCGGCAGATGCCGCGCCTGATCTCCCCAGCACTAATCCCTCAGCATGCCCTCTGCCGTGGGGATTATTCCTGGGGTCCCCGAGCAGGGGAGGAGGGCACAGCTGTCAGGGAGACTGGGCAGCATCACCTGACCCAAGATGCTCTAGGCTGGCTGGCAAAGGAATGCTGTCTCCACAAGGAGTGTCCGGCAAGCCCAACGTGATGCAGGGGAGGTGCCGGGGCTGCTAGGAAACAGCCTCTGGCTGACCCACAGGCCTCCCAGACCTACCCACCCCCCACCAGCTCCTCAGCTACCTCTGAGGAACCTGGAGCCCCCAGGAACACAGTCTGAAGGCCACTGGGGCCAGCTTAGTTGTTAAATATTCAGATAACTTGGTTCAAATCCCAGTTCTGTCACTGCCTGTGTAGCCTGAGGTAAGTTGTGCCCAATTCGTTTCTTCCTCTGTGAAATGGAGATACTAATATCTCAGTGTGAGGATTAAATTGCAAAGTGCTTGTAAAACAGGTAGCCCAGGAGGTGGCACCTAACAAGGGCTCCATAAAGGCTAGCCTCTTGGTTTGACTTGCCTTTTATGTTACAATGTCAACTCATCACCTGTGGCAGATGTCAGATCTTTCTTAGTGAACATTCTATAAAGTCACTATCCGTTGATTTTTGGTCGGCACAAAAGAGAAAATATATTTGCCTTCTTGCCAGATACTGGAATTACCTGGAGAGCTTTTAAAAATCACTGGTATCCAGGTCCCAACCCCCAAAGATCCTAATATAATCCTGGAGAGCTTTTAGAAATCACTGGTGTCCAGGTCCCAATCCTGGACATCCTAATACAATCCCGGGAGCTTTTCAAAACCACTGGTGGCAGCTCCCACTCCCAGGGGTCCCCATGGGTATGGCCTGGACATCAGGATTTTTGAAGAGTCCTCTGTGAATCTACTGTGTGTTCAAAGTTGAGAACCACTGCCCCTGAGCACTGTATCCTAACTCATTTTAAATGTGTGTAGGAGTACTGTGGGGATCTAGTTAAACTGTGGGTTCTGAGTCTGTGGGTCAGGGTGGGACCTGAGAGTCTACATTTCTAACAAGCTCCCAGGTGATGTCAATGCTGGTCCATGGAGCAAGGCTCCTGTGCAGTTCACGGATCCCACTAGGTTCCACATCATTATCTCAAAAGAGCCTCACAGTTGCCTCCCAGCATCCCCATAGACAGGGATTGAATTATTATCTCCATTTTGTTGATGCTCAGGATCAGGTATGTGAAAGGGCAGAGGCAAGCCTTCTGGATCCTCTTCTGCATCCCCCATGGCCAAATATCAGGGCTGGTCCAGAAAAGGAACTTGGTAAAGTAGAGCAAGAAGAGATCTGAATGATTTTGTCCAGACTCCGCATTGTACAGCTGGTCAAACAGGCTCTGAGAGGAGGAGGTCACTTGCCAAGGTCACAAGTTTAGTAACAGCAATGGAGCTGGAACCCAGGTCTTCTTTTCCATTGCACCTGGCTGCTTGATTAATCCTTACGGAGGCTCAGAAAGGGCTGCACAGCCTGCCTCTAGTCACGGATTGAGTCTGACAATGTGCCAAGTGTGAGTGCTTAGGGCTTTCTGCATGACCTCCTTCATCTTAACAACAGTCCCACAAGGCGGGTTCCATTCTGCCCCATTTGACATATGAGGAAACTGATGCTCTGAGAAGTGAAGTCCCCAGGAGGTGGCAGGACTGGGATTTGGACTGTTCTGTGAACACGAATGCACTTCCTTTGTTATCTCCCCCTCAAAAAAGGCCATGTGATTCTCCAGGGCAAGGACCGTGTGTCATTCTGGCTTGTGTCCCCAAACCAGGGCTAATCCACTCCAGAGTTTTGCACCTCCGCTGATAAGGACCCTCACTTCCCGGACCCCAGCTCCTTTCCGGGAACTCCTCCTTTACCCCTTGTGCCATTTGTGCCACTGCAGTCATTTCTCACTACCCGGACTAGCCCTGCCCCTGCAGAATTTAGCTAACCAGAACCAGTGTCTTGTCATACAGGGAAGTGGCCACATGGTAGCAGTATATACCCACAAGTAAAATCTGGCACAGCATGCACCTCCTCCTATGAAGGCTCATTTATTGGTTGGGTGCTTCTCTTCCTCCAGGCATTTGTCCAAGGACTTTCCTTCCATGAACCCAGATAATCCCCACAACAGCCCTGTGAGGGAGGAGTTATCCATCCTCTTTATAGATGAGAGATCATATTAGTCCTTTGCTTAAATAACCTTCCCTGACTGCCCACCACTCTGGAAAAACCAAAACCCTGACCTGCATAGTCTAAACCCTAAGTGTGGACCCTTGAGTCAGACTGCTGGGGTTCAAATCCCAGTTCCACCATTTATTACTTATGTGACTCTGGTCAGATTTCTTGGCTTCTCTCGGACCTCAGTGTGCTGATCTGTAACATAACACAGTGAAATAGAACCTGCCTCCTCGGGGTGGAAATCAGGATTCATAGATAAGACACTGAAAGCACACAGTTCCACAACTAACACACAGTAAGCTCAGCAACTGTGAGCCGCTGTTACTACCATCAGTCCCATCTCCCTCTCCTCCCAGGGCTCACAATCCTGCAGATTTCCTTCTCTCTCCCCCTTTCTCCACCTCTCCTCCCCACTTTTTCCCACCTTCACTCCCTCTCTCCCCCATCCTCTCCACTATTCCAATTCTCTTGCCTACTTTCCTCACAGCCATGCTCCTTTCTCCCCCTTTCTCCTTCCACCTTCAGAACTCATTCCAGCCATCCCAACACTTCTTTGAGCTGTTTTCTGATTTCTATCCTCTGCAGACCATGTTCAGGTCTTTTTTAGAACTAGCAGCAGGAACTGTGACACTAATTGTCACACAGAGAGTTAGAAGGCCCCAAGTTCAAGTGGATTCTGGACTTCAGAGACTCCTCTTTGGTTCCTCTTTTTGTCCCTCTCCTGAAATTCTTTCCTCTAAGGTCTGCCTCTCAAAGTGGCCTGCTTCCCAGGTTATTTTGAGGTCTACTCTCTTGTCCCCAGATTCACTGTAGAACATCCCCAGGGAAACAAAATGACTGTCCCACTTAATAAAGAAGAAAGTGGTTGGAAAGATGTGAAGGACAAATTGAACTTCAAGGAGGAACAATGTTTCTCCTAAAGGATCTATGAAGAAGCTTAGCATTTTTCCAGTCAGATTTGATTGGCTCATTGATTCATCTGTTTATTCACCCACTGAGCCATTCAACAGACCTTATTGAGGGTCCACCATATGGCAGGTCTTACACTTGGGTCTTGGGGAGGACATATGGCAAAGCAGACAAAACAACAAATACTCACCAATACATATTTATTGAGCACCTACTAAGTGTCAGGGACTGTTCTAGGCTTGAGAAATCTCATGGAACAACACAGACAAAGATCCCTAACCTCACAGAGCTTATAATTGAGCAGGGGCAGCATAATAAATAAGTTAAAAAGTCTATTAGAAAGCCATATATGCTATGGAGAAATGAGTAGAGTCAGGTAAGGGGAGAAGACTATGGTATTAAATTGGGCAGTCAGGGTGGCCTCACTGAGAAAGAAACGTTTGGCAGATCACCTAAAGGAAGTAAGGGAGTTAGGTACACGTGGGCAACTGCGGAAGAGAGCCCATGGTAGGCGGAGCACCCGATGCACAGGCCTTAGGAGGAGACTGTGCCTATGAATTAGAGGAAAAGCAAGGAGACACGTGGCCGGAGCAGACTACCTGGGGGCAGAGAAGTAGGCAAGGTCTCAAAGGAAATGGGGGCCCAGGCCAAGAGAACTCTTGGCCGGGGGATGGACTTTGGCTCCTACTCTGAGTAAGATGGGAGCCATGGCAGAGTCTGGGGCAAAGGAATGGCATGGCCTGGCTCACATTCTTAAAGAGCACCTGGGCGTCTATGCTGAGAGCTGACTAGAAACAGGGAGACCAAGGGCTGGTCCAGGTAAGACATGGTGGTGATTTGGAGCAGCAGGGGAGGCAGTGAGACTGTTCCAGAGTCTGGATATGCGTCAGAGGTAGAGCCAGTAGGCCTTGCTGATAAATTAGAGCTGGATATGAGAGAAAAAGAGACAGGACTCTGAAACCCTTCCATAGTGCTTTGCCTGAGCAACTGGAATGGAGGAGCTGACTTTTACTACGAGATGGAGAAGCTTGAACGTGGGAGGGGTTTGGGGTGGAAGGACAGAGTTCAGGATTGGTCGTGTTAATTTTGAGATGTCTGAGTGAAGGTGGGGAAGTAGGCAGTTGGACATTTGAATCTGGAACTTAAAGGTCTGAATCAAAAATATAATTTAGAAAATTATTGGCATGTAACAGTAGATAATATTTAAAGCCATCACCAAGGGAGTGAGATGGAAAAAGAAGGGATCTAGGGACTGAGGCCTGAGGTCCAAGCAGTGTGAGTACAGGCATACCTCAGAGAGACTGTGGTTCAGTTCCAGGCTACTGCAGCAAAAGGAATATTGCAGTCAAGTGTATCAAATGAATGTTTGCCCAGCATGTATAAGAGTATGTTTATACTATACTGGAGTCTATTAAATGTACAATAGCATTATGTCTACAAAACCAATATGCATACCTTAAGTTAAAAGATGCTTCATTGCTAAAGGTGCTAACCATCATCTGAGCTTTCAGTGAGTAGTAATCCTTTTGCTGGGGGAGGGTCTTGCCTCGATGTCAATGGCCACTGACTGATCAGGGTGGTGGATGCTGAAGGTTGGGATGGCTGTGGCAATTTCTTAAAATAAGACAACAGTGAACTTTGCCATGTCAATTGCCTGTTCCTTTCATAAATGATTTCTCGGTAGCACGTGACGGGGTTTGAAAACATTTTACCTACAGAACTTCTTTCAAAATTGGATTCCGTCCTCTCAAACCCTGCCACTGCTTTATCAACTAAATTTATGTAATATTCTAAATCTCTTGTTGTCATTTCAACAATCTTCACAGCATCTTCCCCAGGACTGGCTTCCACTTTCCCCATCTCAAGAAGTCACTTTCTTTGTCCATAAGAAGCAGCTCCTCATCTGTTCCAGTTTCATCATGAGATGCGGCAGTTCAGTCACATCCTCAGGCTCCACTTCTATTTCTGGTTCCCTTGCTGTTCCCACCACATCTGCAGTGACTTCCTCCACTGAAATCTTGAACTTCTCAAAGCCTCCATGAGGTTGGAATCAACTTCTTTGAAACTGCTGTCAACATTGATATTTTGATCCCTTCCCATGAGTCATGAATGTTCTTAATGGCATCTAGAATGGTGAATCCTTTCCAGAATGTTTTTTAATTACTTTGCCCAGACCTATCAAAAGAATTACTATCTAGGGCAACTATAGCCTTACAAAATATATTTCTTAAATAATAAGACTTGAAAGTCAAAATGACTCCTTGATCCATGGGCTGCAGAACGGGTGTGGTGTTAGCAGCATAAAGACCTCAATCTCTGTCCATCTCCATCAGAGCTCTTGGATGCCCAGGTGTCCTGTCAATGAACAGTAATATTTTAAAAGGAATCTTTCTTTTCTGAGCAGTAGGTCTCAATAGTGGGGTGAAGATATTCAATAAACTGTTCTGTAAACAGATTTCTGTCATCCAGGCTTTGTTTCTCACTTATAGAGCACAGGCAGAATAGATACAGTATAATTCATAAGGGCCCTAGGATTTCCAGAATGGTCTATGAGCATTATCTTCAACTGAAGTTCTCGAGCTTCATTAGCCGCTAACAAGAGAGTCAGCCTTTCCTTTGAAGCTTTGAAGCCAGGCATTGGCTTCTCTCTAGCTAAGAAAATCATAAAGGGCATCTTCTTTGAATAGAGGCTGTTTCATCTGTATTGAAAATCTTTTGTGCAGTGTAGCATTAATGATCTGAGCTGGATCTTCTGGACGACCAGCTGCAGCTTCTCCCTCAGCACTTGCACTTTCATGTTATTGATGTGGTTTCTTTCCTTAAATCTCATGAACCAACCTCAGCTTGCTTCCAGTTTTTCTTCTGCAGCTTCTTCATCTCTCTCAGCCTGCACAGAATTGAAGAGAGTTGGGTCCTTGCTCTGGATAGGCTTTGACTTAAGGAATTAGTATCGCTGTTTTGATCTTCTATCCAGACCACTAATACTTTCTCTGCATCAGCAGTAAGGCTGTTTTGCTTTCTTTTGTGTGTTCGCTTGTAGTAGTACTTTTCTTTTCCTTTAAGAACTTTTCTTTGCATTCACAACTTAGCTAACTGTTTGGCACACAGGCCTAGCTTTCAACCTATTTCAGTTTTTGACATGCCTTCCTCACTAAGCTTAATCATTTCTAGCTTTTGATTTAAAATGAGAGACATGCAACTCTTTCTTTCATTTGAACAATTAGAGGCCCTTGTAGGGTTATCAATGGGCCTAATTTCAATATTGTTGTGTCTTAGGGAATAGGGAGGCCCAGGGAGAGGGAGATGGGGCAATGACCAGTCAGTGGAGCAGTCAGAACACACACAATATTTATCAATTAAGTTCTCAGTCTTATATGCGTGTGGCTCATGGTACCCCCCGACCCCAAAAAACAATTATAATGGTAACATCAAAGATCACTGATCACAGATCACCATGACAAATATAGTAATAATGAAAACATTTGAAATATTGTGAGAATTACCAATATGTGACGCACAGAAATGAACAAATGCTGTTGGAAGAATAGTGCCAGTAAACTTGCTCACTGCAGGGTTGCCACAAACTTTTAATTGGTAAAACAATTCAGTATTTGCAAAGCACAATACAATGAAGTCTGCCTGTATTGGGTAAAGGAAAATACGACTGAGTCATGCAGCATGAATGCAAATTGGGCTTCAAACTGGGGAAACTAAGAAGCAGAGGGTCCTGGGTTGAATGAGGCATTAGGTCATCCATCCAATCTCTTGTCATTGTATGGAGAGAGGTGCAGGGATCAGGGCATACCTGCAAACATCCTGGCGTGTGCTCCAGAAGAGAGACTACCCCTTCCACTACTCTACTCTTCTATAGGCAAGTGTGAGGTCATTCTTACAAGTAAAGAGAAACTGGTCTGAACTCAGGCACCAGGGGGATTGTTTGTCATGCTGATGGTACCTGGAGACCCTGTGGGAAGTGGAGACCATATGGAATCATTTCTGCTTTGGGGAAGGGAGCCCCCACTGGAGTCTACCTGCTTTGTCATTGCTAGAACCTGGAGTGAGCTCCAGGCCTTCCAGAACAGTCCATATTCTCCAAGGTCCAAACCCTAACCTGGGGACTCATGAAACATAAGCCTGCCTGATAGGGATAGAAATCAGCAGGGGTAAAAATCAACTGGGCTTATGATAGGGTTTCTAATGTTTGTTTACAATGCTGGAAGAGACATTGTAGAGGGAGGGAGGCCTGGAGTAATAGTACAAAGTCCATCATGAAGACCTGAGCTGTCTGGCCATGGGGTCCATGCTAAGCCTGAGGACAGAGCCTACAGTTCAGGTGGAGGAGTGGCCAGGAGCCATTGGGCTTGCTCCTGCAGTAGCTTCTTGACTTGGCTGAAGATATTAAACCAGAAGCAGCAGGGGATATTTGCCAGTGTGAATCCTCATTGGGCCGCCTCACACCTCCATGATGGTTTTGCCATTGTGGTAGGCCTGGCCATGGATTTGGTGCACCAAAGTCGATGTGACAGCCACATGGTCTTGATCAGCTTTTTCAGTCCAGGTGCTCTTTTCAAGATGTAATGCCTTATTGGGGGCTTATTCACATGTCATGATCAAGTTTGTGGCTGAATTGTGTCTGTTTCCGTAGCAGGAGTTACCATATGAATATTCTCCTCTAAGAGTCCAGTTCTGCATAGTCCAATGGACTGGGAATAGCGAGACCATTAGCAATGGCCCATGAAGCTGTGTGAAAGGGACTATTTACAAAGGTGGGAGCAGGATATAAGGAACCCACAAAAATAGTCTAGTGCTCCTGGTGGATAACTTGGGGGATGCTATCACCTCTGGGCTCAAAGAGAACCTGGAAGAAGAAGGTCTTGTAGAGAGAGCCTCCTTGATAGAAGGACTGACTCTCTGTGAAGGAACCCAACTGGCCAAGCCAACCCGAGGCATGCCCACAGAAGAGAGCTGGGGAAATAAATGGCTCAACCTCCTCCTTTCCTCTAATCTTCTGCCAGGGATTCCTATTGGCCAAACCCAGCGGGAAGCCACAGGGCAAAGGAACTTGATGATACAGTCCATACATCCATACAGGTTGGTCCCCTGGCAGAAAGGCAGGAGAAGATTGGAGAGTGGACTTGGAGGGGCAAGTCAAAGATATGTGACACAGGGAGGTTGTGATTTTAAATAGAGAAGTCATGAGAGTCCTCACTGTGAAGGGATCAACTGAACAAAGACCTGAGAGGATGTAGTAAGTCATCTATCCTCACAGCAATCAGTAAGGGTGGTAGTGTTACTCTCCCCATTTTACAGTTGAGGAAATTGAGGTACAGCAAAAATAAACAGCCTAGAGTTGTCCAAGATCACAAAGCTGGGAGTTGATAGAGTTGTGATTTAAAGCCAGGTTAGGCTCCAGAGATCCTACTCTTAAATAAAATAGGATATAGGAGAGTCATCATAAAATGAGAAGGCATAGAAACTGTCAAGACATATAAGACTGTGATCAACAATCAGATGTTATTTATTGAGCACTGACTGTATACTAGCCACTCTGTTACATGTTAATGAGGGATATACAGAACAAGATACTGTGCCTGCCCTCAGAGAGCTTATAATTTAGTTGGAGGGTGGGGAGGGAATATAGAAATATGTCCAAATCAAATCCCAGCAGATTGTGATACATCCCACTGTAGAACTACAGATAAAATTTGGAGAGAATCCAAAGGAGAGACATTATTTCCAGCTTCATTGAGCTGCATTTGAGGTGGTGGTTTATAAAGAAGTAAAGAATTACCATATGACCCAGTAATTCCACTTCTGGGAATTTACGTGAAGAAAACAACAGTGGGGTGTTTTGATGAATTTTCTTTTTTTTTTATTGAAGTATCACTGATATACAATCTTATATTGGTTTCAAGTATACAACCCAGCTGTTCAACAGTTACCCATATTATTAAATCCTCACCCCCACTAGTGTAGTTACTATCTGCCAATATAGGAAGATGTTGCAGAATCATTGGCTCTATTCTCCATGCTGTACTACCATCCCCATGACCAACTTATACTATGATTGAGAATTTTTGTGCCCCTTTATCCTCTTCACTCTCCTTCCCCACCTCAACCCCTCCCCATGGTAACCACTAGTTACTTCTCAGTGTCTATGAGTGTCCTGTTATTTTGTTCATTTTGTTTTGAGAAAAAAGTAATTTTAAAGATATATGCACACCTATGTTCATTGCAGCATTATTTATAATAGCCAAGATACGGAAGCAACCTAAATGCCCATCAATCAATGAATAGATAAAGAAGATGTGGTAAATATGGAATATTATTCAGACATAAAAAAGAAGGAAATCTTGCCATTTGCGAAAACAAGGATAGACCTAGAGGGTTTCATGCTAAGTGAAATAAGCCAGGCAGAGGAAGACAAATACCATATGATTTCATTTATATGTGAAATTTAAAAACAAAACAAACACATTAGAAATAGACCCAGAAAAAAGATGGCAGCATAAGAGGTGAGACAGAGGCTTCCTCCTAAAACCGCATATAATATGAAAATATAATTAATACGACTAGTCCTGAAAGAGCAACAGGAAAGAGGGCTGTGCCAAACTGCATACACCTGGAGAAAAGAATCAACCTCACAGAACAAGTAACATACCAAAGCCGTGACCCAGTGGAACCCAAGCCCTTCCCCTACCCCAGCTCACTGGAGGGAGGAAGAGAAATGGAGCAGGGAGGGAATGGAGGCCTGGGACTGCTGAATACATAACTCGGAAGATCTGCTTTAGGAGCACAAACCTACATTTCATGGTGCTTTCTTGGTACTCTCATGATTAGGGGGATGGAAAGCTAAGACAGGCAGAATTCCTGGAGAGACTGAGATTCCAGCCGCTTCTGGAAAGCAGGGATCTATATCCAGCTGCTCTGGGACAAAAGAAAGGCAGGCAGTCTGAGAGACTTCCTAACAGCAAGAGGGCTGCTAAAGGGGCAAGGACTTCATAGAGCTTACTTCTCAGGGGAAAGGACAGGTAAACAAAATTGTCCAGGTGCACTCTGCCCAGCAGGTTGCGAACTTCCTCGATCTTCAGGCACTCCAGCTCCCTGGCTGGATACACAGCCTACTGCGCCTTTCTCCCTGCCAGCCCCACCTGCCTCACAAACCGGCAAACTCTGCCCTGGCATTAAGCCAGTCAGAGGGAAGCCCCATCTACAGCAACTACAAATGTAAGCACAGAGGCTTATACCTGTGTGCTCGGCCCACGTGTTCTGGCACTGGAGGCAGGTATAGCAGCCAGGAAGCAGGAAAAAGCTCTTTCCTCCCCCCAGGCACCTATACCACTCCCTTGTGACCCCCAACATTGCTTCAGGGGCTGAGCAGCTCCAGAGAGTAGAGCTTCTGGGCACTAGAGGGTGCCATATACAAATATGAAACACCAAATAAACCTGGTTCAAAGTAAAATTATGAATACAACACCTGAGAAAGATTCAAATGAAATCGACGTCATGAATCTTCCTGAAAGGGATTTCAAAATTAAAATCATTAACATGCTCATGGAGGTACAGAAAAATATTCAAGAAAGCGAATGAACAATGGAGGGTATGAAAAGCAGATTAGATACAGTGGAGGAGACGACAAATGAAATAGAAATTAGAGAAGAGGAACACAAAGAAGCTGAGGCACAGAGAGAAAAAAAGATCTCCAAAAATGAAAGAATATTGAGAGAACTGTGTGACCACTCCAAACAGAATAATATTAGCATTATAGAGATACCAGAAGACAAAGAGAGAGAAAAAGGGATAGAAAGTGTCTTTGAGGAGGTAATTGCTGAAAACGTCCCCAATCTGGGGAAAGAGATAGTCTCTCAGGCCATTGAGGTGCACAAATCTCCCAACACAAGGGACCCAAGGAAGACAACACCAAGACATGTAGTAATTAAAATGGCAAAGATCAAGGATAAGGACAGACTATTAAAAGCAGCCAGTGAGAGAAATAAGATCACATACAAAGGAAAGCCCATCAGGCTATCATCAGACTTCTTAGCAGAAACCCTACAGGCCAGAAGGGAGTAGAATAATGTATTTAATGCAATGAAGCAGAAGGGCCTCAAACCAAGAATACTTTATCTGGCAAGATTATCATTTAAATTTTAAGGAAGGATTAAACAATTTCCAGATAGACAAAAGCTGAGAGAATTTAGCTCCCACAAACCATCTCTACAGTGTATTTTGGATGGACTGCTATAGATGGAAGTGTTCCTAAGTTTTAATAGCTGTCACCAGAGGTAATAAAACCACAGTAAAGAAAGTAAAACACTTAATTACTAAGCAAATGCAAAATTAAATCAACTATCCCCAAAGACAATCAAAGGATAGACAAAGAGTACAGAATATGATACCTAATATATAAAGAATGGAGGAGGAAGAAAAAGGAGGAGAAAAAAAGAACCTTTAGAATGTGTAATAGCATATTAAGTGAGTTAAGTTAGACTCTTAGATAGTAAGGAAGTTAACCTTGAACCTCTGGTAACCACGAATCTAAAGCCTGCAATGGCAATAAGTACATACCTATCGATAATCACCCTAAATGTAAATGGACTGAATGCACCAACCAAAAGACATAGAGTCACTGAATGGATAAAAAAAAAAGACCCAAGGGCGGAGCCAGGATGGTGGCATGAGTAGAGCAGCGGAAATCTCCTCCCAAAACCACATATATCTATGAAAATATAACAAAGACAACTCTTCCTAAGATAGAGACCAGAGGACACAGGACAACATCCAGACCACATCCACACCTGCGAGAACCCAGCGCCTCGCGAAGGGGGTAAGATACAAGCCCCAGCCCAGTGGGACCCGAGCACCCCTCCCCCCGGCTCCTGGCAGGTGGAGAGGAGTCAGCAGGGAGGGAGAGAGAGCCCAGGACTGCTGAACACCCAGCCCCAGGATTCCGGACCAGAGCGCAGACACAGTGCATGCGTGGGATACTAGGGAAACAGGATGGCAGGACCGGTGAGCGGGTGCCTGAGGCTGATGCCGGAGAACAAAGAAACGGGAGTGGTTTTTTTTTTTGGCGAGTGCTTTTTGGAAGCCTTAAAGGGACAGGGACCCCAATACTAGGGAAACAGAGCAGCAAGACCGGTGAGCGGGTGCCTGAGACTGGCGCCTGAGGACAAAGAAAATCACGTGTTTTTCCCTTTTTTTTTTTTCTCTTTCGTTGTTGCTGTTGTTGTTTTGGTTTGGAGAGTACTTTTTTGAAGTCTTAAAAGGGCAGGACAGGACACTTAGCCCAGAGGCAGGGAATCTGGGGATCTCTAGGCACTCTAACCCCCTGGGCAACAGGGAGCACAAAGGCCCCTTATGGAGATAAATAGCCTCCCGGCTGCTCCCCCTCCAACGGGGCTCCACCATTTTGGAGGAGCAGCCCCAGCCAGGCCACGCCCACAGCAACAGCAGAGATAAACTCCAAACCAACCGGGCAGGTAGCTGAAGCCCTGTCTGCGCACAGCTGCCAAGCATAATCCACTAGAGGTCGCTATTCTCCCAGGAGAGGAAGGCCACAAACCAACAAGAAGGAAAGCTCTCCCAGCTGTCACTCGTACCAGCTCTGCAAACTATCTCTATCACCATGAAAAGGCAAAACTACAGGCAGACAAAGATCACAGAGACAACACCTGAGAAGGAGACAGTCCTAACCAGTCTTCCTGAAAAAGAATTCAAAATAAAAATCATGAACATGTTGACAGAGATGCAGAGAAAAATGCAAGAGCAATGGGATGAGATGCAGAGAAAAATGCAAGAGCAATGGGATGAAGTCTGGAGGGAGATCACAGATGTCAGGAAGGAGATCACAGAAGTGAAACAAACCCTGGAAGGATGTATAAGCAGAATGGATAAGATGCAAGAGGCCATTGAAGGAATAGAAACCAGAGAACAGGAACGTATAGAAGCTGACATAGAGATAAAAGGATCTCCAGGAACGAAACAACACTAAGAGAACTATGTGACCAATCCAAAAGGAATAATATTCGTATTATAGGGGTACCAGAAAAAGAAGAAAGAGGAAAAGGGATAGAAAGTCTCTTTGAAGAAGAAAAATTCCCCAAACTGGAGGAGGAAATAATCGAACAGACCACGGAAATACACAGAACCCCCAACAGAAAGGATACAAGGAGGACAACACCAAGACACATAATAATTAAAATGGCAAAGATCAAGGACAAGGAAAGAGTTTTAAAGGCAGCTAGAGAGAAAAAGGTCACCTATAAAGGAAAACCCATCAGGCTAACATCAGACTTCTTGATAGAAACCCTACAGGCCAGAAGAGAATGGCATGATATACTTAATGCAATGAAACAGAAGGGCCTTGAACCAAGGATACTGTATCCAGCACGACTATCATTTAAATATGATGGTGGGATGAAACAATTCCCAGACAAGCAAAAGCTGAGGGAATTTGCTTCCCACAAACCACCTCTACAGGGCATCTTACAGGGACTGCTCTAGATGGGAGCACTCCTAAAAAGAGCACAGAACAAAACACACAACATATGAAGAATGGAGGAGGAGGAATAAGAAGGGAGAGAAGAAAAGAATCTCCAGACAGTGTATATAACAGCTCAATAAGCGAGCTAAGTTAGGCAGTAAGATACTAAAGAAGCTAACCTTGAATCTTTGGTAACCATGAATCTAAAGCCTGCAATGGCAATAAGTACATATCTCTCAATAGTCACCCTAAATGTAAATGGACTTAATGCACCAATCAAAAGACACAGAGTAATAGAATGGATAAAAAAGCAAGACCCATCTATATGCTGCTTACAAGAAACTCACCTCAAGCCCAAAGACAGGCACAGACTAAAAGTCAAGGGATGGAAAAACATATTTCAAGCAAACAACAGTGAAAAGAAAGCAGGGGTTGCAGTACTAATATCAGACAAATAGACTTCAAAACAAAGACAGTAACAAGAGATAAAGAAGGACACTACCTAATGAAAAAGGGCTCAGTCCAACAAGAGGATATAACCATTCTAAATATATATGCACCCAATACAGGAGCACCAGCATTTGTGAAACAAATACCAAGAGAACTAAAGAGGGAAATAGACTGCAATGCATTCATTTTAGGAGACTTCAACATACCACTCACCCCAAAGGATAGATCCACCGGGCAGAAAATAAGTAAGGACACACAGGCACTGAACAACACACTAGAACAGATGGACCTAAGAGACATCCATAGAACTCTACATCCAAAAGCAACAGGATATACATTCTTCTAAAGTGCACATGGAACATTCTCCAGAATAGACCACATACTAGCTCACAAAAAGAGCCTCAGTAAATTCCAAAATATTGAAATACTACCAACCAATTTTTCAGACCACAAAGGTATAAAACTAGAAATAAATTCTACAAAGAAAACAAAAAGGCTCACAAACACATGGAGGCTTAACAACATGCTTCTAAATAATCAATGGATCAATGAACAAATCAAAATAGAGACCAAGGAATATATAGAAACAAATGACAACAACAACACAAAGCCACAACTTCTGTGGGATGCAGTGAAAGCAGTCTTAAGAGGAAAGTATATAGCGATCCAGGCACACTTGAAGAAGGAAGAACAATCCCAAATGAATAGTCTAACATCACAATTATCGAAACTGGAAAAAGAAGAACAAATGAGGCCTAAAGTCAGCAGAAGGAAGGACATAATAAAGATCAGAGAAGAAATAAACAAAATTGAGAAGAATAAAACAATAGCAAAAATCAACGAAACCAAGACCTGGTTTTTTGAGAAAATAAACAAAATAGATAAGCTTCTAGCCAAACTTATTAAGAGAAAAAGAGAATCAACACAAATCAATAGCATCAGAAATGAGAATGGAATAATCATGACAGACTCCACAGAAATACAAAGAATTATTAAAGACTACTATGAAAACCTATATGCCAACAAGCTGGAAAACCTAGAAGAAATGGACAACTTCCTAGAAAAATACAACCTCCCAAGACTGACCAAGGAAGAAGAAACACAAAAGTTAAACCAATTACGAGCAAAGAAATTGAAACGGTAATCAAAAAACTACCCAAGAACAAAACCCCGGGGCCGAACGGATTTACCTCGGAATTTTATCAGACACACAGAGAAGACATAATACCCATTCTCCTTAAAGTGTTCCAAAAAATAGAAGAGGAAGGAATACTCCCAAACTCATTCTATGAAGCCAACATCACCCTAATACCAAAATCAGGCAAAGACCCCACCAAAAAAGAAAATTACAGACCAATATCCCTGATGAATGTAGATGCAAAAATACTCAATAAAATATTAGCAAACAGAATTCAACAGTATATCAAAAGGATCATACACCATGACCAAGTGGGATTCATCCCAGGGATGCAAGGATGGTACAACATTCGAAAATCCATCAACATCAACCACCACATCAACAAAAAGAAAGACAAAAACCACATGATCATCTCCATAGATGCTGAAAAAGCATTTGACAAAATTCAACATCCATTCATGATAAAAACTCTCAGCAAAATGGGAATAGAGGGCAAGTACCTCAACATAATAAAGGCCATATATGATAAACCCACAGCCAACATTATACTGAACAGCGAGAAGTTGAAAGCTTTTCCTCTGAGATTGGGAACCAGACAGGGATGCCCACTCTCCCCACTGTTATTTAACATAGTACTGGAGGTCCTAGCCACGGCAATCAGACAAAACAAAGAAATACAAGGAATCCAGATTGGTAAAGAAGAAGTTAAACTGTCACTATTTGCAGATGATATGATACTGTACATAAAAAACCCTAAAGACTCCACTCCAAAACTACTAGAACTGATATTGGAATACAGCAAAGTTGCAGGATACAAAATTAACACACAGAAATCTGTAGCTTTCCTATACACTAACAATGAACCAATAGAAACAGAAATCAGGAAAACAATTCCATTCACAATTGCATCAAAAAGAATAAAATACCTAGGAATAAACCTAATCAAAGAAGTGAAAGACCTATACCCTGAAAACTACAAGTCACTCTTAAGAGAAATTAAAGGGGACACTAACAAATGGAAACTCATCCCATGCTCATGGCTAGGAAGAATCAATATCGTCAAAATGGCCATCCTGCCCAAAGCAATATACAGATTTGATGCAATCCCTATCAAATTACCAGCAACATTCTTCAATGAAC
Source organism: Manis javanica (assembly GCF_040802235.1). NCBI lineage: Eukaryota > Metazoa > Chordata > Mammalia > Pholidota > Manidae > Manis > Manis javanica. The sequence continues at coordinate 17,009,766 of NC_133159.1, forward strand.
TGGAACAAATAATTCAAAAATTCATATGGAAACACCAAAGACACTGAATAGCCAAAGCAATCCTGAAAAAGAAGAATGAAGTAGGGGGGATCTCACTCCCCAACTTCAGGCTCTACTACAAACCCATAGTAATCAAGACAATTTGGTACTGGCACAAGAACAGAGCCACAGACCAGTGGAACAGATTAGAGACTCCAGAAATTAACCCAAACATATATGGTCAATTAATATTTGATAAAGGAGCCATGGACATACAATGGCAAAATGACAGTCTCTTCAACAGATGGTGCTGGCAAAAATGGACAGATACATGTAGGAGAATGAAACTGGACCATTGTCTAACCCCATATACAAAGGTAAACTCAAAATGGATCAAAGACCTGAATGTAAGTCATGAAACCATTAAACCCTTGGAAAAAAACATAGGCAAAAACCTCTTAGACATAAACATGAGTGACCTCTTCTTGAACATATCTCCCCGGGCAAGGAAAACAACAGCAAAAATGAGCAAGTGGGACTACATTAAGCTGAAAAGCTTCTGTACAGCGAAAGACACCATCAATAGAACAAAAAGGAACACTATAGTATGGGAGAATATATTTGAAAATGACAGATTCGATAAAGGCTTGACGTCCAGAATATATAAAGAGCTCACATGCCTCAACAAACAAAAAACAAATAACCCAATTAAAAAATGGGCAGAGGAACTGAACAGACAGTTCTCTAAAAAAGAAATACAGATGGCCAACAGACACATGAAAAGATGCTCCACATCGCTAATTATCAGAGAAATGCAAATTAAAACTACAATGAGGTATCACCTCACACCAGTAAGGATGGCTGCTATCCAAAAGACAAACAACAACACATGTTTGCGAGGCTGTGGAGAAAGGGGAACCCTCCTACACTGCTGGTGGGAATGTAAATTAGTTCAACCATTGTGGAAAGCAGTATGGAGGTTCATCAAAATGCTCAAAACAGACCTACCATTTGACCCAGGAATTCCACTCCTAGGATTTACCCTAAGAACGCAGCAATCAAGTTTGAGAAAGACAGATGCACCCCTATGTTTATCGCAGCACTATTTACAATAGCCAAGAATTGGAAGCAACCTAAATGTCCATCTGTAGATGAATGGATAAAGAAGATGTGGTACATATACACAATGGAATACTACTCAGCCATAAGAAGAGGGAAAATCCAACCATTTGCAGCAACATGGATGGAGCTGGAGAGTATTATGCTCAGTGAAATAAGCCAAGTGGAGAAAGAGAAATACCAAATGATTTCACTCATCTGAGGAGTATAAGAACAAAGGAAAAACTGAAGGAACAAAACAGCAGTAGAATTACAGAATCCAAAAATGGACTAACAGGTACCAAAGGGAAAGGAACTGGGGAGGATGGGTGGGCAGGGAGGGATAAGGGGGGTGGAAGAAGAAAGGGGGTATTAAGATTAGCATGCATGGGGGGGAGGGAGAAAGGGGAGGGAGGGCTGTACAACACAGAGAGGACAAGTAGTGACTCTACCACATTTTGCTATGCTGATGGACAGTGACTGTAATGTGGTTTTTAGGGGGGACTTGGTAGAGAGGAGAGCATAGTAAACATAGTATTCTTCATGTAAGTGTAGATTAAATATTTTTAAAAAAAGGAAAAAAAAGAAAGAAAGAAAAGGGGGATTACTCCTTGATAGGATAAAACTATTGGTAAATCAAAGATTAACGCATGCTTTAAATATCCTTAATTTTGATCACTTAAAGGGTGTCAGATGATCGGCTATGGAGGTACTCTTTTCTGATAATATTCCTTTCTCTTAATAAAAAAAAAAAAGCAGTTCCTGTATGCTGACCTCCAATGAGTTCTACACAGTGGTATAGAGGGCATGTCAAAGTGTGGGCAAAGGGTCTGTTTGTTTTTATGCAGAAGATCAAGGCCTAGCTTGGCTACCCAGAAAATGAACTAAGATACGATATGAGGAGGAGCTTCCAGCATCAGCACTCTCTGGAGGACTCGTGCTGGGGGATGATCATCAAAAAGCCTCCACAGGGATCCGGACGATGCTGCGGTTGTGGCTGCATCCAGCCCACCGTCTCCTGGACTTGCCACTGGAACGAGGAGGGAGATGTCTAGGCTGGCATGTGCATACAGTGAGACAACGAATTTGACCGGATCTGTACTGTTGGACTCAACCAGGAGTTGGGAGGGGTGCAAGTTATAGCACTCCAAAATCTTATGACTATAGACTATCTACGGTTAAAAGAACATATGGGATGTGAACAGATCCCAGAAATGGGCTGCTTTAATTTGTCTGATTTCTCTCAGACTGTTCAAGTACAGTTGGACAATATCCATCATATCATAGACAAATTCTCACAAATGCCTAGGGTGCCTAACTGGTTTTCTTGGCTTCACTGGAGATGGCTGGTAATTATAGATTTGCTTAGTTTATGTCACCATATTCCTATTATGTTAATAAGTGTGCGCAAGTTAGTTAGTAGTTTAAAACCTATACATGCTTAAGGTACTCTACAAGAAGATATGTCAAAGAAATAATCAATCCTCCCATGTTTTCTTCCATATGCTACCTCTATAGCTTTTCTTCTTCCTTCCTAATTACAACCCTTAAATAGAATTCGTGCCTCATATCGAATTTACTGAGCATCATAATTCCTCCAGGTGGTAAAGATACCTCGAGACAAGTGCTGGGCATAGAAGCCACAGGGCATAAATCTGCAAAGAAGTAAAAAGCCAACCTTTTCAAACAATATGGCTTCTCTCTCACTTACCAACTTTACATCTCCCTATATGGCCCCGGAAGATGATTGGTTAGCCAGAGATGGGTAAGATTCCTCAAGGGAGGAACAACCTAAGACAGGCACAGTCTCAGGGGGGCCATCAGGTGAGAAATTGGGGATCAACAGTGGTGAGGCTTAGAACCTCACCCCCCCCCCCTGTTTTGAGAGAAATCTTCTGCATCCGTGGATGTTTTAATGCCCTTGTCTAGCTTGGATTAACACATAGTCTACAGGCACACACCTGATCATCTACAATTGCTCTCTTACAACACTAAACTATGTTTTCTACCTTTATCTTGCATCTACCTACCACTTCAGCATTTTATTAAAAATAAAAATAATAATAATAATAAAGGGAAAAATGTGGGATCCACATATAAATCAAGTATAAAAATCAAACGAATATTCATATTTGACCTGATTGTTTATAATTCATAATGCGTGATCAAAACCGAAAGTTTCTGTTATGAATGCCCTTGTACTGTTCACCATGTAAGAATTCGTTCACCATGTAAGAACTTGTTCATTATGCTTCAGAAGATTGGAGACTGACGCGAATTAGGCTTGAGGTGGATTAATGATTGTGCATTGAGCATTGACCCCCCTATACAGAATTTTATTGTTGTTAACAACCATTTGATCAATAAATATGAGAGATGCCCTCTCAAAAAAAAAAAAAAGACCCATCTATATGCAGCCTACAAGAGACTCACTTTGAACCCGAAGATATACACAGACTAAAAGTGAAGGGATGGAAAAAGATATTTCATACAACTAATAGGGAGAAAAAAGCAGGAGTTACAGTACTTGTATCAGACAAAATAGACTTCAAAAGAAAGAAAGTCATAAGAGACAAAGAAGGACATTACATAATGACTAAGGGGCCAATGCACCAAGAAGATATAACCATTCTAAGTATCTATGCACCCAACACCAGAACACCTACATATGTGAAATAAATACTAACTTAATTAAAAGGGGAAATAGAATGAATGCATTCATTCTAGGAGACTTCAACACTCCATTCACTCTGAAGGACAGATCAACCAGACAGAAAATAAGTAAGGACACAGAGGCACTGAACAACACATTAGAACAGATGGACCTAACAGACATCTACAGAACTCTACACCCAAAAGCAGCAGAATATGCATTCTTCTCAAGTGCACATGGAACATTTTCAAGAATAGATCATATACTAGGGCACAGAAAAAGCCTCAGTAAATTCAAAAAGATTGAAATTGTACCAACCAGTTTGAAGGTATGAAACTAGAAATAAATTATGCAAAGAAAATGAAAAATCCCACAAAAACATGGAGGCTTCACAACATGATGCTAAATAATCAATGAGTCAATGACCAAATAAAAACAGATCAAGCAATATATGGAGACAAATGACAACAATAATTAAAACACAACAAAATCTGAGGGACACAGTGAAGGCCGTGCTAAGAGGAAAGTATACTGCAATACAGGCCTACCTCAGGAAAAAATAACAATCCCATATGAACAATCTAAACTCACAATAATGAAACTAGAAAAAGAAGAACAAATGAGGCCCAAAGTCAGTAGAAGGAGGGACATAATAAAGATTAGAACAGAAATAAATAAAATCGAGAAGAATAAAACAATAAGAAAGAATCAATGAAAGCAAGAGCTGGTTCATTGAGAAAATAAACAAAATAGATAAACCCCTAGCCAGTCTTATCAAGAAAAAAAGAGAGTCTACACACATAAACAGAATCACAAGTGAGAAAGGAAAAATCACTATGGATACCACAGAAATACAAAGAATTATTACAGAATACTATGAAAAACTATATGCCAACAAACTGTATAACCTAGAAGAAATGAACAACTTTCTAGAAAAATACAACCTTCCAAGGCTGACCCAGAAAGAAACAGAAAATCTGAACAGACCAATTACCAGCAATGAAATTGAATTGGTAATCAAAAAGCTACCTAAGAACAAAATTCCTGGACAAGATGGCTTCACCGCTGAATTTTATCAAATATTTAGTGAAGACCTAACACCCATCGTCCTTAAAGTTTTCCAAAGAGTATAAGAGGGAATACTGCCAAACTCATTCTATGAGGCCAGCATCACTCTAATACCAAAACCAGGCAAAGACACCACAAAAAAAGAAAATTACAGACCAATACCCCTGATGAACATAGATGCAAAAATACTCAACAAAATATTAGCAAACCAAATTCAAAAATACATCAATAAGATCATCCATTATGATCAAGTAGGATTTATTCCAGGGTTGCAAGGATGGTACAACATTTGAAAATCCATCAACATCATCCACTACATCAACAAAAAGGACAAAAACCACATGATCATCTCCATAGATGCTGAAAAAGCATTGACAAAATTCAACATCCATTCATGATAAAAACTCTCAGCAAAATGGGAATAGAGGGCAAGTACCTCAACATAATAAAGGCCATATATGACAGACCCACAGCCAACATTATACTTAACAGTGAGAAGCTGAAAGCTTTTCCTTTAAGATCAGGAACAAAACAAGGATGCCCACTCTCCCCACTTCTATTCAACATAGTACTGGAGGTCCTAGCCACAGCAATCGGACAACACAAAAAAATAAAAGGCATCCAGATTGGCAAGGAAGAAGTTAAACTGTCATGTTTGCAGATGACATGATATTGCACATAAAAAACCCTAAAGAATCCACTCCAAAACTACTAGATCTAATATCTAAATTCAGCAAAGTTGCAAGATACAAAATTAATACACAGAAATCTGTTGCATTCCTCTACATTAACAATGAACCAGCAGAAAGAGAAATCAGGAAAACAATTCCATTCACAATTGCATCAAAAAAGAATAAAATACCTAAAAATAAACTTAACCAAGGAAGTAGAAGACCTATACTCTGAAAACTACAAGACCCTCATGAGAGAAATTAAAGAAGATACCAATAAATGGAAACACATCCCGTGCTCATGGATAGGAAGAATTAATATTGTCAAAATGGCCATCATGCCTAAAGCTATCTACAGATTCAATGCAATCCCTATCAAAATACCAACAGCATTCTTCAACAAACTAGAGCAAATCATTCTAAAATTCATATAGAATGACAAAAGACCCCAAATAGCCAAAGCAATCCTGAGAAGGAAGAAGATAATGCAGGGGAGATAATGCTCCCCACCTTCAAGCTCTACTACAAAGCCACAGTAATCAAGACAATTTGGTACTGACACAAGAACAGAACCATAGACCAATGGAACAGACTAGAGAGCCCTGATATAAGCCCAGCTATATATGGTCAATTAATATATGATAAAGGAGCCATGGACATACAATGGGGAAATGACAGCCTCTTCAACAACTGGTGTTGGCAAAACTGGGCAGCTACATAGAAGAGAATGAAACTGGATTATTGTTTAACCCCATACACAGAAATAAACTCAAAATGGATCAAAGACCTGAATGTAAATCATGAAACCATAAAACTCTTAGAAGACAACATAGGCAAAAATCTCCTGAATATAAGCAGGAGCAACTTCTTCCTGAATGCATCTCCTCAAGCAAGGGAAACAAAAGCAAAAATAAATACATGGGACTACATCAAACTAAAAAGTTTCTGTATGGCAAAGGACACCATCAACAGAACAAAAAGGCATCCTACAGTATGGGAGAATATATTTGAAAATGACATATCTGACAAGGGGTTAACATCCAAAATATATAAAGAACTCACACACCTGAACACCCAAAAAGCAAATAACCCAATTAAAAAATGGGCAGAGGCTATTGAGAGACAATTCTCCAAAGAAGAAATTCAGATGGCCAACATACACATGGAAAGATGCTCCACATCACTAATCGTCAGGGAAATGCAAATTAAAACCACAATGAGATATCACCTCACATTAAGGTGATATCTTACATCCTCACAGTAAGGATGGCCAGCGTCAAAAAGACTAGGAACAAAAAATACTGGTGAGGATGCAGAGAAAGGGGAACCCTCCTACACTGCTGGCAGGAATGTAAATTAGTTCAACCATTGTGGAAAGCAATATGGAGGTTCCTCAAAAAACTGAAAATAGAAATGCCATTTGACCCAGAATCCCCGTCCTTGGAATTTACCCAAAGAATACAACTTCTCAGACTCAAAAAGACATATGCACCCCTATGTTTATTGGAGCACTATTTACAATAGCCAAGATATGGAAGCAACTTAAGTGTCCATCAGTAGATGAATGGACAAAGAAGATGTGGTACATATACACAATGGAATACTATTCAGCCATAAGAAAAAAACAAATCCTACCATTTACAACAGCATGGATGGAGCTGGAGGATATTATGCTCAGTGAAATAAGCCAGGCGGAGAAAGACAAGTGCCAAATGATTTCCCTCATTTGTGGAGTATAACAATGAAGCAAAACTGAAGGAACAAAATAGCAGCAGACTCACAGACTCCAAAAAGGGACCAGTGATTACCAAAGGGGAGGGGTGTGGGAGGGTGGGTTGGGAGGGAGGGAGATGGGGATTGAGGGGTATTATGTTTAGTACACATGGTGTGGGGGATCACGGGAAAAACAGTGTAGCACAGAGAAGGCAAACAGTGAATCTGTGGCATCTTACTACACTGATGGACAGTCACTGCAATGGGGTATGGGTGGGGACTTGATAATATGGGTAAGTGTAGTAACCACATTGTTTTTTCATGTGAAACCTTCATAAGAGTGTATATCAATAATACCTTAATAAAAAATTTAAAAAAAAAAGAAATAGACCCAGAAATATAGGTTGGTTACCACAGGGAGGGGGTTGCGGAGGGGTTAGGTGAGAAAGGTGAAGGGTATGAAGAGGTACAAACTGCAAGTTGTAAAATAAGCTAGTCATAGGAATGCAAGTGCAACAGAGAGAGTATAACGAATAATATTATAATATCTCTATGGTAATGGGGTAACTATATTTACAGTGGCAAGAATCTAGTAATGTATATAGTTTTGAATCACTATGTTGTACATATGAAATCAATATAATACTGTATATCAACTTTATTCCAATTTAAAAAAAAGAATTATAACAGCAGAAAGGGTAAGATAAGTGATTCCAGGGGAAGAAACCATGTGAGCAAAAATGTGGATGCATTTGGGGATTGCCAGTCACCTGATGATTTTAGGTAAGGCACCAAAAGACCTTAAGTCACATAGAATCCTACAGTGAGGTAGTGATTTCCTTCCCAGTTCCCTTATGGAGAAAAGTCTCAGCTTGGTGCTAGCATCTCTTTCAAACTCTAACACTTGCTGATCTCCCTTTTTAACCCCAAATTCACAGGCTCAGATCCTTCAGTGATCAACCAAGCTCTGGTTGGCACTTAATAATATCACTTGTTATTATTGTCTTTTTTTGACAATTGTGTTCTAGTTCAGGCAAATGGTACTGTTTTTTAATTTACAGATAAAGTTCATATTTTTATTATTATTTTCCTTTACAGATAAGTATATTGAAGCAAGGAATAGTTGATTTAAAACGACAATACTGAGTTAAACGTTCAGGTGGCTCCTCGTTATGGCCAGAATCACGAAGATGGCACACTAACGACTGATGTTTAGGAGACTCGGGTATGGAGTGTAAAGCATTGGGGGGGTGAGTAAAAGAACCAAAAAATGGAAAGGAGGTCAGATCATGGAGGGTGTGAGTGTGGCTTTTATTCTGTCAATCATGGCAAGGAATACGCCCAGCAGCATGCTTGGCAGGGTGCGCTCTGGCCTCTGAGCACAGGGTGAGGGGAGACAAGAAGCTGCAACAGCCCTGGGGAGGCCGTTGTAAGACTCAGGGTGAACAGGGATCGTGGTCTAGACATGGGTGGAGGTGGCCCAGCTGAGAGGAGGGGCTGGGTGCCAGAGCTCCTGTCAGGCGGTGTCATAGACCTGGTGAGCACGGCTTTCTTTTCCAGAGGTGCCCAACCTTTCAGCCTCCAGTTCTCCTCTCTAGTGTGATTTATGAAGAAAATTCAATAATCTCTGACTGGGTTTTACTGAGTAAAGGTAACAACAGAGGAGGCCAGCCCACCCCAGTCTCTCTGACCTCAGCAGGGGGAATTGGTAGTGCAATCAGAAATGAAGTCCTTAGTGGATTCCTGCCTCTTCCTTCTGTGTTTGCGAAATGTCAGCTGTCGGCTGAACCTCCCACGGCGATTCATTCTATTCCATATAATGACATCTGATTTTCTAAGACTTTCAGCTTCATTTCACTGAACAAAAGCCGTTCAAGGATCTTGTCCTGGAGGGCAAAGCAGGCGTGCAGTCTCTTGACTTCTGTCATGCTCGTGATGTTGCCGTTGGGTTTGGCTTTGGGAACCTTTGGTTTATCTGCCTCTTCCTGAACTCACCATCACAGAAAGAGGAAAAGTTGGTTAATGATATCCCCTCCCATGCCAGGTGATTTATCAACATCATCTTAATCAGTTGTCATGAGCAGCCTGAAAGGAGAGCATCTTTGCCCATCTTGTGGGTAAGAAAATTAGAGCCCCGTGGAGGAAGGTCCCTTTCTCAGCAGCATCCAGCCTGCATGAGAGCCCTCGACTGCCAGGACCCACAGTTGCCTTTGGTTCAGAGGAAGAAATGAAATGGCCCACTTATCTGCACTCACAAAGGCCATAAAACCCTTAACCCAATGTCTCTGTCTCCAGAGTTTGTCTCTCAGAGACCTCCTTTGTCAGGTCCCAGAAAATCTCCAGCTGCCAAGTCAGTGTTCTCATGATTATCTCTGTACTCCTCCTCTGCCTCCCACACAGTTAATAATAACACTTCATTTTTTTTTCTTTTTGGATTCAGCTACAAATGTCTGATCTTTAAAATCATTTAAGAATTTAATATTTCAGACATGCAAAAAAGTAAATATTGTAACAAATGCCCATGTTCCCACACCCACTTAAGGAATAAAATATCACAAATGTGATTGGAGTCCCCTGTAGATCCCTCTTCTAGGTATTCCTCTCCCCTCCCTGAACCTCATCTCAACTGCAGTCCTGAGTTTGGCATTTGTTTTTTCCATTCATTTCTTTATACCAGTGGCTCTCAATGGGTGGGTATTTTGCCCTCCTCAAGGGGCATTTGGCAATGTCTGCTGACATTTTTGGTTATTATAAGGGGGTGAGGGTGCTTTCCTAAGGATTCTGGTAAACATCCAACATGCACAGGATACTCCCTCGCAACCAATAATTATCCCATCCAGTGTCAGTTGTGCCAGGTTGAGAAATCCTGCCTCAGAATACTTTCATATGTATCCATAAACAAGGCAGGATACTGTTTTGCATGTTTTTAAATTTTATATAGAAGATGTCATAACATAGGTACATTTCTGCTGTGTTCATTATCCTATTTTAGAGCTGTATCTATATCTGCGTTACACATATACCTTTAGTTTATCCATTTAAATTTTTTTCCACTTTTAAGTCATTGTTATTGTTGCCAAAGCATGTTGACATCAGACATGAAATAGAAGAGTCTGGGATGGTCCCTATTTTTCAGCAGAGGGAAATGAGGTCTTGTGTAGGAAGAATGCTTTGTCATCTGTCACCCCAGAGGGAGCTGCAGAGTGGGGACCTAGACCAGGGGTCATGGGTTCCTCAGTCTCACCCCATTCTCCTGACATCTTCCCTGTCTGCCACCCCAATCTAGCTGTAAATTCCCCATCAAACCCAGCTGAAGCCAGGGCCCCTCTTGCTCACCTGCTGGGACTCTGGTGGGGTGGGCTTGAGTTCACAGTTGACCAGCCAGTTGCTAAGCAACAACAGAAGGAATAAGAACCCAACAAGGCTGCCTTATAGCCGATCAGCCAAGCCACCAATGCTCCTATGGTACCTGAGGAAGCAATTAACCCATAGATATTCCTAAAAAGAGGCATTAGTTCCCTCAGCATTATGGCTTAGAGGCACCCAGGCCCTGAGACTCTGCCTCAGTGCCCCATCTCAGAGATTTGCCCTCCGTGACAGAAGTCACAGCTGCCCCTTCCTCTGAGTCATAACCAGCCCCACCTCCCCCAGCTGCCGCATAACAATATTAGACACTCCTATGTCTGAAGTAGCTACTGTGTGCCAGACTTTAACAGGCACTTTGCAAGCATAATCTCATGATGTCCTCACAACAGCCAGGTGATGTAGGCCTTAGGTGACATAGGACTTCATTCCTTCAATAGTACTTCTGGGCCTAACCACTGGGAATAAAATGGCTGGCAATATAGAGCCCCTACCCTCATAGTGAAGGAGATTGTGAAGAAAAATTACTCAAAATTTGGGAGGAAGACAAAAAGATTACCGTGAGCTCAAAGTCAAACTAGAATATTGTCGAACTGGTCCACCTGTTGACCACTTGATGCTTTAAGTGAAGATAACTTTGTTTGACTTACTGTTTAATATTGATTAAGGTCCTGACTCTGGAAAGTCAGATGCCAAAAAGTCAGGTAAGTAGATAAGTTGCTCCAGCAATTCCTCTTCTGGGTATATATCCAAAAGAACTGAAAGCAGGATCTTGAAGAGGTATTTGTGCACCCATGCTCACAGCAGCATTACACAATAGCCAAAAGGTGGAAGCAACCCAAAAACCCATCAAGAGATGAATGGATAAACAAAATATTGTATGTACATACAATGGAATTATATAGCTTTAAAAAAGGAAGGAAATTATGAAACATGCTACAACATGGATGAACTTTGAGTAGATTATGCTAAGTGAATGAAGGAGGACAGTGTGTGTGTGTATGTGTGTGCACATGTGCACATTCCAAAACAAATCTTTTTTAACAAATAAAAAATGCTGATGTTAAGTTCTTATTTGGCCACAAAAATAGAATAATAATAAAACCAAGATAACTCTTAAATATGATTAGGATGATAAATTTTATGTTATGCATATTTTACCACAATTTTTAAAAAGTGAAAGCTATTTCTGGAAAAAGATGGGTAGGTTGCACATGATTATATTTTGCATATAGATACAAATGAGTTCTGTTTGATAGAAAGGATAACCCCACTGTTTAGTTTTATGGCCTTGTAGAACATTATCCAATTTTTTCTTATAGAACTTTGCCATCTTATTCCTGCATTCTGTTTTACTGCAGTCAGTTTCTCATATTTTCCTTTGAACCAACTTTAGCATCATGCTGCTTGTCTCAAAAGAGAGTTAAATAAATCTTTGACATATGCTCGATATTTTGTATGAGAGTTCTTTACATTCAAATAGCAATTTTAATGGCCATCAGGTATATTCAATTAGTTGCCACTTGGGGCTTTGGATTAGTTCTCCTTAATTGTTATTACCTATAACCTGAGATAAACAGCATTAAAGTTAAACCCTTGTATGTATACTTAAATATTTCCCTATGTTTTACTGAAACCAGGACTGCTTGGTCAAAGGATATACATAATTTAAAATCAAATTTTAAGTTTTATTAAATTAATAAATGTGCAAAAAAGTCAGAACTACAGGATTGAAAATAAACAAGTTTCAATCTCCTATCTTACCCCCTCCCTCAAATTATACAACTCAGATAACCAATCCCAGCTTTTTCAGCTGTTTCTTCTGGTATTTATTTTGATATATCTTATAGTATGTTTATGGTGTTATTTCTTGATTTATTTTCACATTATGTATTATATTTTTATGATGGAAGATGAGGACTTAACCTCCTATGCAGAACCTTCCCCATTCCCACTTCATCCCTCCTTCCAGAAACCTCTTATCCCTCTCCTCCACAAATTTTCTCTTTTCTCCATTCTCTCAAAATAATTCTATCACTTTGGTTAAAACAGTATTCATTGCTTACGTTGTTAGGGCCATGTCAATGGAGGTCACAGCTGAGCCGTATGTTGTACTATGATTACACTTTCTTGAATAGCTTCTAGTTTTCCTGGACTTGACTGCCTCTTTTTTTTCTGTTTGTTTAGCTTTAAAAAAGCAAAAATTCAACTTGAATGAAGTACAATTGACATAAAATAAAACATACTTATTTTACATGTAGAGTACAATGAGTTTTGGCTAATATATACACCACCGCCATCAAGATATAAAAATTTCCGTCACCCCCAGGAGGTTCCCCACTGCTCTTTTGCAGTTAACCCCTTACCCTTGTCCAGGCAACTCTATAATTAGAGATTAGTTTTACCAGTTCTTGAATTTCATGTAAATGGAATCATTTTTTAAAAATACTTTGAAGAGACAGACATGTAAAAAACCAATTACAGTTCTGTGTAATGTGGAAATAAACCTGAAGAACACAAAGCCTCTGTGTTGGGTCAGTGAAGGATTCCTTCAGAAATTAAAAGAATAAACTGCCTCCACCATCATCAGTATTAGAAAGAATTACCCCGGAATAGAAAGCCGTGTTATGTATGGAGCTGGAGAGGGAAGGACGACATAGGGAGTGGGAGGAGGTCCACACACAAGGGAGGGCACAACAGCCCTGGAGGCAAAACCAATACAGTTTGGACTCAAACCTGAATTTAACTTCTATTTTATTCCCACGAAACTCATTTGCTCCCCCAAATTAACCCCAGTCCAAGCAGGCCAATTATAAATAAATGAGATGATTTATCATTTACATTTCAGTGTTTTCCCCTCTCTAGACTGTAAGCTCTTTGAAAGAAAGAACTACATACTTAAACCCTTGTCACATAGCGTGCGTTAATGGATATTGGTTAAATTGACGAGCCGGTAAGTGAATGAATGAGTGAATGTATGAATGAATGAATTTATGAATCCACGCAAGTCCCTGGATGAAACGCAAGTCGCCCTTGGAGGTGCAGTCTGGCCCAGAAGCCCTACGACCGGGATAGTGCCGGGACCGACTCCAAAAACCAAGGAGACTCTCTAGGAAAGCATCGCGCTCTTTGCCATGGCGCCACTCTAGCCCCAAGGACGCCGCTCTATGGCAGCGAGGGAGGGTGGGGCCGCAGGCGTCTCGGGCCTTTTTGTCCGGCGCGGCGGGAGCGCGCTTAACGCGTGCGTACTCGACGGCTGCTGGCAGCGCGCGGACTGCGTGAAGTGCGGCGAGGCTAGGTGGCTCCGGACTCACGGACCGACAGGGCGAGCGGCCCCTACGGCCGTCGGCGGCCAGGAGGCCGGAGATGTTGTCTGGGAAGAAGGCAGCAGCCGCGGCGGCGGCGGCGGCGGCTGCTGCGGCGGCCGGGACCGAGGCCGGCCCTGGGGCAGCGGGCGGCGCGGAGAACGGCTCAGAGGTGGCCGCGCCGCCTGCGGGCCTGTCGGGCCCTGCCGAGGCTGGGCCGGGGGCGGCCGGAGAGCGCACTCCCCGAAAGAAGGAGCCTCCGCGGGCCTCGCCGCCTGGGAGCCTCGCCGAGCCGCCCGGGTCCGCCGGGCCTCAAGCCGGGCCTACCGTCGTGGCCGGGTCAGTTACCCCCATGGAAACGGGAATCGCAGAGACTCCGGAGGGACGACGGACCAGCCGGCGCAAGCGGGCGAAGGTGAGCCCCGACCCCCTCCTTCAAACCACAGATCCGGTGCCTCGCTTCCTCGAGGTGTCCAGCCCCCAAACCTCCTCCTCTCTTTCCCCGGCCTTGAACCCTGCGCCCACCCAGACGGCCGCAGTCAGTCGTATCCCCACCCCGTCACCTCACCAGCCGAGTGGGTGGGGCGAAAGAGGCGACGGTCCTTGCCGGTGTTCAGTGTGGTCTTTGTGCTGGGACCGGGCCGTCCTGGGAATGGGGTTTTGATATAAGGGGTATTTTACTCATTACATTTTGTACACTTTTTCATTTTCTTGACCGGAAAAAATGACTCCCTGACGTAGAGTTATGGTTGGCGTTGCTGGAGACATAGCACTTGTTTGTTCACAAATGTATCTGAGTGCTGCTCAGCAGTATTTATGGAGTTTCAACTGGGAGCATATTGGGGATGTTGGGTGATGCTAACGGAATTGCCTTAGCCCTGGAGACGTAAAAGAAAGGAACGTTTTTTTTTTTAACCCTTGCAGTCCGCTGGGAGTTTTCCTTTTATCCTCTCCGCAATCTTTTGACAGATTTTTACAGATGAGAAAGCTAACTAAAAGGGTTGATATCAGTTAGTCAAAGTGCAGATATATGGGAAGAAGAAGATTTATCACAGAACAGTAAATACAGACGAAAGCTGCCTCACTAATCTGGGTACCAGATGCTGTGTTCAGAGCGTCACCAAAATTTTATTTTTGCTAAACACCACTATGCAGGTATTGTTAGGCCCATTTAAGGAATGAGCAAACTGAGGCACACTTGCCTAAGTTCAAGCAGCTTGCCTATGTCACATAGCTGAGTAAGTGGTGGAACCAGAACGTAAGCTCTCCACTTCCGTTGTGATACGATACCATAAGCTTCTGAAAACGAAGGACCACATGGAACACCAGCAGTGTGCTGGGCACTGGGGCAGTAGTCTTAGGGTTCAGACTTTAAACGTGGATCTTTTCATGGTCCAGTTGAGAAAACCGGAAACATACGTACATGTCATTTTTAAATAAGTAAATATTTTAAATCGTGTGATGTGATTTATATACTTTATGCATATACAGATTTTCTATCTGCATATAATGTTTTACTAGGTATATCAAGGTAGTGTGTATAAGGATCTTCTTGAGATGAACAGTACCCAGACTAAGGCCCCTCAGATCCAGCTACCCACTTAGGGATTTCTTTCCAAGAACAAATACCTTGTGCTAACTAAGAGGAAAGGCTTTTGGGGACTTCTACCAAACATGGGTTAGAAAATCATAGAGGTTACAACTTCCATCTTTCAGAAGTGATACAGAAGCAGAAGCCCAGAATGGTTTTATTTTACCATTTTAATACAAAGTGTGGCCAGAAACCATGTTGATAAGCTGTTTTTTAAAAATGGGGTATATTGGGATAATTCACATATACCATTAAATTTACCACTTTTAAGCATATGATTCAGCGATTTTTAACATTCACAAAATTGTGCAACCAAAACCACACTCAATTTTAGGGCATTTCCATTACCTCCAAAAGACATCTGTATCATTGACAGCCACTCTTCATTTTCCCCCAACCCTTCCTTGGCAACCTCTAAACTCCTTTCTGTTTCCATGGATTTGCTCCTTCTAGACATTTTATGTAAATGGAATCATGTAGCAAAGGCATTTTGCACCCTGCTTTAGCGTGTTTTCAAAGATGCCTTACTTCCATTCAGTACTTGATAACTCTGGTGTAATAATATCTGGATATACCACATTTTGTTTATCCAGTCATCATTTGATGGACATTGGTTTGTTTCCACTTCTTGGCTATTACAAATAATGCTGCTATGAGCATTTATTAAAAAATGTTTGTCTGAACATGTTTTCAGTTCTCTTAGGTATATAGATAGGAGTGGAATTGCAGAGTCATATGGTATGTCTGTGTTTAACTCTCTGAGGAACTGCCAGTTTTCCATAGCAACTTTATCATTTTACATTTCCACTGGCATTGTATGAGGGTTCCAGTTTCTCCATGTTCTTGTCAACACTTGATACTGTCTTTTTATTAAAGATGTGGATGTGAAGTGGTATCATTGTGATTTTGGTATGTATTACCCTGATTCTTAATGATGTTGGGCGTCTTTTCTTGTGCTTATTGACCATTTGTATATCCTCTTTGGTGAATGTCTTCTCAAATCATTGGCTCATTTTTAAAGTGGGTTATTTACCTTTTTTATTGAAGTATAGTTGTATGATACTATATTTGTTTCAGGTGCACAACATAGTGATTTAACAGTTATATATATTATGAAATGCTCACCACAATTAGGCATACTTACCATTTGTCACCATACAAAGTTATTACAATATTGTGGACTATTTTCTCTAGACTTTACTTTTCATCCTTGTTACTTTTATTTATTTTATAATTGGAAGTCTGTACCTTTTATGCCCTTCATCTGTTTTGCACATCCACATCTTTCCCCTCTGACAGCTACCAGTCACTAATTCTGTGAAAAATATCATTTCTATTTTGATAGGGATAGTGTTGAATCCCTGTTCTCTGTATTTATGAGTATTTCTGTTTTGTTCATTTGTTGTGTTTCTTAGATTCCACATGCAATCATATGGTGTTTGTCTTTTTCTGTCTGATTTATTTCACTCAGCATAATACCCTCTAGGTCGTTCATGTTATCACAAATGGCAAGATTTCATTATTTTTTCTGGCTGAGTAATACTCCATACACGTGTGTATACCACATCTTTTTTATCCATTCATCTGTTCGATGGATAATTACTTTGCTTCCATATACTGGCTATTATAAATAATACAGCAGTAAACATACGGGTATGTATATCTTTTTGAATTAGTGTTTTTGTTTTTCTTCAGGTGAATACCCAGGAGTGGAATTACTGTTTCATATGCTATTCCTATTTTCAATTTTTTGAGGAACCTACGTACTGTTTTCTGTAGTAGCTGGATCAGCTTACATTCCCACCAACTGCACGAGGGTTCCCTTTTCTCCACATCCTCACCAACACTTGTTATTTCTTGTATTTTTGATACTTGCTCTTCTGACTGGTGTGAGGTGATACCTCATTGTGGCTTTGGTTTTAATTTCCAGGTGATTTGTGATGTTAAGCATCTTTTCATGTGTCTATGGGCCATCTGTATGTCTTTCTTTGGAAAAAATGTCTGTTCAGGTTCTCTGCCCATTTTTTTTTTGAAAGGGCATCTCTCATATTTATTGATCAAATAAAATTCTGTATAGGGGACTCAATGCACAATCATTAATCAACCCCAAGCCTAATTCTCAACAGTCTCCAATCTTCTGAAGCATAGCGAACAAGTTCTTACATGGTGAGCAAGTTCTTACATAGTGAATAAGTTCTTACATGGTGAACAGTGCAAGGGCAGTCATATCACAGAAACTTTGGTTTTGATCACGCATCATGAACTATCAACAATCAGGTCAAATATGATTATTCGTTTGATTTTTATACTTGATTTGCATGTGAATCCCACATTTCTCCCTTATTATTGTTATTATTATTATTATTATTATTAAAATGCTGAAGTGGTAGGTAGATGCAAGATAAAGGTAGAAAACGTAGTTTAGTGCTGTAAGAGGGCAAATGTAGATGATCAGATGTGTGCCTATAGACTAAGTATTAATCCAAGCTAGACAAGGGCAACAAAACCTCCATGGATGCAGAAGATTTCTCTCAAAACAGGGGGGGTGAGGTTCTAAGCCTCACCTCTGTTGATCCCCAAATTCTCACCTGATGGCCCCCCTGTGACTGTGCCTGTCTTAGGTTGTTCCTCCCTTTAGGAATCTTACCCGTCTCTGGCTAACCAGTCATCTTCCGGGGCCATACAGGGAAATGTAAAGTTGGTAAGTGAGAGAGAAGAAATATTCTTTGAAAAGGTTAGCTTTGTACTTCTTTGCAGATTTATGCCCTGTGGCTTCTATGCCCAGCATTTGTCTTGAGGTATCTTTACCACTTGGAAGAATTATGATACTCGGTAATTTCTATATGAGGCACGAATTCTACTAAAGGGTTGTAATTAGGAAGGAAGAAGAAAAACTATAGAAGTAGCAGATGGAAGAAAACATGGGAAGATTGATTATTTCTTCGACATATCTTCTTGTAGAGTAACATAAGCATGTATAGGTTTTAAACTACTAATTAAATTGCGTACACACATTAACATAATAGGAATACAGCTACATAACAAAAGCAGACCTACAATTACCAGCCATATCCAGTGAAACCAAAAAAACAGTTAGGCACCCTAGGCATTTGTGAAAACTTATCAATGATATGATGGATATTGTCTAACTGAATTTGAATAGTTTGAGAAAAATCAGACAAATTAAAACAACACATTCCTGGGAACTGTTCACATCCCATATGTTCTTTTAACAGTGGATAGTCTATAGTTGCACGATTTTGGAGCGCTGCAACTTGCACTTCTCCTAATTCTTGGTTGAGTTCCAACAGTATAGATTCAGTCAAATTTGTTGTTTTACTGTATACACAGGCCAGCTTAGATCTCCTTCTTCATTCCAATGGCAAGTCCAGGAACCAGTGGGATGAATGCAGCGACAACTGCAACAGCGCCAGGATCTTTGTTGAAGTTTTTTGATGATCATCTTCTGGAATGACTCTTCCAGAGGATGTTGATGTTGGAAGTTCTTCATATCGTATCTTAATTCGTTTTCTGGGTAGCCAAATTAGGCTTTGATCCTCTGTATAAACACAAACAAACCCTTTGCCCACACTTTGATATGACCTTTATACCATTGTGAAGAACTTACTGGAGATCACCACACAGGAACTGCTTTTTTTTTTTTTTAAGAGAAAGGAATATTATCAGAAAAATGTACTTCCATAGCTGATCATCTGACCCCCTTTAAATGATCAAAATTAAGGATATGTAAAGCATGCATAAATCATTGATTTGCAGTTAGTTTTATCCTATCAGGGAGTAATCCCCCTTTTCTTTGTATTTTTTTTGTTATCATTAATCTACAATTACATGAAGAATATTATGTTTACTAGGCTCTCCCCTATACCAGGTCCCCCCCACAAACCCCATTACAGTCACTGTCCATCAGCATAGCAAAATGTTGTAGAATCACTACTTCTCTGTGTTGTACAGCCCTCCTCTTTCTCCCACCCCCTCCCCCATTATGCATGCTAATCAATACCCCCTTTCTTCTTCCCGCCCTTATCCCTCCCTACCCACCCATCCTCCCCAGTCCCTTTCCCTTTGGTACCTGTTAGTCCATTCTTGGGTTCTGTGATTCTGCTGCTGTTTTGTTCCTTCAGTTTTTCCTTTGTTCTTATACTCCACAGATGAGTGAAATCATTTGGTATTTCTCTTTCTCCACTTGGCGTATTTCACTGAGCATAATACCCTCTAGCTCCATCCATGTTGTTGCAAATGGTAGGATTTGTTTTCTTCTTATGGCTGAATAATATTCCATTGTGTATATGTACCACATCTTCTTTATCCATTCATCTACTGATGGACACTTAGGTTGCTTCCAATTCTTGGCTTTTGTAAATAGTGCTACGATAAACATAGGGGTGCATCTGTTTTTTTCAAACTTGTGTGCTGCATTCTTAGGGTAAATTCCTAGAAGTGGAATTCCTGGGTCAAATGGTAAGTCTATTTTGAGCATTTTGAGGAACCTCCATACTGCTTTCCACAATGGTTGAACTAATTTACATTCCCACCAGCAGTGTAGGAGGGTTCCCCTTTCTCCACAATCTCGCCAACATTTGTTGTTGTTTGTCTTTTGGATGGTAGCCATCCTTACTGGTGTAAGGTGGTACCTCATTGTGGTTTTAATTTGCATTTCTCTGATAATTAGCGATGTGGAGCATCTTTTCATGTGTTTGTTGTCTCTGCCCATTTTTTAATCAGATTATTTTTTGTTGTTTTTGGAATTGAGTTGTATGAGTTCTTTTTTCTTTTTTTATTAAGGTATCATTGATGTACAATCTTATGCTCAGGTTTCACATGAGCAACATTGTGGTTACTACATTACCCCGTATTATCAAGTCCCCACCACATACCCGATTACAGTCACTGTCCATCAGCATAGTAAGATGCCATAGAGTCACTACTTATCTTCTCTGTGCTATAGTTGTATGAGTTCTTTATATATTTTAGATATTAACCCCTTATCAGATATATAATTTGCAAATATATTCTCCCATTTGGTATGTTGCTTTTTCATTTTGCTAATTGTTTTCTTTGTGGTACAGAAGCTTTTTAGTTTGATGTAGTCCCAATTGTTTATTTTTGCGTTTGTTTCCTTTTCCTGAGGACACAGATCCAGAAAAATACTACTAAGGCTGATGTCCATTATTTCCTGTGTTTTGCTTTTAAGAGTTTTATGATTTCAGGTCTTGATGCCCATTTGAGTTTATTTTTGTGTATGGTTTAAGAAAGTGGTCCAGTTTCATTCTTTTCCATGTTGTCCAGTTTTCCCAGCACAATTTATTGAAGAGACTCTTTTCTCCATTATATGTTCTTGCCGCCCTTGTTGTAGATTGACCATATAAGTGTGGGTTTATTTCAGGGCTTCATTTTTGTTCCATTGATCTATGTGTCTAGTTTGGTACCAGTGCCATACTGCTTTGATTACTATAGCTTTGTAGTATATATAGTTTGAAATCTGGTATTGTGATACTTCCATCTTTGTTGTTCTTTCTCAGGATGACAAGATCTTTGTGGTACCATATAAACTTTAGGATATTCTAATTCTGTGAAAAATACCATTTCCATTTTGATAGGGATAGTATTGAATCCCTGTAGATTGCTTTGGGTAGTATGAATGTTTTAACAATATTTTTCGAATTCATTGGGATGGTATATCTTTCCATTTATTTGTCGTCATCTTGTTTCTTTCATCAGTGTCTTACAGTTTTCAAAGTATAGGTTGTTCACTTCCCTGGTTAAATTTATTCTTAGGTATTTTATTCTTTTTGATGCAATTATAAATGGGATTGTTAATTTAGCTTGCTGCTACTTTATCATTAATGTATAGAAACAATAGATTTCTATATTTCAGTTTTGTGTTCTATAATTTTGCTGAATTCATTTATTAGTTGTAATAGTCTTTTGGTAGCATCTTTAGGGTTTGTGATGTACAGTATCATGTTGTCTGCAAATAGTGACAGTGTTACTTCTTCCTTACCAATGTGGGTACCTTTTATTTTTGTTGTCTGGTTGCTGAGGCTAGGTCTTCAAGTCCTGTGTTGAATAAAAGTGGTGAGAGTAGACATCCTTGCTTGTTCCTGATCTTAGAGGAAAAAGGAAAAGCTTTCATCTTTTCACCATTGAGTATGATGTTAGCTGTGGATTTGTCATATATGGCCTTTATTATATTGTGTTATATTCCCTCTAAACACACTTTTTTGAGAATTTTTATTATGAATGAATGTTGAATTTTGTCAAATGCTTTTCCTGTGTCTATTGAGATGACCATACGATCATTTATCATTCATTTTGTTGGTGTGGTGTATCTTGTCAATTGATTTGCAGATATTGAACCTTGCATTCATCGAGTAATTCCACTTGATCATGGTGAATGGTCCTTTTAGTATATTGTTGAATTCAGCTTGCTAATATTTTGTTGAGGATTTTTGCATCTGTGCTCATTAGGAATATTGGCCTGTAATTTTCTTTTTCTGTGGTGTCTTTGGTTTTGGTATCAGGATAATGCTAGCCTCATAGAATGAACTTGGGACAGTTTCTTCCTCTTCTATTTTTTGGAATAGCTGAGAAGGATAGGTGTAACTCTTTTTTAAATGTTTGGTGTAATTCATTTTTAAAGCCATCTGGTCCTGCACTTTTGTTTTTGGCAGTTGTTTGATTACCAGTTCAATTTTGTTACCAGTAATAGGTCTGCTTAGATTTTCTATTTCTTCTTATTCAGTCCAGGAAGATTGTATGTTGCTAGGTATTTATCTATTTCTTAAAAGGTCCAAATTATTGGCATATAATTTTCTAGTTGTCTCCTATAATCCTTTGTATTTCTGTGGTATTGGTTGTAGCTTCTCTTTCATTTCTCATTTTATTTGAAATCTCTTTTTTTCTTAATGAATCTGACTAAAGGTTTGTCAGTTTTGTTTATCTTTTTGAAGAACCAGCATTGAGTTTCATTGATCTTTTTAATTGTTTTTTAGTCTCTATTTCATTTCTTCTGTGATCTTTATTATTTCCTTCTTTCTCCTAACTTTGGGTGTTCTTTTTCTAGGTCCTTAGGTATAAGGTTAGATTGTTTACTTGGTACTTTTCTTGCTTCTTGAGGTAGGCCTGTATCTCCATAAACTCCCCTCTTAGACCTCCTTTTGCTGCCTCTCAATGATTTTGAACCATTTTATTTCCATTTTCATTTGTCTCCAGGTATTTTTTAATTTCCTCTTTGCATTCTTCATTGACCCACTGGTTGTTTAGTAGCATATTGTTTAGCCTCCATGTGTTTGTTGTTTCTGCCAGTTTTTTCTTTGTAATTAATTTCTAGAGATTCTTACTATTGTGGGTCTTTTTTATTGAGTAGAGTTCTCTACATATGTTGATCACCAAATTTTAAATTCTAATATTCAATTTATCTATTTTTTTCCCCCCTTTGGTCCCTGTTAATTCTGGTGTTGTACCCAAGAAACCACTGCCTAATCCAATGTCATGAAGATTTATTTCCATTTTCTTCTACGAGTTTTATAGTTTAAGCTCTTTAGGTCCATGATATTTTGGGGTTAGTTTTTGTATATGGTATGAGGTAGGGGTTCAACTTCATTCTTTTGTATATGGATGTCCTCTTGTCCCAACAGTTTGTTGAATACTCTTCTCTTTTCCCTTTAAATGGTTGACACTGTTGTTAATTGGCCATAAATGTAAGGGCTTATTTCTGGACTCTCAATTCTATCCCATTGATCTATACTTCTGTTTTTATGCCAGTACCACATAGTCCTAATTACTGTAGCTTTGCACTAAGTGTTGAAATTGGGTTTTCCAACTTTGTACTGCCTTTCAAGACTGTTTTCGATATTCTCTATCTTACATTTCCAAATGAATTTTAGGATCAGGTTATTGATTTCTGTGAAAAAGGCAGCTGAGATTCTGATTGGGATTGCATTGCGTCTGTAGATCAATTTGGAACATACTATAAGATTTCTTTGTAATTCTCCTGTGTTTTAATTCCTGTTATCCTGTCTTTCCATTGTGTTTAGAAATGATACTCTCAAAAGAAAATGGGTTATGTATTTATTTTGAGGAGCAGCTAGGAAGCAGGGAACTGGAAGCTGACCTGTTGATAGCCAGGGGACCAGGGGAGACAGACCTCAAGGGATGGAGTAGCCAATAAAGGAATAAAAAACAAGTTGAGCCCAGTGTAGACAGGACTTTCTTCAAGAATTCTGATGTGTATGCAGGGGATATATGTAATTTGGCATTCACCTGTTCTATCTGAAAATACCAGGTATTTGGAAATTTAATCTGGCAGTTGTACCCTTTAAAGTAGGTTTAAAAGAAGAAATGCTAAAACAAAAAAGACAGGAGCTTTTAGGTGATTGGGAAGTGAGTGAATCAGTCATTACAGCAAGGGTGTGGAAGAGAAGGGAGAATCTGTAGAGATGTAAATTTGAGAGTCATGTAGTATAAAAGTAAGAATAAGTGGGACATTTTTATGTCCTTCAGAGTTCTACAACTCTGAAGTCTGAGGATTTTACTTAGGGTGAGAGATTCCCAATTCTCTGTGTTCAGAGTATCTAATTCCTTTTCTCAGAGGAATAGTTTTTATTTTTTAGAGTTTATATGATGCTTCAAGATCATTTTTAAACTTTCTATTAAGTAGAGAAACCCTTTTTTACGAAATAAAGTTTTATGCAAAACCCCTTGCCTCTGAATTAACATTTAAAATTATAACATTTATTTTGTCCATCTTTGAGAAAATGAGACTATTTTGATAGAGCAAAATTGGAGAGTGGAGGCCAAGTATAATAGTTACAGTCTTGTTTCAGCCTCAGAATCTTAATTTTATTTTTGTATTTTGCTTATGCAGTATTTAAAACATCCCAGTTGCTGATTGATAAGTAGTGGGAAAGGTTGTTTCAGTTGTGTGTTTTTTAGCTTGCCTCACCATCTCATGACACTCCCTCAATTGAATCAAGATGACAGAAGATATTTCGCTCTTAGGTTTACCCAAATTGAGTTACCCAAGCAGTACGAGCTCACAGGTCTCTAAAGGGTTAAAGTTTGAGTCTATATTTACTTCTTTTAAAAACATGTCAAAAATTAATAAATCCCTAAGAATCCCAAGGTTTGTGGAACACGGAGGGTTTTTTTTGTGGTTGTTTTTTAAAAAATACTATCTTTAGATCTTGCTCCTCCTACTGCTAGATATTTTTCTAATCTCTTTTTTCTTGAAAACTAAAAACTCTCTAGACCAACTTCAAGTGTATTCCTTGTTAGTATTTACTACTTCATCAAACCATTGGATTAAAAAATGTTAGGAAGGTAGTTTTTGCTGCAAAACTTCTCAGTACCTTTAATGTGTACTGTGATTTCCTATAGGGGCCTATAAAGAAGGCAGTGTTTCCCAAACTTATTCTTGGATTCCTTTTTCCTTCAAAGGGCATAGTGTCTTAGGGAACATCCTTTAGGAAAAGTTGCGCTACTACAGTAGAAAGGATCTTACATTGTTTGTGTTTGTCTCAGAATTTGCACATTTCCCAGTTCCATGGTAGACACCTGTCAAGTGGTTATTGATCGAATGAGCAGGATTGATGGGCAGGGTATTAAAGGGCTTAATTGTTGGGTTAGGGAGGGGTCAACATTGTTAAGGGGTAAACTGAGAAAGGAAACTGTATACTATACACATACGTTATGTTTTCTGACCCCTCTCCCTCTGAAACTTTTTTCCCCTCCTTGCTGCTTTCTTACCCATTGTCCTGAAGTCTGTTCCTGTAGTTTATCTCAGTCAAGTAGGATGTAGTGTCTACATTCCTGGATATTGTGAAGTCCTTAAGATATGGTCCCCTGATCAGGATCTTTTGTTTGCATCTAGAGTTTGAGTTGATTAAGGTCAGAGAGACTCTGATTCATAATGTTCTCTATTGTGCCACTCAGTGTTCAGCATTTGATACATGACTACAATTATTCGTGTGTTAAATAAGATTTTTAGAGCATGGATCAGACTATTCAATTTACCCTTTATTTTTATTTCCATTTTCTAACATAATCCCTGTTACTGGCCTAGCCATTATTCTCCCATCCCCCAGATCTGGGGTCATGTCACTAAAAAATATGTGTGTGTGTCAGTAAAAGCAGCCATCCATCTGGATCTATGTCAGAGATTCTTTGAAGGTTAAAATAGATTATATTCACTATAACCCACAGGGCTATTCATTTCAGAAATCTAATTCATGTATATGTGGAAACCATGTTGTCTTTGCTCTGTTTTCACATCTAATAGATTATTTTTATTTCACTCTGTTTTTTCATTGAATCTGAAATAGCTGTTTTTTTGTGGCTTCCTGGAATCTTTATTAGGGTGAGGGTCACAATGATAATTTGACAGTGTTCCAAGGTTGATGACTGTTTGTAATATACTACACACTAGTACATTTCAACAAACATTCCTATCCTAGGTTGTCTTAGCCCCAATACTGGATTCATTAAGACTGCTTCCTCTTTCTACTTATTAACTTGATTCTTTATAGCCAGTGTATAAATTAGTAGTAAGACCTGTAGCCTCCATTTCTTTATCACTTATGCCTTAATTTGTTGTCACAGGATTCTTTGCACTCATCATTCATCTCCTTAAGTCACCTTATTTTTTAAGCAAATGGACCTTTTCATAGTTTCAATTTGACTGCTTCCGTTTGGAGTTTATATTCCTCATCCCCCATTTGGTTTCTGGAATTCTTTTGCTGTTTTCCCATGGAGTAGTAGTTAGGAAGTATGTACTTGACATTACACTGGCATTGTTAATTCTAGTTAACTATATATATATTTTTTTAATTAAGGTATCATTAATATACAGTCTTAGGAAGGTTTCACATGAGCAACATTGTAGTTTCAACATTCACCCATATTATCAAGTCCCCCACCCATCCCCTTGCAATCACTTGTCTATCAGCGTAGTAAGATGCTATAGAGTCATTACTTGTCTTCATGCTATGCTGCCTTCCCTATGACCTACCTATATTGTATATGCTCATTATAATGGTCCTTAATCCCCTTTTCCCTCCCTCTCCACTCAGCCATTCCCAACCCCTTTCCTTTGGTAACCGCTAGTCCCTTCTTGGAGTCTGTGAGTCTGCTGCTGTTTTGTTTCTGCAGTTTTGCTTTGTTGTTATGCTCCACAGATGAGTTAAATCATTTGATACTTGTCTTTCTCCGCCTGGCTTGTTTCACTGAGCATAATACCCTCTAGCTTCATCCATGTTATTGGAAATGGTAGGATTTGTTTTCTTCTTATGGCTGTTTAATATTCCTTTGTGTATATGTAGCACATCTTCTTTATCCATTCATCTACTGGTGGACACTTAGGTTGCTTCCATATCTTGGCTGTTGTAAATAGTGCTGCGATAAACATAGGGGTACATATGTCTTTTTGAATCAGGGATCTTGTTTTCTTTGGGTAAATTCCTAGGAGTGGAATTTGTGGGTCAAACAGTATTTCTATTTTTAGTTTTTTGAGAAACCTCCATACTGCTTTCCACAATGGTTGAGCTAATATACATTCCCACCAACAGTGTAGGAAGGTTCCCCCTTCCTCCACATCCTCACCAGCATTTCTTGTTCCTTGTCTTTTGGATGTTGGCCATTCTATCCTAACTGGTGTGAGGTGATCTCTCATTGTGATTTTAATTTGCATTTCCCTGATGATTAGCGATGTGGAGCATCTTTTCATGTGCTTGTTGGGCATCTGAATTTCTTCTTTGGAGAAGTGTCTTCATATCCCCTGCCCATTTTTTAATGTGGTTGTTTTTTGGGTGTTGAGGCATGTGAGCTCTTTATATGTTTTTAGATGTTAACCCCTTATTTGATTAGTTGTTTACAAATATATTCTCCCATACTGTAGGATGCCTTTTTGTTCTGCTCATGGTGTCCTTCGCTATACAGAAGCTTTTTAGTTTGATGTAGTCCCGTTTGTTCATAAATCTTGCTTCTGTTTCCCTTGCCTGAGGAGATGCGTTCAAGAAAAAGTTGCTCATGTTTATATTCAAGACATTTTTGCTTATGTTTTCTTCTATGAGTTTTATGGTTTCATAAGTTACATTCAGGTCTTTGATCCATTTCAAGTTTACTTTTGTGTATGGAGTTAGACAATAATCCAGTTTGCTTCTCTTACATGTAACTGTCCAGTTTTGCCAACACCAGTTGCTGGAGAGGCTGTCATTTCCCCATTGGATATCCGTGGCTCCTTTATCATATATTAATTGGCCATATATATGTGAGTTTATATCTGGGCTCTCTGTTCTGTTCTATTGATCTATGGGTCTATTATAATAGTACCAAATTGTTTTGATTACTGTGGCTTTGTAGTAGAGCTTAAAGTTAGGGAGCATGATACCCCCCACTTTCTTCTTCCTCTCAGGATTGCTTTGGCTATTCAGGGTCTTTTGTGGTCCCATATAAGTTTTAGAACTATTTGTTCTGGTTTGTTGAAGAATGTTCTGGTATTTTGATAGGGATTGCATTGAATCTGTAGATAGCTTTAGGCAGGATGGCCATTTTGACAATATTAATTCTTCCTATCTATGGGCACGGGATGTATTTCCATTTATTGGTGTCTTCTTTAATTTCTCTCAAGAGTGTCTTGTAGTTTT
This sequence comes from Manis javanica, assembly GCF_040802235.1. NCBI lineage: Eukaryota > Metazoa > Chordata > Mammalia > Pholidota > Manidae > Manis > Manis javanica. The sequence continues at coordinate 17,037,869 of NC_133159.1, forward strand.
CAGGGTATAGGTCTTTCACCTCCTTGGTTAGTTTTATTCGTAGGTATTTTATTCTTTTTGATGCAATTATAAATGGAGTTGTTTTCCTGATTTCTCTTTCTACTAGTTCATCATTAGTGTACAGGAATGCAACAAATTTCTGTGTATTAATTTTGTATCCTGCATCTAGTTAACTATGTTTTTGCCTGAGGGGTATTTTAGTCTTTTGTTGACACTTCCAGTATGTAAACATGATATATACATGTATATGCATATATACACACACATTAAAAACATTTTTTTTAGAGCTGAGCTTCAGAGTCATTGATCTGAATGAATGTCAGTACTGTGATGTAAAATCTATAGACTGGGCTAAATCAGAACTGACACAAGACTGTTTCATGAGAGTTGCTTTTTTTAATTGAAGTGTCATTAATATTTCATGAGAGATTATGTTTTTAATAGTTACCTATTATGAGCTAGCTTGTTCCTTCTTTCCTTTAAAATTTGAAGTTAAAAAGCAATTCACATTCACTGATGGTTCCAAATGTTCACTGTATTTAGCTTTCACTGGTATAATCTCCATATAGGTAGAGTACAGAGAGATGGATGAAAGCTTGGCCAACCTCTCAGAAGATGAGTATTATTCAGAAGAAGAAAGAAATGCTAAAGCAGAGAAGGAAAAGAAGCTTCCTCCACCACCCCCTCAAGCCCCACCTGAGGAAGAAAATGAGAGTGAGCCTGAGGAACCATCTGGTGAGTTGTAATAACTAGCCACAGTTTTATTTTATCTTGGAAATAATAACAAATGGATTTATTTCTACTCTGCAATGTTATTATTTTTATCTTTGGTTTATACTCTGATATTGGCCATGTGTGTCTAGTGTGTGTGTGTATGCATATACGTGTATGTGCATACATACGTGCCTAGTAATACTGATACTCTTCGTGTATGTGTATATAGGAGGAAAGTAAAGAGTTGGGGTGAAAAAATAGTGGCAATATAAGTTAGTTGGAAAGCTGGAAAAAGTAAACAATTAGAGAAAACACACAAAGCCGGATCCAAAGGCCCAAACGTCTCAGTGATGATTCAGATTCAGAAGTTAGAGAGAGAATGGTTCAGGAATTAATTCTGGCTGAATTATGCATTTACCACATGGTTAGATACTATCTGATAAAACCTTAGCAGTGTAGTACAGTTTTGAGAAGGGTCTTTTCCTGGTGAACAAATGTAAAATTATATGACAAATGTACTATAAAAAAACAAATGTAAATTATATTTTCTTCAAAAAGAAAAGGCCTAAGAGCCTGTATTGTATAGTTTTTGAGTCCTCCAGTCAAAGAAGTGATATAAGAAAAAGCTATGAAGAGATTCTAAGCTCCCGCAATGTTTCTTATGACAGAAAGAGTACCAGAATCTATAGTACTGGTTTCAGAGTTTCCTACATCTTTAAATTCTCACTAACATCCCCTCAGCCTGAATCTTAATGAGGATGCCAAGACCAATGAGAGATACCCTTCCATTTGGAGAGGTGAAACAAAAGTGGAATCTTAATTTATCCTCTGTCTTTAATGGCATTTCATTAATTCTTCTTGACTCTAAGTTTTTACTAAGTTTTCCCCCTTAAAATACTTTTTATATTTCCATAACTCCAGGCCCATTCACCTCACCAGTTCTTTGATTCCTTCACCTTTTAAAAACAAAATGCTTGTTTCAGTGCCATCTGCTATATCTTGTATGACTTTCATAGGTACCTGGATTAAGACGTATCTCATCTAAGATGTTTTATCTTTTGTTTTAACTTCTTTTATGTTTTAAGGTTTTTGTTGTCTATGATCTTATATGAATCACCAGATGTTATTTTATTTTTTAAAAAAGGGTTAGTACTGATGTATCACTTGAGGATTACAAGTCAGATATTAATTTAAACCTAGATTTAGAACAGATTCTGACTAAAACTCTCAAAAATAAAAATTCATAATTTTACAGTATTTACAATAAAATGTAATAAAAGAATGCATTTTGAGAACATTTATAGGAAGATAGATTCTGGATTCAGTTCATGTAAAATATTAGGGGTTTTCTAAGAATGGTTTTCCCAAAACTTTCTTAAAATGGCTTCTTAGACAACTCCCCATTGGGAGCAGCCTATTAACTTTGGGACTAAGTCCCTGAGGCAGATGTAGCCTTCTCTGTACTGCAGCAGCAACACCTCCTCTCTTGTGATTTTCCCCCTCCTCTTTCTAGTCTTTTACATTTCGTTTTCTTCCCTTCTTTCTGTCCTTACCTTCAGCTCTTTCCTTGACTCTCTACTCCTTTCTTCTATATTCTTTGACTCTTGCCTTTCTTTTCTACTTTGCTGTAGACTTGTTAATGGTAATGAGATACATGGAGATGATCCTCTTGGTAGCTGTCACAGCTCAAGACACTGCTGATCTCTTAGTTCAGGGGCTCTAAGTATTATTCAGTAGGTCTGGTATCTCAGATGCTGCCTCACCCTCCTTTTTGTGTGGTTGTCAGTGTCTCCAGTACATAACTAACTGATTTACCATAGGTACCAAGTTGATAAAAGTTTACTCTGTCCTTTGAAAATTTTAAACCAGGTATTTAGTTTTAGTAGGTTTTTTTTGTTTGTGGTGTGTGTGAATGTGAGTGAAAGAGGTTTTTTATTTTTATTTTTTTGTTTTCTTTTTCCATAAATGTCAGACACTTTTCACACACTAAGTAAATATTTTAGCAAAGGTATTTAGGATTTGGGAAACTGTCTTTATTCTATTATGTTCTAGTTAATTTTAATTCAGTGATTTAGTTTACATAAGTTTTCCTAGTAGTTTTGGGAAAAGTTAAAGTTTTGTTTCTTAAGTTCAGGATATCTTCTGTGCTCAGAGATGCGTTGGTAACAGCCCAAACTTGCCAATAGATTATTTGTAGTTATAAAAATAAATTTTTCCCTTAAAAATATTAAATCCAAGGTGAATTGGGGAAGTGCTTTCTCCGAAGAAGTAGTGGCAACTTACTGACCTATTTAATTTAGAAATAGATTAGGCCCTGATGGCAAATCATAAAATATTATCAGGTAAGTTCAAGTATTTAGAAACTATCCAGGGTTTCCAAATCTCTTATCTTATCAAAACCAGTTCTTTCACTTGAATTTTGTTCAAAAATTGAATGGAACTTTGCCATATGGTATCTTAAAATCTTGAGAGAACATGTAGCTTTTTCAAATCTTTTCTTCATCTCAGTCATCTTTGGTAATAAATAGAAATCAGTGTGCTCTCTTAAAATACCTAAGTCAGGCTTGAATACATTTATTTTTACCAGCATTTAAATTTGTGTAGAGAATTTTGCTTTGTTTTCTACAGTATTACTTTTAAAAATAAGATACTTTGTTAATTATGAAAATGCAAGGTATCCTAAAGTCAGTGGGTCAAATGATACAACTGAAGAAGATTCCTGTAGAAGACTTCTGAGCATGGGCCTGAAAGGAAGGTCAGAGCCTTGGTCACCAGGCTAAGGAATTTGGACCCAGAGTCCTTTAAACCCTGGAAGGATCTGATCAGGGGTGGCACTGAGGTATTTTGAGTGAGGGGAATTGTACCAAATACGTTTTGGAAAAATAATCTGATATGCTATAAAAGGGTGAACTAAAGGACCAAAGAGACTGGGATCGGAGTGCTTTCTGTGGGTGATCTAAAGGAATAAAGGGATGTAGACCATTTTGATAATCGAGTTTAGTGGATTTTGGAAAAGTGTTCTCAGTATTAAAGTTGAATTTTTATGGAAACGAGAATTTTGGTTTGATTTGTTCAGATTTATGTAATTGTGAAGTTCTCTGTTCTGGCTTGTGACATGTAGTCCTGTGGTTGTTAAATGGGTAAACGATATATTTTTCATACTGTAAGTATTGCTGTTTATATTTAAAATCTAATTTGTTCAACATTTCCATGTATTTTTATACTTCTTATATATAATATATTTGTTTTGACAAATATATTTGAATGTATATTTGTTTTAACAAATGATAGTTTTACTTGGTTTCCTAGTACCTTTTCTGTCAAGATAAAAGGGCTTTTTTGGGTCATGGGAACTGAATCAGAGCAGGTTGTCTTTGGAATTGTTGGGTACTTAGTGTTAGATAATAGTGGAGCATCTATAAATACAGTAGAATCTCTGTTGTTGAACTTTACTAGTTTAGCATAATTGCCCCTCTTTTAAAGCAGCCTTTTGTTGGAGAAATGCTTTTTTCGTTTCTTGGCTCAGTTGTTACTCTGTGTTCCTTCGATTATTACTCAGTGAGGTTTTACTATATTAACCAATTTGCTAGCACTTAGCTTTTTTATTTTCATACAAAAACATGATTCTTTTTTTTCCTCCACTGCCTCTTAGTTGACATTTTCTAGAAAAATCTCATTAGTAGTTCCTGGATTTAAATTTTCTAATGGATAACTGTTAGCAGTAACTTGCTTATATATAGCTTAAGACTTTTATGGAAACTTAATCTAAAATAAATAAAATTTGAAATGAGCTATTAAGATGTCTTTCTCAAGACTTCTTAAAGTTAATGGATTTCTCAGTGGGGACATCAGAAGTATGTTAAAACACACACACACGTATATATAAAAGCATGTGCATGTATCTGTATTTGTACCATTTTTCCAGGCTCAATGATGTACTAATACTCTGTAATGAAGCTCAAGGGCTTCCATTAAACCTGTGGTTAACTCTTCAGATTGATTTTGTTACATATGGATAGTTGATCAGTGACAGCTGTATTATAATCTATTTTGTTGAATGACTGTGGAAAGAATAACTTTTATTTCCTTACTAATATTCCCTTAGGAATATGTTAGGATTCTTATAAACAAAGGAAATATCTGTTCTCTTCTCATTTGTGCTTGCTAATTTGGGTGTTTGTGATGTATGTGTTTTAAAGAGATGTAGGCTGTTAAAACATTATAAAAATCATTGATGTAAGAGATTAGTATGACAAAAAAAATTTTGTAGTTTTAATAATTTGGGGGCCCTGTTTATATAATAGTCATTGTAGGTATGCAAGAGATGCAGCCTGAATTAGTAAAAGTACTAAAATATAGAAAACATACAAAATCTATGTGTATGAATAGCTTAAAGAATTTAAGCTTAAAATTCAATGAAATTTGATCACAAATACTGTTATAATGAAAATATGTGTGACTAAAAATTGGAGACCAAAAATTTGATGAGTTGCTTATTTAGGATAGCAGAAATCAAAAAGGCAAAATCTTTTGGACTGTCCTTTAGAACTTGATATAACAGAATTTGACAGAGAAGAGTTGAAGGTGGATTTCCTAACTTTAAAAGAAAAAATTAGTTGTCTGATATTTGTAGAGTGGTCCTTACATTATCGTAGTTCTTTGTTCATAAGGTGTACTGATCTGTGAGGCAGTTACACTTATTGCAGTCAGTAACAGCGCTTGATCGGCAACATGGATAGTTATGGTCAGAGTTCAGGTGAATAATTTTGTTTTTTATCATGCTGTAACTATTCCCAAGTGGTTCATCCCCGGCTTTCTTTCTGATTTCTCTCTCAATCCGTGCAAGTACAGTCAGCAGGAGTAGCTTTCAGTTTTGGTGAGATATGACCCAGATTACCTCTACAGGAAAGATTATAGAATGCTATCACACCCCTATACCCAGATGATCTTTTGTAGATTTACTAGAAGTTGCTGGGAAATTCATTCCTGACAGTAGTTTATTTTGCCATTTAGGCCTGCTAGTGTCAAATAAGTACCTGAAATCATTTGAGTTCTCCTTATATGAAGTATGATGCATACATTTAGAAAACAGACCAAGGATTAATTTTTTTGCCTTTTTTTTTTTTTTTAAGTGTTCTGATTTGGAACCATGCTTCAGAATAACTTACTGGAGGGCTGAGAAAAAAATGTCGCAGGCAGAAAAGGTAATCTAGATCAATGCAACAAATTTTTATATTTTGAGAAATAACTAAAAATGAACCAAGACCTACATGACTATAAAACACATGGTCCCCACTCTTAGATTAGAAAGCCTAATATGGACACAAATGTATACGTAAGTGTATAATAAGCAGAATATTCTTAAATACTTGTTCCAGTAAACAGAAATTGGGAGGAACTTAGAGGCAGAGAGGATGGGATGAGGAACTAAGTCTTCCCAAATCCTGGCTTATGGGAAGAGTTAAAAAAAAAAAAATTCGTAGTGTGGAGAGGAAAACAAAATAGAGACATTTTCTATACAAAATAAGATTCCTCTAAACATGGCAGTTCCTCATTCCCTTTATCCTATATACATTAATTATAAAACCACAGTTCTTTGCCTCAGGTATGGTGCTGAATTCTGAGGGTTCAAAGCTGAAGACTAGGTCCTCTTACAAAGAATTCACAATCCAGTTTAGAGTAACAGATATTAATAATTGGCTATAATGCAGAAACAATACAATAAAAATATATTCAAAGTATGGTGAGAACCCAAAGGTTGTTTTTATAATGATTACCCCGAGTCATATTTTGGGATGAAGGAACGAAGTTGGGCTTTTAATGAAATAATTTGAGATCTTTGATTTTGAACTCTTACTGCTTTTGGCTAATACGAACCATTGAATCAGATGCTACCAATTTATGTTCTGTCTTTGAGACATTGAACTGCCTTAATGAACAATTAAATTTCATTGATTATTTTTATTAAAGCAAAATAATAATTTGCTTAGCTGAGCAACTTTATAATTTACATTAATTCTTCTTGCTATCATCCTTTATCTGGTCTGATCATGGTATAATAGAAGTGGTTATTTTGTTCTAGCAGGATTTTTCATCTGCAAAATGGGGCTAGATGTGAGGATCATATGAGAAAATATAAGTTCCATCTTTGTGTATAAACATCTTGATTTATGAAACACAGAATTGATGGTTTTTATTTAAGAAAAAAATATCAGGTTCAATTACAGACTAGGTCATCAAACATACTGTGTCACTTTTGGAAACCAGAAAGTGTTTGTGGTAGTTCATTTTCAGTAACATGTCTCAAGATAGATCATTCTTTAAGTTTTTATATGTTAAATATAGGAGGAATGGCATGTCTTGGTGCTTTCTGATACAGACTTTTTGTCCTTGGAGAATAACATCCTCCAAATCCATGTATCAACTATTGGGAATAAAATAATTGTTAACATTTTGCTATATTTGCTGATCAGAGATATTTAACATTTGAAGATAGGGTTGTGTTTTTGCTGCTTTCAATATTTGAGGATAGTAGAAGAGCATACATAATTAGTTAATGCCTAAGAAATTGTATCTTCTTCATTGTAGTACAGACTCAAATCATATTTAAGATGGAAAGAGTCTATCATAGTCTGGGAAGAGGTGGATAACTAGAGATCTAAGAAACTGTTAACTTGAGCAGGAAAAAAAGGATTCTCTTGTTGGGAAATTCATTTATGGTTATCAGTTGTGAAGTTATGATGGTTCTTTATACCATTATAAGTTATAGCAGGTCCAGAATAAAATTCAGTATTGGCTTTTTAAACAATTAGGAAATAACTAGAATATTTATAGGATTTAAATAACTGGAATAATTAGAAAAGTAAGCTTTGTTGTTAACTATTCAAACTCATCTTAAGCTTGGTATTTGAGCAAAATAACAGTATCTGAAGACTTGCTTTGGAAAGTGATCCACAAATCAAGACTTTGCAACAAGATAAATAAGGAAAATTCCTACTGTGGAATGTAGAGGTAAATAGCACATGAAAAAATCATTTCTTTCTATTGGCTTCTAAAAGCTTTGCCTTCCTCTGGAGCTGGTAGGGCTTTTACTTTTGAATGGGATCCCTGCTACTGAGCTTTCACTTCTGCCCCAGTGTTAAATCTTTAGGCCCAAATCAGCAGTGCTGTGCTGCTAACTGCTCCTCCAGTGGTGCAATGCCAGGCAGGTTCCATCTCAGGCAGCACCATTTTCCTGCTTTTTAGACTTCAGTTAAGAAGGCTGTCTATTTTTGTTCAGTGTTTTGAAAGACAGTGAAACCCTAGGATTTCTGCTTCCATACATTTCATAATGGATGATTTTGTTGGAGAGTATTAACCAGGGTTAGCTATGTTAAAATTCTCTAATGTGCCTCAAAGGAGCCCAAGGCTTTTCTAATTCAGGCTAGTTTAATCTACCTCTGTGAGCCCAGTTTACTTTCCTTTGCATTTCTTCAAACTGCTGTAGATTATTTATTTTTCTGCTAAGAATCAGTAAAAAAAATTAGCAGGAAAGAGATGCTTCAAGGATGGTATACTCGAAGGTTTTTTTAAAGCCACCTCTCTACAGAGGACAGGAAGGCAGCACCAGATGTTGATGGATGATCACCAAGTTACCACCTTTCTCTCTCTCTTTCTTAACTTTTTTTTTGATAATTTGTCTAAGGTGACCAGTTCCTCTTTGAAACTGCAGTTTATGAGATTAATCATGTATTTATAAGACTTCAAACACTCTTAAGTTTGTTATTACCTCCATGCTGTTTTAAAGTCTTCTATACCTGTTATACCTGGTGAGTAGAATTTCCAACCATCCTTAGAGTATTTCCATTTAATTTTATTAGACTGTCCCCCAAGTTTCCCACTGGTCATTACTATCATGAACTTAAAAATTTGGAGTCATCTTGAAAGTCCCTTATCCTTTTATCAAGTCTGTTGTAAAGTCATGTATTTTCTTGTGCATGGCCTCTTTGATTAGTTATGCCTTATGCAGTTTTCACTGTCACTTTTTTATTCTAATGATTTCACTTCACATCTAAGCTATTTCAGCAGCCCTTTGACTGGATCTCCTTTATTTAGGTAATCTTCTCCCTCCAATCCATCTGCTATAAAGTGACCAGGTTAGTTTAACTAAAATATCACTTGTTTTGCTGCTTTCCTGCCAAGGATCATACAGTCTCTACCATTACTACTAAGATCAAGTGCAGGCCTTGGCACATTTTCTCTATCCTGCTTGATCTCCTGCTGCTTTTTGAGACCATCTTCTCATTTAAGCAGGGTACAGTGTGGTTCTCTACACATACTGTATCTGTGCTTTTCTCCTTGCTGTCATGAATGTTCTGGACCATGCTGCTGGTTTTATTACCTCCCAGTATAACCAAATCTAGATTTGTGCAGAAAAGCCTCCCTAATGCCCCAAGTCTGTGTTGGCTTCTTATTTCTATTAAAAAAAAAAAAGTTTTTTCTAGATACTTTTCATCTCTCCCCAATTAGATTATAAACACTTTGAAAATAGGGATCAATCTGTTCTACTTTTTATTTATGCTTAGCAGTTTAGGGATGAGTATTCAGTAAACATTGAATTATTGATGCTATTAAAATAGAAACTCAGCTAGTATGTTAATACAGTGCATTCAAAGATGGTTTTAACTTGAGATGTTTTTTTCCTTTACCAATTTGTCAGGCTCGGTTAAAATCAATAGTTTGGCAGTCACCTTTGTTCTGTAAATTTGGTAAAGTTTTGATTTAAGGCATTTTGATAAGTTAACTTTGTTTAGAAATCATTGCTTCCTAAAAGATTTAGTAGTTTCTCAAATTGTTTATAAAAGTCATCAATTCTAATGTGATTCCAAGAAACTAGTCAAAATATGAATCTGTTGGTCATTTTTTTCCTAGGAACAACAAATCAGTGGTCTTCACCTCCATGGTCACCAGATAAAAGTATTTGAAAGTCATTGTAGACTGTAGACTTCCTTTTAAGATGTTGGAAGAACGGTTCCTTAGTTTGAATCAAGAGAAGAAAACATCAAGTAGTGTGACTGTAACTAAAGTACTTCAGTGTTCAAGATAACAGATGTGCAGGTTTCTTAGAGAACCCTGAAAGCCTATTATGTAAGATAAAGCAAAAAGATTTATTTTCAGTTTGGAGATTATATGCACAAATAACCCATGTAATGGTTCTTCTCTACTTCAAACTTAAGGATTTTATGTGTGTTGGTGGGGATGAAAACAAAAGAAAGTCTCCTGCACAGTAGTACCAAAATCAAGGTGATCTTAAAAAGTTGCTTTTGTATATTTACATTTTCTGTTTTGAATTTGAGCTCAGGGAAGAGAATAACTATAGTCTGCTGCTGTCCCATGGCTTTGTGCCCCTGCCAAAAGCAGGATCTTGGGCTGGAAAGACTTAAAGAGCAAATAAATATGACACTATGTGTTCTAATCAGAGACATTACCTGGGTATAAAGGTAGCTGCAAGCATTTGTGTGTGTGCTCTTGTTAAGAAAATGATGGAAGAATTGGTCTAGAATATTACTAACAAGGATAGTTAGTAAGCTGTTTTCAGCTATCTTTGTAATCACCCTCAAAATGGTCATGAGTATATTATGATTAGAAAGAAAATAGCAACCTCCTCTTTACTTCCAAACATGTTATAAACCTTCCTCAAGTCAAAAGATACAGTTCTTGTTTGTTATGCTTCAGAAGATTGGAGACTGATGAGAATTAGACTTGAGATGGATTAATGATTGTGCATTGAGCATTGATTCCCCTATACAGAATTTTATTGTTGTTAACAACCATTTGATCAATAAATATGAGAGATGCCCTCTCAAAAAAAAAAAAGGTGCAGTTCTTTTACTTAATTTTAGGCACTTTTTAATTTTATTTTCCATCATTTCTTATGTTTATACCTTCTACATGGTTTTCTCCTATTTCTCTGCTTAAATAATACTTAAGAGTTTCATTCTTTTTGAGACTTTTTGCTGTCTTTAAAAATCTTCCTACGATATTGAATGTTTACCATATTTCTCCTACAAATATTTACCAAACAACAATATCTTTATAAGAGTGTTGCTAATCCTTTTTTCAAAAGCAAAATACAATAAAGATTTCCCTACCTTTTCTTTGTTGTAAAAGAACAACCCTGTTAACCCTTTGAGCACATTAAGTCAGGGGTAAGAAATCCGTATCTCTTAAGTACCAATGATGAAAAATATAGGAGCTACCTGTAGGTTAAAATAAACTAGCATAGTGTATGACATATAGTGGGCAAAGAAAGAAATGATAGAAATAAGAAAGATAAAATTATTCAGACTTAATAGCTAGCTTAAAGTGTATTTGTTTTTATTTTTATTTGTTTTAGAAGTGGTAAGTTGCCTTCATGAAAAGACACTGTTGCTTTTATCCTTTACCAAGCTATCAACAAGCCAGGAGCTATATTGTTCCTAATGCCTAAATGTTATTTTTTGAAACTATGTATTTTATTGTTCTAAGCCATTCTTCCCCACTTTTTAAAATATCGTTAAATCTGATGACAATAATTTTTTTAACTCTGAAATATTTCTTATGAATAAATCCAGAAGTTATTGAGAATGAGCGTTATTTATTTAAACTGTAAGTCTAAAATGTTAAATGCAGGGCCTGCATTTTCAAGATTAGTTTGCAGATTGGATTTTGTAATTGGAGTCATCCACTCATAATTAATATGCCCTTTTCCAAAGGCTGTAAACAATAAATCATATACCTGTGACTTGTCTGAGAAGCATAGCCTTCTAGATACCTTCAGAAAAGAGCATAATGAAATAACTTTAGAATGCTATTCTATTCTACCTTCAAAGCAGAGCATATACTTTCTAGCAACACATGCTATTGTAAAAAATCATTTTTATAAAACACTTCCAAATACTTCAAGATGAAGATGTTATTTTAAGTTCCATAGACCTGTGGGCATTCTTTCAGTAAGAGATTGTTAGTTTCACTTTCCTGTTCCCTTTTAGCTCAGATGGTGGAATTATCAGTCTGCTTTCTAATTAAGATTCTTTAAAATTCTTTTAGTTTCCTGTCCAGTGTGTCCATTTTTAAATCATTTTGGGAGGAGTGCTTTCCTATCTTCCAAAGAACACACTGTAGTTTTCCCAAGCATACCAGGCAGCTAGAAGCTTAAGAGGATCCCAGCATCTGTCTTGGTGTATAATTCTGGAAGTCAGGAAGATGATCTATCCTGACTTTCTTACATTGAACTTTCAAGCAGTGATACATTTCTCAGTTATTTCTATAGATTAATCAATGAGGAAAATTTCTTTGCAGGCGTATTGTGTAGCTTGAGGTAGAAGCTCTCCCAAGAACTTGCCTCCCACTCCCACCAATGTGTGTATCTGTCTATAGTACTTGGTATATGACTGTAGGGCATCTTACAATGTGTTTTAAAGTTTTATTAAGGGAGCACTGGCATACTCAGATCTATCTGTGAGAGTCTAGCATGCATACTAAATGAAACTTCTTTTGGAACTTAATCTTTTAGTTACAGGCCCTGCTTTGAAGTCAAGGGAAGAATTTTTCAAAAATTACGTCTTTTGCTTGTTGTCTTATATATATTCTTTCTCAATAGAAAGGTAAAGATAAATATTGAGCAGATGCTGAATTGTACGACTGCAGATCCTAGAGCCTATGTCACACCCATCTACTCTCAGTCTAGCAACAAATAGTAAAAGGCATTTGGAACGACTTTCCCCCATCCAACCTTGACTATTAAACAAGACTGGCAGCGAGGATTTAGTAATTAGAAATACTATGTACTTTATTCTACCTTTCAACAAGAATCAGCGTGTAAAGTTGGAATTTCCTGACCAGAATTTGGAAGACTATGATGTGATTCCCCGGGCCTTGATTCCAGAAGAAGGAGCTCTCTGAATATGGGTTTACTAGTTGGTGGTGAATTCGTGAGTCGCCAACTATTAGGCCTTTATGTCCAGATATAATCTCAATTTATGGAGTAAGGTCCCTGAGTTCTCCTCTTTCCTTCCACAGGGCAAGCAGGAGGACTTCAAGACGACAGTTCTGGAGGGTATGGAGACGGCCAAGCATCAGGTGAGGGTGGCATTAGATGCTTGCCACTTAGAAGCAAGAGCCGCCAAGTCAGGGATTGATGCTTGCAAGTGTTTTTGGCTGTGGTATCCACATTTTAGCCAGAAGCGCAGGGGAAATTTAACCTACCGGACAGAGTAGTACAATAGAAGGGAGTGTAGCCAGAACAAAGGCAAGCAAAACCTTTTGAAGTCCTCAGGCCGATCTCAGCCCTCCACACTTCTTCGTGTTTTTGAGGAGATGGTGGGTACTTTTCTCCCCAGCAACCTTTATTGATAACAGTAAACATGATGTGAAACATAGGTTTAGGGATCACAGAACCATAAAAAAGAATACAGCTGTTCAATACACAGAGAAGGCCTTCCAAGAAGTAGGTTGCAAAGGCAATTTAGGACTAGTCAGAGGAGTTACGTAGGCAAGTGACTCTTTCTTGAAATGGTGGTTACATGGTATTGGATACATTGTTTTCAATTAACATTACATAATCTTTTTGCAGTTTAAACATATTGTTTCTCACATGAAAATTAATCTTTTTTTTAAAGTCTGCTTGAAATGCTTTCTTTTCTGACCAAACTATTTCTAGGAAAAAGTAAAAGGTTAAATGACTTATAGAGGCCCATTTGGAACAGTTAAAGTTTGTTCCAGGATCCAGAATAGTATGTCTGGATTTCATCCTTTGCCTCTTAAAGGATGTTGTTGTGGAAGTGCTCAAAGTTAGTTTATATATACATTTTGGTAGAATTGGCGCAG